>NW_026575140.1:4340481-4987981 GCF_905146905.1 Nyctereutes procyonoides | reverse complement strand
TGTGTTCTCACTTTTAATTAATCGTAGGTGCGTAATTGCCAATCAGAGCTTCTAATCAGTATGAGTTAATCAGTGTTAACATTTATTTATTTCACTAAAGCACCTTCCACGAGACTGACCTATGTCAGGTGCTGGAAACGGAGAAGTGAACAAGATTCAGGAGCTTCCAGTATATACTATTCTTATTAACTCATCATTTTAATTTGGGTAAACTGTATCGAGCACCGTCTGTGTGCTTGGAGTGGTGCGGGGTGCCTTGCATATCATGTGGGTTAGGCTTCACAGATGGCACTTTTCAGGTGAGGAAACTACTTGTAGAGTTGAGTCACCTGCTCAAAGATATACTTAAAAAAATATATATATATGTATGATTATTTATAATATAATATATAATTAAGTATATATTAAAATATATTAAAAATCATTTATATAAATAATTACATATTTATATTAACATATTTTAATATACGATTAACCATATATTAATATATATTAATATAATACATAAATATATGACATATAATAAATAATCATTTACATAAATAATCATATTTTATTTTATTTTATTTATTTTTTTTATAAATTAATTTTTATTGGTGTTCAATTTACCAACATACAGAATAACACCCAGTGCTCATCCCGTCAAGCGTCCCCCTCCGTGCCCGTCACCCACTCACCCCCACCCCCCGCCCTCCTCCCCCTCCACCACCCCCAGTTCATTTCCCAGAGTTAGAAGTCTTCATGTTCTGTATATTGATATAATGTATTGATATATAATTAATATATAATAAATAATATATAATTATTTATATAAATAATATATATTATTTTATGTTGATATATTAATATATGATTAATATATAATACATAAAATATAAGTATTTATATAAATAATAAATATCATTTTTATATTAATATGATACATATTGATATGTTTTTAATATATAATAAATAATATATATTTATTTATATAAATAATATATATTATTTTTCAAAGTAGGCTCCATGCCCAGCATGGAGCCCAACACAAGGCTTGACCTCTCAACCCTGAGATCAAGGCCTGTGCTGAGATCGACAGTCAGACACTTAACCGACTGAGCCTCCCAGATGCCCTGACATATATTTAATTCCAAAGCCAGAGGCAGGACTTGAACCTGAAACCTTCCCCTGGAGATTATAGTCACAGCTCCTCGCTTCCTTCCTCCCCTTTCCTTCTGGATAGGTATTTGCTTTTGTGGACAGAAGAGTGCCCAGGGTTCTTTCCAAGCTTTCTGGCTTCTGGCTTAGTTGCTTCCCCCAGTCTTCCTGAGATAGAGCTGACATACAACATGATGACTCCAGATACGTGAATTTTGTGAAACGACCACCACCATCAGTTTAGTTGACATCATCACCCCCCATAGTTACACATTCTTCGTCTGGTGATGGAAATCTCTTGTAACCTCTCAAATCTACGGTATGTTACTGCTTGAAGTCTCTGTTTATAGCTTAGTCTGAAGTCTGTGAAAACGCCGAGTACGAATGAATCGGTTGCCCCCTAAGATACTGGAAGGAAGACCTTCAGCCCACTCGCTGCCTGATTGTTCCCTCTGAAGCTCTGAGCGGCTGAGAGATCTGGCCACGGTCACCGCGTGAGAGCCTGGGCTTGAACTCGGCACCCCTGGCGTGCCAGCCAGCTGTGGTATTTACAGCCCATTATCTGGTTCCTGGCTCATTTATTCTGGACTCGGAGGAAAATCTCAAGAGATCTTCTGTGTAACTCTACCCAGGCTTAAGCTAAGAGCAGCCAAATTAGATGAGGATTGTACACTCCTCCAGGGCAAGGACCTACCTCTGCTCATCACGGATTCCCAGCGCGGCCCCGGGTGCACTGAGGTGGTCAGTGGGGAAGCCTGGATGAAGGACCTTGAAGGGCCGAAGGGGCCTCCAGGGAACCAGCTCATGTTACCTGTTTGGTAGCTGCTGGCCTCCCTTCTTGGCTTCTCCCACAGCAGAGGGTATTTTAGAATCAAAGTGATGGTATCAGTGTTTCAGTTGGCACGTCACCGATTCAGTCATTTAGTGTCATGAGCTATTTTCCTGTTTCTAATTTGGAATGCATTAACTGGTCGTTTTGCATCTTGAAGTAGAGTAGGTTTTTTTTTTTTTTTTTTTTTTAGTGTTTGCTTTTTTTTTTTTTGTTTTGGAATTTTTGTTTTCTCAGGTGGGGGTTTGTTTGGACGGTACAGGAGAGTGAAGGCGACGCTCAGTGATCACACCAAGGGCTCTCTGGGGGTGTGGCTGGCTCAGGTATTTACTCTGCAAAAGAAACACAGTTGCATGGTGAGAATTTGTAAAAGCAAAAAAAAAACAAAAAACAAAACATTGTGTCCAGGACAGATAATATTTTTTTTTAACAATTATGTAAGCCAGTGAGGAAGCAGAAAGGGGAAAGATCACCCACCGTTCACTCGCTCTGACTCATAGTCCTTAATTTTCTCCTCCCTTCCAGGACTTAACTTGGGAGTATTTTTTACATTATTGTAACTGGAGAAAAGGTTTTCTTTCATAATGAACTACGTGGAAATGGTCCAACGTATTTTTTCCACGTTGCTTTATAATTCACATAATTGTGACTTTGGGCAAGAACCGCTTTGCATTGCGGGGCAGCGTGCACCGTCGTACACATTTTCCTATTACAAGAAGGCACTTTGGGCTTCACAGGAAGTGAAGGATAGTATTCTTCCTGGGAATCTGGGTGAAGTAGAGTGGGATTATAAGTGATTGGCAATATCTAGAGGCCTTGCGCTTAGTCATTGATTCCATGGGAGTCCGTTTGCTACAGCTCCAAGGCCCCCTCCCTAATGAGCAAAGGACACTTGACATACGCACATAGAGAAACCTGGAGTCAATCAAAAGCATGACTTCTTGGTTACTTTTCTATTCTTTTTCTTTTGGAATTTAAACAATGAGGATGACTTAGGGAGGAAGAGTCTTCCCCAAGGCGAGGAGCGTTGTCCTCATGTCTGAGGCTGGGTGGCGTGTGACTGGAAGGCAGAGCGACAGGAGCAGTGCGGATGTGACTGCTCGGGAAAGCGGACCCGGTCCTTTCAGTTTCTTCAGGAGCAAACAACGGGAAAGACAGAAAGAAACGGGGTGACGTGAAAGTGTGCGCTCGGTCGCAGCTCCAGCCTCTTGGGATCGGTCCTTGAAGGAGGTCACCGTGTTCACGGGGTGGCGTCCCCAGAGAGGCGCTGCTCATGAGCCTCCATCAGCTGCCTGCAGCACCATGTGGCATCGGGGCCACCAAAAGTAGCCTGCCTTCCCTCCTTCCCTCCTTCCTTCCCTCCTTCCTTCCCTCCTTCCTTCCTTCCTTCCTTCCTTCCTTCCTTCCTTCCTTCCTTCCTTCCTTCCCTCCTTCCTTCCCTCCTTCCTTCCCTCCTTCCTTCCCTCCTTCCTTCCCTCCTTCCTTCCCTCCTTCCTTCCCTCCTTCCTTCCTTCCTTCCTTCCTTCCCTCCTTCCTTCCCTCCTTCCTTCCCTCCTTCCTTCCTTCCTTCCTTCCCTCCTTCCTTCCTTCCCTCCTTCCTTCCCTCCTTCCTTCCTTCCTTCCTTCCTTCCTTCCTTCCTTCCTTCCTTCCTTCCTTCCCTCCTTCCTTCCTTCCCTCCTTCCTCCCTTCTCTCCTTCCTTCCTTCCTTCCTTCCTTCCTTCCTTCCTTCCTTCCTTCCCTCCTTCCTTCCCTCCTTCCTTCCCTCCTTCCTTCCTTCCCTCCTTCCTTCCTTCCCTCCTTCCTTCCCTCCTTCCTTCCCTCCTTCCTTTCCCTCCTTCCCTCCCTCCTTCCCTCCCTCCTTCCTTCCCTCCTTCCTTCCTTCCTTCCTTCCTTCCCTCCTTCCTTCCCTCCTTCCTTCCCTCCCTCCTTCCCTCCCTCCTTCCCTCCCTCCTTCCCTCCCTCCTTCCCTCCCTCCTTCCCTCCCTCCTTCCCTCCCTCCCTCCTTCCCTCCCTCCTTCCCTCCCTCCTTCCTTCCCTCCTTCCTTCCTTCTCTCCTTCCTTCCTTCCTTCCCTCCTTCCTTCCCTCCTTCCTTCCTTCCTTCCTTCCTTCCTTCCCTCCCTCCTTCCCTCCCTCCTTCCCTCCCTCCTTCCCTCCCTCCCTCCTTCCCTCCCTCCTTCCTTCCCTCCTTCCTTCCTTCTCTCCTTCCTTCCTTCCTTCCTTCCTTCCTTCCTTCCTTCCTTCCTTCCCTTCTTCCTTCCTCCCTCCCTTCCTTCCTCCCTCCCTCCCTTCCTCCCTCCCTCCCTCCTTTCCTCCCTCCCTCCTTCCTCCTTCCTTCTCTCCTCCCTCCCTCCCTCCTTCCTTCCTTCCCTCCTTCCTTCCCTCCTTCCTTCCTTCTCTCCTTCCTCCTTCCCTCCCTCCCTCCCTCCCTCCTCCTCCTCCTCCTCCTCCTCCTCCTCCTTCTTCCTTCCTTCCTTCCTTCCTTCCTTCCTTCCTTCCTTCCTTCCTTCTCTCCTTCCTCCTCTCCTTCCTCCTTCCCTCCCTCCCTCCCTCCCTCCCTCCCTCCCTCCCTCCTTCCTTCCTTCCTTCCTTCCTTTCTTCCTTCCCTCCTTCCTCCCTCCCTCCCTCCTCTCCCTCCTCCCTCCTCCACCCCTTGCTTCACGCATTACTTCCTTCCCCCTCCTTCCCTCCCTCTGTTTGCCCTTAAGTGGCCCCCACCTCCAAGCCTGAACCTCCGCGAGAGGCCGGCACCTGCACATCCTCCAGGTCAGGAAGGAGGGTCAGACTGCCAGGCGGCGGAGCTCCAGGGAGACAGCGGGGCAGGGAGGAGCTCGGCCCCTTGGCGGCCCAGGGCTAGCCCCTATGGCGTCCCTGTCCTCCCCCTTCCGCACTCTGCCCCCGCCCCCCTCCCGTGTGATGCCCTCGCTCCCCCCGCCCCCGTGCACGTGTGTCTGTGGCCGTGTACGCCCGTCCATACCGTTACGTGCACGTCTGTTTGCAGTGAGGTTCTGTAGGGATTCACAGGAGCCATTTACCTCCTAGACTCACTAGTTCTGTTTTTCCGCCTCTCGATTCCGTGGATTCCATTCAGATTTTGGTATATAAAGCCTGCACCCAAACCCTGATATGTATAAAGTGGATAAGCCCTGGCTGTGGATTGAATGGAAGCAAGCAGTTAGCTGGGGACCCCAGCACCCCCCACGCCGCCCTGCCCTGCCACGGCCTCTGGGCCCCCGGAAGCCCTCGGCCTGGTGGTTGGTGACGCCCCGAGACCTCGAGTCTGGCTCGCTGTGATTACGGCTCAGGGCGCACAGAGGAGGAGGCCGCAGATGCGACAGGAGACCCCTCGAGCAGCCCACGGGTGGGGTGGCAGGCCAGGGGCCGGGAGGGCATGACGCCGCCGGGTTAGCGTCCTTGTGGAGGTTCCTGTATTCCGTGTCCCTACCTGTCGGCTTTACCTTTCTGCCGTCTTCCCGCTCTGCCCTCAGTGAGCCTCCCTCTGCCAGGAGGCCCCGCGGGGCTGCTGCCCGGCGTGTGGCCCAGCATCTGGCACCGCAGGCGCGGGGGACACTGCCCGACGGAGGTGGCGCCGCGGCCAGTGAGCGGCTGTGCACCTGGGAGGCCGGGAGGGAGGTGGGTTGTCAGGAGGCCGCGACTCGGCCAGGGCCCGGCAGGACACAGGACACTCCTGGAGAAGACAAGGGGGACGCGCCTTCTGTGCAAAGGCGAGTAAGGTAGGTGCAGGAGCCGGGCCGAGTGGGTGCAAACCTGGCTGCCCCAGGCCAGGCCACAGCCTGCTGGCCCCCTGCCGGAGAGCCACCCGGACGGCGACAGGGTGGTCACAGTGCAGCGGGCAGCAGGCTGGGCCCTGGCGGCCTGGAGGCCGCGGGGTGCCACCATCCTCTGCGTCCTCAGGTCCCCCACTGCAAGTAGGGGCCGTGCACGTGACCAGCCGAGCACAGGGCCAGAGCAGGGGCCAGACCTCGAGCCCTTCCGTGGCTCGAGCCCGCGGTGGAGCGAGCCGGGAGCCCAGGGAGCAGCTCACGGCCTCCTGGGCCCAGGTCCTGGCCGCGGCCGCCCCCGTGGGAGGCCCCGGGCCCCTTGCTGGGCTCCGGCCGCTGCTCGCCGCCCAGGATTCTGGTTCGATGACCTTTGCGCTAAGGGTGCTGCTCGTTGGCTGCGGCAGGGTCGGGGCGTCCCGGCGGCAGCAATGGGCTCAGGGGCGTCCGGCGTCTGTCTCCGGAGCGTCTGGCTGTGGTGGACCCGAAGGCCAGTCTTCGCTGGGTGGGCTCTGGGTTCCTGTGTCTGGCTGCGTGTCCTCGGCCCCTGGTGCCACGCGGCCCCGACGGGTTTAGGACTTCTCCGCCGGGGCTTGGCGCCCGACCCTGTGTTCCGATTGCCCCTTCCTGCTGCCATTTCTCCTCTTCTCACTTTCACCATGTGAAGCAGCACCGGCTGTTTCTGGGGCGCCTGCATCTTTGTGGGGGGCCTTAAACTTCGTGGGAATAAAGTCAAGTACCTGTAAAATGAGTGCCGTGAATTATAGGGAGAGACGGACCGAGGTGGCTTCGGTGCCTGTGAGTTTCCAGCCTACTTTCTTCTCCATGAAGACTTGGATTCCTGGAGAGCTACTAGGCTCTGCGCCCACCTCTGTCCCCAGGTCTCGGCTGACGTTTGTCCCCTCCTTTGAATTTCATTCCCACCCTTGGAAGAGGAGCACAGTCATTCCTCACCGTCCTCCCCACACGTGGCCCAGCCCGTGGGATGGGTGAGGGGCTGCAGAGAGGCCTGGGCCGCCAGAGGCAGGGTCCACGTGGGCCGTCCTCTTCACCCACTTCCCACTCAGGGCTTAATCTCTCCATCTGTAAAATCATCATTAAGCCATTCATGGTTGTCTTCAAAATATTGAGGTGCCACCCACACAATTATTTGCTTAATATTTTCTTTTGACTCATTATGGTTTTTTTTTTAATATTTTTGGGAGGAAAATTATATCACTATCATCGATAGTTAAACTAGTACCTCCTGTGACAAATGGAAAGTAGCCCCCGACTTGATATAATTGAAAGAAACGATATAATCAAATCTATTCTGGACCTGAGACAACCTTTTCTAAAAAGAGATGCTTGTTCAGGCGTTAGTACAAATGGAGACTTTCTCTTTGTTGAGACCTGGATTGGAAGAGAATTGCCTACGTCCTGCCTCATTGTCATCTAACGTCAAAAATAATAGTAGCAATTTGTGGGGCTCCTCTTGGGTCAGGCGTTGCACTCATTTCTTCAGTATTTCTTTTTTTTAATTTTTTTAAAAATATTTTATTTATTTATTTATGAGAGAGACACAGGCAGAGGGAGAAGCAGGCTCCATGCAGGGAGCCCAATGGGGGATTCGACCCCAGGATCTGGGATCATGCCCTGAGCCGAAGGCAGATGCTCAACTGCTGAGCCACCCAGGCGTCCCTATTACTTTCTTTCTTTTTTTTTTTTTTTTAAAGATGTTATTGACTTATTTGACAGAGAAAGCAAGAGAGCACAGGCAAGGGGAGCAGCAAAGGAAGAGGGAGAAGCAGGATCCCCCCTGAGCAGGGAGCCCGGTGCAGGACTCAATCCCAGGACCCCGGGATCATGGCCTCAGGCAAAGGCAGACACTTAATCAACTGAGCCACCAGGAGCCCCTTAATATTTCTTTTTTTTTAATTTTTTATTTATTTATTTATTTATGATAGTCACACAGAGAGAGAGAGAGAGGCAGAGACACAGGCAGAGGGAGAAGCAGGCTCCATGCACCGGGAGCCCGACGTGGGATTCGATCCCGGGTCTCCAGGATCACGCCCTGGGCCAAAGGCAGGCGCCAAACCGCTGCACCACCCAGGGATTCCCCCCCCTTAATATTTCTTAACATAGAGTCCTTGTGGTTGAAAACTGGTAAGTTTTTGCTCATGATGCTGCTGACTGATAATATTTAGTGAACTGTAAGCCTGTGCCGGAAACATTAGCATAATTTGGTGCATTACCTCTCTCACGTGTCCCAAGAACGTCCGTTTTATAGGTAAGAGTCCTAAGTCATGGGACTGCTGAGTAGTAGAGCCCTCATGGGAGCGGGCCTCCCCGCCCTGACTTCCATCTCCCAGCAGGGGCCGTGCTTCCCTCCATCTGCCTAACTCCCTCCCCGGGCCCTCCCTGTTTGCTTGCTGTTGTAACCACTTGATTTGGCCCCTGGAGAGGGTCTCCTGGCTTTCTTCAAGGGGACCAGTCCATCTTGTCAGGGACATGAAACCTAGCTGTAGCTCTTCGTCACCACTCCACCAGCTACCGCGGGGTCCCTTGCATCCTCACCGTCTTCTGCGCATGAAGCGTCCTTGTATGGATGGTCTTCATCATGGCACCAGGGTGGGCCCATGAAACACTGTTAGAGGGCGAATAGGGCCTAGAGATCCCTCTAGCTCAGGGGTCCCCCGAGTGTGGTCGGAGCTCTGCAGGGGGATGGTGGGCTGCTTTCAGGGAGGGAACTGATTATTGCAATTTTAGAATTTTGTAGACTCCAAACAGGAAAGAAACTTAGTGACTTTCAAATCCACCCCAATAGCCTATGTCAAAATTCATTTTATAAGTTGCCAGATAAGAAATGTGTTCTAAGTATTTCTCAGAGATGAGAAACCAACAAGTGAGTAGTACGTGTGTGTGTGTGTGTGTAACTTTACATACTTAGATTTCCGACAACCACGGATATCAAAGCCAAGAAGGCATAGAGAAAACCTGCTTGAAAATCCAGCGTGGTTTCTTGGATGAAGTCCTAAGAGAGAGATTTAATAAGTGAAAGTTGCAATGGAAGATGTCCCAGAGCCAAGACATTTGCCTGTCACTTCCACGCCGTTGACCCAAGCCCAGCCCGGGAAAATGACCCAACTCTACTCAGCTGTTGATAATGCTATTTTGGTCTTTATTCTTCGTTCTTATCAATGGAATTAGTAAAAGCAGACTTTATTTGAGTATTTAAAAAAGAGATGAAAACAAAAGAAGGAAAGAAATGAAACTTTGAGGGTGGGTGTACATCCGTAAATCTGGGAGGTGCGTCCTGAGGGAACGGCCTGGAGAAAGCTTTCTATGGGGATATTAGATTCTTGGTATTGGCGCGTGAGTTTTCCCTAGATCTTCAAGAATGTCACAATTTGTGTATACAAGTGAAGAATATCATTCCACCAATAAAGTGCAGCAAACTAGAACTGAAACATTTTAATGACCCGCTTCCGCTGCTGCCCCCGAATGAATCCACTGGACTTAATGAGGTGCGATGAGGACGCAGGGTGCCTGCTAGACTCGCTCGCTGGCTCGTGTCAGTCCTCCTGTGGCCAAATTTGCATTTGTACCTGGATAAAATTATAAGTCACAACCGACTGTGGGCCGTCAGAGGCACTTGCACGTAGGTGAGACCTCAGGATCAGGGACACAGTCCTTCATTTACCAGCTCCATTGTTCCAAAGCTATCTGGGAGCATTTAGTTTGCACCTTTGTCCAATGGACATACACCGGGCAAGAAAATATACGAGCTTTTTCCTTCGTGATGCGTATGAACATTATGAGTGTGTACAGTTGTGATCGCTAGGATCAGTGTCTCAGAAGGGGTGAATGCCAAAATGGCATTTTTTTTTCAAGGAAATGTCATTAATTTTACATTGCAAAAGGACAGTCCCACTTAATTTTTGAGAGACTTTGTTTCTTTCCAAGCATAATGGCCCCAGAGAGGACGCTCTCCTGTTATATCATAAATCATTCGCATTGCTGTGGACGGGGCATTTCGCTTTTCTTGCTTTCAGAGGTGGTAGCAGGCTGTGCCTACTTCCAGCATGGAGCAAAAGCTCTGGGGTGTGTGTGTGTGTGTGTGTGTGTGTGTGTGTGTGAATATGGCGTTTTGCAAATGAGTTGATTTCTTGGTTGTATGGAAGTTCCCCAGATTTGATGAACTATTAAAATCTCAGGCCTGGGGATCCCTGGGTGGCGCAGCGGTTTGGCGCCTGCCTTTGGCCCAGGGCGTGATCCTGGAGACCCGGAATCGAATCCCACATCGAGCTCCCGGTGCATGGAGCCTGCTTCTCCCTCTGCCTGTGTCTCTGCCTCTCTCTCTCTCTCTCTATGTCTATCATAAATAAATAAATAAATAAATAAATAAATAAATAAATAAATAAATAAATAAATCTTTAAAAAAATAAAATAAAATAAAATCTCAGGCCTTGAGCTATATATTGTTCATCATTTCTTTGGAGGTGCTTGGTCAGTGGCTGTTCTCTCTCTCTCTCTCTCTCTCTCTGTCTCTCTCTCCCCGTGGATAGTTTAGTAGTCTGGTAAAATGATATAGTCACTGGTCACTTAAAAAAAAATCATTGGACTCTTTTCCTAAATTAGTGCCCTAATTTGTGTCTGCAGAGAGCAGTTGCGTATGGCTGTTGGATGGATTCCTTTGGTTCAAACTCCCTGCGTCCAAATCCTGGCTTCCGTGCTCTGTGGCTCTGTGAATGAGGGCAATTTCACTCCACCTTTCTTAGCTACAGAATAAAGAAAATCATAGTACCTGATGTATAAGATTATTTCTCTCTCTCTCTCTCTCTCTCACACACACACACACACACACACACACACTTAGCTCAGGACATGGCACGTTACAAACTCTCAATAAATATTAGAAATCTTCTCTGCTTGCTTGGATTAAGTTGTGTCTACTTAACACCTGGCTCCTGGGGGGAGAGAAGAGCTGAAATAGTTCGCGTCATGTGTACATGGCTGTAACCATGCCCTTAAATCCTCAAAGATGATTAAATGCTTCACTTGGCATCTGAAGCATTTGGGAAATATCGATCACATTTTTCAAACTCAGTTGTTGGATTTACCATCCGTCAGGAAGTACCTGTTGGTCACCCGGTCTTGTTAATAGCCAATCGTTTGCAAAATGATGGCCGATTCTTAGGTGCAGATTTTAGGTGTTTTAGGAAACAAACCAGAACAGCTCAACATTGCTTTTACCAAGGCTACACAATTTGGGCCAAGTGAGGACATCATTGAAGTCCTTAAAAAAAAAATGATAAATTCTACCTGTACTTTGACATCAAGTACATAAAAAAGGTAGATTTTCATGTCTAAAAAATTTTTAGGATCCAGGTTCCTGGTGGTTCTCCCTGTAACTACTACCATTCATCTACTTGCCCAATAAGCCGAGCTCTGCCGAGGGTTACCATGTACTGACCCGGGCCAGACAAAAATGAGTGTCAGATATTACATCTCACCTTTCCGTCTTCTGGAAGCTCGAAGTTTCCTTGGATGCAACATTGGAAGGGGCAGACCGCGTAGACGACTCCTGACCCGACAGGAAGCCATTTAGAGCTCTAATATTGTCAGATTTTTTTTTTTTTTTTTTTTTTTAATGTAAAGAGTGTTGCCTCCTAGTCAGTGCTTCCATCCGGAAGGGAGTTTCTGCTTTGCTGTGTGCGTTCCCGTCAAATGCTGAGAGATCTGTTCGTTCACAACAAGGAGACAGATAAGCAAGATAAAATAAAATAAACCGCAGCAGGAGGCTTAAGTGTTGTTCTGGGCGGTCGTGATTGCAGGCGCCCCGCTTGCTTTCTTTATCCCTGATTCTTTCTAAGACTTTACCAGTGTGACTGCATAGACATCCCCGAAACCTTCCCGAAGCTGGCTTGTGTTTATTTTTGTTTGCCTGCCCCCGCTTCCTCCCCTCGGAAGGTTAAAATGCAAAATTGCTGGTATTCTAGGGCAAAAGTAAAATATGCTCTCTTGAAGAAAGCCTCTTTATTTTCCTGCTAAGTGTTCTCAGGTTCTGGAACAGTATATAAACAGACTCCGTGTGCGTTGGTGACTTTACGGTGGATGTGCTTAGATTTCCCCCTTTTGCTGATGTTTTATTCCTTTTCTGTTCAGTAGGGAACCCATCAAGGCGTAGCGGGGAGGCGGAGCCTTAGGAGCCAGGGACCCCCAGATCTGAATTTGTATTTTACTATTAATTAGCTGTGTTGTGTTGCCTAAGTGACTTACCTCCCCGGAGGTTGGGTCCCCATCTCTGTGGGGAGGTGGGACCCCCCACCCCGCCCCGGGGCCTTGGCCCGATCAACCCAAGGAGCAGCGCGGGGGCAGCCCCGGGCGGTGCGGAGCGGGGCGCGCAGGAGGTGGCCAGTCAAAGCGGCGCTTCCAGTGTCACGGCTCTTGACACGTTAAGGGAGAGAAATCGAAACGACATCATTTGGGCAAGAAATAGGGATAAAATGTAGAGTAGCAGGAGGCTCTGCTCATATGCTAGATGACTGTTTGTTTATTCATTTCCCAACGATATCACAAAGGCTGTGAATATTTATTTAGTTCTGCTCCCAATAGTCCTTCTAATGGGGAATTATTTGGGTACAACGAAAGACATTTGTAAATGCGGCTGATAAGACTGGCATCGGACAAGGAGTGTTTTGTTGGACACAAGAATTCTATTGTCCCCGGCTTCAGTTGTCAAGTGCCCGGAGAACCCAGAATTTATGGTGGCAGCACAAAGGTCCTTTCAGGGCCCAGCGAAAGAGCTGTGAGATCCCGCTCCCTGGCTTTTCAGGGCTTCTGATCTTTTTATGGGGCCCGGACAATGCCGGATTCAGCCGCTGCCCGCGCCTCCTGCCCGGCCCTTGGCCGCCAGGTATTGTGCGGTAATTACCATGGTGACAATGGGCTCTCTCTGCGCCCGGCCACCGCGCTGTGGAAACGGCGAAGGTTGTCACTTTGTGTTAGGTGCCTCCAAAGGCATGGCTCACTCAGAAAAGCTGCTCCGGAGAAATAGAGATCAGCGTGTTAAGAGTTTGATTTAAAGCGCCGCTGCGGCCGATCCACTCGGAGGCCAGGACGGCTTTCGGGGTGTTTTCCCGTAACTGCGGGCCGACGTTGGACGTCATCCCTGCCGTCATCCCCACCCTCATCCCCCACCCCCATCCCCCACCCTCATCCTTGCCGTCATCCCCGCAGTCATCCCCCACCATCATCCCCCGCCTTCATCCCCACAGTCATCCCCGCTGCCTCCCTGCCATGATCCCCGCAGTCATCCCCGCCCTCATCCCCCATCATCCTGATAGTCATCCCCACAGTCATCCCCGCCATCATCCCCTGCCGCTTTCCCTGCCATCATCCCAGCAGTCATCCCCAGTCATCCCCTGCCGTCATCCCTCCCGTCATCCCTGTCGTCATCCTCATCCCTGCCGTCATCCCCACCATCATTCCCCTCATCATCCCCGCCATCGTCCCCCTCTGTCATCCCCGCTGTCATCCCCACCGTCATCCCTACAGTCATCCCCGCTGCCTCCCTGCCATCATCCCAGCAGTCATCCCGGCCCTCATCCCCCCATAATCCCGATAGTCATCCCCACTGTCATCTCCCTCTGTCATCCTCGTCATCCCCACAGTCATCCCTGCCATCATCCCTCCTCGTCATCCCGCCATCATCCCCATGGTCATCCCCACCATCATCCCCACCATCATCCGCCTCGTCATCCCCACCATCATCCCTGCCGTCATCCCCACCCTTGTCCCCGCTGTCATCCCCGTCGTCATCCCCCCTGGCGCAGGGCCTGGGCTGGAGGTTTTGCAGGCTGGCGTGAGCCCCAGGCAGTCCTCCTCCCTCAATGGGAGCAGGCGTCTGAGCGGAGCCGGGAGGTTGAGGGTCCCCTGAATTTCTTGAGGCGCCGTGTCTCCATCTGAGAAAGGCTGGTGTGGGAAACGTCCACCGGGTTGACACCCCGTGCGCGGGGTCTGTGCTGCGCGGAGCCGAGCGCCGGCCTCTGTGGGTGGCGCCCGGGCCAGGGGGCCATCTGAGTGGTGAATTCACGGTAAAGGGCCAAGCTAACCCTTAGGTCGCATGCACGATGGAGAACACAGCGGGCGTCTCTCCGCGGTCACAGCTGCCCACGGAGCGCCATCCTGCCAACCAGTCGCTACTCCCATTGCCTAGTGACGAAGTGCAGCCCGGAGTCGCCTGCCCCAAGTCAGAGGGGCTCGGAGGGGCGAAGCGTGCCCTCCAACCGAATGTCTCCTCGCATTCAAGAGCCCACTCCTCCCCCTCACTATTTTTTTTCAAAAAAATTCAAAATCCATAAACCTATCTTACAAAATATGCTTCGCCATATGGTTTTGGAACTTGGGCCATAACAGGAAAGAGAAACACCCAGTGATGATTATTAATGGCGTTTATTCATCCCTTCAGCAATGTCAGGCAGACAGGACACCCACAAAAGGAAGAAGGCCCTGTCGCGGGTGGGGGGAGCGGGGGCAGGGGCAGAGCCAGGCGCCCCTCTGCTGCCCCTTCTCCTGCCCACAGAACTAGACGCAGCAGCAGCTTCAGTGGGACGACAGGACCGCTTGGTCTTTCCACTCCAACTGGAAGGCGCATGGCCTCTGCTGGGCTTCTTTGCCAGAACGTGGCGGCCTCCGAACCCGGAGATTTCATCTGTTGGTTTAATACTAATCTATTTAATCACCGTTCGTTCCAGTCAGCTCCCTACCAAAGCACTGGAGATTCTCTGTTGTGTTGTTTTACTAAAAAAGTAGACGTTTTCTGGGCTGATGTCCTAGAGGGGCGGGTATGATTTCCCCCGGGAAGCAGGCCTCAAATCCGCCAGGAGAGGGGTGGGTTGTTGGGGACCCGTCGGGCCATGCGGCTCCCCGGCTCTAAGCATGTGGGCACTTACCGCTTAGCTGCTTTCTTCTGTCTATAAAATGGAGCTGTCACTGTGACCTTGGGCTCCCCTGCTCCCCTCCGTGACAGCTCTTGGCCTTTTCACCTCTCCCCCCTCCCCCCCCACCTACACCAGCATCGCACACACAGCAGGTGGCCCAGGATCCTGTTGATGGAGTCAGTGAGGTGGGAACTATTTTAACTTAATGCAAGTACTTCCAGCCCTTACCCTCCCCCCGACCCCACCCCCCAGCACTACCTACTGCTGTCCTTGTTGCCCCTGTACTGTTAACAAGATCCCAGCCCATGCCTGGCCTGGCTGAGTCCACGCTCCTGAAGAGCATCCACACTTGCAGATCTGTAGGCCAAGGTGCTTGATGTGGAGCAGAGACCCTCAGAGAAGGACAGAGAGACTTCTGGGTCAAAGGGAAGCCTATGGACTTGCATGTACGGAACCTTCTCAACACTCAGAGCTCAGCAAGGGAAATGTGCCACCCTCCCTCCCTGGCGTTTCTCCTTGCTTTCTGTACGCTTGCTAGAGATTTCCCCAACCTTCTCGATGCCCTTGGCTTCCGTGTTCTTTCCCCTGACTTCTCAGTCTCTCCGCAGTCATCTACGGCAGGAGGCGTCTGTGCCCCTAGGGGGCTCAGGGCTGCCGGTGGCTGAGCACAGCACTGGACGGGGCGCAGAGGCCGTGACCCTGTCCTCGGAGCAGGCCCATGATGGCGCACAGGCCCTGAGAGAGGACGAGGAGACGGTCTGAGAGTAGATGAGGGTAGATGCCACGGGGCTACATTGGATTTCCATGGCTCAGAAGGGAACGCATGACTCCAGGTCTGGGGGAGTCATGGGAAGAGGAAGGAAAGTCAACATTCCAGGCAGGGACTCTAGTGGAAAGAGAAGATGGGCAGTAGACACGCAAGGACCTCTCAGCCCCAACAAGCTCTCTTCCCGTCAACTCTGCTGAAAGCACAGAGACAGCTAAGATTTTTTTCTAAGCCTTTGTTTTCTTTTCTAAGAAGCTCGGTACAGTTGTATACCAACATTTCCACACAACCTACATCCTGTCTCTCTCGAGTGTTTGCAGTCCTCGGAATTCATAGACAATTCACCCAGCTATTTTTGCTTTCCTTCCAAACCTCTTAATTGTCTGTGCAGACTTTTGGTGAAAGGGATTTTATAGGGGATATTTTGCAGGGAAGTAAGCGGTGCAAGGCCAAGTGGGAGTTCAATTAGATTTTATGGATTTGAGAAGTAAACTTTTCAAAGCACGCTGGCTACAGATACAGCTGTATTACGAGCTGACTGCATACTGGGGGTGCAGAGAGAAGGAGCAGAGCCTGTCGTGTCTGCTGAATTCTGGTCCCACCTTGGATCTCTTTGGCTGCACACCTTGGCCAAGAGTCTCACCCTTCGCGTAGTGGGGTGAGATACTCGGAGGGGCTTAGGACAACCACAGTGGTGACACGTATTTAAAGAGAATGCACTAGTGAGGCCGTGGCAGTGGCAGATCCCTGTTCCATTTATGGCGTACTGGTTATCCGCTGCTGAGGAACACACGGTCCTCAATTTAGCGGCTTGTAACAATTCACTATTACCTTTTATAGTTGAGTTTAGTGAAGTCATCTGGGTGGTTTTCACTTGGGGTCTCTCACGCTGTGTAGTCAGATGGTGGAGGTGCATGAAGGTTGACTGAGTTGGATGTCCAAGATGGCATCTTTGCTTCCCAGCTGGCACCCTGGCTCGGATGCCTAGAATAACTAGGTACGGCTGGGCGTCTCAATCTCTCTCTCTCTCTCTCTCTCTCTCTCTCTCTCTCTCTCTCTCTCTCTCTCTCCTCTCTCTCCTTCCATGCAGCTTCTCCCCTTGGCTACCTGGGGCTTCCTCATAGCATCTGGGTCTAGAGTCTTTAGACCTCTGACATGACAGCTGACTTCTTCCAGATGCAGCTTTCCACGAGCACAAGGCAGGCTGCAAGGTTTCTTAGGACTCGGTTTCGAAATCATAGAGTGTCCCTTTGCTATGTTTCATTGGTGACCCAAGGACAGACAACTCAGATTCACAGAGGAGGGGCCCTGGGGCATGAATATGTGAGACGTATGGTTCATTTGGGAGGGGGCCATTTTTGAAGACTGGCTCAACATGCAGTGTGGTTGCAAAGTAGGGACCTTCATCAGTTATGTGTTCTCTGAATCGTCCAGGTGGCTTTTTCTCTCTGACTCCATGTTCATCTGCGAATAATCCCATTGCTAGTCTGTCCTCAACATCCTGGAAATAGCACACAGTAGGAAATTTCCTTGTTCTTGCTATAATCACCGTATCGAGATGCTATGGACGCATTTTGGATACGTAATTTATCTGTAGCCCTTCACCAAGGAGGGTGTTTGCTTGTTGCTGCTGTCATTGCTGTTTTGGGGGGGAGGAAGGCATGGTGCATGAGGAGGAGCTGTTGGGTGGAACCAAGATGAGATAAGAAAAATGGATTTGGAAACAAAAAAAGAAGCATAATAAGTAAAGTCAAATAAGAAGCTATTTCCGTTCTTTTTTAAAAATATATATTTTATTTATTTGAGAGCGAGAGAGAGAGAGAGAGAGAGAGCAAGGGGAAGGAGCAGAGGGAGAGGGAGGAGGAAAGAATCCCAAGCAGATTCCACGCTGAGTGCAGAGCTGGATGCGGGGCTCGGCCTCATGACCGTGAGATCACAGCCTGAGCCAAAACCAAGAGTGGGGCGCTTCACTGACTGAGCCACCCGGGTGCCCCAGGAGCTGTTTCAGATGCTAATGCAGTCTGGGTTGATCCTAGAAGGTAGAAACCCTGGAGATGAAGGACATTCAAGAAATCCTTCGTGCCATTGTGTTAAAGCTATGCCAGCAACCACCTTCCTTGGTTCGGTGCCTCAGTTTTTGAAGACGACAGCTGTTCAGACGCCCCGTATTCCTCTCTTCATTCACTGAACAGACATACATTGAACAGCTGCTCTGGGCTAGGGAATGTGTTAGACACTTGGGAGATATGAGGATGAATCAGACCAGAATCCAGGCGGAACACGGCCCCCACACAGAAATCCAGAGTGCTGTAGCGCGGGAGGGGGCAGAGAAAAATGTAGTCTCGAGGAAGAATTGCGGCTCTGTCCGCCCCGTGCTCAGGCCTGCTGGTGTAGGGATGACATCTCCTATCACCGCAGCCACCGCTGTCCCTCTGTGCCCTTGGGACTGTCATTGCACAAGGCTCTGGCAGCACCAGAACAGTGGCTCCCCCTTGCAGAGGGAGGGGACCTACTTTGGACTCAGATAGAACGTGGGTCATCTCAGAAACGGGCTCCGAGAGTTGCTATCCCCCCTACAGGTCTGTTGCTCGTGGCAGAGCAAATGTATGTGACGTCCGTAGGAAGGGTAGGGGGCTGGATGATGGCTGCTCTTATCTTTTCGTCAAAGTACTAAGTGCACATAGAGTTAGTCACACCATCTTTCGGTTGTTCTAAACCCACGGCAGGTTTTCCCCAGTTTTCGCACGATGGCAATACTTTGCCTACATCTTTCTCTCCACACCTGGACTGCTCTGCTCTAAGAGAAAAGCCTGTCTGTGCAACGGTGTATCCCCGGTGTCTAGTAGTGTGTCATTTCGTTGATTCATGTCGCCTCCAGGTTAATAATGATCCTTTCACTTTTTGCAGAAATCACCGTATTTTCGACTCCGTGGCCCTGTGACACTCGTTCCGCTTGTCATTTGTTGAGTGACCAATCCGATGGGTGGAGTGTGTTATAGAAATTGGCAGCAGGTATCCAATGGGTGAAGAAGGTAAGATGGAGCTACTTTACTGTATTATGAATGTGGGGATGGAAATGATGCCCAGCAGGCCCCTTCCTCCAACCTGCCTTTGTTTGAACCTGCGCCAAATCAAAAGCAGAATCTGAGACGGAAGTTGGCCTAGTTTCTGAGTCTTTGAAGAATGTGATTATTCGCTGTTGTTCTTGGGTTCTCTTTAGTGAACACCTGTTCTGTACTAGTACAAGGGCGATGGATTTTGTGGTTGTTGTTGTTTGTATATTTGTGGGAGAGGAATGACTAGAAAACTCAGAGGAGCAAAAAGGAACTGGGTTCCCAAGGAAAGACTTAGCTGGGCAGACTAAGACAATTGCCATGTTGCTTTTTCCTCCTTTTATTCTTTTGAAGAGAATTCTATAAATATGAACAGGGAGGCTTATATCCCATGGCCAGGAGGCTGAACCTTTTAGACCTCCAAAGACCGACCACAAGATCATAAGCCAAAAAGGCTGATTTCAGATCTCAGGCCCAGCTCTGCCCCTCACTGTCCCTGTACCCTTCGATTAATGAGCTCCTCTCCAGGCCACAGGGTAGTTGGACCTAGGGTCATTAACCGTTCTTAAGTTTTAGGATTCTCTGAATCCTTTTATCTTATCTATCTTGTCAGTGATAACTAGAGCTATTTTTATCGAACATCCAGCTATCCAGATAGAATGTAAGAAATAATTCTATTGGCATGACTCCCTACATTTTAGGGTTCTAAGTCCATCAATCCATATGTCTATGTCTCATCTCCATATGGATGTCCAACAGATGCCTTAAATGCAGAGGCCCAATACGTAACTTTGTCCTCTATGTCGTGTTTCGGGGTAGCATCAAAATTCATCCAGGTCAGAAATATGGAGGTGCTACTGTATGCCTCTCAGTGCCTTACCTCCAAAAGCAATTTATTTCTGTTGATTCCTACTGATGATAGTCTGGTTATCTCTGAAATACATATATTTTTTTTAATATCTCTTGTCTCCCCACTGCCATCCTGCAAACATAAGCCTGGTCCTCTTTCTCCAGAGTTATGACGGTTGCCACCCGACCAGTCACCTTGCCCCTGATACATCTTCCATACAAATACTGTAAACAACATCCCTATGTCCCGATAGGTGCTACTTTCCTACTTAATCTTTTTAGTGTCAGAGATCTGAATTCCTTCGTAAATGTCTGGGACCCTCTCGGGGTAGGAGCCACTGTTTTACTGTCTGGACTCCTCTCTTGGCCATTCTCTCTGTCCACCCAGCCTTTAGCAGACACCTCCACTGTGGGATACTGTAGGATACAACTGTCACTTCCCCAAAGCCCGATAATCTCCCTCTCTTCCCAAGCCAACTCTTGGTCGCTTTGTGTCGTGGCTTGGACCTCAGCACCTCTAAAGAATTCTCTCATCCCTGAAGGCTGAGCCGTGGGTATCTCCTCTACAGCACGTTGGTAGTCAGAGATTACACCGTCTACTGCGTTGTCAGCAGTGGGCTGGAATTGTCTATTTGATTACCTGTCTTCTCAGCTAGACCCGGAGGTTCTTGAGGGCAGGACTTATTTGAGGACCACTGTGCTCCTAGTTGCAAGCACTGTGTCTGGACCAAAGTAGGTTCCCAATAAATATCCATCAAACACATGAATAGAGACTTTATATTTTGACTAGAACATGAGGAAGGGGAGCTGATGTTACAGAGAGAAAAGTCATAATAATGGCAGCTAACAGGTACTGAGTGCCTAGTACACGTCAGGCAAACAAGATATTGAAAGACATTGTGGCCTCCCACAATCCTTGCAGAAACCTAATGAGGTAGGTATTATAAATGTCCAAGATGTGCTAAATGAGAAAACCGAGTCTTGGAGAATGTAACTCACTTGCCTCTGGCCATATTGACGTAATTTTTATCCTTGGAAATGTTTATCATTAAGAAGTCTGACTTCAGCTGGAGCTTAAGTCTCTTAGCCCTGAATCAATCTGCTCTGTTGTGGACCAAAAACACAGACAAACAGATAAACCAGTTCCTGCAAGGGAGGCGGGACTCTTTACCTACACCCGCTCCAGTCCCCCCACCACCCCCTGCAAGCTTTTGTGACATAGATGATGACTAGACCCTATCTCTGTGGCGACTTCCCAGGTATTGGATACTCATATTTGAATGTGGATCTATTGGAGGACAAAATTGCAACTTGGGGAGCTCCCCAACTCTTTCTCCCTTGCTCTGGCCCATGTTTGTTATGGGAAATAAGCCAGTGAATGGAAATGCCCTTCAGGGAGCGGAGAGGCACTTCCCTGCGAAAGCACCAGTATGATCTGGAGTATGTGCCTGGCTCCCCGCAAATTAGCATATTTTGCACTCATTTGCTCCTCCGAAGCCTGGCTCAGCAGATGAGACGCATCTCTCCTGTAGACATGTCTGTGAGTGATGATCATCTCATTTCTGCCAAGCCAAATGGGTCTCTTCATTTCATCGGCCCTGTGAATTCTTCAACAGAATATGCAACCGACATTTCCTATTTTTCTAGATAATGGGGACAATTAGAATAAGGTATCAATGAAGCAGAGTCAGAACTTAAATAGAAAGTACTTGAATTTAATTTCTCTTCCAGGAAACCTGTTAGTTTCTTTTTATTATTATTTTTTTTTTCTGCTTAGAAATTAAGAACGCCTGTTTTGAAGAATCTTGCTTAGCTTTCTTCCAAGGAGAGGAAGGTAAACTATTCTAATGCTTGTAACCCCCTTGGGTTAAAAAAACAAAAACAAAAACAAAACACAGCGTGGTACAAACAGAATGGCCGTTTGATCTTTCGGGCTAAGATTCTTGTTTTACAGAGAGGATTTTTTTTTTAATTATTATTCTCCTTAAAGAAAGGAAAGACTTGTTGGTGATTATACTGTAAGGTTTCGAAGAACAAAACACAATTAACCAACAGCTTAGGCTCCAGACTCAGATTCTTGATCCCCCGTCAATTCACAATGGCAGCATTTCGGGAAGGCACCTGCGGTGTGCCGGGTAGGCTCGCAGAGCAGGAGGGGCACCTCCCTTTTCATCGATGAGCTGACCGTTAATTGCTCTGTACAAAGTGCTCAACGTCCAGGTAGGAAGGAAAAGGAGAGATGGGGTGGAGAGAGGGATAAAGAAAGAGAAAGCCTTTTAACAAGTGGTAGGGAAGCGGTTTGGGCCTACAAGATCAGCTCTCTGGCTGACCTCCAGGGAGATCCACTTGAACCTCATTCCTGGCACACACTTCCCTTGGGTTCCTCTTCAGAGCAGGGGAAGAATTACCTGGGGTAGCTCCAGGATAGGGCTTCTCCGCCTGCTACCTCCCTGGGCCTTTATTCTAGGGCACTGGGGCACAGATAGGATTGTCTTAAAGTGGAAAGTATTTGGCCTTAGGCTCATGGAAAGCTTACACGCATGAGTGCTAATCAGCAGGGCCCAGTGGTCACAGGTCACCCAGTTATCTTTCATTTGCACAAAAATCAATCCCCAAAAGCCACTTTGGTGGGGAAGGGGGGGAGGGCTGAGGCTCACCTGTGCCGAAGTATACCCACCAGGCTCGGCTTCGTTCGAAATGTTGGCAGCCTGCCTTCCAACCCCCCGGGCCTGCTGGGTCTGTCTGTGAATGCACATTGCCTATTTCGGGATGTAGGCCACTGTGGAGAAAGAGGCCAAGTATCTGTCTGTAGCTGGTGTCACCTGAATAAAAAAGCAGACACAGTCCACCTGCGGACTTCTTTGCAGATCTTGGGTGCGTGTGATGTGACTGTGGGTCCTGCCGTCAGCTGAGAATTACGGGCAGCGCTCATGTGCGGGGCAACACGAGGGGCCTATCTCGGCCCCGATCAATGCTAAAGGACAGACCTTCCACCGGAGTTGCGGGTCTTGAATCCTGCTGTATTTAGCTACCGATGAACACGACTCCGAGGCCACGCCTGGTAACAACAGTGAGAGCTGGTGTTTAGGGAGCCTGCCCGCAGGCAGGCACTGCGCTCTGCTGCGCGATCTTGTCGGACGTCACCAGGACTTGGAGTGGTACGTGCAGTCATCACGATTCTTTCATAGACGAGCATCCTGAGGTCCAGAGAGCTGAAAGTCAACTGGCTAAGGGACGCGATCAACAATGGGGGAGGCCAGGGTCCCTCCTCCTGAGCACCCTTCCGTAGCTTGCCCTGCAGTCCTAAGGAAGTTAGGGGGCTACTGTATCATGGCTCTCCGGGTGTGGCCATGGCCTAAATCTCCACGTGGGTTCTGAAGGAGCCCCGGCAGCTTCTGGCTAAGGCATTAGGATGCAGCTGAGTGTGTTCACTGAGTGAGAGGGAACACACAGGGCGAGGAGGCAAAGAGAACCATCCACCTCTTGAGGACTGTTCTTGTTTTAGCCATTGGAATAAGTGCTGGAAATGAAACAGGGGGGCCAAATGCACATGCTTTGGGGGAATACAGGAGTGAAACTAAAGCCGTGTCTTAGAAGAACTTCCCTCTGTGTGATGGAGCCAAATAACCATGGCAGACAAATAACCGTGATGCATAGCTCCTTCTAGACAGGTCCAGGCTGCCCTAGGAGCGTCGAGGGGTGACTCTGGGAGACGAAACCAAGAGAAGCTTCAGTGGGGAGGTGACCTTTGGATTTAGACATGGAGCATGCGTAGGAGTTTACCAAGAAAAGGCCAGGAAGGATCTTGTAGTGCAGAAGTGAGAGAGAGAGAGAGAGAGAGAAAGAGAGAGAGAGAGAGAAGGCTCAGTACAGTTCTAGGGCCACTGTTCGTCGTGACTAGGTGGTTTGTTTGTTTTCATCTTTATTATCTTTAAGCAGCTAAGACAGCTCAATAGATGAAGATGGTCTGAAATTCAAAAGGTGATAAAAGGTCTACAGAGAATCCCGTCTCCCTCCGCGCCTCCTCTCATCCATGAATTTCCTTCCCTGTGGAGGCAGTTACTATTTTTGGATTCCTCTGAGGCTGTCCAGAGATTTCCTGGATGATTATTACAACCACAAGTATCCACAGAGTCACTTTCTCCACCTCTGCATATGTAGAGGGTATCTGACTACACACACTGGTATGCACGCTGTTCTAGAAAAAGAAACCTTTATTAGGTTTTTTTCCCCCTTATTCATTTGACTTGCTCTCCTTTGACTTTAAACTTTTTTAAAAGCAAGAAAAATCACAAACCTGAAGAAAGTTGCAAAAATAACACAATGAATTCATATAAACCCATCATCCAGGGACGCCTGGGTGGCTCAATGGTTCAACGCCGGGCTCAGAGCACGGTCCCGGGATCCTGGGATCGAGTCCCACGTCGGGCTCCCTGCATGGAGCCTGCTTCTCCCTCTGCCTGTGTCTCTGCCTCTCTCTGTGTGCGTCTCATGAATAAATAAAACCTTTAAAAAATAAAAAAATAATAAAAATTAAGCCCATCATCTAAGATAGCTGATTTTTTTTTAATCATTTGCCATGTTCCGTGCAACGATTGTATGGATTTAATCCCTAATTAAGGTACAGCTTGGATGTCAGTTACCCAGAGATCTGTGTGAGGCTTTGCCTCCCCAGCACTTACTTCCTGGACACCCCAGGTTTCCTGGAAATCTAGAACATGGTCCTCCTTGTGTCAGTTGCTCTGAGATGCCATGAGCAGCAAATCTGCCTCCAGGATGGAGATAGCGGGGAGGGCCCTTCTCTGGGCCACTCGATACCCACCTGTGCTCATCTCTGGCAGAGGTTTCTCCCTGCCTTGTCAGGTGCTCACTCAGCAAGCGGGGAGCGTCTCGGGCAGGTGAGCGAGCTCTCTGCACTTGCCTTCTGGGCCCAGTGGTCCGGGGTGGGAACACACAACACAGTCGGGTAAAATCTGATCCCTTCACTTCCGACACCCGGCCCTTGAGACAGTAGAGGTCTTCTGTTTGTCAGCTTCAGCACGGCAACCTCAAAGCCTGGTGTAGGATTCTCTCCTTTCAGAGATCAAAGCCCCCCGAGCACTGCTCTAGTTATCATCTGCGCGCTTCCTGCGTGCATGCCATGGCAAGGGACGGTTTTATTCTACGTGAGAGGGACTCTGAATACTGTGACGGGCAGGAAGTAACCCAAGAAGACAGTGCGAGATGGTTTTGTGGTCAAGAGCTCTGGGCCCAGGAGGATAGTTTTCAGGTATTCATTCAGTCACTCATCAAATAATTATTGAAATCCTTCGCGGCCTCTTTCATGCTTTGTGTTAAGACATGTGCGTGCTCTCTGCAGACCGTGTGATGGTGATCTTGGGGGGGGGGCAGCCAGAGAGATGCATCTCAGCTGGAGGAGGCAGGTGGAGCTGAGAGCGGCGGGGTAAGATCTCTACGGAGGGACTTCCTGGCCAGGCAGCCTTTCATTCGCACATGGAACACCCGTCGACTGACGCTTTGCCCCGCACTAATGCCACGTGTTCACCTGGGAATAAGACCTACTGTGGTTCCTATTTTCGTGGGACTCCTATGCCAGTGAGGGGGTGTCCCCCGACCACCCTCTGCGTCTACCTGTTTCCTTATGTTCTGTCCAGGAGGTTCCGCTGCTCCCACTGGGGCAGGACAAAAAAATCAGGCCATGGCCTGTCGGCTCTCGGTGGCCTCGCGTGATTCCTAAGCCAGAGAATCGGCCTCTCCTCCGGAGGCTACTAACCCAAATTACCCCGTGCCCTGTGGGGGCCTCGGAGCTCAAGGAAGTCGGAGACTGCAGAGAAGGACCAGTCACAGGCCGTGCTAAAATCTGCCTCCAATTAGCTGTGTCTGCCGAGGGTCTAGGAGGCTGCAGCCTGACACCTGGCAGATGCCTCTATTTGGAAGCTTCAGAAAAATCGCGGAGGGGCCAGTGAGTTCATCTTTTCAAGAGGCTCTGGATTTTAGAATCTCAGCACCATTGCAAAGGCTGTTAGGTTGCCACAGCAACAGTTCTTATACATTCTCTTTCCTTTCTTTCTCTCTCTCTCTCTCTTTCTCTCTCTCTCTCTCTCTCTCTTTTTTATAAGAAAATGAACTGTGAAAAATCCGGCCACAGACTTGCCAGGAAGGGCTGGGTGAGAAGGTGCCTCTCTAAACGAACGTCTAGTAAGTTCCCCCGAGTACCGTGTGTCTGTCCCTAACAGATCCTGTCTCGGGCCTCTCCACGCTCCCCACTTTCACTGCAGAATTTCCACTTGAAACCTGGACCCAGCAGGATTGTTCTTCATTGCCCCAACCCGTTGACATGAGGCTGGGGGCAAAGAAGAAGCCTGCCTTGCTGGTGAGCCTTCAGGTCCTCTGGGGTCGGAGCGGGACCTGCGAGGGCAGCGAGCACCCCGTGCTCCCCCGGGCACGGCCAGGGTGGCAGCACCCCGGCTCCTGGGAGAACGGCCTCCTCAGCACCTCTCCTCCAAGCTGTTGCAGGATTTCTCCAAAATCCAAATGCAAAGTTGCTTACCTTGAAAAGCTTAAGCTTCGGAAGACCATGGTCTCTTGCAGGATAAGTTACAGGGCGCGTGGCTCGTAAGACGGCCAGGATCCCGCCTCCCCTCCCTCTCGTCTCCTGAAGCCCCCAAGCCATCCCCACATCAGCCCCCATTTATGCTCCATCCATAGCTTATTGCTGGTAGTCCTGGGACTCCCTGGGGTGATTCCGTACGGATTCCCTTGCACGAGGTTTCCGCCTCTTTCCCCATTTCTCTAGATATGTAGAGAAGAGTCCTCTCCTCCGGGTGGGGTTCCCTGGGCCAGTGGGACAGGTGGTCACTTCTTTCCCTCCAAAGTGTTGGCGCCTTGGGGGGGGGGTTTCCATATGCCTTCCATGGACCCCAGGCACCTTCACTTTCAAGAGCTCCTTCTACCATAAAAAATAAATATATTCTATGGGTGATTTGTTATAAAGACGAATATAATCTCCCCCCTCCAAAAAAAAGGCAATTAATTCCCCTTCTGACTTTAAAAGAAATTACAGGGGATCCCTGGGTGGCGCAGCGGTTTGGCGCCTGCCTTTGGCCCAGGGCGTGATCCTGGAGACCCAGGATCGAATCCCACGTCGGGCTCCCGGTGCATGGAGCCTGCTTCTCCCTCTGCCTGTGTCTCTGCCTCTCTCTCTCTCTCTGTGTGACTATCATAAATAAAAAAAAAATTAAAAAAAAAAAGAAATTACAAAGTTGCTGTGTGAGGATGTGGGGAAAAGGGAATTCAGTGCACCCTTGGTGGGAATGTAAAGTGGTAACAGCCACTGTGCAAAAGACTATGGAGGGTTCTCAAAAAATTAAAGATAGAACTACCGTATGACCCGGTAATTCCACTTCTGGGTGTTTACCCAGAGGGGGCAAAAACACTCACTTGAAAAGATATCTGCACCCCCATGTTCATTGCACATTATTTATAGTAGCCACGACACGGAAGCATGTCCACAGACAGACGAGTGGATAAGGACAGTGTCACGCAGGAATATTATGTAGCCATAAAAAAGGAAATCTTGCCGTTTATACCGACGTGGATGGCCCTTGACGGCATTACGCTAAGGGAAATATGTCAGGCAGAGGAAGACAAGAACCGTACAATCTCACTTATACGTACAATCTTAAAACAAAGCAAAACAAAATGTAAAACCGAATTCACGGATACAGAGAACAGACTGGCGGTTGCCAGAGGCAGGGGGTCGTCGGGGGACGGGGGTGGGCAAAATAGGTGAAGGTGATCAAAGGGTACAAAGTTCCCCATTATAAAATAAATCAGTCCTGGGCACGCAGTGTGCAGCATGCTGACTACAGTTAATGATACCGTAGCGTATATTTGAAAGTTGCTGAGAAAGTGGATCCTAAAAGCTCGCGTCATAAGAAAAAAATACAGCTAAATGGGGTGCCAGGTGTTAACCAGGTTTATGGTGGTGATCGTCTTGCAGTGTAAACGTATTAACCAGTATGTTGTACACCTGGAACGAATATGATGTCATATGTCAATTATATCTCCATTAAGAAAATAATCGGAAAAAAAGAATGAATGAATGAATAAATGAATGAATGAATTAATTAATTAATAATCAGGCAAAAAAAAAAAATTCCCGTGAGCCTCTCGAGTATTTCGGGCCCAGGCACGAGCCTGGTGGAGAAGCCCGTGTGGCTTCCCGTGTGACCTCGTTGCCACTTACCGCCTCTAGGCCTGCAAGATCTTCCAGGCCGCAGGCGGGCTGCTCAGTGCTGGGGCCTGCATCGCAGGGCGTGGGCTGGGCGAGCGGCCTTCCTGGGGGAGGCGGCCTCTGTCCCCGGGCCCCTGCTGCTGAGTGTGGCCGGCTCCCCGCACACGGCAGTGCCCGCTGCCCAGGGCCGTGTTCCAGAGGGACAGCGTCCTGCTGCCCCAGCGTCTGTGCATCCTGCTCCTTGAGCCCCGCGCGGGGACGCTGTGCATCCCATTCTCTGGAAGAGTAAGCTGAGGCACAGGGAGGTTGAGCAGAGTCTGGGGGATAGCTGTCGTCTGCCCGGGGTCACAGCCAGGGCGTGGTGGGAGCCGTGACTCTGAGCCCTGGTCCCTCGAGGACTCCTCGGGCTCCACCAACCCAGACTGCCCCCCGCCCTTCCATCCGGGCCAAGAGGACACCCCTACCCCCACGCAGGTGCAGCTTCCTCAGCGCCCTCGAGTGGCAGCTCCAGCCCCAACCGTGACCCTCGGGGCAGCCTGCCCGTGTGGCCTCGATCAGCCCGGCCTGGCCCAGGTGCCACAGGGTGACCCGAGCCTGTCGTCGGGCCCCCACCGGCCGCCCTTCTCCACCCTGCTCCCCCCGCAGGGTGGTCCAGGGCACGCAGTGGGCGCCCCGTGCGACACTGCCCTCGGGTGCCCAGGCTGCCACCTGAGCAGTGGGTGGCAAGGCCCCGGGTCCCCGTGAGCCCTGCATGCACTGGGTCTCCATGGTTTCCCCGGAACGGGAGCGTGGGCCACCCGGGAAGCGGGACAGCAGGGACCTCTTGCCACAGGGACCTGAAATCAAGACGGATTTCAGTCCTGTTCCTGCCCCTGGGGGAGGTGGTGTGTGTGGCCGGAGCCTTCGGGCTGCCCGGGCGCGGGTGGAGGGCAAGAGAAGCCCCGCTGGGCCCTGCTCCTTGCTTACACAGGAGTCCTGCTCCCAGGGGGGTGGGGGGCTCCCCCTCGGCCCTTCCAGGGAGCCCAGCGCCAGGGCTGGGTCGGGGCGGCCCAGGAGAGCCCGGCTGCCAGCGAGGAGGCCTGAGGCACGGGGTCCCGATCCGAAGCCGAATTGAAAAGCGAGGAGGGAGCGGGGGCAGGTGTAGGCCTGATGTGCCCCGGCGGGGGTGGGGGGGCATGGACCGCCAGGGCCCTTGGGCCTTCCCCAGCAGTATGTCATGACCCCATCCCATCGGGATCACATGCAGGCCCCCACCGTGTTGCCGGGCCGTCCCTGACACACCCCGGCCCGGCCCTTTCCAGCCTCAGGGCCCCGCAGGCTGTTCCCCCGGCCCCTGGTCAGCAGCCAGCGCCGCCTCGACGCCCCGTCCCGCGCCCAGCCCGTTGCTCCCCATTTCATCTTTCCACCCAGCCCTTCACCACAGCCGTCGGGGGCTGCGGACACTATTCTTTGGTGCGTCTCCTTTTGTCTTTTCCTCCTCCTCGATGAGCTCCCGGCCCCGGCGCCGCAGGCCCGGCCCAGCGGGCATCGAGGTGGCGCTGCCCAACCAGCAGCCCCGTGCCTGGGCCGCCCGAAGTCCTGAACGTCCCCTGCTGGGGCGGCCGTGCACCCCCTCAGCCTTTCGGGCGCCCCAGTTCCCGACCCACCTCCCCCGGGGGAGGGTGCACCTGTAATACTCCGGGAAATCAGGGCTCCCGTGGGGTTGGTACCCAGAGTGGTTGCGCCCAAGCCAACACCGAGAGCAGTAGCCGGCGCTGCGGTGCCTGGGCAGGTGTCAGTCGGGGAGCACCCCGACGATCCAGGTTTCTAAAGCTCGTTAGCAGGAGTTTTTGAGATCTAGCCCTTACTCCCCTTCGTTCTTGACAAATGGTGTTTGTCGCCATTGAGATCTTTTATTTCAATTATGCGCCGGCGTTGGAGGGAGAAGCTGTGTGACCATAGCAAAAGGCGTAAGACGTCCCGAGCGTGCTACTCTCGCTGTTCCCGTTGCTAAACTCGACCGGACAGTTCATTAAGATGAAAAATGAACAGCACATGCTTTGGGGGGTGAGCGCGGAACGTGACAGCTTGCGGAGGCTCTGGCGTGCGGGGCAGCAGAGCGACGACAGACGTGCTGGGCTTCAGAGGTGACGATTGGCCATTCAGGCAGGAGGCAGGAGTGAGGGACCCCGGGGCGGGGGGCTCAGCGGTTGAGCACCTGCCTTCGGCCCAGGGTGTGACCCCGGGGTCCTGGGATCGAGTCCTACATCAGGCTCCCTGCATGGGGCCTGCTTCTCCCTCTGCCTGGGTCTCTGCCTCTCTCTCTCTCTCTCTCTCTCTCTCTCTCTCATAAATAAATAAATTAAAAAAAAAAGTCAGGAGTTTAGCCAGCACCCACGTGTGTGTTCAGCCTTGAGCTGAGGTGCTGGGGGGATAGAAAATGCAGGAAACACGGCCTTTGAGCTGCACGAACATGCCATGTACTTGGCAGGGCTGAGGGGACGTCCGCTGTCAATCTAAGAGCTGCGGAGGGGAAATATCAAATGTCTGACACTTTGGTGCTGACGGTAAGTCCAGGAGTAATACAGTGTGAACCTCAGAGATTTCTTGGACCTTGAAGAATAGCAAGATGGTGATTAGCAACCTATGTTCTAAATATAGTAGCGGCTCCTGGCAATGAGTTTGCTTCTGGGTGGTGGTGAAAATGTTCTAGAACTAGGCAGTGGTGGATTCATGCAGAACTTTGAAAATAAACTAAAAAAAAAAAAAAAAAACACAATTGTGCACTTTCAAAGGGTGGACTTAATGATACTGATCAGATTTTATCTCAAAAAGACAATCTTTTAGGTCTGCAAATTCTACACAGCTGAGTTCTTTTTTTAATTTTTAATTTTTTTTTACAGCTGAGTTCTAATCAATTTGTTATATGCTCAGAATATTGGGCTTAGTTCAAACAGAAGAAAAAAGGGCGGGTAGGGCACATTAACATGGATAGGCAGGAAGCGCAGACCCATTCTACAGATGAGGAAATGGAGAGGCCGGTCGGTTCGTGGCCTGCCCGTGAAGGCACGTGGCTGGCGGGTCGTGGGGCTGGGTGGGACTTTACCTCCAGACCTCGTCGCTCCAGAGCCCAGATGCTCCCCACCCGCCCCACCACCCCTTGCTCGTGCCCAGAAAAATCGATCCCAGAGTGAAGTAATAACATGAACGGCAACAAAGAGGGGACCGGTTTGCCTCCGCAACACATTCCCTCTCTCACCAGTTGTGCGGAAGGAGCCCCGCAGCCCCCGCTGCAGGCACTCGAGGTGCACCTGCCCCCACGCAGGCCTCCGTGTGTCCCCGCAGCCTTCTCCCCCGATGCGAGCGGAACGTCGAGGTGAAACCATAGAGTCGTGGGATCCACGGATGTTTAGAGACGAGGCTGGAGTTAGGTGTCCTGCCCGTTAAGCAGAGATGCGAATGCTGCTCCTTGTCCCCTCCGCAGGAGGAGCAGGTGCACTTTGCTGTCTCGATTAAAGCCACTTGGGTCATTATCCCCGCCTGCAGTCAGTACCGGAGCTTTGATGTCCTTCTCCGCTTACTGGCGTAAATGGTGGGGCAGGTTCTCATCCTGTCGGGCAGGATGGAAATCTGACTCAAGATTTGTAAATACTCCTGCATTTAATTCACTTCCACGGAGACACTGGAATGACAGCATCCTGGGAAACAGCCCGCGGAGGAATCGGGATGCATTAACCTGAGCAGCGAGGTCAAAACAAAAGCTCTGTCTGCATCTCCCGCCAGAGCCCGAATCCCGCAGCCCCCCGCTGGCTGCATTCAAGGAGCATAAATACAATCGGGTCCTCACACCGTAGGGAGGGATGGGGATTTCCGAAGGGGGAGTCTCAACGCAGCTGACATCCGCTTTTCCCATTCCGTTGACTTTTTTCTTTAGCTCTAAAAGCGTTCAAAGAACAATAAAATAATAATAGCGTTAATAATAACAGTCGTAATAATTAAAGGCTCATACTTCCCGAAATACGCCCTTGCCTCCTTCAGGGTAGTTGCTCTTCTCCTTCATCGAAGGTTGACTCACAAGTGGAAACACCTGGATTCTGATCTCGTCTCTGCCCGCCCGCGGCTAGCAGGGTGAGTGCTCCGGGCTGCTCCCAGCGACCATAACAACCACCCAATAAGCGGTGCCTGTTCTATAGGGACCGTGTGACAACTGAAGAGGATACCACCTCTAAAGCACTTAGACCAATGCGTGTCGCCTAGAAAGGCTCCCCAGAGAGGACTCGGAGTGGAGCTGATGTCCATGCAGGAGTCTGTAGGATCACAGATATGCAACCGGGTGTTTCCAAATGTGGGGCTGTGTAGACCGGGGTTCTCAGCAGTTGATGGATTCCAGGTGATAGCCAGGTCCTTTCTCCACGCACCCCCCACACACACACACACAACGTGTGCATGCACATTGTGAGGAGAGCTGGCTCGAGTGTCAGCCTGTCAAGGTGGCCACAGGTAGGGCTTCCCCTGGGCTGGCTGACCCCACACTGGTCACCACGGGCAGGTGCTTCTCCTTGCAGAAGGGCAGCGCCCATGTAAATGCCCCACAAACTCAGAAGCAGCACAGTCCATGGGGCGGGAGTGGCGTCCTGGAAAGAGCCCAGCAGGGTCGGGATTTCAGTTCTGCCTCTACCTGTGCTCCTGAATGGAACAGCTACTCTCTCGAGCTAATGACTTTTGTTCTTGTTTCAATAGAACAGGAAACTGTGACCCTCCTGACTATCACACAGGGCTGAGGAAGGCCTTTCTTGTTTTTAAAGATTTTATTTATTCATGAGACACACAGAGAGGGGCAGAGACACAGGCAGAGGGAGAAGCAGGCTCCATGCAGGGAGCCCGACGTGGGACTCGATCCCGGGACCCTGGGATCATGACCTGAGCCAAAAGCAGATGCTCAACCGCTGAGCCACCCAGGTGCCCCCTTTCACTTTTTAGGTTGTGAGATCGCACCCGCCCCCCTCCTTCCCCAGCGTGATGTAGTCCAGCATATAAGAGCACGGGCCACGGAGTCGCCCCGTGTAGATCATCCCTGCTTCCGTGACTGTAGCCGGGTGATTGGATTCCAAGCAAGCTTCAGCTTGCTCATCTGCGAAATGGGTGATTTAGTCTGGCACCGCTGTTGTAAGAAACCACCACAAACTTGGTGGCTGAAAACAACACAGCTTTATTACCGGAGAATTTTGGAGACCAGAAGTCTGAAATGAGTCCTACGGGCTGAAATCAGGTGGGTGCCAGGGCCGGTTTCCTTCTGGAGGCCCTAGGGGAGAACCTTATTTTTTGTCCTTTTCAGCGTCTCAGGGCCTCCTGCATCCATCTCTTGGCTAATGGCTTCTTCCTCTCTCTTCGAAGCCCACCACACCACCCTCCGTGTTTGTCACCACATCTCCCCTTTCTCCGGCCCTCCTGCCTCCCTCTTGTAAGGATCCTGTGATTACGTGGAGCCCCGGCTACGTGCCCATCTCAAGGCCCTTAATCTTTGCCATACAGGGGGGACCCGCGCATGCTGAGAACTATCTGGGGACATCTCTGGGGAAGGGACAGTGTCCCTATTCTTGGAGCTGTTGCAAAAATCAAATGAGACCATGCACGTCAAACACCCAGCGCAGACTCCTAACTCAACAAAGGTTCAGGCTTCTCCTTAGAAGTCCTGATACCACGTCTGCTTCCGCACCCCCGGGGGACAGCCGAGGCTTACCACAGCCCTGAGTCCCACGGTTCTGCTCCCCGGCGGAGCGGAATCCCTGCTCGGCAGAGGCTGCAGGCTCCCACTCCTCTTAGTCCGGAAAGGAAGGTGGTCGGTGTGCAGAGCTGGCCCCGCAGCAGGGCTGCCTCGGCCCAGGCGAGCCTCCTTTCTACACCTCAGCTTGCTTCTTGGTAGACTGAGGTGAGGGCAAGGGCTTGACTCGGGGGTTCTTACTTCCACTGAAGACCTTTGCACTGCAGTACCTGAGCACGAGGGCCCCCCCACTCCCACGCCAAATGTGCAAGCTCATGTGAGCTGTATTTACTGGCCTTTCAGGGAAAATAGCCTGTTGGAAAATAGCAGCGAGGGAAACAACTCAGCTTCTGGGGCTGTGAGGCTTCCTGGGGCTTCCAGACTGTGGGTGCTTCTGGCCTAGGCCAGGTCGCACGGGGACATATCTCAGGGGCTGGCCCTGGGCACCCTGGGTAACCGTGTGGACAAGGGGGTTGTCCGAGCTCCGGCTGCTGGGATGCAGGAGGCGGGGGCTGAATTCTTCTGTGTAGAAGTTACGTGCTCACAGATCAAGGATCGCAGAGGACAAAGATGGAAAGGGGAAGAAGCCCACTGTGTGTCAGACACATCTTGCTGTCATTTAATCCCGCCACTTTGCCTTGTGCGGGGGAGCATTTTATCTCCATTTTTCAAATGAGAAAACGGAGCCCGAGAAAGATTGAACAATTTGCCTGATGCCTCACAGCTGGTAAGTGGCACAAGGAAAGGGAAATTGGATTAATGCCTCAAGTCCGAGCCAGAGCTTCGTGGCTGCAGCGGCAGGCCCTGCCTCCGCCTGAGCGGTCAGGTGCGCTCCCCGCGTGCTGGCTCCCGTCCGGGTCCCTGGGTCACCTCCGCGGGGCCCCGCTCCCCCTAATGGACCGAGAGCTCAGGCCACCGCATATTGTGTTGCAGCATTTTTTCTCTTTCACCCCAAATTTTTACAAAAAGCATCGCCATCTGCCCAGGCCTCTTCGTTTCGGCCCTGTCTCCCCTCTCAAATCCAGTCTTCTCCTAGTTGCTTTGGCAGAGAGGTGAACGATGGATGTTCAGAGTAAGACTTAAGCCTCCCATCTCGCCTTCAGAGTCAGCCACCCTCGGCTGGGCACCTGACCCGACTGTGGCACCGTCTTCACCCATGACGCCTCTGGAGCTGTTTTGGGGGGTCTGTGTTTTGAATCATTTTGGAAATGGGAAGGATATGTTTGGGGAGAATATCGGAAGCTCATCGGATGTATCCAGAGACAAGACAGTGTTGGGAGATTATGCCACGAAGCATGAGTTTGTGGCTCTAATGAGTTGGATCTGCAATTGTTTTAGAAGCCAGAAGCTTCTCCATCAGGACTTCTGGATGCATGGATTCAGGTGTCTGCGCAGTTCCTGAGGACTGGGAACATGGGCACCTCACAAGCAGGTGCAGTGTTAGATCCAGCGCCTCGTAGAGTCCTGAGCAGAAGGAAGCCAAGCCTTGAGTCAACAACGCATGGCATTCCCAACCTAGCGCAAGCCACGGTGAGGGTCAGGAGGCTCTGGGAGAGAGGAAAAAACAAAACAAGACACCATAGAATTTTTTTTCTCTATGAGAAAGGCAGTGCTCAAGGGTCAGCACACCTTACAATCAAATTGTTAAAAAGTTAAGCCTCTAAGATTGGACGGTTAGGGGGTCTCACGAGCTGTTTGACCTTGGGTGAGTTACTACTTCTCAGAGCTTCAGTATCTTCATCTCTAACCCCATTGGGCTGAATGCCGATTAAATAAGGCCTGCAGAGGGCTCGGCTCAGTGCTGAGCGTGAGACAAGCACCCAGTAATTGGGAGCCACCCTCATCACGGGCTGCTATTAATCAGCTGCGTCCTTCTGGAGGAGAAGCATCCAACTGAAGGCTGAATCGTGGTTGATTTGGGAGCTGTCCACTCCCAAGTGGAAACTTCGTTCCCCATCAGGGAATATTTTTTTTCCTTTCTTGGGGCAGGATTTTCAGCCTAAGCCCTCCTCGCAGGATGGCAGCTTTCCTGTTCACTAGCATCCCTGAACATTAAAGAGTATGACTTATTCCTTGGTTCCCCATCAATAAAATGAGGGTAATAATAGCCCTTACCTTTGTGGGCTGATGTGTAAAATGAGCTAATGTTTGTGAAAGCCCTTTGTAAATGACGAAGTGCGATAAAGTATGAATTATTATTGTGATTGCTCTATTCCAGGCAATTCATAAACAATGCAGAAAATTAAGGACGCGTACTGCCGGCATTCAAAAAGCATTTATGCCTTTCTAAGTATATGGCTACAAACTATCAGCAGATGGGTCTGACAATACAGTGTTCAATCTGATTTAAATATTAGTAACCGCCGACTGAGAGCGACTTTCTAGCAGGGACAGTGCGGCAGATGCCAGCAGGCAGCGGGGCACAGTGCTTAGCTGGGACAGCTCTGGTTCCGCCAGGTTTGCACACCATGTGCTTTGCGACTTTGCCCCGAGTTACCAAAGATCCCCTAAACCACACTTCCCTCTTTCATGAAATAGAGATGGTGATGCCCGCCTCGCTGAGCTGCGGTGAACAGTAACTGGGATACCCATCACAGAGCCCCCGGTATATCACCTAGTTCAGGGGACCCGGGAACCTCCTAATTGCAGTCCTCTTACCCCTCTGATGGACAGACATCGTGTCTTTCCCCATCGGCCCCTCACTGAGAAATGCTAATCACGGTTAGAGTCCGTGCCTCCGGGTGGGCTCCCAGCGGCTCCCTGAGACCGCCGCCACCAACGCTCAGCACTCCACTTCCCGACACCGTACTGGCCCTGCTGACCTCCAGGCCTCAGAGGTCAGTTCTGGCAGGGCCAGGTCTTGGCAGATTCCAATGCCTCCTCTTGGGTGGTGGGGAGGTGGGTGGATGGAGTGGACGACCACGCGTTACAGCCAGTGTGAACACCCCGGCCATGCCCGTGCAGTGAGGAGGGGACTCCCTGGACTCCAAGGACCTCAGGTGACCAGCTGACTCCATTTGGACGGTCCGGTGACAGCCATGTCCACGCTGCTTCAGTGGAAATCAGAGCAATGTAAAATTGACCTTACCACTATGAGGTTCAAGGCGCCAAGGTTTCAATGTTGATAATGCCCTGTAGGGTTTACTGAGCACTTGCTATATGCCCCACACAGTGTCCAGCACATCACAGGAATGACCTCATTTAATCCTCACAACAAGGCGAGGAGAACTGTGCTATACTAGTACCTCTGCTCTTCAGATGAGGCCGTGAGATGAGGACGAGCAGAGGCCAGCTTTAACCCCAGTGCCCTCGGTCGTGGTAGTTGGGCCGGCTCACATGGGACCAGTGTCCTGGAAGAAGGGTGGCGGGGAGACTGAGAAATCACCCAGGTCAGACCGCACCCTGCTCTTCCCCAACTGAGTGAGTGTTCCAGAGCTGCCATGGGAACAAAGTGCCATACACTGGGTGGCTTAAACAACCGAAATTTATCAAATCACAGTTCTGGAGGCCAGAAGTCTAAAAATCAAGGTGTCGGCAGAGTTGACTTCTTCCGAGGGCTGCGAGGGGGGATTGCCATATGTTCCTCCAGCTTCTGATACCCTCAGACACTCTTTGGCTTATGAATGGTGCCCCCACCCCATGTCTAAAGCCCCCCTGTTTATAAGGACACCAGTACTGGACTAGAATCTACCCTAATGACTTCGTCTTCAGTTCATCATTTGCAAAAACCGTATTTCTAAATAAGGTCCCTTTCACAGGCACTGGGGTTAGGACTCCAGCATCTCTTTGGGAGACCTAATTCCATGCTAATCCCATCTCCGCTCTGCGCCCCACCATGGTCAGTATCGTGCTACCTGCTGAAGGTAAGGAGACGAACAGAACCTACGTGATCCCCATCGTCGTGGAGCACCGATAATGTCCTCCCGGACAATTCCTGTCACTAGCCCTTCGTGGTACTGAGGCTAAGCCTCTTGTCAGCAATTCCAAATGGCCCATCTAAGGGGACAAGAGAATGTAGCTTCGTCACTCTGGGTAAATCTAAAGACAGCCATAATTGGAGACAGAAAGTAATCTTTGATTAACTTCACTTGCACGTGTGCATCTCCAACTCATCCACTGCTTTGCAAAGTGACATGTGATATTTCTTGAAGCCTAAACGTGTTTTGTTATCTTTTCCCCCCGTTTACTGGTGGGTGTCATCATAGGCCTCCCAGACCAAGTGCTGCAAGCCGAGTAATTTTACCAGGGTGCACCTCATCTTAGATGGAAGAATGATTCGCCTGTGCTCTGTTTAATTAAGCCTCGCTTAATGGGCAAACGTTTTCTTTAACAAGCTTGCTGTCACCTCTTCAGTTATTTCAGGCAGTTCACTTCACATCAGGGGGAAAAAAAAAGAGAGAAAGGAAAAAATTTCTCATTTGCTTGAACTCGATTGGTCTAAGGAAAAATGTGGCTGTCGAGAAGGTGCCTAATTGCCGCTGTGATCGTGCACTTATTCTCTATTTAGTCCTAGGCTTCTTATTGAAACGCTAATCAGGGTTAGGTCTCACCTCTTGATGAATGATTTTGTAAAAACTTGATATTCCTCCGCTTAGCTGGGAACGTCTGCATGCAAGTGTAATGCTGCTCCGACTGAATGGGGAGATAACTAATGCCCTTAATTTTGCAAAGATGGCTGTGATTTGGTACAAACAGTACAGATCGGGGGAAATCAGAATGAAATTAATTTCCTTCTTTGCATAGGCACCACCTTGGTTATATCATGAGCCACTTTGCCTTAGCTGTTTTTGCTGGGGGTTCGGAGAACCCTTGGCACGTGTATTTGGGCTTATTTCCTATAGCTGGGGTCAAATTTAGGTTACGCCATTTTATCTGATGTCAGAACTTGAGGACTTAAGTCCTCCGATTTTGTTTCATTCGTCACATAGGAATCATTATCCCGCCTCCTAAGACTGTAGGGAGTATGGCCTTGCTCATGGCCCAGTAGAGGTACGTAGTAAGTGTCTTTCCCTTTCTCTTTATTCCCTGCCTCTTCCCCACCCACCAGACCTTGAAAGCGGGACCCAGGTGGTTGTTTTGGGGTTTTTTTGCCCCCCACAGCAGTCAGGCACTCATTCTGAATCTGAGCCATAGGCTGCTTCTCAGTTCTAAGGCTTAACACATCCTGATGGAAAACGAATAACTGAAGCAGACACCCATTAAATTTGACTGAGGGACACTGTGGCTATTTCTGCGTGGGCAGCTGACCCGCTAGTGACTTTCCGACTCTGCAGGCTGTGGAACAGGTATGAACCCGAGCATTGGCCAAAGAGCAAATTTTATTATAATTACTGTTTATTATTTGAGCAGCTGTGGTCTTCCACCTGCCTACATGTCCCGCCCCACCACTTCCTCTTTCTTTTCTTTTCTTTTCTTTTCTTTTCTTTTCTTTTCTTTTCTTTTCTTTTCTTTTCTTTTCTTTTCTTTTCTTTCTTTTCTTTTCTTTCTTTTCTTTTCTTTTCTTTTTTAAGATTTCATTTATTTACTCATGAGAGATGCAGAGAGAGAGAAAATGAGAGAGAGAGAGAGAGAGAGAGAGAGAGAGACAGGCAGAGGGAGAAGCAGGATCCATGCAGGGAGCCCGACGTGGGACTCGATCCTGGGTCTCCAGGATCACACCCTAGGCTGAAGACAGGCGCTCAACCGCTGAGCCCCCCAGGCGTCCCCCACTTCCTCTTTCTTGCCCAGCCTTTGCACTTTTACTATCTCAACTTCCTACTGTGACCTGAACACAGACTCTCATTTCTCGTCCGAGGTGTTGGCTCCTGTTGTTCCCAGCGGCTGGATTGCCCTTCCTACCCTGGAAGGTCTCATCCCTTCACGTACATGCCTTCAAGACGCCATCCAGATTTACCAAGTAGATCTTCCATGGGCAGCCACATCCTTGAACCCTGGTTTATGTGTCTCCACTGAGCTCTCTCATCCACTGATGCCCCATCAAAGCACCTTTCATGACATGCTTCCCACGTTCTGGGCTGCCTCCCGGCGCCACCCACCCTGACGCTTCCAGAGTTGTGAGGACCGTGGCAGCCTCTTCTTGTCATTGCCTCTTCTTAGCTCAGGACTGGGTTCCCACCTCATGCTCTGGGCAAGTTTGGTGAAAGCATTTCTACCATTTTTTGTGTGTCTGTGAACAAACATCTGTGAGGGCTGCATTCTTGAAAGTTCCTACTAGTCGCGCATGGTATGTGCTTCTAATATAAATGATCCTGACTCCAAGATTTGGGTATTGGTTGTTTTCTGAGAACTAGTGTCAACTCAGAGGATGAAAGACGATATTACTCCCAATTCCTCGATCAATTAGCACTGCAGATAATCCTCTCATCCTTAGGCCTTTTACACCGGAGGTCACCTGTCAATATCCAAGGGCCTGTTCCATCTTCTCTGAGGAAATCCAAGGCCCTTCCTTGGTTTTCTCTGACCTCAGTTACAATGATGTTAAAAGTTCCCAAACTGTTTACATTTCCCCAGATGTGATCTCTCTGTGCAGTGACGCTGCTTCCCCGAGGACTAGGCCAGAGCTTTCAGAGTTCACATAGAAGATGTTTGGGGACAGAATGACTCTGGGATTTCGGATAAAAATAACTTGATGCTTGGAAATTGGCTTGCCTAGTCCACTTTTTTTTTTTTTAATTTTTACAAATGAGTTTTCACTCTGTCAGATAATTTCACTCTTCCAGTGAAATGTGGATTTCAGATTGGAGAAAATAATAATTTTAGTATAAATGTATTCCTCCAAATTGTATGGGACATAGTCTTACTAAGAACAAGTGTTGTTTATCTGAAATTCTAATTTAATTGGTGTCCTGTATTTTTTATTTTCTTTATTTTTTAAAATTTAATTTATTTATTTATTTATTATTATTATTATTATTATTTTTTTTTTTTTGCTAAGTCTGGCACCTTTAGCTCCCACGAAAGTAGATGACATGGCCATTATGATGTAACAGACTTGACATCATGGGAATGACAGAATTTGAAACACACAGATTTTCTGAGCCTTAAATGAATAAATGAATATTCAGTCCTAAGTCATAAGTTTTCTACTTTAGCACGACGTGCTTTTTGCAAGCTTGTGATGATTATTCCTAGAAATCCATCTCCTCTCAGAAAAGCAAGAGTTAGTTTAACATGGGACACAACTCAAGAGAAACCAGCCGCATTAAGACAGCCTTAAGGGAACTTGCAAAGTGGTTTTGTCACTTCAGCACACCACAAGCCTGACTGCAAGTACCAGGGGAATTCCCATTAAGGCCAGGTCCTCTCTTAAAAAAACGTAGGAATTTTGTGTTGTATAAGATATTGAGAAAGTGGCAGAGGAACTGTTTTGAGGAGAACCGAAGCCACACGACGGGGTAAGGGCACAGCATCTCAAGAATCCATTTAGCCAGCATATATGACGTCCACTTGTCTTCAGTATAAAGTTTCAATTCCCCATACTTTCTAAGGAACCGATATAAAATTGCCACTGTTCTGCTGTAATATGAGTTTCTCCTTTTTATCACGATTTTCTTTTCCAAGATGGCTTCACTGGGAAAAAGAAATCATATCTTTATTACTTTTTGCAGGGAAAAAAATGTATCTTTTTATGCTCACATTTCGATCTCCGTGCCGAGTTTGTGATTTGTAATTATTTGAAGACTTTGCTTCTCTTAAATACGTTCAATGAAATGTCTTTTCGGCTCTTTTCTAATGACCCCAGGAATATTTTTTCTAGCTTTTGATTTGGGTCCCACTTGTGTTTCGCTTTGAATTTTCCCCAAACGATACTTCCATCCCCTCCTCCTGTCAAAAAACCTGCACTCCATTTACTTTATGGTGGCATCACTCTTCAGCCTGAAAAGTCATTCCCTTTTTTGTGTGGGAACCAAGTCACCAGGACGCATCCCTGTGTACCACTTAAACCTTTGTTCTCAGCAGCAAGATCCTAATGTTTACCCAAGCACTGAGGGTTGGGCATCTGTTGGAGCCCATGTGCAAACTGGTACAATACTGACATAAGACAAGGACATAAATTATGTATCAACCAAAGCCTGGCTCAGCTCACTCCGGACAGGACAGAGCAGAATCTGGCAGCACCTCACGAAGACTCAGCCCTAAGGTCTGTTGGGAGATCTCTGCTGCAGAGTGAAGAAGGGAAGGGAGGTGAGACACAGGCATGTGTGAGTGTGTTGGGAGGTGGGGAGATCGAACAGCTCGAAGGCAGTAGACCCTATTAAGACCCCAGAGTCCTTGATCTGGGTCGGTACGAAGAGGATCCTCTGGGGGAAGAGCGCAGTGTCTGCCAGAGAAACCTAGATACAGGCATAAGGCAGCATCATTTACTGTCTCCCCTGTCCAGGTGGAGATGGGACCCCAAGCAGTAGGTAAACATGCTAGGGGCAGGGGCAGACCCCGGAGAAAAACCTGGCATGGCCTGAGTGGAACCTCAAAGCCCTCAGCAGTCCAGCCAGGCTTCTCAGCAAAGCAGCAGTTGCAGGGATAACAAGACGGGGAGTTTCACATGAAACAGGGTACAAACTTGCCTTCAGAGGAGGGCTGGGAAGGAGGCTATGGTGCCCTCCTACCATTTCTACTTGCAGAAACCTACCCATCTTCCACCTAGATCTAGGCCCTGTCTCTTCTGTTCATAAAGTGGCTCTCCCATTCTGAGTATATCTTGACCTCCCTTCATGTTTAGTGATTTTACTGAGCCAACTTGATCTGGAGCTGTTGTTCTCTGAGTGTGTACATTCTTCAAATCAACTAGCTTTCAAGTTCTGAATCTCTCCCCGACCCCTACCTCGTGAGTGCTGGGTGTGCTTGGTTAGATGGCTGGACTTGAGATCTGAGAATGTCTGGATGTGGAATAGATGGAGGATTGGACCTAAGACTGGGGGCGGGGGTGCACAGAGCCCACGCCTGAGGGACCCAGTATCATGGTAGGATTAGAAGCAGGAATTGGGGGGCATCTGGGGTGGCTCAACGGTTGAGCATCTGCCTTTGGCTCAGGTCATGATCCCGGGATTCTGGGATCAAGTCCCGCGTCAGGCTCCCCATAGGGAGCCTGCTTCTCCCTCTGCCTGTGTCTCTGCCTTTCTCTGTGTCTCCAATGAATAAATAAATAAAATCTTAGGAAAAAAAAAAAAAGCAGGAGTAGGCTCTGAACCAGGAGACCAAGCCATGTTTCTGCGGCCTCATGAGCAGCCATCCTGGAGATGCAAAGGTGGGCATTTCCATCACGGATGTCTTGCCAAGGATGTCGTAAGTCCCCGATGGCAAAGTTCATGACGTAGAGCGATCATTTTGTTGTTCCTCATTCATGTGCTCCTTGGCGGATGAGGCAGCTGTGATCTAAAAGGACTTTCCCTTGCTGAGTAATTCCAGAGAGCACTTTCCGCATTACCAGTGGTACCATGGATTGCAGATTTTGTTCTTCCAGTAAAATCTTTTTGGAAGGAGGTACTTAGTTGATCAATGTAAGATGCCTGCGAGCGATGGTAAAACTTACTCCTGGCTGTGCGTGCTTCTCCTAGGGAGACGGGCCTGCCTGAGGAAATGTCTGTTTGGACTTTGTCACACTGGTACTCTATCAACTGATTAAAATTTCATGTTATTTTGCTTTTTTATGTAATCTTATAAACAAACAAATGAACAAAACCCAGCTCATATCACCTCTTTCCTGTTGAAAACAGGATTGAGTCTTTGCAGCGTGGGTACTGAATTGACCAGTGGTGTGAGTAGCTGTTGGGTAACAGCCGCTCTTCCTGTCAAGAGAGTGATTCCGGGCCTCACCTCATGCCCTCAGATGAAATATTGATGTGTGGGATTTGCCTCTTCCACCGTGTAACTCCTCCTTCCCTGAGCAACATGCCCATTCTTTTCAACAACGATTAGCTCATGGGATCTCACAGACCTGCCTCATGTTGAGCTGGCTTCTTTGTTAGAAGATATTTATTGTCTGGCTGCCTTCCCACGGTCCCCTGCACCACTTGCCTTTTATTAATCATTAGCACCTTCTTTGGAGGCTGAGGCAATGAAGGATGTAGAGCAAAATTTTGTTCTTATGTGGAAAACATTATGAGGGAGGGGAAAATCATGCTTCATTCACTCAAGGACTACTTGGAAGAGTGGGGCAGGCTGGAGAACATCAACAGTGGGGGGAGACCCTCTATGGAAACATCAAAGGAGCTGGTGATGGTTGACCCTTGGGCGAAACACCCATTCTCTAAGACTCCCAGTAACCTATGTGCTTCCTGAGGACAAAGAACATGTTTCTTAACTAAACTACTGCAGAAAATCCAAGTCTCCACCAATATTTCTTAAATGGCTGCTATTAAATGCTTACATGTGGAGTAAAATCTAGCTGAGTTCTGACCGCCCATCCCCGGAAAGAAAAAAAATAATAATAAGAGCTCCATAGGAGAATTACAGAGAAGTTTAACACGAAGGGTAGATAGGCAAGAGCTTCCGAATGGACCATTTATGGCTTCAGGTTTCATTTTCGGGGCTAACTAGTCACCTGAGCTAAAGGGAGTGCTCCGAAAGTGAAGTGCCTCATGCCCTTGTTTCCTTATCTGGACAATGGATGCAATAACACAACAATCCTGAGGATGCTGGAGGGAAAGAGGCGACAAAGAACGCACGGGAAGCACCTAGCGCAGGGCCTGCCGCACTAGGTGCTCAGGGATGGCCTTGTCCTCGCCCAGCAGAGGCTGAATGGAAGATGAGTGCTTTTTGCCAGGATGGCCTCCTGGAACTTCTCCAGCTGGAAAAGCCCATGCCATCTCATGTGACAAGTTCCTGGCAGCTTTGGCCACACTTGCCATGATTGTTCCATTCCCATCGTCGATTATGGATAATTGAGAGGCTCTGGTCTCTGCAGAGGGCCTTCTGGCCTGGATCCCTATTGAGTCTGGGGCTCTGATCTATTTTCACAGCTTTTCTTGTTCGAATCAGCCGTCTCGCCACCACACACGCCATCCCCCAGTCGGGGAGCTACACCCAGGGTCCGTATCCTCACAAGTCACCACTGCAAAATCCTTCTGGGTCCAGGAGCACAGAGATGTGCCCCGGTATAGGGAGGAGCCCATTGGCAGCCCCTGACAGAGTTCATATCCCTCGCAGAGAAGAGGAGTGGAGTCGCATCTCCTTCCTGTAATGCTGACGGGTCGTTTGCATTCATCTACAACCTGTGCTGCTAAAAGCCAAAACTTTAATAAAAAATGACCCAAAGAAATGGAAGTTGCCGTTCCTGTCAGGATTTCTCCATCTGCTCCCCTCACCTGGGCAGCGGCCATTACACTTTTATAAAAACCTTCCCTATTATCTCATTCCACCCTCAGATTAACTGGGGAACCCGGGAGGTCAGGCATCATTCGTCCTATTTTTGTCATAAGAGAAAACAGGCTCAGGGAGGTGAAGTGAGTTGTCAGCTGTCAGTGGCCCCACGGTTCCCCGAGCTGGGCCCCCTCCCTAACCCAGGAGATCATGGGCGCTGAAGCCGGAATTTACTAACTCACTGATGGGCTGAGAGAGGGAGTCTGTTCGGTATCAAGATCTCAGAAGTGCTTTCTTTTCTTCCTTTATTTTTTTTTAATGCAGCAGAACAGCTTTGCAAGGACACATTTTGCTGAGTCTGGTTGCACCTCTGTTGGCTGTGTGTGGGGGGCGGGGGGGACCCGTTCAGCTGTCCCCACCCATTGTGGCCTCTTCCCTCTTAGATTTTCGGGACATTCTGCTGGTCATCTCTGGAGAGCCATCCATCCTATCCAGCCCTTCATTTCACAGATAGGAAAACAGAGGTCTAGACCACCGGGCGTTGCACAATGAGTTTGTGGCAGACCTTTGCGTGTCTAGCAGAGTGTTCTTTCTTGTATATCTTCTCCATTCTATAGACCCTTTATGCTTCAGATGAAGATCTTTTAGAGCCTAAAACCAACAGATACTAACAGAACTTTTTTTTTCAATAATAAAAGTGACCACTGAGCACTTGAAGTGAGGACGTACATTTTTAATTGTGTTTAATTTAATGAACTAAACTTAAAAGGCCACGTGTGTCTAGGTTGCCGCCATATTGGATGGCGTAGCTCTAGCCCAGCGGTTCTCACCTCAAAGATACACCAGAACCACCTGGGGAAGTTCAAAAGTAGTGATACCTGGTTTTCATTGATTTTGCTTGGTGTTGAGTAAGGCCCGGCAATGGAATTTTTAAGACTCCTCAGCTAATTCTAATGTGCAGTCAAGTTCTAGGGACACGAGTCTAAATGTTAAGCTTCATGAAGGACAGAGGCCATGCCAGCTATACACATTATACTCAGTTGCAAGGAATTCAGTGAGGAATTGGGTATGTTCCTAATTCTTAGAGAACTCCATATATCTTGGGGAAGAGGAAGACATAATCAAGGACAAAAATTATTAGAAGTGTCCTTATTAAATTGCTTAAAAGGCCAATGTGGTCCAAGGGAGTGGAAATGGTCACTTCTACTTGGAGGAAGGAGAAAAAGAGGCAGTCCCTATGGTAATGATTCCAGTAATGAATTATAAATAAGGTAATTTTTTTTTTCCAGAAATGCATTTGTAGCAATAGATGTTTCTGCCAGGCAAGTCAAAATTCACATCTGTAATTCACAATAGGATTAACCTGGGATTACGGAAAATCTAATTAAGTGAACCATATTATCTGAGACCCACAAAAGACACTTAACGTTGCCTTTGAAAGTCCTGCCTGTCTGAAAGTGCTCAGCATATGCTTCAGAAAATGCTCTGCACATGTACAAGGCACTTGACTGGTTTGCTGTATCCCATTACTTTTCTTTTATGTTCAACTTTTTAAAAAATCCCATTACTTTTGATAAATGACGTTAATACATCTGAAAAGAAAGAATCAGGCTTCAAAGATTGGATTATTTGAGACTACAATGAGATCATTATGAGGCTATTGTTGGTGTCTACTTTCTAAAAATAAGAGGGGGAGAAAACCTTCTGTGGTATATGTAAAGATACCCTCCCCCCCTCAAAAAAAAAGCCATTAAAAATGTGGCAAAGTTTAGTCTGCTCTTAGCGTGATAGCATGGTTGGGGGAGGTAGGTTAGAAAGAGACCTCCAGAACAGCCCACCCACACTCTGGTCAGAATCTAGCTTCCGATAATTGGAAGCAGCTTGACTTTCTGCATTCCTCACTTCTGTTCGGAGGCTGATTACGCCGGATGGCTGCATGTGGACCACAGTGGATTGGGGTCACAGGCTGGCTGTTGCAGGATTCTGAAGCCTCGGCAGTGGTGATTTAAAGCACTCTCTCCCCTTGTCTTAGTAATTATTTCAGAAAAACCACATCAAGCCCTTGTCAGTTATTAGGACCACCTTGGGATAATTCCTCCCCTTATTGTTCATACTTTAAAAAAAAATATTCTTTGTGGAAAGTGGTTCCCTGCAGATAATATCCAGCGATAATATGCAGATTGTTTTCCCTCTTCCTGTTCTCCACTGTCAGTCCTCAAAGAGAGCTCCCAGGTCCTTATTTATGAATGTGTTTTTCCCTTAGAGAATGTGAACTGGTTAGTTCCGGAGAAGTAGTTTGCAAGGGACGACTGCTTTTAAGCCGGGTTTGGGGTGCAAGAGGGCAGGGTAGATGCTGTATAAATTATCTTTCACTCGGTGCTTTCTCTTTCGTTTTTCCTCTCCAGAGGGAGGACTTCAGGTTTTGTTCACATTGGTTTTTGCTTTTGTTTTCTTATTTTGCACAAGTTGCTTGTCATTTCACTATCTCCCTTTTCCTATTTGTCCTCTGAAGAAAGACTGAGTGGAAGGTGTAGGGAAGGGTTTCATCCAGTTCTGGGACTCTAGCACAGAGTGCAGCGGGACGCCCAGACTGGGAACAGAAGTGGTAACGCTGATGATGCCTCCTCTTGGAAGAACTCAGAAACCTAGCTCCACTCTGAAACTTTCCACGTGAGCATCAGTCCCTAGGCTTCACAAACTTCACACGTCTGAAACCAAATGCATGCTCTTTATCCCCAGACCAGTCCCTCTCCTATTGAAGCCAGGAACAGCAGCACCATCTTCAGACTATAGCCTCATGCTCTGTCCTCCACCTGTCCCGTTCCCAAGACCCTACACATCTGCATGGTTTCCAGAAGGGCCTCCTTTCCTCTACCGGAGGCTTATTTTTCCTATCTAGAACATGTTACCCCTCATTTGAATGACTGTAATAAATCTTTGTTGGCCACATGCCCTTCTCTATCCAGATATTCTAGAATCTCCTGTGCTGTCCTAGATGGTAGCCACTAGCCACATAAGGCTTTTGAGCTCTTGACATGTGGCTAGTCCAAACAGAGATGTGCTGTAAGTTTAAAATATGCACTGGGCTCTGAAGATTTAGGACCAAAAATAAATAAATAACCGGAGCATGTGTATGTATAAAATACCTCAATAATTCATATATTTATTTCATATTAAAATGATACCATTTGAGGCATACTAGATTAAATAAAATATGTTGTTAAAATTAACATACCCATTTTTTAAACTTTTAAAAATGTGGCATCTACATAATTTAAAATTATACCTGTAATGCATTATATTTCTCTTGGACAACACTGTCTACTATATCTCATTTCCCTCATTTATTTGTGTTGTCGTATTTAACAATTCCTGTTCTAAGTATTATTTTGCTTATCTCCTCTTAATGGACAGCCTCTTTCAGCCTTCCGTAAGGCTCGCACTTTACTACATGTTGTATGTAGTCACTTTATTGATAGTAGGTCATACCAGCGTATCCGGGGCTTTTACTACATACTTGTGTATTCTTGTTGAAGGAACAAAATTCCTGATTTATCATATTGATCACCTGCCCTATGCCAGGCCATGTCAAGTTCATACGTGACTCTCCCCGTGCATCATCTCCTTTCCTTTAAACTCTCCCTCTAAGAGTGGTCCTCATGTTTTCACCATGGCGGCATGGAGACTCATGGAGGCCGAGTCATACACCTGGTGAACAAGCGGGAACTCTTGAGCTCTACTCCTCTAACCCCACCTGACTCCTGAGCCCATGCTCTTAACAATTGTGTCAGAACTCCCAGTTCTCGTGGCACTTTCTCCTGTATACCTCCGACAGCTTGGATTCCGCCAGTCTCTGGATGCCCATTGCCTACCAGGTGAAGCTCTGATCCTTATGTTGGGACTCAAAGCCTGTCACATTAACACGGTCTGCACCGTCTCGTTCCAGAGGGCGCCACTACCATTGTATCTGGTGTAAGTGCAGCCTCCTGGAGATGTGCATGGAGCAGTCCTGCCAGGTGGGTCCAGACTTTCTAAGTTAGGTGAAACCTCCATCTGGGGAAGGTTGCTGTGTCTCAGCGCAGCACAGACTCACAGGCCTCCGTAGACGTGGAAGACCTTAGTAGGCTATTGTCGGCCTCCTCTTTTAGGGGAAGTAGAAAGTCTAGGAGGAAGAAGGATTTTTTTCTAAAGTTCCACAACTGTTCAGTGACAGAACCTTTGCCAGAACACAAGTGTCTTGACTTCTGTTGTGAAAGTCTCCCTGTGGCTCCAGTGTTTCTTGTGTGTTCATAAATGAAGGAGGCGTTTGCTATGTGTGAACAAATGATCTCCACAACTATAGTGCTGCACCCTTTATCAGAACCACCTAACTTATTCCTCTTGATTATTATAGTTTTCTAGGTTTGCTGTCTGAGGATTAAAGAAAGCATTCCAGTTGGCTCACTCAGAGGAGACCTATTGTCATTCCCTATATGGAAACTCAGGAACAGAAAGAAGATCAGTATTTTGGGGCCCAAGTAGACAGCAACCGGAGGGCAGTCCTTGATCACCAGGATTTTCAGAACAGAGGGCCATGTGTTGTGCCCTATACCTGGCTTAGGGACAGAGACCAAGTTTGTTTCTGTTTGGTTACTAAGTGGCTTGCTTATACCCTTGATTTTACCAAATCTTTGGCCATGGAGGATGACTGTGCCATCCCTCGGGCAGCCCGTCACCTTCCTGTTTGAGTTCCCTCACTCACTGGAACACGGTTCCTGTTTTCTTTTGTTCAAGTTCCCAGGCAGATCCTATTCACCCAGCTTGTCCTTATGAGCCAGATTATGCAGGGGAAAACAATCAGCGATCAATTTAAGATTTGGTTATTCCTGGAGTAGATGCAGCTCAATCAGCCATGGCTCAAGATGAGAGTGGGAGCTTCAGATGGTGGAGATCGTGGAGATAGGTGTTTACTTGGAAGAAGCTGGAGTGGGCTAGGACCAAAAGACCAGAATGATATGGTACAAATTCATCTGTAGAGGTGTGCTCCCTGTTTCCTCAGTACTGTGTACGGAAGTCCTGCTTGCACCGAGCCCATCACACCATTATTCATCCGCCTAGGAGACTGTCTCACTGTTGTTCAAGTACGGTCTACATACAGAGCAGAGGTACACAGCAGCCTATGTATCCCCCGGGGTCCAACCCAGGCCTGGCACTGTGAAAAGTTATTGCTGAATGAAGGAACCAGCAAATAAAGAAAGCTTTATAGATATTTACTGCTCTGAGACAAAGGGAGATTTACGTACAGGCCTCTGATACCGCAAATGAAGTTGCATCATGTTGAGCATCTGTTTATCATTGCCATTTGTGCCCTAATTTTCCCTCAGGTATTTTAGCTCATGCAAAAAAAAAAAAATGAAAATAAAATCTTTCTCTTTCCACACATTCATAGACAGTGTTTATTCACAGACTGAGATGACACGGCTGACATTATTTCCTGTATGTGTTGACATATTTTATTCATCTTGATGATTAACATTTTAAGATATTACAGTGAGAAAAAGACTGTCTTAAGGATTGAGTAGAGCACAAATAACAAGTACTTCATTGCACACATTGTATTTAATCATCTTATTAATGGACGTTTACTTAATTATTTGAAGAGCTAAGTAAATAATCACGGAATGATTCTACATGTTTGGGGTCTGGGAAGTGATGGTGGATTGCAATGATACTTTGTGGCCGTGCGAGCCTGAGGATATAAAGGTTGGTTGTACATCCTTTAAAAATAAATGAAATTCTTGTTGAACGAGGATTATTTTCAATATCGAATACAGTTTTGGAGCTGAGATGATCCTTGAGGATGGATCGTGCAGTCTCCTTGTATCAAAGATGAGGAACATGGACTCCCAGGGTTCGGGAGTCAGCTAAAGCTAAAGCATGGGTTTTGCTGTCACATAAACTTAAATTTGAATTGCAGCCTTGCTAGTGATTTAGGGTGTTCCCTCAGGTGACTTTCTCAACCGCTCTGTGCCTCACTATCCTTGCGGATACAATTTGGGTGATCTTTACATAAAAGTCGTGGTAAAGGTGCCATCAAATGATATAAGTGCCAAGCCCTGCGTAGAGTGCCCATCCCTGGAAAAATCGAGCACTTGGTCAAGGATAACCTCTACAGTCGTTGCCTAATGTTAGGCAGCCTGTAAGTGATGGAGCCAGGATTGGACACGGGTCTGCCCAACACCAGGCAGTGAGTGATCTTGCCACTTTCAAAGCTGAGATACTCATGTGGTTCTCTATTTCTCTGGAAGTAGAGAATCAGACTTAGATTGAAGCACTTTAAAATTTTCCCCTCTCCCCTAGAGAACGTTATGGTCCTTGATAAGGGGCCCCATTTGCTGCACACTTTGATGCTGGAATTTGGTGTTGGGGCCGTGGAGCAACAATGCCCTTTCCGCCGTCTTTCCCGTGTTTTGCACCTGAGCAGAAGGGATCACGACCCCAAGCTTACGCTTTGCTCCAAGTGTAGGAATCAGGGAAGAAGAACTAGGATTCAGTGGTTCTTCTAATGCTTCCTTTCCCCATTCTCCGTGATTTCCACGGGCCTGGCATAAATCCTGTGATTTGATTTGAAACCAGAGACCAGCCCAGTGCTGAGTGATGAGATCTGAACGGGGAATAAAATATGCTTGAATTAATTTGCATAATAGAATCCGATTGGTCACAAAGCTGTGTTTGTTGAAGTGGAGAGCAGAGCCCCCCGGGCTCCCCCGCAAGGGGACCTGCACATGCAGAATGGGGTTTTGAGTTCTGGTGTGGGCCTCGATCATATTCCTAACGTGACGATAACCCGTCTTTAACTGTAAATTAGCTCCCTGGAAATGAAAAGAACAGGTCAGCCCGTCTGATCCTTCCAGCTCTGTGGGGAGGAGAAAGCTGAAAAACCAAAGCCACTCGCTTTCTGCTAAGCGCTTTCGTCTTTCTTTCTCTACCCGATAACAATTTCCAGCAGGAGTCCAAATATGCTTAAACACCCGTATATGTCATTCTCTTTTACGGAGACAAAAGCAGGCACAGCAAGAGGGTTTTATGCTCAAGGCGCAATAGCTTATGACGGGCTATCTGCTCTCAAGATAGAGGGGTGAGCCTTCCACTTAGAGCTGGTGGTTTTGCAAATCCATTTTCCTGTCATGTTATTACTCCTGTGACTTTCAACAGCATTTATTTTTCCTTGCAAGCAATATGCTCCCACTATAAAATGAGGTCCGCCTATATGTTTCAGTGGAACCCCAATGCTTAGACATCCTGGCGTACTGCTAGAAAGTGCTTTAATGGAAGGATTGTTTGAGACTTGCCTTGGGGGTCTTTATTAAAACCAATTAGAACATTGATATATTTCCCTAATTATTACTGATGTCAAAGTCTTCTTAGGAGGGCAGTCTCCTATTAATTTTCACGTATGTTCCCTGCAAACTCTTTACCATTGAACACATCAATCAGGTCTCTAGATTTTAGAAGCATTTCTTTAAGGAAACAAACAAACAAAAAAAAAAAATGAATCTCCCTGAACACATTTTTGAAACTTATACATTTAGAAATTTTGAAACAAGTCATTTAAGAATTAAAAAAAAAAAAGCAAAGATTAACTTTTGCGTAATGTGTTGTTTAAAGGCTGGTTGTACTGTGTTGTTGATGCAATTACTTCCTGTTCGTCTTCACTTTGGTCACTGCGATAAAATGCTTTATCCTCCTCTTTCTGGTTTGGTTTTAGTATTTTAGCCACCACCGGTGCCACCAAAACTTAAATTATTATCATTTTAAGGCTGTTATGTGTGTATCACGAAGTGTGTCTATATTTGCTCAGCATCCTTCTCTTAGAAAGGCGGTGTAGCGCAGGATCGTAGGGGATGAGGATACAGGTCTTGGAGCCAAATATCCGAGGCTCGTGTCCCAGCTCCTCCACCCGCTTGATTCTGTAACCGTGGGCAAGTGACTTAATCTTGGCTATGCCTCAGACTGCTTACAATAGCAATACTACTATCGGTGAAGGGTTATTGTGAAAATTTGATGACTCAACTCATAGAAAGCATTTAGAAGAGTATTAGGCAGATCATAATGCTGGATGCATATTAACTATTATTACTATTTTAATCAGTCATATTGTTAGTGTATACCAAGGTCTAGCGTTGGTTTACTTCAGGTGCCTTCTAGGTTCCAGTATCCAGCATAGGAACCATATCATTTCCTTACGAATGGAGACAGAAACAAATAGCAGGAGTTGGTATTGTTCACTGATTAAGAACACAGACACCAGAGCCAGATGGCATGGGTTCAAATTCCAGCTCTGCTATTTCCCAGAAGCATAGCTTTGCACAAATTGCTTCACTTATCTGGGCTCCAGCTTCCTCATCCTTTATAATAAGAATATTGATAGTACCTATTCATAAATTTGTTATCGAAATAAATAGCTGAATTAGTATTTGTAAAGTTATGAGAACAGTAGCTAGAGAAAGCTTTTGCTAAGTGAGTTTTCATTCTGAAAGTGAGTATTTTTTAAGCTATGTCTTAAAATTCATCATATATATATATATATCTGAGACTAATCTTTAAAATAATATTACATATTACATATAGTCATATAAGTACTTTCAAATAATGAGTTATTTTTAAGAGCCCAGTTGGTTTTGCTATTCTTTTCAAAAGAAGAAGGTAGAAAATTTCATCTTTTTGGTAATGGGTTCGTTGTTTTTGGGTCATGTGGAAACTCTTAAATTCATTAGTATCAAGCTAGATTTTTTTTTTTTTATCAAGGGAGAAAAGTTGTCATCTAGTTTTAACACTTCTGGTGTCAGAAATAATTGTGCTTTACAGCAAAATGGCAGCCAGAAGAAAGAGGTGCAGAAATATGAACTTTAATTAAACCCTTTCTTTCAAATACACTTCACAGTTTATATGCAAGAATAATTTATCACCATGTGAATGAACACTTAATACTTGGCATGGTGTAAAATGGGCAGGGATCTTGTCGCTGTCGCACCATATGGTCTTTTCTGTTTCTTCTTCTTGAGATTCTATGGTAGCAGTATCAAGTTTGCACTTGAAGTATGTGGTTCAGATCATACATTCAACTTTTATTGTTGGCTTTCTTTTTTTCCTAAGATTTTATTTATTTATTCATGTGATACAGAAAGAGAGTGAGGCAGAGACACAGGCAGAGGGAGAAGCAGGCTCCACGCAGGGAGCCCGGTGTGGGACTGGATCCCGGGACTCCAGGATCACGCCCTGGGCCGAAGGCAGGCGCTCAACCGCTGAGCCACCCGGGCATCCCTGATGGCTTGCTTTCAAAAGCACAGTCACTGGATCTATAATTATATATAAGGTATAATTCCAATCATTAAGATGCATCCAGTTTAATAAAGAGACAGCATATGAATCAGAAGAAATCCCCAACAATCACTCACTGGAGCTCCAATCACGAATATGAAACTGGAAGCCATTTGTAGAAAATGTCACCCAAAGGCTTTATTTTGGAGAGAATGTACCAACACAGGAATGATGCAGTCCCATGATAAGGTACTGACAGATTCTCAACCATATATCTGGCTTCCTGGCTTAAACCAGGGATCGTTCTATTGCTTCACATTGACTCATTTTAGGATCTGACTTCTCCTGGGTCCCTTCTCTGTGCTTTTTTTTTTTTTTCACACAGTTAGTTTGGATTGCAAGAAGCAGCATTTGATGTATTATTAGCATGCCCAAGTCTGAGGACGAAGCTGTTGAATGATGACACTGCCTTTTTAATCTCTCTCTCTCTTCCACACAACCTTCACCATACCCTGAGATGTCTGTCTCCAACAGATATTGGACTCCTATTCCTCGAATAGAGACTAACAAAATACGTTATAGAATATATGGGGGGGCAGTGATGGACACCCAAAATTATCTGCACATCTGTGGCCTCTTAGATACATTTTGCTATATGACAAAGGAAGCAGAAAGGCTTGGCTTGGCGAAGCCAAAGACCATCAGAAAGAAAAATGTCCTGCTCCAACAAATTAGAATTTCATCAATTCCCTTATTTTCAGACTACCAAGACCAGATGGCTATGGTATCCCCATGTACCTCTTATGCCTCAATTCCTCTCTTAGAGAAAACACCTCACCATCCTTCTCTGAGCATCTCCATCTGCAAGGCAAGAGCATCTCCTTCTATTGAGCGACACCTATGGGCTTGGGTTGCGGCATTCTAGGAAGAAAGGAAGAGACCCATGCTGTGTCCAGTTCCCAACTCTGTATGAAGCCCCGTATGTGGGCAGCAACTTGCCCTCCCCGTGGTTTAGATGAGACCACTCCTAGAGGCTCAGGATGCCTGACTGATATGACCAACGTCACCTATGTTGTAAGATGTAGAAGTGGTATTCTAACCGAGGTCTATCTGACCTCCAGGTCTAGGTACATGCCACTATGCCAAGATTCATGCACCTTCCCTTTTGTTCTCCTCCCCTTATCACCACTACCTTAGTACTAGATAGCTAAGAATTACATGATTTTGTTTCTGCAGTGCTCAAGAGGCTCACCTCATTTAGACTCACTGGTGCTGAAATGAGGTGTCATCTTTAGTACCAGAGTGTTACCCTCCATGCCTAACAATCTTCTGTGAATAGCTCTTGTCCCTGGCGGGCATGGTAATGGGGATTGCCTGATTCTGGGACCTAGGGTTCCAGCTGAAGTCTGGGTGGCACACCGGGGGAAGATGACAATTGTCCAGAAGAAATTGCAGGGTGCCAAGAGAGGGGAAGAAGCAAGGGGAGTTCCAAAGGACATAATTAAATTTCCAGCAGCAGCAAAACTAGGTTTAGTGAAGAAGTCCAGGAACCCAAGGCAGAAATTGAAGACCAGAGTAACTGCAGGTCAGAAATCTACGAGGGCTGTGGAAGGCTCATCCTCTACTGATGAGTAGCTGAGCCATGACTGGGTGCCAGGAACAAGGTCTTTGGACCAGCTGGTGGGGAGTGCTCTTTCATATTGCGTCACGTGGTTGAAAAAAGCTTATAAAGTATCCTTTCTAAGACTGTCAGGTTAAGGAAGGATCTTCAGGTTCTCGGGTGGACCTTTGATCCAACAAGAGCAAATCTTGCTCATTAAGTTGATACCATAGCATTCATTTATCCACCATGAGGATAACCCATTATTTCACTGACACATGTTTTTGTGATCATGGGTGGTTTCTCAGGATCTGCCTCAGTCTCCTTGCTCTGGCGGGGTCCATTGCTGCCTTTCTCCTTATACCATCCAGTCATGCTGACCAACGTTGGGATGTGCTGTGCTTGTGGCGAGCTCCGGGCTTTGGGGAACATAGTTCCTCTGCACGGTCCTCCCATCTACTCCCTTCTGATCACAGTAGCTCTTGCTTCAGGGTGGAGCACAGCCACCCTGCACTTGGGGAGTCTCCACAGCTGCCCCCACTCTCCGCCATGTCCACCCTTAATCCCCATCCCTTAGATGTTCATCTCCTGGACTCTCATATGCCCAGAGTTTCCCCATTATGAAAACATACCCTAGAACAATTGTGATCAATAATAATAACAGATCAGTATGGAGTGCTTGCTGTGTACCAGACGTTGTGCTAAGGGATTTAGAGGCGTAAGTCATTTAATCCCCGTGTCAACCTTGCAGTGAGTATGATTAGCATCCCCATTTCATAAATGAGCAAGCTGAGTGCAAAGAGCTGTTAGCTTACCCCAAACCCAGAGTTAGTCAGTGGTTAAACTGACTCTGAGACCTTGGCAGCTAGATTGCACAGCACACACGCGTCCATCCTCATACAGACCTCGAGGGGTTTCTTTGTCTGTGTCTTTATCCCACCTGCCATGGGGTGAGCTGTGAGAGAGAGTAAGCGAGCGAGAGTGAGCCCGGGGCCTGTTTCTTCCTCATCCTGCCCCCTCAGTACCCAAAGGCAGCGCTCCTGTGGCCCACCGTGTATGGGGTGGCATTGAAGGAGTTGGGGAAGGAGCCTGCCGCTAATCTGCCCTTCCTCTCTTCCTGCAGAAGCCGACTGGGGGAGTGCGCAGCCCTGACGTGATGTGCTCGGTGAGCAGAGACCTTCCGCTCCAAGAGAGGTCTGCGTGACGCGTCCGGGAGGCCACCACCGGCCAGGCCGCCACAGGGTCGGTGTAAGGGGTGACAGCCGCATTCTCCTGTGCCTACCACGTAACCAAAAATGAAGGAGCACTACTGTTTACAAGCCGCCCTGGTGTGCCTGGGCGTGCTGTGCCACAGCCAGGCCTTGGCCACAGAGCGGCGGAGCCACCTGCGCCCCTCGTTCCACGGGCACCACGAGAAGGGCAAGGAGGGGCAGGTGCTGCAGCGCTCCAAGAGAGGCTGGGTCTGGAACCAGTTCTTCGTGATAGAGGAGTACACCGGGCCTGACCCCGTGCTCGTGGGCAGGGTAAGGCTGCTGCCCCGCAGGGCTTCTGTCTCTCTCTCCGCCGTGCCAGTAGGAGGATATGACCCAAAAAGAAAATTCCCAGGACGGGGCAAACCCACTAAGGGTGCTTCAACAAGAACCATAAGATCATTGCTCAAACATCCTTTCAGCCCTTTGTTTTTCTTCTCAATTCATAGAGTTGACCATGTTACCAACACTTCTGTTTTTCCACTTAATAGTCTACCTTTAAACTCCATTTTCAATGGCTGCACCATAGTCTACTGAGTTGAAACCATTATTTATTTATCCATTCTCCAACGGAGGGCATTTCCCTGAGCGTAGGCTATCCGCACCCCCCCCCCTTGCCTTCTCAGAACCCTCCCTGCTCTTCATGAGAGCTTTCCTTCTTACATTACATGGGTCTGTGTTTGTCCGTCTCCTTCACTGGAGTGGACCAGTGTCATCCTTGTCCCAAGGTCCTGGTACTAAGCCCAGTTTTAGGGCGGCCTCTGTAAATGAATACTCCATGAGATGAGTGGCTGTGTCTTAAGAATGGGTGGGGTTTTGTGGCCTTGGCTCAGGAGTGGCAACACCCAGCTGGAGTGACTTGAGAGTCTTAGCAGTACTTGGACCGCCTTCCCTGTGAACCTCCTCCAAGAAAGTGCAAAGGGCAGGCAGTCCAACATACACTAACAAATGTGTCACCTGTTATCATTGATTTTAAACCGTGCATCCCTTTGTCAGAGGATAGCGGCCTTAACTACAAGGGGACAGGTGATCATCTACACGAGAATGAAAGCCTCCTGAGCTCTGGGGAAGAGGTGGGCAAATGGCAAAACTAGGGTTAAAATATCCCTGACTTCAAAGAGTTCAGACCCCAGTGAAAAAGACACACTTACCTAAGGAATTAAAACACACACACAGGGATCCCTGGGTGGCGCAGCGGTTTAGCGCCTGCCTTTGGCCCAGGGCGCGATCCTGGAGACCCGGGATCGAATCCCACGTCGGGCTCCCGGTGCGTGGAGCCTGCTTCTCCCTCTGCCTGTGTCTCTCTCTCTCTCTCTCTGTGACTATCATAAATAAATAAAAATTAAAAAAAATAAATTTAAACACACACACACACACACCCTAAAATAAAGAATAGGATGACGAAGAAATTCAACAGAAGTAATCATACACGTACATGGGAACGTTTGGGAGGGTTAGAGGCAGGTTTCATAGAGAACATGATGATAACGTGTGACCTGAAGGATGAGAGGTTATCCACTGAAGGGAGAGAGGACAAGAGGAGATCTGCGGGATGCTAACTGCTAGGCCTCCGATATCCCGACGGGTTATTTCAGCTGTTCTTTAACATGAGAACAGCAATGCATATTTATATAATTGACATATTTGGAAGGGGTTCCTATTAGCATCTCAATAAGGTTGTTCGGGTGGCAAAGTGCCTTTTCACAGACGTGTCCCGAGAGAATTTCATTCAAGTATACCCCCAAAATGGAAAGATTATACCCAAAATAGAAGTAGTCTGGGGAAATGGGAACCCAGGGGAATAATTGGCATGTGAATTCCCTCCATGAGGAGATGGGCTCTGTGCCCAGAGAGGAAGACGAGGCTTCAGTCATGGGGGGAGCCGCGCAGCTCGAACAACGTGGGAGCTATGCCTGACTTGCTCTGAGAGTGTAGAACCTTTGGCCTGGGGACTTTCTCAATGGGGAACAGTGTGCGTGTCGGGGTGGGGGACTGCGGAAGGGACAGGACCTGGAGGACCCTTTCCTTGTAAGCAGTTGACATGCCTGCTGGAAGGGAGCGTAGGGAAAAGCATGGAGGAAAGTAAGCAGTTGGTGGTCTTTAAAATACAGGCACCGGAGACGGAGAGTGAGACATCAGATGAGATGGTGTTCGAAGAAAAAGGTGTCTGGATCCTCTGGCTCTTCCTTTGGAGATAATGCAGATGCATAGTTCCCTGTGAACGGGAGTAGACGGGATGACCTTTGAGTTGACAGCATTCAAGGTTGAGTGCTTTACGATGCTCTGGAAAAGTAGACTTTGGCAAGCGACGGACGTTCAGATTTCCTGCAGGAAACACAGTCTGTGCCCCGCTGTGCTCTGCAGAGGGGACACCATCAGTCTTTGGCGTTAGCAGTTGGCTGTGTGTGCCGCAGCAACGGGGTCCCCTGATAGGATTGAATGGTTTCCCAAACTGCTTTTTGTGTCGAACCTAATAAATACCGTTGTCAGTTGTATGGGTCATCTTTGTTGGAGGGAGAAAAAGAAGGAATTGATATCCAGCTTCCAGATTTGAAAACAAAGTAGAGAAAAATATTGAGTGCTATGTTTTTACATTTTTCTTTTGCAGTTATTTGGTTCATCATGAACTAGAATCCATTTAATGTTACAGAAACTTGGCCACGCTCACATGTGCTACATGAAAGCCCCTGGAAACGTCCCTTCTAGTAACTCCCTTTAAAATAAGCGTTTATTTCCTTGTTTCTTATTCACAAGACTGAGCCCCTAACTTTTGCCAGGTCTGAGGCAGAGAAAACGGACAAATGCAAACCACAGGGTGGAGGGGGGTGTTGGGGGGAGAAGCCAGGGGGACGGCAGCAGGGATCCTGCCCTCACCGTGGAAATCCTATGAAGAGGATCCGGATCCGGGCAATTCCGTTCATCCTTTGGAGGCCGTTCAACAGCCTCATACTTAACTCACAAACTGCCTTATTCAGGGGCAACGTACTAAATATTATTCCATGACCACACAAAGCTTGTTATAAATGTTAACAAGTTCCGAAGCAAAGTATGTCTTTATTTTTAATTTTCCTGAGAAAGACTGTGAACTAGAATCAAAACGGTCTTCCCGATTTATGCCCGCAGGTCTGTCCCCACGCTGGCATAGGTGGTGTTTCACGGAGGCCCCGCAAATCAATTAGATGCTTTTTGGGAACTCACAACAACACAAAAATGTTTAAAAAGCAGTGTGTGCAACCCCGCTTTGTGATTCCGAACAAGCTCTCTGGGCTCGGTGTCATAACAATGATAATTTAAATGGCATCGATAATAATATTAAAATCACTTTGCTTCTACTATCAGTATTAAATTGTCATTGAAAATAAGAAATATTGTCATTATCATCAATGCCATCCGCACAACACTGTTCGGTTTATGCCGGGGTTTCTCACATGGGGGTAGAATCAAGGGCTTCCTAGCCGCTCGGCTACCCTTGAGGCCTGTGGAAATGGTGAAAGCAATGCTTTTCTCCTCTGACAAGTGGCATAGAGAGGGCAGAGGCACTCAGGTGAGGGTGGAAGCTTCACACATGGAGGTGACATCGAGGAAAGGTGAAGTGTTGTCGCTACAGGAAAGTCAGACGTGGCCTTTGGTTCCACGTTCTGAAGCACGGAGCAGAATCAAGGCAGGGGTGAGTAGGCAGGAGAGCGGGGTCTTGCCCTGGCCCTGCCAAATGTGGACTTAGGCAAGTACCATTGTTGCCCTGGGCTTCGTCAGAGGAGGGAAGAAAACCCCTAGAGATGTTTAAGGTTCTCTGTATCGTGTAAGAAGCTGTGTGTTTGTCAAGCCATCCTACCCCCACAGTGCCTAGGATCAGATGGGGCGTTTCCTCCGGGCAGGCCACATCCCCAGGCCCTCACGCCTCGTGTCTCTCACGGAGGGTCCCCTGGGAGGGTCTGACTGATGAGTTGCTTGTAGTAACGGAAGCCTGAAGGCGACCTTAGTGTCCTTTGGGAGAGGACAGCTAAAGCAGGATGACAGATCCATCCAGTGGGTGAGGTCGATCCACGTGTTCCAGTGCGAGAGGCCTCCTGAGTTTACTGTTCTAGGAGAACAGAGGTGGACAGTGGCGTGTTGCACAAAAATAAGCTGGGACATTTATGCATCTCTCTGTACACATAGCCTAGCATAATGCGTAAAACCCGGTGTCTTAGAGGATTCGCAGAAACTGGTAACAACCGTTGCGTGTGAGCAGAGAAATCCAAGAAGTGGGAAGCAGAACTGAGAAGGCTTATGTATAGCATAAATGCTTGTTTTTTTTTAATTTTTAGGTCAAGTATATATTTCTTCCAAAATAATCCCCCCCAAAAAAACAAACAAACAAAACAAAATAATCCCATTACTGTGCGTGTGGATATGTATTTTGTGTGCGTATTTGTGTGAATGTGAATCTGTGCATCTATTTTGTTATGTGTGCATATTAATGAGGGAGAGCGTCAATCTTAAAATCTAAAAAACTCAGGGTCAAGTTTGAACGCCGGGTTCACTGCACCCAGCTGTGCCACCTTGGCCAAGGCAAGTAGCTTCTTCTTTTTTTTTTTTTTTAATTTTTATTTATTTATGATAGTCACCGAGAGAGAAAGAGAGAGAGGCAGAGACACAGGCAGAGGGAGAAGCAGGCTCCATGCACCGGAGCCCGATGTGGGATTCGATCCCGGGTCTCCAGGATCACACTCTGGGCCAAAGGCAGGCGCCAAACCGCTGCGCCACCCAGGGATCCCGGCAAGTAGCTTCTCTAAGATTCCATGCTCACTTGTACAAAAAGTGAGAGCGTCTCCCTGTCACGGTGTGTGTGTGGGTCTGCGTCAGTGAGTGGACGTGGAGAGCGTCCTGTAGCGAACGGCGTTCGAGTGAGTCCGTGTCTCTCCGTGGCATCCCTCCCGGGATTAACATCTCGATTTCTCTCTCCCTAGCTTCATTCCGATATTGACTCTGGTGATGGGAACATTAAATACATTCTCTCAGGTGAAGGAGCCGGAACCATTTTTGTGATTGATGACAAATCAGGGAACATCCATGCCACCAAGACACTGGACCGAGAGGAGAGAGCCCAGTACACCCTCATGGCTCAGGCGGTGGACAGGGACACGAACCGGCCGCTGGAGCCACCATCGGAGTTCATTGTCAAGGTCCAGGACATTAACGACAACCCTCCTGAGTTCCTGCACGAGACCTATCACGCGAACGTGCCTGAGAGGTCCAACGTGGGTGCGTAGGGCAGGGGAGGCCGACCCCAACTGCAGGCCTGGGGTCCCTGTGGGTGGGCGGGCGGGTGCCTCTTCTCCTAAATCAGGAAAGGTGAATTTATGCGCCTCTTCCATGGCGTAGCGACAGGAAATGTTATTTGTGTAGTTGAAGTTTCAAATATTTAAAATGGACCCGAGATTTTAAGACCTAAACTGACACAACGCAAGGACGTGTGGCCGAGTGGCGAGAACACGACCCGATCCTGTTATCCGGGCTCGGGCGCCCCTTCGCCATGTAACTCGGATCCAGTTGGCTCTATCTTAGCGTTAGTATCCCTTTCTGTAAAGAGTAGGGGAAGAGTGTGGGATCTTACGGGATTCGAGGCCGCGTGGTCCAGTTACTAGTGCACGTTGATGTCTGTTGGAGTCCCAGTGTCGGCAATACTGGTTGAAGGCGGGCCTCATGCTAGCTAATGACTTACACGGCATCGCTGCGTTTAATTTTTGCGATGATTCCTCTTTGCAGTGAGGTAGGTCCTCTGACCTATTTTGCGGATGGGAAATCCAAGCTACAAACAGGTCAACTAATTCATCCCAGGGCACCTGAGCTATTTAGTGGCCACAGAATACACATAGAACCATGGCACTATGTCACCACCTGCTAGAACAATTTAGAAGTAGATCTATCTTTTCGTCAGACCTGAAGACACCCTGCACTGTTAAAGAATATTTCTCCGAAAGATTTCTTCCCCTGGACACCTTTTCCTGGCAGGAAAAGGCTTCATAGAACGCATGCAGTTGTGGTCTTTCGAGACACATGGAAGGGTTTGTCTTTCAGACAATCATCAGGGCTGTTTTGATCAGGGAATGAGTCCGATTATATGAATCGGAGATTTTAGAGCCCAAATGGATGAAAGGATCACCAGAGCCAAGCTGCCCATTTTACAGATGAGAAAACCAAGCAGCAAGAATAGGAACCAACTTGCTCAAGAAAAGTTAGATGCAGAAGTAACCCTGAGACCCTAAGCTCTTTCCACTCTGCATGTAGAACTCGGGATTAAAAAAGAAGAAGAAGAAGAATCTCTCGTTTTTTTTTTTTCATCCTCCAGATAAAGTCAGGCTCTTCTCATGTTTTATGAAGTCCAGGCCTCACTCCTTGCTCCTCTTCCCTGACCATGACCAGCCCTTTAGTCTCTTGGTATTTACCTAGGGATGTTAATGAGAAAGAAGCAGACATGAGCCAGATTGTTAAATAGGGGACAGCAGTAGCATCGGCAACTGACCCAGAAGGAAAGACCGGTCATCCAGAAGAATATTCCAGAGGAATTTACATTGTCCCCACCTCTGGGGGCTCCTGATGCTTCGGGATGACACCCAGGCTCTCTGCCACGGCTTACGAGAGTAGAGTCTGTTGTCGTCGTACCAGATTGAAGTCCTGGCCGTGCCCCTCACCAGCCAGGTGAACCTGGGTGACTGGTCACATCTTTCTCGGTTTTCATTGTGTCATCTATAGAGTGAGGATAATCTAAACCGTGTGGAGGGTTAAGTTACGCAGATGGAAATTACAAGGAGCCGTAATGGATTTAGCGGAGTTCCAGAAGCAAGTGAAGCATAGAGCCTTGATGATTTCCCTAGCTCTACCGCGATGGTAGAAACTAGGGGCTCTGCCCCTTTATAGACCCCTACTACCTAGAATAGTGCCTGGTTGAACGGGAAGAGTTCCAGAAGAGCCATTTGCAACAAATAATGAATTACAGAAAAGTAATTAGAAAAAAAGCAAGATTGACTTTTACACCGCATAAAAATCACTGACAATAGTAAATTAAAGGGTTGACAGAGGCTGTGTAAACGGGCTCCCCTGCCCCCCACACGGAACCTTGCCCTCTGTTGCAAATGTCACAGAGAGACTGCGTTCACTTGGTTGCTGGATAGGGTTAGACTCCGGACTCGCGATAATCCACTTAGCAAGATAGATTGCAAACGTTCAGACCTCTCACACCTAATTCCTCACAATGCAGCCGATGTCAACGTGAGAAGCAGAGCGAGGCTGGCACAACGCATGGGACGTGCCCGAAACAGCGCCTGGCACAAGGCCCTCAATTCCGTTTCTCTTCCTCTGGCACCACACCCCACTCTGTCACCCGGCACCTTGGGGCCTCCAGTCTTTGTGACCGTCAAAGGAGAGAGGCTTTTCCAGGAGAAACAGAATATCTCATCTCCCTTCATTTCTCTGGTTTCCTGGCCTTCGGACCCACCGACGTCTATGGGTGGTTTCTATTAAATGAGTGCCAGACCCGTTAGAGGTGGGAAGATGCAATTTTCATGTCACCAGGGAACAACATTCTGTGCAATATTTACAGCCATAAATTAATTAGAATGTAGTATTAGGAGCTATTTTATTACATGCAAAGCAACAATAAAACGATATATTTATTGCTCTGCTACAGATGGAAGACTGCTCTCTGTCCTTTTACAAAAAGCAATTCATCATTAATTATTCTTTATTATACTCTTTGAGAAGATTTTTATTTAATTATTTGATGTACCGTACATTCCAACTGCATGGGTCTTAGAATGTTTTCACAATAATGTTATTATTACTTGAACTGCTAAGCATAGCACAATGTACTAGGAATTTAGAAAGTTCATTTTTAAGCGATGGGCGTTGTTTTTTTTTTTTGTGTGTGTGTGTGGGTTTTTGTTTTGTTTTGTTTTTAAGGAAGGAAAGAGGAAAGGAAGAAAAGGAGGAAGAAAGGAAGATTGTTTTACACCTCTACCCCCAGAGAAGTGAGAGCATGTTACATAATTGTAGGGCTTTTCTCAGTTTTTAATTTTAAGATGGAACTTCATAAACTGGAATAGAACTTAAAAAGCTGGGGAGGTGTTGCTAATGAATTTATTTCACTTTTTAAGGAACGTCGGTCATCCAGGTGACCGCCTCAGATGCCGATGATCCTACGTATGGAAACAGCGCCAAGTTAGTGTACAGTATCCTGGAAGGACAGCCCTACTTTTCAGTGGAAGCACAGACAGGTACCGTGTAATGTCGCTGTGACCCATGACACGACATAAGGAGTCCAGGCCGACTCACTAAACCTACTTGAGTCTCAGTCTTCTCAAATATGAGGAAGGCCACCTCATAAGATTGTGGGGAGGAGTAGACACTGTGCGTGCATGTGCCTGGGTGTGGTTAGCTTCCAACGAACTTTATCTGTTATAGTCTCTGCCCCTCCGTCACCAGGCCATTTTAATAAATATAATCTTAAAATACAACCTTTGTTTTAAAACCATATCTTAAAATTTAATTTAAACTTAAGAGCATATCTTAAAATAGTTGAATTTTTTCGTAAGTATCAACTGTGGACCCCAGTGAAGACCCATTGAACTTGAGGGCTGATGAAAACTGGCAGCTCTCAAAGCTTGCTTTGCAGCCCACCACGCGGGGTGCTGGGAATGGATGTTAATAATGTTCACATGTGTTTAGGAGGTGGCATGTTCCTCCCCTGTGCTTACAGATCCCCAACAGGCATTATCCAGAAAGAAGGCTCTGCACAGTTCTTACAGGAAAAAAGACAGCAAATCAAAAGGGTGAAAAAAATATAACCACCAAAACCAAATTGTTCCACTTCATTTATCCCAAACTTTATTCCGGGGTCCTTTGTTTAGAATAAACACTGGAATCTTGTGAAACTTCTAATCTATAATATATTCCCCCAAACTGCTTTCTTTTTGTACAATATGCCTGATACATTTAAAAGATATTTACTAATAAACCACATTTGTTGGTATACTTTAATTATATGAATATATATATATATATTAATATGTATACATAGGGCCTGTCAATCAGACATTTCGTCCATTTGCTGGATGTAATTTCCATTGACCTTTGTTATTATTTATTTGTAGCCACTTTGCTTCAGAACACAACCTGTGGGGTTACTTGCTATGATTCCATCAAAGGCATTTGCTGTTTAGCCTTTCCAGATTAACTAAGGATCAATGTGGGATTGCACCCAGATTTTTAGCATCCAGATGTGAGATGCTGAAAACCGATGGAGGAATTCCAGTTGCAACCTTCATTTTTCTCAAGGACTCCTGGTTAGAAATAACCTATTTGAACCTACCGAAGTGTTTGACAGATCAGACATGAGACTCAGTGAGTTCAAGGGTGTTGCTGAGAAATACAGACATCAGGGCTAAGAGAGGGACAGGAGGCTTTCTTCTTATTTCCACTATAAATGTTACCATATCTGCAGAGAAGAAGAGCAGCTTGGACATGTTCTCAAGAGGTTTCAGTGAGCGTGGTTTTCATGCCAATCATGTGCTAATAGCCCGGGACCATGTAGAATTTGATCATTAACTTACCACCATTGTCGGTGATGGGTGGTAGGAGTACAAACAGTAAATGTTTGTATGAGCATTGTGTGTACTTTTAACTCATTTGGCTCACTCTTTTAAAATTTAATAATTACATTTCAACATATTGCATGGAATACATGCTGCCTACTTTTAACCTAATATAAGCCATATTAGGTTGAATTCTAAGAATTGTGCGCTGGGATAGACTTTCAAAAGATTCTGCTGGCATTTCAAAAGCATGAGTCTAGTCATGGGTATCCATGCAACGGGCCCTCAAATATTTCATCCTTTAGGAACCTCAAGTGTTATGCCTGAGAATAGTGAGGTTATTACTTGCATTTACAATGCAACATATAAAGCACATAAAATTTTAATGCTATATTAATAATTATGACAATTTGCTGAGAAAGACATCTATCTATATGGTGCTCTTAAGTATGGCTATTTTTAGCTATAACTATCATGTTGAAGTGACTCTTGTGTGAGGGCAGGTTCTGTTTTATTCCTCTTTGCTTCCCCAATGCCTAGAACTTTTTTTGTTGTTGTTGTTTTAATGTTGTTATCAATGATATGATATTTCCCACTCACCTGTCCAGGTATCATCAGGACAGCCCTTCCCAACATGGACAGGGAAGCCAAGGAGGAGTACCACGTGGTGATCCAGGCCAAGGACATGGGTGGACACATGGGTGGCCTCTCAGGGACAACCAAAGTGACGATCACACTGACTGATGTCAATGACAACCCACCAAAGTTTCCGCAGAGTAAGTAGGTGGGCTTGGCTTTCACATTTTAATGGTGCCACAGCCAGCCCTTCTCTGACCCATTCCTGCTTTACTCAGCTTTCAAGAAGAAATCTAGAAGAATGGAGTCTCTTTATCATTCATGCCAAAAAATGAAAACAAAAACAATACAACAGCCGCATAAAAAAGTGAAAATAGAATAAAAGTAGTAAGTTAAAAAAGAGATTAAAAAAATTCTGTGATCCTAGATACAGAAAATCTGTTTTGCTAGGTATTTCACTAGATACTTGCTATGCAGTCTAGCAATTAATTAATCCCTCTCTATCTCAATGTTCTCATTTCTAATCTGGAGGTAGTAGTACCTGAGTAACTTATCTATTGCTTTAAAATAGACTGCCCAAAACCTTTGTATAAAACAATAATAATCATTTATTTTTGTCACAAGTCTGTAATTTGGGCAAAACTTGGAGGAGACCCCTTGTCTTTGTTTCCATAGCACCAAGTGAGGATGGCTTGACTGAGGCTGGAGGATCCATTTCAAAGAATGCTCAGTGACATGGCTGATGCGTTGGCATTGGTTGTTGGTTTCTCTCCATGTGGGGGTCACCAAGGAATGGCGTGGATAGGTTCTGAAAGTGAGAGCCCCAAGGATATCCAGCAGAGACTGTATTGCCTCTTGTGACCTAACTACAGAAATGACATCATTTCCACTGTGGTCATAAGACTACTCAAACTTAAGTGAGTCCTAGAGGACCTCATTTTTCAATGGAAAGACTGTCGAAGTCATGTTGAAGGAAAAGCATGTGGGATGGGAGATATGGCTTTGGCCATTTTCAGAGAATACAGTCTTCCAAAGGTCTTAATTAATAGGGTGTTGTTAGAACTAAATAGACTACTATGAAATCTTATGATATTTGGCATAAGTTCTCAACAACAGTATTATTATCTAGGGGATTGTGGTCCTCCTACAAAATTGATAGGATTGCTGAGGGAAATAAAAGAAGAAATGATTTTTTAAGATTAGTAATCATCAGGCAGCCTGTGTTCAGCCCAGGGCCTGATCCTGGAGTCCCGGGATCGAGTCCTACGTTGGGCTCCCTGCATGAAGCCTGCTTCTCCCTCTGCCTGTGTCTCTGCCTCTCTCTCTCTCTCTCTCCTGAATAAATAAATAAAATCTTTAAAAAAGATTAGTAATCATCATAATCACAACTACTATCATATAATGAATAGTAACTACTATTGAGTATCTCTACAAGAGCCTACATTTTACAGATAAAATTGGGTTCCGTGAAAGGTGTAGTAAGTTGCGCAAAGAATGTAGCAAAGTAACCCAAAAAAACAAAAAATAATCCAGCTAAAAATAGGCAAAAGACAGAAACAGAATACATACAGATGGCCGATAGACACAGGAAAAGATGCTCAACATCACTTACCATTGGGGAAGTGCAAATCAAAGCCACAAAGAAATACCACCTTACACCTGTCAGAATGTCTAAAATCAAAAACACAAGAAATAAGAGGTATTGGTGAAGATGCTGAGAGAGGGGAACCCTCTTGCACCGTTGGTGGGAATGAAAACTAACACAACCACTGTGGAGAAGAGTATGGAGGTTCCTCAAAAAGTTGAAAATAGAACTACCTTATGATCCAGTAATCGCATTACTGGGCATTTACCCCTAAAATACAAAAACACTAATTCAAAGGGATACATGCACTTTTGTCTTTATAGCAGCATTCCTGACTATGACAATAACCGAATTATGGAAGCAGCCCAAGTGTCCATCGATAGATGAATGGATTAGGAAAATGTGGGGCTGCCTGGGTGGCTCAGCAGTTTAGCACCGCCTGCAGCCCAGGGTGTGATCCTGGAGACCCGGGATCGAGTCCCATGTCGGGCTCCCTGCATGGACCCTGCTTCTCCCTCTGCCTGTGTCTCTGCCTCTCTCTCTCTCTCTCTCTTTCTCTCTGTCTCTGTCTCTTGTGAATAAATAAATAAAATCTTAAAAAAAAATAAGAATCAAACAAAACCAAGAAACAGATTCAACTGTAGAGACCAAACTGATGGTTACCAGAAGGGAGATGGGTGGGGCGGATGGGTGAAATAGGTGATGGGGATTAAGGAAGGCACTTGTCCTGATGAGCACCGAGTGGTGTATGAACTGTTGAATCGCTATATTGTACACTTGAAACTAATATAACACTGCACATTAACTACAGTGGAATTAAAATTAAAGACTTAATCAAAAAATTTTTTGAAAATATAGAAAATTCAGAACTTGAACATAAATCTGTTTATGGACATGTAGATATAGACAGAGGTACAGTGTGATTGTAACGTTGCTGGTGCTGCTCGTACGCGGAGGATTTGACACTAGATTAGGAGAGTAGCTGGTGGAACCTGGGGGTTTATTGTCCGAGCGATGGCACTTTTTGCAAACGTGGGAACAAGGCAGGCAAACAATATGGCCCCAGGAAGGCACCACGGTCTTTCAGAGGAATCCAAAGTCAACCATCTGCACAAAGGAGATACTGAGGTAGGATTACAAGGCAAGAAGCAGTTCTCGTGGGGCCCAAGGAGAGGGGAAGAGAGATTGCTTCGCCTGGCCAGGCACAGGGTTCATCACCTCCAGGAATCTTAGGGCTCAGAGAGCATTCTAACAGACTTCACGCTCCCTTATCCACACTGCAAAATTGTTTGGTGTGTAGAAGGAGAAAACAAACAGGATTGTTAGCAGGCAGCCATTAGTGCCCTGGCTCACACACGATCATATAATAAAGTTACAAGGCTTCGGTGCAGAAACTGTGGTCATTGCACGAACTCTAATGAGATTTGGAGAAAACCAGCTCAGAAAAGGTTTCTGTAAAGCTTCGTGTAAATTGGTAATTGTCTACAGAGGCTTATCTACGACGACTACACCTCCAGTTGTCCTTGACTATGCAGATTATGGTGTGATTAGGTTCAACATGGGTCAACCTGAAAACATTCGAAGCCACATAATATAGATAAATATAGACAGAATATTAGAACTGATAAAATCCATGGCAGGGAACCTAAAACTTAGAAGAGTTTAAGTAACTTGTCCAAAACCACTCAGCTGGGAAGTGGTAGAGACAAGGTTTCCAGCCCATGTTTCTCTATATTATTTCACACATCATATTTTTGAAATGTGAAAATGCAGATAAGATCATCTCTCTGGCTTCTCTACTGAAAACCTTCTAGGGGCTTCCACCAAGTTTAAACAAAACCTGACGTCTTTCCCTCTCCTGCAATGGCCTTTTTACATAGATGGGTCCCAGCCTACCCATGTGCCCTCACCTCTTACAGAAAGCTCCAGCCACACTTGACTTCTTGCTTCTGTATGTCTTTGGTATGTGCCCACTTTGGGATTTTTGCCATTTGTCCTTCACTTTGTAATTTTTATATCCAGAGTTTCACAGGATTGATTGCTAACTCCCTTCAAGGGAGTTCGGATGCCTTCTTCCGAGGGATGTCTTCTCTGAAGGACCAAACAACGTCAAATCAATCTCGATTCTCTCTCTTTCTTCTTCTCACGTGGACATATTTAACACAAGTGTACACACACACACATGCATATACACACTGACACTCATGCACGCATGTGTGTACCGCAAAACCGCACACTCACGCACACCCAGACGTGCATTCAGGCACGCACCATCCCCCTCGCAAACCACTGTACACAAACATACAGTCACACAGTCTTGTTACCCTCTACCACTTACCCTACTTTATTTGTCTTCTTCCTGGCAATGACATCATAGTAGGTCTACATTTGCTTTCTCTCTCTCTCTCTCTTTCTCTTCAGTTTGCCTCAGTAAGAGAAGAAACTTGATGGTTTTATTTACCACTGAGTCACCAGGGGCTAGAGGAGCACCTGGCACTTATTAGGTTCCCAGTAAATGTTAAATAAATATATATGGACAGACCACACTGTGGGAAAGCTTTCCCAATAAGGCAGTGCTTATTGACCAAACAGTGAAAGAGGTGGTCTAAGAGGAGAGTCATATATAGAGTTAGAAGAGTCAAACTTCGAAGGATAAAATTTGCATTTGATGTTTAAAAAATATGGGGCTGTGGAAGTTTTTTAAAGAGAAGGTTGTTTTCCTGGGTATCTGGCAGTGCCTTGGAATTAACTGGTGGACCACTCAGAAGACATGAAAAGGTGTCTTTGCTCTTTGAATGTATAAAGGCGTACGTGGTCCTCCATCACTTCCTGTTGGGAAATGTAACTGAGAATTGTTTTCCTTTCTCACATGTGGCAGGTGACCCCACCACATCACCCTGGACCCTGATACTGTTTCATCATCCTTTGTAGAACACATTTCTTTGACAAGCAGGCCATGTGGGATCCTCCTTCCCATCCATTCACTACTTTCATGTTTTCAATCAATAGAGAGTTCAATTTCAAACCCTTTGAGAAATTTATTGGGATTCAATGAAATCTAAAATCTTACAGCTGCCAAATAAAAAGGGAAATAAAAATAGATGTCTTCTTCTTCTAGGCGTGTACCAGATGTCTGTGTCAGAAGCGGCTGTCCCCGGGGAAGAAGTAGGAAGAGTAAAGGCAAAAGACCCAGATATTGGAGAAAATGGCTTAGTCACATACAATATTGTTGATGGAGACGGTATGGAATTGTTTGAGATCACGACGGACTATGAGACACAGGAGGGCGTGGTCAAACTGAAAAAGGTGAGTTAGGGTGAGGAAGCAGGTGTGTGAGCAGGCTGGCCAGCCCTGCCAAGGTGACCTGTGGGGAACACACACTGGGAGGCTGAGAAATGAGAATATGGGCAGCTGGGGCCTGACTTGACCTCACGGTTCCGCTCCCAGCTCTGGGGACATAACAGGACTGCGTCCCCTTCTCTTACTGCATCCCCTCCCTCCTACTAGGGAGGGCTAGCAAAGGGGGGCTGGGAATGCCAGCTGACTGCTTGTTGGTTTTTCTGTGATTTGGCACAGTTTTTACCTGGAAGGGTAGATAGCTAGATAAAGCTAGATTTTGAAGAAATAGCCATGAGCATGTAAGGGGTTCCTTCTTTGGCTCTGCCCAGCTAAGTCGGTTCATACTGGCTGTTCAGAATGTCTCCCATCTGAAGTCTCTAAGGGCCACTGCATTGCTGGGCCCTCTGTGAAACTTGAGCCAATCCTCTGCTTGATTCTCTCTCAAGATTGAGCCCGTGAATCAGCAGTAATGAACCACCCCCCAGAGTCAGCTGAAATGCCCTTAAAAACTGTGTCTTGGAATTAACTCACAGCAAAGAGGACTTTACTATTTGTCCTTTAAAAAAAAAAAAATCTAAAATTTACTCAAGCTAAATATAAGCTAGGGATGCCTGGGTGGCTCCCTGGTTGAGTGTCTGCCTTCGGCCCAGGGCATGATCCCAGGATCCAGGATCAAGTCCCACGTCGGGCTCCCTGCGTGGAGCCTGCTTCTCCCTCTGTCTGTGTCTCTGCCTCTCTCTCTCTCTCTTTCTGTGTGTCTCATGAATAAATAAATAAAATCTTTTATAAAATATAATATACTAAATATAGGCTAAATGAAATCTGAACATCTTACAAACATTTATTTTTCAGAAAAATTATATAAGGTAGATAGTGTTATCCCAATGGACAATGGTACCTCAATTTAATTATGAGGAGACTGAGGTTCAGACAGATGAAATAATTTGATCTCGTCATAGTCACGTGGCTGGCAGCCCATGGATGTGAAATTCAAACCTAAGGCATTCAACTTACTACTCAAGACATTTTGGAAGCAGCTGGGCCAGAAAAGGATTATAAAGGAAGCCACATAAGATTCACTTTCAAGTGAAGAAATAGTTACAGTATTTTCTAAAATGGTTTTCCCCCCTGATTTACCACTTGAGAAATCAACACCTCTCCATCATCAAAGTGTGTGGAGCATTAAATCTGAATTGGATGATGGGATTACCTTGGTTTTAATCAAGCATTCATTTTCAACTTGGTTTTGTAGCATGAATATTAAGCTCCTCGGTGTGATGGGAAAGATTGGACTGTAACACCGATAAAAAATTAATTTGAAGAATCAATAAAGAGGCTGGTAGCTGGAGAGCAGGCAGGAGTAGGTTGAGAAATTTCCTGGGAGGAATCTTTTAGTTAGGGAAGCCGGGAGAGATGTGCTCTAGGAAGCTGACTTTTTGCAATACTTGCGGACATTGTTGGGTTTGGGAGATATACCGTGGGACGCAAAACAGAGAGAACGTAGGAGATGACTCTTTTGTAAAAGAATATGGAAGTTGAGGTGAACTTTGGCTACTTGGAAAAGTCAACATTAGTGACAGTGAATTAGTGGCCACGGCAGTCTGATCATCAGCCACAAAGGGCTATGGTACTCATGCCCTCTGGTTTTCCTCTAGAAAGTAGCTGAGTGTATTAGCATAGAGCTGTCAACTTACCTTGTTAATTAATATCACTATCCCTTCTGTATGACACTGACATATGAGCACTGACATCGGCAATTCCTGCCTCCCACCCTTCGCTTGTTCAAGTAATTGGGTAGTTGGTTATGCTAAGGTTGTCACCTGATTTCAATGTATGCAGGGTGTAAACACTTACTATGTCTCTAATATCCTGAAACATTTAAATCACCCCATGGAACTCACACATTGCAAATGAGCTCTCTGCATTGATTAATTTGCACATTCCCCCCCCAATTCAGTGTGTTTATTCCAGGCAAAGGAATAATCTTCTATAAAGCACTGAAGTTTAGGTTTAGCACACTGTAAGATGTTATTTCCTTAGGAAGAGGACGTTTGCTTCAACTTGTAGCACAAAGTTCTAAATGTCCACCAGGAAAGAAAAGAATTTTTGAGGGGTGAATTCAATAGTTTAAAATGATGGAGCCTATGGAAGTCATTATATGTGGTTTAATAATATGAGATTAAAGAGAGATCATAGACACATATTTTCTCTTAAAATATTCTTTAATATAGTATTTTTACTCATTTCTTCATTCAGCCATTTTCTATCAAGAGTTATTGAGTTCTTACCCTTTGTCATCAGGCCTCTTGTGAGAGGCTGGACGTCTTAAGTTGAGACAGAGTCCGGGCTATCGGGAGGTCACAGTTGAAGAGAACAGTTAAGTGAAAAGACAATTAAAATAGAGCAGGTTTTCTCAGCCTGGGTGCTATTAACATTTCAGGACAGATGATTCTTGGTCATCCTGGGCTGTTCTGTGCATTGCAGGAAGTTGAGCGTCCTCCCTGGCCTCTCCTTGCTAGACGGAAGCACACAGACTACTGCACCCCACCTGTTGTGATGATTTAAAAATAGCTCTAGACATTGCCTCATATCCCCGGGGTGACAGAGAGCAAAATCACTCCCCAGTTGAGAACCAAGTGTGATAAAATCTATGAATATGGGTTATGAATAACTTCTTATACGAGTAAGAATTTACTCCTAGAGAAGTAGGAATTCCCAAAATAGGTAAGAAGAGAAAAAAAAAAAAAAAAGAGCTCCTGAAGGGCTGGTGTACATTGAAGGCTACACTGAAGAAACCTGAATAAATTCAGTCTTGAGTTTGAGATGGATACCGTGGGACCCGTTGAAACACTGTTGTTGGAATCCAAGGGAGAAATTACCGAGAACTGAAGAAGGCAGAAGAGATTAGGGTGAGGAGTTTAAGAGATATCTAGGAAGTAGAGTCATTCACGTATCAAATAGCTGAGGAAGCAATAAATATTTCTTGAGTATTGACTCCGTGTCAGACACAGCAAGTGTCAGAGGTGTAATGGTGCAGAAGAGAGAACCTGCCCTCAGGATATTCAGACAGGCTCTGTGCGGTTAGCCAAAGAACCAGTGCGAAGTGAAGATGAAACATGTCGATGGCTCCGTGGACTTGGGGAGGAGAATCCAATTTGTTCATTGCAACACCCTTGATCAAGGGGGCTCCTGTTTAGGGCCCCGAGATCCTGGCGCAGTTTCTGCGCTATTTACTTTCAACCAAATAAAGTCCTTGTAAAGCAGTGTGAGCGCAGCATTAGAAGACATTTAAATATCCACTATTTTAATATCACTAGTTTTATGTCTGAGTATTTTTTCTACTCTTTGTCCACACGCATATACATGTGGATACATAACATTTGACACGGTTGCGATCATAGAGTGATCTGATTTATTAACTTACTGGCACATCACAAACATTTTGCATGCTGTTATATAACACACATAATCATTTTCAATGACTACATAACATCCCATCCTATTGATGGACCATTATTTCTTTAATAAAATCTCACAGTTGGGTTTGGTGATTTGTGGGTATGTTTTCCCTGGTTAGATATAACCCTTTATTATGTCTGACAAACACCATGCATTTTCGAATATTGTTTGTTTTGGTTTTCTATTGAATTAATCCCTCGGGGAGAAATCTCAGAGGTGGGATTAGTAAACTAAGGGGTATTAAGATTTTTATGGTTTACGTAAGTGTGTTGCCTCATTTAGCTTTATTTCAACTACTCATAACATGGATATAAATGTTCACAGGGGAAACTACCTTAATTTTTTTTTTTTTTTTGGAAGGAGTCAAGGTATAAATTGTAGGCAAATGTGTAAAGGTTATTCATCCATCAGCCCTGCTCCCCATTCAGTCAAAATAATTAGTGTAGATGCTCACTTGTTACAGTCAATCCTGGGGAGTGGGGAAGCAAAGATCAACAAGACTCAACAGGATCCTTTGGGATGCCCCCCACCCACCACCCCCGGCAGGGGTGAGAACGAGGGGCTGCAGAAAGGCGGCTCAGGGAAGTTGACTTCACAAGCAATGAGGATTGCGCTGACCACCTGAAGACTTAGTCAGGTCTCACTAAAGTAGGAAAGGGCATTCCAGAAAAATGTTTGCAAGGATTTGGGGACTTTTGCTTAGAATCTGAAAAGTATTGGGCAGACCGCAGGGTGACTATACTAGCCTCAACGTGAACAGTGCTGTCCATTGGGACCATGGCTCTGGACTCTGAGTCCCAAGCCATATGCCTAAATGGAGGTCCAGGAGTTCTGCTCTGAGAGCATCAACAGGCTTACCTGAGGTTAGAATGCTTCTCCTTACCTGGTCTCAGAACTCTGATATTGCAGTTCTCTATTTTGTGTAATAATGGCAGAGATGTTTGACAAATTGCAGCAATCTCATACCTGTAGCCCATCAATAAACATTCCTTTCTGCTGCTCAGTAACCCAGAGAAGGACAAAGAAGCTGTTGAGTTCCAGAAGGGTGGATCACCAGGGTCTGATTTTCCTTCAGGAAGAACAGTGTTCCCTGAATCTGGGGTGAAAGGATTGGGAAGATGATGGAAAAACTTTGAATGTGTTTCTCCTCCCCAAAACTGGAATCATCCTGAATTTTGAGCTTTGTAGAATTAGGTCAGGACTAAACCCTATGATTATATGCCCATTCACAATAAGCGTTTGCCAGGCGGTTGACAACAGCATGGCAGGCAGATGCTAACCTTAAAAGACCCAACTCTTTCCAAACATTTGGTAGTTCAGCATCATCCAGAGTGCTAATTAGAAAGTTCTGTTTCCTAGGCATCAGGGCTTGTTTCTCTGCCACAGCTGTACTTTTCACCTTTTGCTGATTGATTCGCTCATTCAGAAACACGGAGTGTTTCCCATCAATTTCTCAATAACTCCAGTCATTCAAATACTAACTCCTCAATTTTTTTTTTGAATCTGCATAAAATCTCTACTGTTGATATTTTTATTCTTTAAGTGGGCTTCTTTTAAACATATGTGCATTCTTTTAACAGGGAAGCCTTATTCTCAGTGGCCTTTATCACTTGCCTTAAATGGAGGGTAACCTAGAGATGGATGCAAACAAAACAGCATGACGTCATTACATTCTAGCTAGACAGTCGTATCACAGTCTCTCAAAAGGAGATTAGGAAACATCATATGTGTTAAAAACTAGGACTATCCTGAGGTATATTGAGGTATCCTTGGTGTGTCTGGTAATGGAAGAATTAGAAAAGGAATACGAGTGTCAATAAGTAACTTCATAAGTAAGTTAATGTCATTCAACAAATCCATCCACCAAAATCACCCATAACGTCCCTGAAGTCATCTTAAGGGCCATGTCGGTAAGGGTCCCAGACTTTGGGAAATGCTGCATGGTCAGAAAACCAAAAATCAGGCTGTCAACAGCCAACTGTGTGTGTGTGTGTGTGTGTGTGTGTGTGTGAACGAGAACAGTCCTTTAACAAGACATACTTGTGCTGAAATTCAGTGGGTGTTTTTATTGCCGAGATTTTTGGTACTTTACAGAATGGGCCACAACGTTTACTTTTGTAGTGTTTTAATTCCTCGCCTTGGATGATTTTAGGGAGTGATCTGGACAGCCTTAGTGTTGTCATTATAGAATGAAGTTCATTTTCGATGATGTGATCCTTCTGTGTCTGTTGTGCTCCTGAATTACCCACGGAGCACAGTCCACACCTCAGCAATTGATTTGTCTGATTTTCTGACCGAATGGCTCAGGTAATTGGATATTGAATAGACCCCGATTTTCTCCCTTTGAGGAGCTATTCACTCTGCCCTGTGAAACAATCCGGTCTTTCTCTTCACGACTCTTTCGAGGAATTGGTTGTCAATCTTCTCTTCTCTCTTGTCAGCCCGTAGATTTTGAAACCAAAAGAGCATACAGCTTGAAGGTAGAGGCGGCCAACGTGCACATTGACCCGAAGTTCATCAGCAACGGGCCTTTCAAGGACACTGTGACGGTGAAGATTGCAGTGGAAGACGCTGATGAGCCCCCCATGTTCTTGGCCCCGAGTTACATCCATGAAGTCCAAGAAAATGCAGCCGCTGGCACTGTGGTTGGGAGAGTGCATGCCAAAGACCCTGATGCTGCCAACAGCCCCATAAGGTACAGGCATTTATGTAAATGCCTGGATGAGGAATCTTAGAGGCAAGAGGTTTTAGGAAAGCCCTGAGGGAAGCACATCCTTCGGTTTCAGAAAGGGCCCAAGATGATCAGGATCAAGGCAGTGTACACGAGACTAAGCTTTAGAAGACCTGAGTTTTCCTTGCTCTCTGCCACTAACTTTTTGGACAGGCTTGTTCAACCTACCTACTTTCTGTCCACCGCAGACTGGCCCGTGTGTACTAGGTGATGCCCCTCTCAGTGGGGCCTGCCTCAGGGAACTGTGGGGAGGCAGGAGTAAGGACCTGAGGTAGTCATCATGATTACAATGTATTGAACACCGTTCTAGGCTCCAGGGACCCTATCACTTGCGTTAGACACATGATCTAATGTAGCCTTTCAACTTTATTTTATAGGAATTATTGTCACGTCAATTGAGGGGAAATGGTGTCTGGGGTGGCCGGGGAGGGTGCAATGTGACTCGGCCAGGACGACACAGCCAGGGAACAGGGAGCTAGGAGACTCGCTCTGTCTATCCGATGGCAGCTGAGCACTTTGAAGAGATAACAAAGGGCCGTACAATTGTAGGCTGCTTTCACTATTGCGAATGTATCTTTGTGCCTTAACAAAGCTAGCTAGAAAGTGGTTCAGAACCCTGCGCCCCCACACCTGTGTTAGTGACCGATGAGGCTCTGAGGAAGAGGAGGGAGAGGAGAAAGGGAGGAAGACAGCCGGAGAAGGACGCCGAGGATGGGGATGGGGCCAGAAGTGCTAGGCTAACTGACACCTGCCCCGGCCTTGGAGTCTAGTGGGGGTTTATTTGTCCGTGGCCCTTCCACTGATGCCTTTTTTTTTTTTAAAGATTTTATTTATTTATTTGAGAAAGAGTAAGAGAGAGAGCAGGAGAGGAGCAGAGGGAGAGGGACAGGCAGACTCTGTGCTGAGCGTGGAGCCTGACTCAGGGCTCGGCATCACGACCTGAACCCAAATCAAGAGTCAGAGGCTTAATGGACTGAGCCCCGCAGGCGCCCCACAATGATTCCTTTCTCGCCTGGACTTCTTCCTCTGCCTCCTTCTGGTGTTTCTCCCCCACCTTTCTCTTGTCCTATAGCCAGACTGAGCATTTTTAACTCTACTTCCAAACATCACGTGAGACTTCAGACTTCCGTTATCAGTGATCAAATCATTCCCCCTTGCAGCTCCCTCCAGAATAATCCCAACTCTCTTATTTAGTATAAGGCTCTCGAAGCCTCTCCACCCTGATTCCTGCTGTGCGCTGCTCATCTCTTCCCTTTTTGGTCCATTTTCCTCTAGCCTCAGACTCCGAGCTGCAGCTAACCTGCTCCACTTCCTATTCTTTGAAGCCTCACCTACTCTCTCCTGATTCCTGACCTTCGCATGTTCCTCCTCCGCTTGGGAGCCCTGCTCCCCCTTCTTTCACACTTGCACATGACACTCATTTTCCCACCACCCCTTGGGTGTCACCTTTTCTAGAAATTTTTCCAAGACACCCTACCGATGGATCCGATGCAGCTTCCACCTCACAGTGCTCACCACACAAAATCTCGGTGACTCCCTATGTGTTGTCCTCGGCACACTCAAAGAGGGCCTGGGACAGTCTGTCTGGTTCCAGGGTAGATAAGCTACAGCCACAGGAACAGTTCAGCCACCAGCTGCATTTTGAGGAACTGCTCTCCTGTTTTTCATAATGGCTCTATCTTGAAGAGATACCTGCACTCCTTGTTCACTGCTGCATTAGTCTCAATAGCCAAGACATGGAAACAACCTAAGTCTCCATCAGTGGATAAATGGATCAAGAAAATGTGATATATATGTGTGTGTACGTGTGTGTGTGTATATATATATATTATAATATATATAATATATATATATATATAAATTAGGCTTTAAAAGGACAAGGGAATCCTATCATTTATGATGATTTGGGTGAATTTGGAAGTCATTCTGCTAAAAGAAATACATCAGGCACACAGAAAGACAAACAGCATGATACTACTTTGTGGAATCTTAAAAATTCAAACTTTGAGAAACACAAAGCAGAATGGTGGTTGCCAGGGTAGTTGCCACTAAGGGGTGGAAACATGAGGAGATATTGGTCTTTGGGTATGACTTTCATTCATAAAATGAGTAAGTTCCAGAGATCTAATGTACAGCCTGATAATCCTATTTAAACATGTATTGTATACTTGCAATTTGCTAAGACGGTCCATCTTAAGTGTTCTCGCCACACACACAGGAAATGATAACCATGAGAGGCGATGAACCTATTAATCAGCTTGACCACGGTAATCATTACACAAAGAATACTTATATCAAAACACCCTATTGCATACATTATATATAGACTTTTTATTATCTGTCAATCATACCTCGGTAGAGCTGGGGAAAAGAGTAGACAAATCTGAGCATGAGAAAATGTTTGCCAAGAACAGTGGAGTTTTCCTGTTGACACCAAAGGAAATGCAGGAGGAAGGCCCGAATGAGAAGGTTGTTAGTTGCCTTTCAACCCTTGAACGTTGTCTCTCTTCGGGGAGAAAGGAAGAGAATTGCCCTCTAGTGGGCATCTGCTTAGCCCCAGACAAGGTGTTGTCTATGTTATTTAAACTAATCCTCAGACACCCTTTGAAGCGATGACTGCTTTAGGATGGGACTGGAAGTACTGAGCTTGGGGTGGTGGCGGGGGGGTGCATTCTTCAAAGGTGCCTGGCAGTTGAATCTGGAGGGCTGAATCTGGAGTCCAGATCCGTCTTCAGTCCATTCTGAGTTTCTTGCTCTACCCTAACCGCTACCACCAAACCGAGTTCCCAAGAAGGTTTGAGGGTGGTGTTCTCTCTAGGCAGGAAGATACGTGGCGTGATGACTGAGGAGTGGTGTACCGACACCTTTAAACGACTCCAAAATGGCCATGGTGTAGATTTTAAATGAGTTAGCTTTGGCCTGAGAGTATCGAGGTGCCGTAGCAACGTTCTGGAAGAGAGATGACGTAAAAACTCTTGGAACAACTGCTCATTTCCTCTGTGCCTCATGTCTCCAGGATCCGCATCTGCGATTGGTTATTTGGGTCATGTTTTCACTGGTAGCTGTTCTGTGTGTGTCGGCAATTTCTGTGTCTATAATTATCCAAAGATGCTCAGTATGGCTCTTGAACACCACCCCCCTTACCCGCTCCGTCTCTGTTCCCCAAACAAATTACAGAGCATTGAAAGCTTCTTACGCAGTCTGCCTCCTGCCCTCCTGTCCTCACTACCTAATTCCCTGATTGTTGATCTTCACCTGTATAGGAATTCATGCCCTCGGACACCTGGGTAGGACATTACAGTGTCCACCAGACTCTTAGCTTGCGGAAATTCTGCAGATCTTTCTTCTCAGACTCTGTAGCGTTCAACACGCTTCTGTTCACTCTTGGCTTTCGGAGGCAGTCTCTCTTCTTAGCTACCTTGGCAGTAATCTGTTCGTGCGTCAGACAGGACCACGCTGGGGTCTTCACCAGATCCCTGGCCTGACAGTGGGGAGTCCCTGAGACACGTCCTTCTGACTTGCACCTTTCTCTCTCTCCGTCCCCTCATCTACAGCATTCCTACCCATCGCATGATTGAATTAATGCTCCAGATTTATTTTCTGCCTCAGGGCTGATCTTTCTCCCTAATTCTACTCTGTACCTATTCTTATTTTTGAGCTCATACTTATGGTGACACACTTTTGTAAAAAAAGTACATCCTACCTACTTCACCTTGCATCTGTGAAACCTGAGGTAGGCCTGGCTTGTTACTCTCCGAGCATGGCAGCATGTCGCCAGGGGAGTCTAACCTCATCTGCTTGCTAAGCTGGTTTTGTTTTTGTGTTTCTCAATGTCTCCTTTTCTGACACCCAGCCGAGGAACTCTCCAGGACTCCCCCAGCCTCCCCAATATCAACTGTGTCCCACTGGTGCTCTCTTCGCCACACAGCCTTGCGTCCCCTCTCTCACTCCTATCCCCTTTCCGGTACCCATCGCCTCATTCAGATCCTAACCATTTCTCTGGCCTTCCTCCACTCTCTCTTGCTTAGACCATCTTGTCCCTCCTACTGTATTAATCATCGCAATAGTCCAATTCCATTTCTTTGTTCCTCTAATCGAAAACCTTCTATGATTTTTCGCTGGCGGTGGGATGCAGGTCATACTCTGTAGACTGACATTTGAGAGCTGCCATGATCCACCCACGCAGTGTGACAGCAGCAACAAGAAGAAGAGCAACTCTCTGTTGCACTGTTTACAGTATGCGAGCCGCTAGGTTATATATCTTAATGTGTAATTTCCTGTAATTCTGTAATTCCTACCAATAAGCCAAAAGTTAGGTACTACTAATATTCCAGTTTAAAAGATAAGGAGGCTGAGATTCAAAGCACTTAAGAGACTTTTCCAGTATCACGGAGCTTACAAGTGCTGGAGCATAAACTTGCATCTAGGACTTTACGAACTCAAAATGCATGCATGCCCTTTGTTTCTAGAGAATAACACTTTGAATTGTTAATTATCTCTCTCCCCGTGAGTGTGTCTTGTCATGTCAACTAGATAGTTAACTCCCTGGTGGCAGGGGAAAGAGACAGTCTCTTATTTTTGCCTCCTTTTCACAGAGGGCTATCTGCTGAAGGCTGTGTTAACTGAGCCTCTCCGACATTTACGAGGTGTAAATGGTTTATCTTCAGTTTCCTGAGGGGGGCAGGGATTCATCATTCCATCCCCGCAGGGAGCTTCAAAGGATGAGCTCTTGTCTTTTGTCCTGTGAAGTGCTGCTCCATGTGGGGGACCCCTCTGGAAACATGATCTAGAATTGGAAGATCTGGATTCTAGTGTTGGCTTCCCCAGAAACTAGATGATTGGCCATTAGCAAATCCCATCATTTGTACATTGAAGAGGGTACATTCTATGCCATCCATGGTCTTTGTCACCTTTAACGTATTTTGGGTTTTATTACCCTTGATGAACGCCTTCAGACTTATGTATTCTGTGAACTTTAGGAAAGTGCTGCTTAGCCCTCCAAGAGCAGTAAGCCACCCAGTTATGAAGCCCAGGATGACTCCCAGAGTTAACCCAATCACCTTTTCTCTTCATTTTGGAGGAAGGATGACAGAATGAAAAGGAAAGGGGCTTTGGAATTCAACAGACTTCTTAAAGTCAGCCCTCCAGTACTTAGAACTCCGGGTGTCCTGGGCAACTTACCTTACTACACCTCAATATAGGCCGTTCTTCTTGTCCCTTCGCCCTCCTACACTTTGGCATAAACACAGTCCAGTAATATTCTGGAAATTATTTTGTCTTTTATTAGAAAAAAAGCAAATTTTCTAGTGGGCAGGAGTAGCTGAAACCTTCCAGCCATGCTATTAGGCACAGCCCATCATGGTAGTGTGGGGAGCTTGTTCTACAAATAATCACCAAGCCTGCTTTGCGGATTTCACCGTGGAATTCAGAACCAAGCTACCCGGGAATCCCTAAAACCAAATAAATAAACTAAATAAATCCATTTAAAATAGAGTTGGCATTTTTCTTTAAATAAGGAGAAAACTGATTTTTTAGGACCATAAATGATCCTTGATGATAAATTTAGATAAACTTGAAACTATTTGATATTTAATATGCAATGCAAAAATCTGATAAAGGTTTGATACATTTGTGACTTTCTGAGTAGTTTGGGAGCAAGGCAATCCCACCCAAAGGCAGTTTCATAAATATTCAAATGGTGGGTGATTGTAGTAAATATGAAGAAATATGCAACATGTCATTATGCTTCTCAATCAAATATATGCTAAAAGCTCTTTCATTCATTGTACTGAATAAAGAATCCCAATGTGGCAAAATAGTTTCTATAAAAGATTCATGTAGGAAGTTTAAAAAGTAAATTTGATTAAAAAGGAAACCTAGTTCAAGCAATTCATTGAAAAAGTTGTTTTAAACATAGCATGGAGAAAATATTCAAATATTAAGCTGCTCAAAATGTCTCTGTCTAATTGCCTCATTTGCATTCTGCTTAGGTATTCAATCGATCGTCATACTGACCTCGACAGGTTTTTCACTATTAATCCAGAAGACGGTTTTATTAAAACCACGAAACCTTTGGACAGAGAGGAAACCGCCTGGCTCAACATATCCGTTTTTGCAGCAGAAATCCGTAAGTATTCTCCTAAGGGTTTTGTTTTTTTTTTAAGATTTATTTATTTATTCATGAGAGACACAGAGAGAGAGGGGGGAGGTGGGCAGAGACACAGGGAGAGGGAGAAGCAGGCTCCTCGCAGGGAGCCCAACATGAGACTCGATCCCAGGACCCTGAGCCAGGGGCAGGCGCCCAACTGCTGAGCCACCCGGGCATCCCTCCCCTAAGGGTTTTGGTTCTATCTTCCCAAATTTTATTCCATCAGACTCTATAGATATTTTGGAAAATGGCAGACAGCTGAGATAGTATATATTTTTTAGTCTTAAGCATATTTTTTCAAACTTTAAAATTTATTCTTGGTCATCGATCGAAGAAGAGATAGAAACACACAGAGATATTTTCTTTCTTTCTTTCTTTTCTTTTTTTTCTTTTTTTGACCTGGGGAATAGTCCTGGCAAGGGAGCTGATAGCCTTCAGCAGCTTGAAGCTCACAGCCATCACCGAAGGATCCCCCACTTTATCCCTCCACAAACCCAGAGCAGTAGAACTCTTAGAGCCAAGATTTGGGGGTGTTTGTTTACCTAAAGACCAGTGGTTCTCAAACTCGATCACACACTCGAATGTCACGGAGGGCTTGTATTTACTGTCTGAATTCTCTTCTTTCAGACAATAGGCATCAGGAAGCCAAAGTCCCGGTGGCCATCAGGGTCCTTGACGTCAATGATAACGCTCCCAAGTTTGCTGCCCCTTATGAAGGCTTCATCTGTGAGAGTGATCAGACCAAGCCACTTTCTAACCAGGTAATGATGCTTTCTCCTTCCCTGGCTGCAAACAGGGCATTTGGAAGCAGAGTTTAGTCTTGAGAGCTTCATCTAGAGATACTTCCCACTGCCCAAGAGGGTTTCAGAGCCCTACTTTAACGTAACTATGTTCTCTTGTTAAACCCAGCCTTCTTGGCCGGCCAGGAAGTTTTGAATAAATGATGTGCCAATGTCAGCGTGATTTATTTATGGGCCACCTTTCTCTTTCAGCCAATTGTCACAATTAGTGCAGATGACAAGGATGACACAGCCAATGGACCAAGATTTATCTTCAGTCTACCCCCTGAAATCATTCACAATCCAAATTTCACAGTCAGAGACAACAGAGGTTCGTACCAAGGTTCCTATGCATTCAGAGAAGTAGAAATGGGCGAATGAATGGCTTTTATATTGCAGAGCACAAGTGTTTTCCCTAACCTTAATAATGCCTCTCTGTTGAAGAACAAACAAGAAATAATAATGCCACCTTTATTTTGAGCCGTGTGGGCTCACTTGGTGCATATGAATAAGTGATTCTAATTTTATTTTACTCTTTTTGTTGGCTTTGATGTTCATGAAGCAGTGGGGAAACCATGTGGGGAAGCTTACGGGGTCAGTATGCAAACAACTTCATTTATCTTTTTTTTAAGAGGTTGATAAACCCTTGGGGGGAAGCATGGCTCTATGAATATTGATATCAAATAAAGCATTAAAAGAGATTAGTTCAACTTTGTAAGGCAGTGTAGTCTTTCAGCTGGCCTTCCCTTCCAAGCCCGGTTTTAATGCGGTGTGGTTGGGTACAGAGCTTGAAACCTAAAGGTGGTTGCAGAATTATTGCCTGAAGGGTGTGAGCAAAGCATTATTTGGCCACCAGAAATATGGCGACATCTGATGTCACTCCTGCTTCGCATTTCATCCGAGAGGTTCTAGACTTACAAATCGTTCGAAGTAGTTGTTCTTGTTGAATAGGACCAAGCTGATAGAGTCCCTTGACAAAGCTGGGAGCAAGCCAGGATCAAAAAATAAGTTTCTTGACTTCTGGCCAGGCTATTTTTGGTCTGCGGCTGTTCCTATGAGCCTGTGACAAGGCAGGTCTGTGGATAACGGGGAGACAAATGCCATCATTTGACATAAGAATAAAAGGTGGTCCCCCTCAGTACATACGCTTTCGGTAGCCACACATTCGCTGGGCGCCGGGTTATGGATTGATTGCTTTCCCAGTGACTGAGATCAGGCTTCGGGGAGCTCAAGTTAACCTAATATGTACTGTCGCTTCCCCATCACTGTCATCACTATCATCAGTATTATAAATCCCAGCAGCTACGCTCCAGACACCAGGCCCAGACCCTTCCCCCAATCTCTGATTTCATTCTCTCGGCACACTGTAGGTCAGGGTGGTTATTATCCTTCCCGTTTGAAGATGAGGAAGATGGGGCGCAGAATCACCAGGTAACTTGTTCAGAGTCAATCAGCCGCATAGGAGTCAGACCTATGCGGCTTTAAATCCAGGCTCTCAGAGGCTAGAGGCTACAGCCCTAACGTAACCACTGGCCCTAAGCGGTTGATTATTAAAGCCCAGGAGTTCCCCACGCTACTTGCATTTGAGGGGATATGATCCAACATACTTTATTATTAGTTCTGAAGCTGATTTGAACATTTAATGATGGCCTTTTTAAATCAAGCACATATCAAAGGAGACTGTAGGATAAAATGTCCTAGGTGCCACGACAGATTTTTCTCTGCAGATGCCTTGCTCTTCGCAGTGGATATGCTCTTGAGAGCCTGGGTGTGAAGGTAGTGGCACGAGAGACCTGTGTTTTCAAGCAACCCTAGGAAACAACCTGCCCTTCACTTAGTAAATGATTCCTATCATTTTGAAATAGAAATAGTACTTAAAGTGCTTTAATTTTATAGTTCATCTAGGGTTTTGTCTTTTACTTGTTGGCTTTGGTTGATGGGCACCTGTGAGTGCCTCAAGCGCCTTTGAGAGATAACTCTGCACAGCCCTGAGATAGAGGAGTAGTTTTCAACAGGGAGCTCACGTAGCACTAGTGGTGCGCGTGTGTAATATAGGAATTTCCTTTCATAAAGAAACGTTTCTCCAAAGCAGGGAGGCCCTGGCATGTAGTGGCCACTTAGTAAGTGTTTCCTGAGCTAACCTGAAGAAGGTAGCATACAGTGTTTTCATAGTGCTTTCTAAGATACGGTACACTTCGGGGTAGAGGACGAGAATCTCTGCCTCCACTCTTGGATTTTTCTTAATTTTCAAACTATTTTGGGGTCCCACCCCGGGTCAATAGATTGCTACACTGACATAAGCCTAGGCGTTTGCCAGTTTTATGACGAAGAAGTTACTTCTTCACAAAATATTTCAGCATACATTTAGTTTTATCAATAGTAAGGTGATTGACTCTGGAAAACTCCGCTGTTCTCACATGCACCGTCCGTCACTCCCTCTTTTATGATCTTTTGACTCAAATATTTATGGTCAGACTCGTCTCTGTGTTTTCTTATAATCCCCAACTTACATTTGTGGTCTAACTCCTGGATCGTATGCCCAGCAACATTCCTGTTTTATGGCTGGACACCTCCGGACACAGCAGGTGTTTCTAGGTTTTTCTCACTGCACCAACGTCGCCTCCATCACCTGCCTTGTCTTCCTTGTTTTTAGGTGTACAATAATATTTAGCTGCTGTTAACCATCTGAAAACATTATACTAAAACATTATTCTCTGGGGAGTTAGAAGTATTTTACTTTGTCACGACACCTCAGGAAAGCCCTCGATATTTTCAAAGAGCTTCTGTTATCATGGATGAGCCAGCCCAGTACACAATCTGTCTCCCCTGCTCTTCCCTGTAAGAGTCTAATCCTATGCGGAGCTACCACTTTTGCAGGGAATTGCTACTTTTTAAGAAAAATGACTTTATTAACTATGGCAAACAGTTAATGAAAACTCCCATGTTTAGAGCTATTACAAAACCTTAAAGCAAATACAGTCCTATAATTATCATTTAATAGAGTCTCTTTCTGCTAGCTCCTAGAAGTAATTACATATTGAAGTAATCCAAAAGGAGTAATCACATTCCACATCCTATTAATAGCCTACTGAGTTACCAAATTTCTCGGCTGAGACTGTTTTCCATAGAAAACATGAGATAATGGTTTATATCACGCTGAGTAAAAGCATCAGGTTTCTTTCTCCTTGAGTGTTTACTTCCATTATGCCACGTAAATAATCAGGATTGTGTTTGCCTAAACTCACCATAAGCATTACACGTCTTTAGAAATACGAGGGAAGCCATCTGAATACACCCAAGTCTTTTATTTCATTTTTCCCTTACTCCGTTCTGTAGCCAAGCTTCACAGATGACTCAGCAGGGAGCCGGTGAGTAGAACACTGGATGACTCTTCAACATTTAAGTCCATCTTGGGCTGTTAATATCACAAATGATGCTGTTCGGGCAGATGAAGAGCTGACCTGCCCTGGTTTTGAGATGCATTTACTTTGAAAATATCAGACTTATGGCATCTCTAAAAACACAAGAAATCTGTAATGGATGAGAGAAGTGCAAAGAAAAAAATGTTGAGAAAAACCCTTCCCATCTAGCTAGCTCTTCATTAATTTATAAAACTTTGTCATGGCCATTGTTTCACTTAATTCCTCAAATCCATTTAGTTCCTCGTGGGATTAGGCATGGATACTTTCATCCCCACCTCCTGGATAAAGGAGTATGAGACATCAGGAGCTTCAAAGACTTGCCCAAGGCCACACTGCCTATCAGTGAAATAACGAACAAGCTTGGGTACTTGGAGGGTTCCATCAGGTATACACTCTACACAGTGAATATAAAGCTCATGTCTTTTCTAGTTAATTCTTTAAAAAAAAAATCTTTGTTTACCTTATAGTTAAATAATAATCTTCAGAAGAGGAAAAATCTGAAGTTCCATGCAATCTAAGGTTCCAGGGGAAATGGGACAGACACACTGTACTTCAGGTTCAATTTAAATCACAGCCACGATAATTGTAGTAATCTATATTTGCAAAGAACTTCATGATTTCCTTGTACTATATAATTAGCATATATTCTTTGTAGGAAAGTTAGAAAATACAAACAAGCAGAAATACTTTTATAAATAATAACTTGGTAATAGACTAATCAGAAATAATCATCGCTCGTTTTCATTTCTGTCCAGACTTTTTTTTTGGCATGCACGTATATATGAGCTTTATAAAAGGCGATCATGAGATCCATGTCCATTTTTTCCCACCTAATAATATATGAAACACATTTACCGGCATCAGTATGCTTACATCAACATTCTCTTCTGAATATCTTCCTAACTTCTATCGTAAAGGTGTCTGGTCTCAGTTGACCATGGTGTAGGTACATTATTTGCACACTCTTTTGTCAAATATCTAATTAGGGTTTTAGGATAAATTTCTAGAGTTGAATTATTGGATCCAAAGCCTTTGATAGTTAAGTGTCCATCAGAAATATGTATACTACCAGAAATATTTATAATACCATAAGTAAAATAGGTTCGGGACTCATTTCCTCACAGTCAAGCCAACTCTAGATATTATTACTCTTTTAAAATCATTGGTAAATTGAGAAGTGAAATATAATCACAGTCCATAATGTCAATGACTTTCATTATTAGTAAACCTAGGATCTTTAAAAATAAGTATTGATCATTTCTTTTCTTTTTCTTTCGTAAATTGGCTATTCATGATCTTTGTCCATTTTTTAAATTGTATATTCATCAATTTGCAATTGACTTGTAAAGTCTCTCCATCTTTGGATGTTATTAACCTTGGACCTGTCATGCCTACTACATAGAATTTCTCAGGGGTGCAATGCCCTTTCGCTTCTAATTGTGCTGTGTTCATAATTATAGACCTTGTACTTTGAGTACCAGTTTTTCTCTGTTTAATATTATCTTTAGCAAAGCTTTCCTCATCCAAAATTGATGTCAATATTCACCTTTTTTTTTCTTTCTTACACATCCTGTGTTCCGTTTCAACCATTTGTCCATGTGAAATAATTGTGTAGCTCCCATTTGTTGGCCATTACCTAAATATCATTTAAGAAATAATTGGTCATTCCCACCTGCTTCACAGCACTATCTTTATTGTTATCTATATTACATGGTACAGTTGGCCCTTGAACAAAGCAGATTTTTGAATGGCATAGGTCCCCTTACACATGGAATTTTTTTTTTTTTTAGATAAAACCAGTACCATACTATAAACATATTTTCTCTTCCTGAGGATTTTTGTAATAATATTTTCTTTTCTCCACCTTACTTTATTGTAGAAATACGGTACATAACATGTAACATACAAAAAATGTGTTAATCAGCTGTTCATGTTACCAGTGAGGCTTCTGGTCAACAGCAGGCTATTAGTTAAGTTTTGGAAATGTCAAAAGTTATAAGCAGATTTTAGACAGCATGGGGGGCTGGTACCCCAGTGCCCATATTGTTCAAGAGTCAACTGTACGAGATTTTTTGGATCTTCAATTCTACCATTCTATTTGCTCTGGTATTATAATTTTCCTTAATATTTCATATGCATATATGTTAAAATCTGACAGATGCTTTCTCTACATTATTTTCATTTTATTACTCTTATTACTCTCAGACTTTGGCTTCTTTGTTCCTGCAGATCATTTTTAGAATTATTTTTCAAGTGCTTAATAAGTATCTTTGTGAATTTATTGAGTTTATCTCAAATTTATGGCTTATAATTTAAGAATACCCACCTTATAGTTTAAGAACAAAATTTTTTTAAATATTCTCTCCATCCAGAAGTGTGATCTGACTTTCCACTGAATCAGTTCTCTTTTTATTGCCATCAGGAAGGTTTTGTAATTGTCTTCTATGTATTTCTTATTAAGCTGATGGCTAACTACCTTATATTTTGGATGCTGTTGTGAAGTGGATTTTTAAATTATATTTCCTAAGTGAACATTTTTAGTATAAACTATAGCTTTTTAAATTAATTTGTTTATTATTGTACATTGTTCTAAAGTGATATAACACCCCAGCTAATTTTTCTGGATTTTTCTAAGGAGACAACCACATAAAAATTAAATAATATTTTGCTTTGTCTTTTTTTTTTTAACATTTGATGGGTTTTTTTTATGCTGTCTATTTGTATATATTTGCACTTATAGATTGTTAAATAACAGCAATAATAACAGCCATTCTTGTTTTACGTGTTAGTCAAGAGTTTCTAAAGTTTCACCCTTAAGCATAATATTGGTAGTGATATTCAAACTAAGATCTGTGTTGTGGGGTATGTATTTTAGGAGATTTCCTTTCCATCATTATTTTATTTTTTTTTTAAAAAGAAATGTTCAGGGGCACCTAGGTGGCTCAGTCGGTTAAGCATCCAACTCTTGATCTCACTAAGGTCTTGATCTTAGGGTCATGAGTTCAAGTCCCACGTTGGGCTCCAGGCCAGGCATGGAACTTTAAAAAAAAAAATAGATGTTCAGTTTTTATCACAATTTTTGAATTCTTACCAGAGGAGAGTATGATTTTGTCCTTTAACCTAATGATTTGTTAAAGTAATTAAATTGAAATATCCTAATATTGAACCTCATATTTTTAATTTCCAAACCTCTTCTTCCAAACAGTGATCATTTGATAAAATATAGCGGAAGAGCAAGGGTTAGCGATTAAATGATTGGTTTTACTCTTTATCGCTAGAAGGGGAACAATCTTAACATAAATATTTGACACATAATTAATCCTCTTACTGCTTCATTTATTTTTTTTAATTGCCAATTATTACATCAGTCCTAACTCATAGACTGAGCTGCTGTTTTGAGAGGAAGGCACTGAAACAACGGAAGCTAGGCACAGTGGAACGCATCCCAGGTTCCCAGAATCCCAGAGTTGCTTGCTCTCCAATAAGAAAGTTGGAGGCAAATCAGATCATGGGGTTATTTAGCTATTGAAACACTGCTCAGTCATTTGAGCAAGAGAGGGCAGTTTTAGGAGCTTGCAATAAGCCCCTATTTTAACACCAGCAAAAATACTCTTAGGATTTTAAGTCAACAAATTGAAAGAGCAGCCCTTTCAACATTGGGCAGCAGCTTCCCTATTTCATTTGACATTCTTCACCTTTGATGTTTCTTCTGTATCTTGTGTCAGCGTGACTTCCATCAAAAACTAGGTAATTTCATAGTTCCCTGATTACAGTCTCTTCTTTCTATCTTCCATAATCATGGGAAAATGAGCTGTTCTGATATACTTTGCTCTGCCAGGAATGGACTCCTCCTGCCTATTTCTCCTCTTTCAGGTCTCCCCATAAATGAAGTCACTGAAGCAAAGCTTTGCAGGCTATCCTCGTCCCGTCTTGAGTGCTCCATCCTATGAGGAAGGGACACTGCCATAGTTTTTCATATTTTTCCCTTTCTTGCATTTTAAATACTCATTTCCCTGTCTGTCTCCCATTAGAACATGAGCTCAGTGGGGGCAATGTCCCAGCACTTACAGACCAAATGCAAGGATTAAAATGAAAGAATGTCTGGGGGGGGGGGGGGAAATGTGATGTGTCTCAGAAATTTCAGGGATCCACTATGGTTAGGGGGAAATGATTATGTTATGATATAAGCTTCAGGCTGAAAAAAACACCCACCTTATAATGTTGGAATGTTCTGAGGAGTCAGTAGCACATAACCCACCTCTTCTTTCCATTCATTATCTATTATTCCACAAAGTTAAATAGGACATCTAGGGTTTGGATCCAGGCAGAGATGACCTTGAAATTTGGCAAGTGTATTATCTAAGGTGGGCCAAGTTGAAGATCAAATGAGCTCTGATACCTGATGCATTCAGAGTTTAGTTTGAACTACTAAAAAATGCAAAAATCAAACCAAAACAACAAAAAATGTGCATGAAATGCAGGTTTGGCTGAATAAATCAGGATAGTCACGACAGATTCACCCAGATTAGACCAATTAGCAAACATCTTTTTTTCTCTCCCACCTCACCTTTTTTTTTTACCCCCTAAGCTTAGAACATTTTTTTTTTTTTAATGAGCAGTATCAGATAGCATCAAAATATGCTTCTGGTTTTTTACTTTTGTTATTTAAAGATAGCCAAATAGATTTCTATGGAATTTTTTTTCCCTCTTAATTGCTTCAATATGGAAGATGCTCTCTTGGCAGATCAAAATGGCAGATGTCTTTTAATGCACTGCCATTTTCTCTGTGTAAATAATTATGTTCCTTTCCTGCCTGAATTTCACTGTGGCAGTTTGTCCATTACAACATGGCTTATCTGGGAACTCACTCCCTCCCCAGCCCAACAACAACAACAAAAAGGTCATTTTGGTGGAACAGACACATTAGTCTTTCAAGATTTCCTTTGGTCACTGATTTAACTAACTCCTGGGATTTCTCAACTCACTTAAAGACCCTAAATGTTTATATCTCACTGAATTCCTTGGTAGTTGTCCTTGTCTTAAAACAAGAAATACTTAGGCAGTACGTTTATTTTTCCCTCCCTATCACGGAGGAGAGAATTTTCCTGGTACAACAATGGCGGAAGAGTTAATTTTAAGGGAAGTGGTAAATACAATAAAGAAAAGTCTATTAATACCAACCAACAGTGCACACTTAGATGTCTCATGCACACATGCATATAAAGTTATTCCTGCAATGTTATGTATTGTAATTCATGTTTTGCTGATCCCTCAGTATCAAAGGTGTTAATTAAAAGATCGTGATGATCTCCTCTTGGCGTACAACTCCTTAACTCAGTTGGAAGACATTATAGCCATCAGAGTCTTGGGTCAGACAATTTTCTTCATTAATATGTATACATAAGCTATTAAGGTCATCTATGAGCAGAAGTAATATCCAAAATATAAAAAATACAAACTTTACAAGTTTTATTTGAAATTTCTATTATTTCAGTTCCTCAGTTGAGGATGGCAAATATGGCATCAAAAGCTTCAATTAAGTTTTGAATAATCACATATCTAAATGAGTATTTAAAATCTAAATAACTAGGGGCACCTGACTGGCTCACTTGTTAGAGCATGTGACTTGCGACCTTGGGATCATGAGTTCAAGTCCCACAGTGGTGTAATTCACTTAAAAAAAAATTAAGATTAAAAAAATTAAATCTAAGTAATTAAACATTCCAATGATGTCTTTTGCAATTGCGTAGCATATATACTTATAAAAGTATTAAAGCTTAAAACTCCATTAAGACTTCTGAGACACATACTATATTCATATATATATATATATATATGTATAGTATGTAGATGTATATATCTGTATATATACATACATACGTTTTTTTTTCCATGATCCTGATAGAGCTATTGCCACATTTCTAGGGAAATATGTGGTAGGGCTCAGAGGAAAGTAATCAAATAATGATTATTCTTCTAGCAACTGACTGTATAACTGTCTTCAAGTGCGTGGGAGCTTCTAAAGTGGTAGATTGACCTACTTCATCTCAGGTTTGTGCAGTAAGGATAGAGCACGTAGATTTGGGTCGGAAGTGAACAAAACAGGAGCAAGGCTCGGCGTCAGCTCTCTAAGAGTCTCTAGAGAGGGGACCTCATCTGATCAGATTGAACAATGACAGGACAGAGGAAACAGAGTAGCCAACCAAAGGCCATCTTAAGAGCTTCGAGGACGCTACTGAGCTGACTCATTCCTTCACCTTAGGTCAAGCCTTCCTCCTAACGTCATGGGGAGACCACAACATGCAAATCCTTTGCTGCAGTGGTTTCTCTTTTTCGGATTTTTTTATATGCAGGGTCTATGCCCATATGCTGCCCATTTTGCAAAATCTTGTATCCGACAGAAAACAAAACAAAAACATGTTCCCGGTGGTTTTTTTTTTTTTTTTGGCTGATACAAGATTGCATCCAGCGTAGTCTATCTATCGAGGGCTGATTCCCCATCATAATTTCCCCTTTCATGTCAGTTGTATGTATCCCTCCGATGGGCTACATCATCATCATAACCCTTATGTTTGCATCCCCAAACGGGTACCATGGAGACCATCATTATCAGGTACCTTTACATTGTGTTAGTGTAATGACAAAGTGTGCAGGTAAAAACAGCATGTAATTAGGAGTCCAGGATGTAGACATAAAATTTTGAAATCTGAATTTATTTTCCATTAATAGAAACACTACAATTTGTGCATGACATATTCTAGTAATTAATGACCCCATTTGCAAGGTTTTGCTGGACTAGAGGGAAAATGAAACCAGTGAGGTGTCTGTGGCCAGGGATGAGAACACTGGCTGTCGGTAAGAAAAAGCAAGGTGCTTGAAAAACATTTCTTACCACGGGAAATATGTTGCCCAGGACTGAAGAGCATGAACTCTGTTCTTACCTCTGGATGATGAGCCCTTCTGCGGAGGCAGTTGCATTCCAAGCTGCTATGACATTTCCAGGAATTCACTTTCCTCTCTCTGCCAATAAGTTCCTCTTCCTCGTTAGTTTATTGCTGAGAGAGGATCGCTTCCAGGAAAGAATTAATATTTACTGAGCATCTCCAACAGTCTGTCGCTGCGCTAAGTACCTTTATGAATGGAATCATTTTAACATTTAAAAGTATTAGTTTCCTGGGTGAGAAGATAGAAACAGGACATTTACTTAATATGACTAAAGTCAGGCGATTAATATGTAGATGATTCAAGATTCAAACCCAAGCTTGTTTGACCCCAAATATTGAGAGATTTGCTCTTTGGATACTTCATAAAGGAGGAGGATCTGAGAAATCTCTTGATGGAAATTTAAACATTGATAACATTTGCCTTGTTCTGCCTCATGTTATGAACCATGGGGCAAGTCTGACACTTGCCTGAAAATGTGGCCTCAGGAGAAGCTCTTTTATCCACAGGCCACCCATAAACCTTAGGATATGTGTGTCCAAAATAAGGGGGCCCTCTTAAACATAGATGAACAGTGATTGCTAATTTGAATGAAAGAAAAAAAAATCTGTAGTCAAACTTAGGATGCAGAATTGATTTCCAGAATAGTGATTTTTAGTGCTATGGCTAGTTTGTTTCTTTTTCATTTTGTTTATCTAGAGGTGTTGTTTTATGAAGTTCCTGCCTACAGTGGTGGCTCTATCTGTGTTACTAGAAGATCAGTGATCACAAGGGACCACAAGAAAGGCCATCACAGGACACAGCACCGACCCCTCTAAAATGGCTATCCCCACAAAAAAAAAAAAAAAAAAAAAAAAAAAAAAAAAAAAAGGCTTACTCTCCCGTTGTTCTGGAGCCACTTGGATTTAGAGGGGGGAACTCTTTAATTCATTTAAATGACATCAACCACCTTAGGGCCATGCCAGGCTGGTTAGTCACGTTTCTAATGCCTCGTGCCAGTCTACCGTCCTCTAGTTCACCAGCCCTGGAGGATGGCAGTCCTGGGTGTTAAGCGTTCTGGTAGAAGGATTCCTTGAGCCCTGTGATAACCTGTGTGACCTTGAGCACAGTATTTGGTACCTGCGAGGCACGCTTGATATCACCCGGTGTCCTCATTTCAAGGATGACCAAGTGAGGCCCTACAGGACAGATGAGGCCTTCTAAGGCATGTTGATGGGCGTATGTCCAAGGAGAGACGCCCAGTCCACCTCTTTCCCACCTGTTAAACTAACCTTAAAACCCATATGTGAAACATGTTTGGATAAAAGAACTTGCTTTTTTAAAGTTCTCAAGATTCTACAGGTCTGTCGCTCAGAGGCTCAAGTGATTCGGTCATCCGGGTACCTAGACGAGCTTCTATAGAATAGTTGGCGCGTGTCTGAGGGGACTCGCGTGTTCAGAATTCACCAGACGTGCTGCATTCACTGCTCGCGTCCTGCCCAGATCCGAGTTTCCCTTTCGCGTTCGATTTTCAGGTACTGTCATGTGGAGGCTGGCATGCTGTGACCTGGAGGCTAAGTTTTTCGTGGATGACACGTTGAAGACTAGATTTTAAATTGTGCCTTCTGCAGGTGTACAAAAGCAAAACACTCAGTTTACATCCCCTCCAAACAACACCCTGGCTGACAGGGTGTGACCCAGTAGACAAACTAAATAAATGATCTGTTGGGGCTGTCGCCCAGATCGGAGAAGTGTATTTGGCCAAGCTATTTAATTAATTCCCTTTTCTTCTTTGATTTTTAATTTTCACTTTTATTCATAGTGGCATTAGTGATAATTCATATCATTAAAATGGGGTAGATAGTGTCACTTTTCATTTGTCAAAGTCTTATTTGAACTCCAATGCATGAGAAGGGAAAAATCGCATATTTTGAAAGAATTTGTTTTAGACATGTAAATTTTTTGTGATCCTTAGGCATAGAACAATGGTATAAGCTCAACAGGAGCGAACAGTCAGGAAACTGAATTTTCAGTTAATAGTCTATTTGGCCAACATACTCTATTTTTTCATGGTTCTCTATAGTACATATAATTTTTTTCCCAGTGATAAGGACAATATATGCCAGTTATGCAATTCAAAAAATACAGAAATGGGGGCTAAGTCTTCTGCCTTGTTTTGTTTGAGATGTTGGCAACGACGGGCAGAGAATCTGTCCTCATGCAGCTTTATCAAAAATCAGGGCATTCACACCCCTTGCCTTCTGCAGTCCTCAGAATATCTTCTCACCCCTAAATCAGATTCAATCTACCTTTTATATCTAATATATTTCATCTCATATAAAATGTACTACTACATTTCCTTTCATCTAGAAGATATCAATTTAATTTTGAGATTCTAAGATATTTCTTCCTATGACAAGAACTAATTCACGGTACTGTCCGTCCACCTAAAACCTGCCGGCTATTGGGTGATGATGTTGTTATAACACTCATATCGCTGCAAGTTACTGCTTCTGAACTCACAGGCAGAGGCAGGCCACACTGAAGGTGTGCGTGTGCACTGTGTGTACTATGTAATTTGATCGAACACACTAAAAATCTCACCTCTTTTGTGGTTACCCGTGTTTCCCCCAGAGCATACAACCTGAAGAAAAAAAAAAAAAGGTATCGTTGGGTTGGTACAGATCTGCAAAAAAAAAAATATGATGAGGAAGTAGCTGGGGGCTTAGGTCACAAAAGATTGTGAAATATATGGAAGCTTGGGACACCTGGTGGGTTCAGCGATTTAGTGCCGCCTTCGGCCCAGGGCCTGATCCTGGAGTCCTGGGATTGAGTCCCATGTCTGGTTCTCTGCATGGAGCCTGCTTCTCCCTCTGCCTGCGTCTCTGTCTCTGTCTCTGTCTCTGTCTCTCTCTCTCTCTCTGTGTGTGTGTCTCTCATGAATAAATAAATAAAATCTCTAAAAAAAAATCAATATATGGAAGCCAACATCTGGAATTTTGCTTTAACTTCTCTCAGAACACAGTCGTGCCATGTGTTCAGAAAATACTTACTGAATGTCTCTTGCGTGTCCAACACTGGAGAGACTGAGGTGAATCGGATGAAGTTCCCTAGTGTTTGAAGTTCACAGTCCAGGTGAGGTCGAAGCGGTTAAGCCCACCAACAGTGGCACACCGGTGCGGTATGGGTTTCTGTAAGAACACAGGGTGCTGTGGGCCACGAAGGAGATGACAGGAGAGGCCTCCCTGACGCGATGACTTTTCAGTCCAGTTTTGAGGCTTGAGGAGTCTAGCTGTCGCGCTACAGGAACAGCTTCCAGGGAAGCCGGACAGTGGCTAAGGGGCAGGTGGGAAGCTGGGTGTGCTGCGGAAACAGAAGGCCGCCTGCGTGTCCGGCTGTCCTGGGCCACTGGGATGGGTGGGATGAGACCCTGGAAGTGGAGTAGAATCATAAGGGGAAAATCTCGTGGTTTGCTCTGTAGAGGGGGCTGTGCTGTGTGGACAACAGAGAGACCTCGGGATTATTTTGAGCAGGAGGTACCACATATTTAATGAGGTGGTGGATGGTGCCTAGATTTCAAAGAAACTATACACCTTAAAATTGGATTTTTTTTTTAGTTAATTAATTAATTAATTTATTTATTTATTCATGATAGTCACAGAGAGAGAGAGAGAGAGAGGCAGAGACACAGGCAGAGGGAGGGGCAGGCTCCATGTAGGGAGCCCGACGTGGGATTCCATCCCTGGTCTCCAGGATGGCGCCCTGGGCCAAAGGCAGGCGCTAAACCCCTGCGCCACCCAGGGATCCCTTAAAATTGGATTTTAAACATAACAAAAAAGAAACTATACAGCTGCTGCTGGGTTCATAAAATATTTTGTCCTCAAAGATAATATTTTCCTTTAGGGCTCACAAGTGGGTTTACGGTTTGGGCGAGGTCTGTGTGTGGGCTGGAGATCTCTTACGCACACGGGCACAGCAATTGGCCAAAGGCTGGCCATCGAGCAGGAACGTGCAAACGTGAAGAAGAAGGGTTTTCTGTGTGTCCTGTGACCCCCGCGTGCGGAGTCGGTCTGTCTGTGCTCTCGGGGCGCCCGCGGCCCAGGCCCACCCTGCGCTGCTCTGAGGCCGGGGCGCCCAAGGCCGCATCCGTGTGGGCATTCGGATCCACGGAGTAAGGCGCGGCCCGGTGCCAGGTCGGGCCCCACGCGGTGGAGACCCGGGGGGGGGGTGCGGAGCCGGTGCGCGCCGGCCGCGAGCCCCTGTGCTCTCCCCGCAGACAGCACCGCAGGCGTGTACGCCCGGCGCGGGGGCTTCAGCCGCCAGAAGCAGGACCTGTACCTGCTGCCCGTGGTCATCAGCGACGGCGGGATCCCGCCCATGAGCAGCACCAACACCCTGACCATCAAAGTGTGCGGGTGCGACGTGCACGGGGCGCTGCTCTCCTGCAACGCCGAGGCCTACGTGCTGAACGCCGGCCTCAGCACCGGCGCGCTCATCGCCATCCTCGCCTGCATCGTCATCCTGCTGGGTAAGGGCGGCCGCGGGCCGCGGGGGCGGGGGCCCGACGGGAGGGGGTGCGGGAGGGCTCACGGGGTGCAGGCGGCCTCCAGGTGGGCCTCGGGTGGAGGCCGGGACCTGAGCCGACGAGGGCGGGAGGGGGAGGGCTCCCCGGGGTGCAGGCGGCCTCCAGGTGGGCCTCGGGTGGAGGCCAGGACCTGAGCCGACGAGGGCGGGAGGGGGAGGGCTCCCCGGGGTGCAGGCGGCCTCCAGGGTGGTCTGCGGGGGGGAAGCCAGGACCCCAGACGACGGGGGGGGGTGGCAGGCCGGGAGGGCTCCCTGAGGTGCAGGCGGCCTCCAGGGTGGGTTTCCGGCGGAGGCCAGGACCTGAGTCGACGGGGGTGGCCGGGAGGGCTCCCAGGGTGGGCCACGGGTGGAGGCCAGGACCTGAGCCAACGAGGGCGGGAGGGGGAGGGCTCCAGGGTGGGCTGCGGGCGTAGACCAGGACCCGGGGCAATGGGGGTGGCTCCCCGCAGGTGCAGGCAGCCTCCAGGGTGGGCCACCGGCGGAGGCCACGACCCGAGGCGATGGGGGAGGGGCTCCCCGGGGTGCAGGCGGCCTCCAGGGTGGGCCGCGGGCCGAGGCCAGGACCGGAGAAAAGGCGGGGGGGGGGGGGGGGCGGCGGGCCGCGGGGCGTGGGGGCGGGGTCGAGGTTGTGCACTCTCCAGGGTCAGGCCAGGTTCCGAGGGGCAGTTGCAGGATGGCAGGGCTGCAGGGCGGCAGCGGGGTGCGGAGGGCGCCCCTGAGGTCATGCAGGAGAGGTCAGTGGGCAGAGGCCTGGGGTTCGAGCCACGGTTGCCTTAGTGGAGGAAGGAGAAGGGCGAGAGCTGGAAAGACTAATCTCGAGGCCAGAGACCTCACAGGAAGGCCTCAGGGCCTGGCCAAGCGCATCGTAGCATCGGGCCGAGCCTCCGCCCCTCCGGACCCAGGGGCCTTCTCCCGCCCTGCAGGCTGGGTTGGTGCCCCACTGGCGCCCTGATCTCCTCTGGTAAGAACAGCGGTGCCCTCGGTTGACCTCCGCGGGCTTTGGGAAGAGAAGTCAGGCAGCAGGAGAATCAGCTTGCACACCCAGGGGTTTCTGACACGGAATTCATGCTTGGCCCGTGGTGTTTGGTTCTCCGTTGAATGAGTTGAGGGGGCCCAGCTGCGTAGGGAAGAGTCGGTGAGTTCAGGTCCCCAAAGAGTTCCTGAGAATTGGGTACCGGGTGCTGCATCCAGCCTTGGGGGATCAAGGACTCCCCCCTCCTTGTATGTCCCAGTGATGGTGGCCCTGGAGGGGCTCTCAGCCTCTTGCCAGATTCAGGCACAAACCTTTTTTTTGGCGGAGCTGCATGTGTGGAGGCCGTTCTCATGGAATATTGTAGAAGCCTCTTGTGAGGAGGTGGAGGACGAAGAATTGAGCTGTGTCTCAGTTTCCTGTTAGGCAGTGCTGCCCACCCACCCTAGGTTCCTGAGCATAGGGGAGTTGCCTCTCAGGGAGGACACAGCTGCTTTCCCTGGGGTACAGCCGATGCTACCTTCCTGTGTTTGAATAAATAGAGGACATTTGTCTCCTGGGGGTCATTATAAGCACCCCCCCTCCCCAGTGGTTCTTACGGTAAGTTTCTTAGGAAGGTCCAGTAGGATCACTGTTCATCACCCCCCTGCTCTGACCCCGGCCCTCTGGGCAGGACCGAGCCTCACCCCTATAGAAAGGTAGGACCGCAGGTCTCTGTCCTTATTCATCAGCTTTGGTGACACAGCTGTCCCCTTTTGGAAAAAGAAACCAACATAAGCCATTTTTAAGAGGCTGTAGACCAGTCGATTTAGAATCTTCCTAATTCTCAGGAAGATGACTTCCAAATAGTGTCGGACTCGTAAAGAGCTCAGAATAGTTCCAGCTGCCAGTTGGTTTGGAATCCTATTTTCCTGGCAGCGCTTGGCGGAGGAAGAGCCAGGTGGAGGGTGGTTTTGCGCATCTTTGGGGGACTCCAGGTGAAGCTCTGGTTTCCTAGAGTGATAGACTGGTTCCTATTCTGAGCGTAGGCCCCCACACCCTACGGTGAGCAGGGCTCGAGGTTGGGGGGTGGGGGCACGGACTCCAGGGACACCTGATCTGTGCTCACTTTCCTGTGCTTTCCTTGTAGTGATCGTAGTGCTGTTTGTGACCCTGAGAAGGCAAAAGAAAGAACCACTCATCGTCTTTGAGGAGGAAGACGTCCGTGAGAACATCATCACGTACGACGACGAAGGGGGTGGGGAGGAAGACACAGAAGCCTTTGATATTGCCACCCTCCAGAATCCAGACGGGATCAATGGCTTCATCCCTCGCAAAGACATAAAACCCGAGTATCAGTACATGCCTAGACCCGGGCTCCGGCCGGCACCCAACAGCGTGGACGTCGATGACTTCATCAATACGAGAATACAGGAGGCGGATAATGACCCCACTGCCCCTCCTTATGATTCAATCCAAATCTACGGTTACGAAGGCAGGGGCTCGGTGGCCGGGTCCCTGAGCTCCCTAGAGTCGGCCACCACAGATTCGGACTTGGACTATGACTACCTACAGAACTGGGGACCTCGTTTTAAGAAACTAGCAGACTTGTACGGTTCCAAAGACACTTTTGATGACGACTCTTAACAATAACGATACAAATTTGGCCTTAAGAACTGTGTCTGGCGTTCTGAAGAATCTAGAAGATATGTAAACAGGTATTTTTTTAAAACAAGGAAAGGCTCATTTAAAACAAGCAAAGTTTTACAGAGAGGATACATTTAATAAAACTGCAAGGACATCAAAGTGGTAAATACTGTGAAGTACCTTTTCTCGCAAAAAGGCAAATATTGAAGTTGTTTATCAACTTCCCTAGAGAAAAACCACTTGGCGTACAAAATATTTAAGTGAAGGAGAAGTCTAACGGTGAACTTACAATGAAGGGAAATTGTTTGTGTGTTACGAACATCTAAGTCTTTCTTTCTTCTTCTTCTTTTTTTTTTTTTTATTTTATTTGTCAAAGAAGCTTCCACAAAATTAGAAAGGACAACAGTTCTGAGCTGTAATTTCGCCTTAAACTACGGACACTCTATATGTAGTGCATTTTTAAACTTGAAATATATAATATTCAGCCAGCTTAAACCCATACAATGTATGTACAATACAATGTACAATTATGTCTCTTGAGCATCAATCTTGTTACTGCTGATTCTTGTAAATCTTTTTGCTTCTACTTTCATCTTAAACTAATACGTGCCAGATATAACTGTCTTGTTTCAGTGAGAGGCTCCCTATTTCTATGCCATTTTTAATGTATCTATTTGTACAATTTTAAAGTTCTTATTTTAGTATACATACAAATATCAGTATTCTGACATGTAAGAAATGTTACGGCATCACACTTATATTTTATGAACATTGTACTGTTGCTTTAATATGAGCTTCAATATAAGAAGCAACCTTTGAAATAAAAACAGATTCTTTTTTAATCCTGGGTTTCATTCTTAACATTGAAAAACGTGTTTCTGATGACCCATTTATATGTCTAATTTAAGATCATTGTGATCTTTTCATACCCCTTTTCGTGAGCTGCTGTAGTCTGCTGCTTTTATTGTTTATTTAAAATCAAATCTGTTTTCTCCGGACGCGAGTCTGCAACACCGTGTAAAGCTCTCTCGGCCTTTCTCAGTGTCAGCTTCCTGGCTTCCCTTTGCATACATCTTTTGAAAACGAAGGATGCTAACGATCTAGGTCAGTCTCCGAGTCTGCAGTGCTTGTTATATGATGGGCATTTATCTTGCATATTAGCAATTCGGTGTCTATGAGGGATGGATCCATGAGGGTCCATGGATGTGTGTTATATGCCCCATGCTGAGCACTGAGGGGGTGAGGGGGCTGAAGAGTCAAAAGTATAAATTTGCCATGTGTCATTATCAAACATCCGGTGTTACTCTATTTCCCGTGACTTTGATTTTGCCAGGATATCGTAACAACTTTGACTCTTGAAATCACTTATTTGTTCCTCCTGTGAATGTAACTCCTCGTAAAATAATGTGGCATTTCAAATTTTGATGAAAGAGAGAGCAATTCATTTCCAGACCTTTATTTTAAAATACCCTTTGGGCAATAAGCTCAGAATGAGCGCAGGGACCATGGTGGATTCTGAGGGCCGAAGCCTCCTGCCCCTGGAAGACCCACCTGGCTGCCTGGGGACTGGGACTTCGGCGAAGGACATCTCACCTGTGCAGTTGGGCCAAACGTCAAAATGTAGCAATACTCGGGGAAAGATCACATGGCACACGGAGTCATGCTACACGTGTTTTCCCTCTTTCCCCCCAGACACAAGGCACAGGCTTTCTCCTGGATTGCAGACAATTTTTAGATTGTCTTTTCTTTTTTCCTTTTTTTTTTTTTTTACTTTATTGTGAAAGTTTGTTTCGAGCATTTCTTGATATCCTGCTACATTCTATTTTTATGAGTCAGTCCAAATGCATAAGAAGAGAAATGTTTTCATGAAGTGCTCACTTTCATTTTCCTTTGCATTAAAATCAAATTGTCTGAACCCTTCAGTGGAATAAATTCTGTGGACAATGTCACTTTGGAATCTTTCATTGCAATGAAGGATTGCACATTCTCAATACTTCCATAATTGCAGGTTTTGTTCATTTTTTATGTAGTTTTTGTAATCCAAAGAATATTTTGCTAGATTTGCACAGATCTCCAATTGAATTTGAAATAAAGAAATAATTCAAAAGGAAGATGAATAGCACTTAAACAAGAATACAGCTGTAAGTAACCCCATCACCATGGATGATCCTTTTTGTCTAGGAATGTATTTAGATTAGATTTGACAACTACATTTTTACATTTTTTATGTTTAAGTTTTTTTTTTTTAAAAAAAAAGCTGTCTAATTTTCAATAGTTAAAATACTTGTTTTTCTTTTTTCTTAATCTTCTCTTTTTTTACTTTAAGCCTCTATTGTTTGTAGAACCCTCTTAGAAGCTTGGAAATAAAATGTCTTTCCCAACTAGTGGAGTCCTCTTTCATTTGGAACATATTGCCTTAAAAGCAATCTTCACTTAAATGGTTCTCCCTTATTTCGATATGGAGTAATTACTGCTTTATGACACCGATTCAGTGAAAGAAGGAACACTGCTCTGTTCTTCTTGCCCTTGAGTAGTGGCTTTTGTCTGCATTCATCATTCATTCATTCATTCATTCATTCGACCATTCATTCATTCAACAAAATCTTATTTGGTAGACCCTGCCAGTGACTTCAGGATGTACAATGAATCTTGCTACCTTCCTTGACATCTTCTGGTCTTCTCGATCCTGTTCCAAAATGTCTTTCCTGTTGCCTTATAATTATAAAACAACAACCTCTGTGCCCACTCACCTTCCCAGACAGTGAATCAGGACGCTTTCTCTCCCTCAAGATTGAGAGAACAAAATATATAAGAGACATAACAGGAGATGGTGAGATGTTGACCATGAATGGAGGAGGGTAGGTCAGGTGCAGCCATTCTGGACAGATCTTGTGTTCAGCTAAATTATATCTTAAAGGCCAGTGTTCCTGGGGATGGTGGGGAGGAGAAGAGAGCAGATGATCTACATCACTGGGAGAAACCACCTACAAATGCAGATTCATGGTGCCCAGAGTAAGACTGGGCATCTGCATGGCAGGTGGGACCTGGTCACAAGTATCTTTGGTTGTCCCTAGCTAATTGTGAGTCTCCTTCACCTCCTTTTGAGAGCCTCTGTAGGACTCTTCCTGGTGCAGTTGGTGGTGAGTGGAAGGTAGGAAGTGGTGGTGGTGAGTGGAAGGTAGGAAGTGAATCAGGATCTCTGAGCCCAAGAGTGGCTAAATCTACGAGGTAGGCAGTTTGGAGGACAGATTAGGAACATCTCCACCTACAGGCATTCCAAGAATGTTTTTGTGGAAGTTAAGATATAATGAGGGCCTCAAACAATTCAGTACATGGGAGATGGGAAGGAGGAGAGGCTGCCATCAGCCATCCTCACCTCTGATCCAGGACTGAGACAAACCCTTAGCCATTCTCTCTGTCTTCCAACTTCTTCACAAAGCAGCCAGAAGGATATTAACACACAACTCAGATCACAAGACCCCATAACCAAACCCCTTCACTGGTTTCCCAAAGTCTTTAAACAAATTCCAATTCCCTTACTTTGTTGCTTTCCATGACCAGGACCCTGCAAACTATCTTATCCCATTCTCTTTTCAGTGCACTGTTCTCCAACCACACTAGCCGCCCATCAGTTCCTCCTACAGACTAAACGGGCTCCCTTTCCACCCAAAGTCAGCCGTGCTTTGTTGGCTTCCTTTGTATCCGCTGCAACTCTTTGAACTTACTTTACTTACTGGCTTTTCCTGTGGGGGTGAGTCTGGCTGCCACAGCAGGGTGCAAGCTTCAGGATGGCAGGGATCGTGTTTACCATAAGCCTAGGTCCTTGCATGGTGCCTGAAACACAACGAGTATGTGAGGATTATTTCTTGAGTGGATGATGGCACATCAATAAGGTAGATTATCCAGATGTGATGGCTGATTGGAGAATGCCAGTCTGATTTTCAGCTTCTTTATCTGAAAAATGGACTGACTTGTGACCTCAGTGTCTGTGGTTATGAATCCCAAGGGAGAAGTGGGGGAAAAAGCTGAATTAAGTTTCTGTTAGACTTGTAAATTGGAGGTGCTCGTGTGACAGATGGAGCTACTGTCAGGTAGGTTATCAGAGACAGGGATTTTCTGCTAGCTCCCTACAGAGGTGGGGTGGGCACATAGAGTGGAGGTCATCCAACGATACTTAGTCTCCAGAGTGACCATGTTTCTAATTGGGGTTCACTGTTCTCTGTCAACTGAGGGGAGTGTTTCTATCATGAAGTAAGTCAGTCCCTCTGGTGCTGACGAGTAATGCTGACTTTAGTTTTATTAATAAGGATAATCAGTAAGCAGAAACCTTATCCGTGTATGTCAAATGCTTTGAAAAATAAGGGACTATTAGTTAATTCGCTAATTCTCTTCATCAATTAGTGAGGCTTTTTTTGAGCTCCTGCTGTGTGGGAGAGCACAGATGGGATGTGGAAAGCTGATCTCAGTCCTGTTAGAAGGCAAAAGATGTGCCATACTGGTGGAGATGGTGAAGAGGAGGCTGAGCGTCTCTCCCAAGCATCAGCGGGAAGCGGTCGTCAAAGCTGGATGGGATCGGTCCCATTTCTTCCATCTGGGTCCAGGGACTTATCCTTTAAACAGGTTCAAGAGCCAACAATGATGTTATTCTTCATCATCAGTGACTAGGCCGAAACCGGGTAATTAAGATGGGAGGCAAACTCCCCCCATCCCTCCCCCATGGGTTTGGCCGTTCATTGCAGAGCTGGATTGCGGGGGGGCCTACTCAGGCCTCCATTGCCTCAGCACCCCCTTCCACATCCAGACTGACAGATGGGACAGGTCTGGGCCTCGTTGCTGTGGGGGTCCACATGCTTCTACAATGTGAGTGTTGAAAGTTGAATATTAAAAAAAAAAAAAAAAAACGAGTAGCCATTTTATAGCTGCTTGTATTATGCTTCACGCAGAAATTTGATATTTCATTCTATGGGATTAAAATTGTGTTTTTAAAAAAGTTCATGTCAGGCACGTCTCTCAGGTCCCAATGGCCTAGGGGTGAGCCCGGAATTTTCATCTCGTAGACTAACTCAACTAATCATTTGTTTTTAATGACAGAGGCTGCCATCTTGTCCAAAGGGCCTTCTTCCTTCCAAGTGTCTCCTCATTTTGAACATGATTCTATAGTTCTTTGTCGATTTAACCAACTAACTGCCACTACTTGGTTCTCTCTCATGGTCTCGCAGAGGCAGTGCACCCCATACTGCTCAGAGCCCGACTCTTCAGCTCAAGGGTGAAAGCAACATACCTCTTGTCGGGTGTGGCATTCAATACACACCTAAGTGCAAAACGTGGCTCCAGCACTCACCAGCTGTGGGACTTCAGACAGGCATCCTGACCTCTCTGAACTTCGTCTTCCACAAACACACGATGCAAATAACAATCTCCACACTGCCAAGGGGTGGCAAAGGGTCAATAAGCTCCTGTGTCTAGAGCCACTACCAGCTCCTAGAACAGGGGAAACACTTCATAGAAGGGGGTGATTTTACGGTTAGTGTCCACAGTCTTTTCCCTGTTCCAGATTTCAGGACAAGGTAAAGGAATAGACCACCTCATGCTTCTCGTTTCCTCTTCAAAATCAGTTTACTCTTGTCTCTCTCTGGAGCCAACAATAAAATGTAGAAAATTGTAGTTTAGTTGAGGCAGAGAATGAGCAAGTTTCCTACCGCCAAAAATAATCTTTTTTTTTAAATTAAGACAAATTTTCTGACAAATGAGTTCACTTCTGTTTGATTGCAATATGTAGCATAAAACTGGCAAAGCAACATGCAAAATAGCTTTTAAATATTTTATTAGAAGACAATAAGTAAATTCACATGATTATGAATTGTATTGAATTGGATAGAAACTATATATCATATGGTATTTGAAATTTGGACGAGCTTGTCAAGAACTGCAAAAACTGACATTTCTAATATAAGGAATTTCATATTTGATATATTTTTGCTCATTTGTTGAAACAACAGTGCTCCTTCTTTGTAGACACAATTCTCTGAAAATATTTAGATTCAAAGACATATAATTTTATTGGAATTCTTTTCTTTCTTAACAACTCCAATGAGTTTAATTTAACCACAATTTTTACTTCATTTAGCACTTAGAAAATTGGAAATTATTTGATACTATAGTAAATTTCTCCTTTTAAATTTTTTTACTGACACTAACTGGCATGTGGAAGAAATAATAGTGTGCTTGCAAGTACAATTTTCCAATAACTTTCTGTTATGGATTAGTAATGAGGTGATCAGTTTGATGATGCTGACCTAGCAAATTAGATTAGGCTTCCTATGGGGCATCTGCCTTTTCTCTCCTACATTTTGGATGTTCAGCACAAAAAAGGCACAAAGTAAATATTCGGGGCAGGATTACAGTGATGGATGGATAAAGGGAAATAAATCCTTCATTTCGTGTTCTAAATTTACAGAATTCTAAACTCCTAGAAATGGAGAAGAGAATTCATCTGGGTATCCTTTCTTGCTCCCCACCCTATCTCTTACTAGAATCATTATAATAATTTGGATTTAGATTTTGTGTGACTTGATATTCCTCCCTGCATAGTCACCCAAAAAACACTCAGATCAAATTGGGTCCAAAGCAACCTGAACAGACGGAAGTGCTGTCAGATGATGTGTCTGACCTGCTAGCCCTGAAAAAATTTGCTTAATTTCTGTGGGTCTTGTTTACCTTATATGATAGGGATGTGTAATCTCTGTCTGGCATGGCTCCAAGAATTCCAGAAAGTATGACCTACATAGGAAATTAGCTAAATGTATAAATTGCTGCAAAGATGAATGATTCTATTGTTGCTGTGTTTGCTGTGATTTGGGCTTCTTCCTACTGTAAACTGGATCTTTCCAGCATCTGTAATTGCTTCCAGAGTTAACCTCAGATCCAGAAGCAAATTTAAGGGACTCTTTGGATTCTCTTTGGAAGACTTGATCCAGTGGCCTCAGGGTAGGCTTCAAAATGGGGACTGGATCTTGTTGTGCAGAAATTAATGGCCCCAGAGGTGCTCCCAGCCCAGTAACTTCCGTGCCAGCAGGGAAATGGTGATGCCTAGGCCCAGGCTATAAGGACTCTTGATCCCAGTGGTCCACTGTTTTCCAAGTGTGGAATGTGCATTTCTGCATCTCTGATGGTTGGAAGAAATGGTTTAAAAGTGACACTGAATTAACAACATGTTTTAAAGGGAGAAAGGTATTCTCTTTCAAGTTACTAAACAGATAATGTACTCACAATTCTGCTGGGAATTCTGTTGGGAATCCACTTCCCTCTAAGTTGGCTCATTGCATGACCACACACCCAGTCTAAAGCAGCCTCCTATTCCCTGTCCACCATATTTCCCATCTGCAATTCTCTGCAGAGTGACAAAGACCGTCTACTTTGACCAAACTGTAATCAGGCTCCTCTGAGTCCTCTGTTCCAAAAGGCCTGAATTTGGCCATTCTTCTGTTTTTGTAGAATCTGTTTTGAGCAAGAATCCTGTTAAGTCAATGTAGTGAAAATTCCCTACCCTTAGTATCTGACTACTCTCAGTTTAATCACCCTTGCCTCACTTCAGCAAGAATCCTGTTGTGTAGGTCTAGAAAGAATTAATTAGTAATTTTCTATCCATTGATCCCTGTCTGCTTCTGGGGCATAAATCCTCACTTGTTCAAGTTGGAATTGAGTCTCTGCTCTTTTCCCTACTAGAAAGTCCCTCTGTAGTAGCCCTACTTGAATAAAGTGTGCCTCACTGGGACATGGCAAGTGTCATGAATCATTTTTTCCTTAACAAGAGCACATATTGCTTTCTGATATTTTTATTTTTTAAAGACTTTATTTATTTATTTATTCATAAGAGACTTAGAGAGAGAGGCAGAGACACAGGCAGAGGGAGAAGCAGGCTCCCTGCAGGGAGCCTGATGTGAGACTCGATCCCAGGACCCCGGGATCACATCCTGGGCGAAAGGCAGATGCTCAACCGCTGAGCCACCCAGGCGTCCCTATTTTTAACTTTTCAATGCAGTTTCCTTTCAGTAAATGTATTTACATTCTAGAATGTAAGCTTCAGGGTGAGCAAAGGTTTAATCTTTTTTACTGTGTAACCTGGAGCCTAGAACAGAGCCTGCTATGTTGTAGATATTCAATAAATAATTGTTGGCCTCTTAAGGGTGTTGGTTAAATTTTTATTGCCTGTTCTAATGGAGTAAGGGCTAGTTTGAGGTTGTGTGTCTAGCTATTGTAGATTCTCTTTTAGGAATGGGAAATAAAGCCTCAAGATTAAAGTCTTCAGCAGCAAATCTGTAGCTAGAATTTAATAAAAATGGTTTTCTTTCCATGTATTTATTGTGCAGTTACCCTCTGTACTATGGAGAGTTTTCCACTCATAGCAATAATATAATGTTTCCTTTTAAAATTGTGATATTGCAATTTATAATGAGAAATAATATGTTTAATCTTCTTCCCCTTTCTGGCAGCACTCCTAAAACCCTTTGGATTTCTTAAGTGATGAAAACAACCAAGGTGCCTTGTTCAGTTAATGAGATGACTTTTGGACCCCACTTAAGGATAGAGGATAGTTGCCAGGAGGACCAACCATTTGATTAGATGGTTGGGATTTGAAGGCCCTCCACCCAGACCTGCAGGGAGGGGAAAAGAGCTGGAAATTGAATTAACCACCAATAGCCAATGACTTAATCAATCCTGCCGATAATGAAGTCTCCATAAAAACCAAAAGGACGGGATTCAGAGAACTTCCAGGCTGGTGAACACCTGAGGTTTGGGCAGAATGGCCACTCAGAGAAAGCATGGAATTCTGAGCCTTTCCCCAGACCTTGCCTTGTGCTCTGCTTCCATCTGGCTGTTCCTGAGTTATATCCTTTTATAATAAACCGGTACTCTGGTAGGTAAAACATTTTTCTGAGTTCTGTGAACTGCTCTAGCATATTAATTAAATCGGGGAGGGGGTTTGCTGTAACCTCTGATCTATAGCCGGTCAATCAGAAGCACAGGAGACCACCTGCATTTGGAGCTAGCATCTGAAGTTGGCAAGGTGGGGTGGGGACAGTCTCACTGGACTGAGTCCTTCATCTGTGGAATCTGACACTATCTCCAAGTCAGAATAGTGTCAGAGTTGAGTAGGACATCCAGCTGCGTGTTCATAGTTTGCTTGATGATGGGGTAATCTCCCTGTCCTCCACATTGGAATTGGCTGCAAAAACATTTAAAAGTATATCTGTTCAGCTAAATAAATAAAAAGATAATAATTTAAAAAAACAATAAAAAACCCAAGCTACATATATATATATATATATATATATATATATATATATATATATATATAATGTGAATAGTACATCTGTTACACAGGTATGATGTTTGGGCAGAGGGTGGGTGGTGAAGGGCAAGACTGAATTCACTGGTACGCTGGGAGTCTTGACGACAAAGATGGTATCCAAACAGCCCATTTTATGAATGAGAGAACTGAAGTTGTGGAAAGTAAGTTAATTTGCTTCAAGAATCAAAAGACAGAAATCTCACAGAGGAAGACGTAGACATGGCCAACAAGCACATGAGAACATGCTCCGCATCACTGGCCATCAGGGAAATACAAATCAAAACCACAATGAGATCCCACCTCACCTCAGTGAGAATGGGGAAGATTAACAAGGCAGGAAACCACAAATGTTGGAGAGGATGTGGAGCAAGGGGAACCCTCCTGCACTGTTGGTGGGAATGTGACCTGGTGCCTCCACTCTGGAAAACTGTGTGGAGGTTCCTCAGAGTTAAAAATAGACCTGCCCTAGGACCCAGCAATGCACTTCTGGGGATTTACCCCAAAGATACAGATGCAATGAAACGCCGGGACATCTGCACCCCGATGTTTCTAGCAGCAACGTCCACAATAGCCACACTGTAGAAGCAGCCTCGGTGTCCATCAACAGATGAATGGATAAAGAAGATGTACACTGTTATGTATACACTGGAATATTCCTCAGCCATTAGAAATGACAAATACCCACCATTTGCTTTTACGTGGATGGAGCTGGAGGGTATTATGCTGAGTGAAATAAGTCAATGGAAGGAGGACAAACATCATATGGTCTCATTCATTTGGGGAATATAAAAGGTAATGAAAGAGAATAAAGGGAAAGAAGAGAAAATGAGTGGGAAATATCAGTGAGGGAGACAGAACATGAGAGACTCCTAACTCTGGGAAATGAACTAGGGGTAGTGGAAAGGGGGGTGGGCGGGGGGTGGGGGTGACTGGGTGACGGGCACTGGATGGGATGAGCACTGGGTGGGATGCTATATGTTGGCAAATTGAACTCCAATAAAAAATATACAAAAAGAAGAAAAGAGAAAGAAGAAAAAGAAAGAAAGAAAGAAAGAAAGAAAGAAAGAAAGAAAGAAAGAAGAAGAAAGAAAGAAAGAAAGAAAGAAAGAAAGAAAGAAAGAAAGAAAGAAAGAAAGAAAGAAAGAAAGAAAGAAAGAAAGAAAGAAAGAGGAAGGAAGGAAGGAAGGAAGGAAGGAAGGAAGGAAGGAAGGAAGGAAGGAAAGAAGAATCAAAAGACTGAGAAGAGGATCTGGAAAGAAAATGCACTTCTCCTACTTGTGCATTAGCTATCTAGTAGCAGAATTACTAGCTGTCAAATCACTTCTTCCTAAAGATTTTTCTTTTTTCATGCCTGGATACAAGAATGACCTTCCCTGCCTACCCACCATTGCTCTACCTAAATGTCACCTCTTCAGCTTTTCATTGATCGTCTTAGATAAAATGACACTGAGTTCTTGTTACTGTGTACTTTTCTAGCTACTTATCTCGTTTTTTTCTGTCTCTGCACTTACCCCCACCCAACATCATAATGAATGCCTATGTGTGTGTGCACTGTTCACGTCCCCTGCTTCACTGTAGTGACAGTCCCATGAAGACAGTTGATTTGTGCTGTTCACCACTGTACACTCAGAGTCCAGAGCAGTGCCTGGCATACACTGGGGCTCAATAAATAATTATTGGCTGTACCAAATAACAATAATAATCATTATCAACACTAGGCTTTTAATTTGTAGTTTTGAGTGGGACTTTTCATTCAGCTTCTCCTTTCGGTACCATTTATTAATAGCAATGATATCAATCAAATGAGGATCAGAAAGCATATGACTACATCATTCCTTTAATACAGGGATTTCAGATACTGTGGGGGAGTAGGTGATCGGCAATTGTTAACCCCATATGAGGGTTGCCCTCTAGCTTTTTCAACATCTGAAAAGCTACAGCACCAAAAGCTAGGCATCCCTGATGCCAAAGAAGAGACTCTCTCTAAATGAAGGGGCATAGCCCTATGTGAGCTGCACACAGGGATCTTCTGGTTGTTTTTGCTCAGGGAGCCAATGTTTAAATGAAAGAAAGTGTCAAAATCCCATTTTAATGACCCACAAAAATGTAGTGGGCTTTGTCATGAAGTGAGTTTCAAGTCAATAAGATAGGTTTTTGTTTTAGCTATGATGGATTATTAAACCCAGACTAGTTGGCAGAAAGGGAGCTAAAATAGTTTCTAGTCATTCTGCTAAATATTTGACGTCTGCTCTTACCTGTAATGGGGTGCAACACGCACATGATTCTCACACTCAGAGATCAAATGGACAATTTATTGGCAGCCTACTCTGTTCTAGAAATTGAATCCGTTTAATAATCATAGTGATTCCCTTTCAATTGTTCAACATTTTTCATACAACCCTAAATAAAGAATATATTTTAGATACCACTGATTATGTGAGATTTTTTTTTTTAATTTCCAGCAAGATGGACTGAAGTCCTGAAGATCCTCCTAGCCATTCTTTTGTTTCTTTGTTTGCTTATTTGAAACTAGTAGAAGCAGAGTTTTCCTGTGGGGTATTACTAATAACCACAGTGACCACATGTCCTGGTTCTTCCCAAGGCAGTCCTCATGTTTGCAGTCATAGGATAATTTTGAATAGTGCCCCCTTTTCATTCTCCAAACTTACCCATTATGGGTAAAAACTTTTATGGTCATCTTACCAATAATTTCGTTCCAGTGTGTTGATAGTGTGATAGGTTCCTGATGGCCGGGGCGACTTTTCCCATGAATGCAGAAGGGTGATTAGCCTATTCTAGGAAGGAAAGAAAAGAAAAGGTACATAAACCTTGATCGTACTCATCTTAGAGAAATATTGCAGCATATCAACATCTCTTTGTAGGTTTAAATTTTAAGGCTAGTTTTTAAAAAGATAACTCTCTTCCCCAAGATATAGAGATACTGGGAGGAAAAAAAATATTGGGTTCATATTGTTTATACAGTTTTATGCTTCCTATATTTAACATATAAGGAGTATCCAATATCAGCTAAAAGGTTCTCTAGAAAACACTTAAATTGCTACACAATATTACATTGTACAGATGAATCACCACTTATTTGTTCACTAAATTAGTAATATTTATTAAGCACCTGATTGCAACCTGGGAACTCATCAGAGCCCAGGGAAAATAACAACAGCAAAATACACCAAGTCCTGGCCTTCACATGGATTAGGTTCTGGGGATGATCAGGCAATAATTAAGTCCTGACCCAGGCACATAACTTGATAGGAAACTTAATAGGACAGATGACTTGCTTTCTCCAACAAATAAATGCTCATCTGGCTTGACGGTTGTTGCTATTTTGGGTACTACCTTGCCCTTATCCAAGACCAATTGATTCAGAGTAGAATGGTATTTACAAATCTGTGTTTTTTTAATCATTGCCTTATCTAGCAGTATTGGAACCAGAAGTAAAAGGAAACATTAATAATAGTAACTGTCTTTATTTTAAAAGCTGATATTTTGAGAGACTCCACTCTGGGAAACCAACTAGGGGTGGTGGAAGGGGAGGTGGGCGGGGGGTGGGGGTGACTGAGTGATGGGCAGTCTGAGGGGGACACTTGATGAGATGAGCACTGGGTGTTATTCTATATGTTGGCAAATTGAATACCAATAAAAAATAAATTTACAAAAAAAAAAAGCCATACAGCTAACAGTGACAGAGCCAAAATGCAGAAGCAGAAAAATAAATAAATAAACAAACAAACAAATAAATAAATAAATAAAAGCTGATATTTTCTTCATCATGAATTTTTCGTTAATCATCATTAATTTTTATTTTCTTAACAAATTTGGATGACGTTTTATTTATCTTGATAACTGAGTTTTTAGCACGCCCTTAAATTTTGCACCCAAGGCCAGTATCTAGGGGCGATTCCTGACCACTGAAATGCCAACGCACCCACAGTAAAGGCTGAGCTACCTGCTCAGCGACCGATCTACGCCAGCACATCTCAAATGTTAATGTTCGTGTGAATCAATGGGAGATTTTGTTGTAAACTGCCTCAGTAGGGCTGGAGTGAACCCTAGATTATACGTCTGTAACAAGCTCCTAGGTGACGCTGTTGCTTCTGGCGTACAGACCACATCTGAGGAAAGGTTCTGAGCTATTCTGAAAGGTGTGATATAAAGCATACGTCATATATGCACACAGAACCGAAGTGAATGCCATCCCACCGAAGGCAATGCCCTGCCACATGGAGTAAAGGTAAAGTGGACAAGGGAGCCACCTGAGGGGAGTCCTTTCGTAAGCCAGGGGGCTCCGTGTTACGTAATGGAGATGTGAAGAGCCAGCAGCTATATGACCAACACTCCTCCGCCCATACTATTGGTCAGGGTATGATGGCATTGCTGCCAGAAGGTGACCCAAATGCAGTTGCTTGGAGATACCACTGGCTGCCTGCCTTACTTTATAGCCCATTAACATGGTTCCTTCAGGTCCACAGTCACAGCCTGCCACTTGGGATGATAAGGTCTCTCCGGGGTAGCTATCAGCGGGCAAAACATCCTACTGGATTAAGTACCAACCCAACTCTGTTGCTTTGGTGTCACTGGGTTCGAGCTGCAACCACCAACTCTCCCAGGGAAAGTGTGTATGTCTGCATCTCAGACCACAGTCCTGAAGAAGGATTACCTTCCTTTTTTCTTTTAGGTCAATTTAATCTCCGTGCGGTATGCCCATTCTGCCAAACTGGGGGAACTGAACCCCACCTGTGGTTTTCCCTGAATGTCCTACTCAGGGTTGCACTGGAATCCAGAAGCCTTCTGGGAAATGGGGAAACGAACTTTGATCTCCATCTCTATGTAGTTTCAACAAACATCTTGCTTGTGCAAGCCACACCGGCCGAATTAGAGTCCTGACTCTCTAGAATTAAAAATAAAAAAATCTAATGTCCGGAGGTTCACTTCTTTATTCACCCTGCACCCCATCTCCTCTGACGTACGCCGAGGTCCTTGGGGTCATGCCGAAGGGTAGCCTGTGGGTCAGCTCAGTCAGAGGGACATCACGCCTCTTTGTCTTAGTTGAGAGTGGAGGTGAAGTACTGGATGTCTCCCCGCTTGCTGTTATTATTTCTTCATTGAGTCTAAACTTTTATAAACAATCTGAAACAATATTTTGCTTTAGGCTATGTCTGCTTTCTGCAGGGCAAATATCCTTGAGGCCGGAAGGACAAAACATTCTGGCAGCCTCCTTAAAACAGGATAGAGTGGGGCAGAACATATAAGGAGAATGAAGTCTCATCAATATTTAGCAAAAGTAGTCTGCTGTATCATTCTGGTGGTGGAGGGGGGCAGAAAATCAGTACGATAAATCAGTAAATGCATCTATATAGAGAGCTATAGCTAGAGTTATATGGTGACAAGTGGTAAAGAGAAAAAAAATAAATGAACTAGGGAAAGTGAAAAGAAACTTTCAGGTGGAGGAGAGAAAATCCTCAAACTTTATACAGGCCAGGGAAGGCCTCACTGAGAAGGTGATGTCCTGGTGAAACCCTGAAGGGCTGAGCTGCTAATCACAGAGACGCCCAGTGAAAGAGCATTTCAAGCAGTGGGAACAAGCAAGAGCAAAGGCAACTGAACCAGGAAGGCAAAAGATAGACAAGGGAGCATATTTATGTGAACTAGAGCAAGTAAAGGGACCATATAATTAACATCCAAACAGCTCCCATAAATCAAAAAGATACTAAGAGATACATGAGTAAAGTTTATGCACAAACCACAAAAGAGGAAATTTAACCAACAAAACATAGAACAAATCACATATATATACATATGCATATATATATTCCTACCAATTAGTAATCAAATAAATAGATACTAAACTACCGTAGCATTTAAACTGCTCTATTTCAGTGAAAACAAGATAGAACCAAAAAATGTTAAAATTATAACAGTAATATTGGCAAGAATTCACAGAACTAAATGCCTTAATGTTTTGACAATGGAAGTGTAAATTGGTTTACTTCTTTGGAGAATTAATTTGTCAGATGTCTCCATAAGCCAGGTTGTCATGGGCTGGCATTCTGCTTCTGAAAATCTACCCAGGAGTGTCACTCAAACATGGAGAACCAGGTGCATGCGTATGTTCACAAGCGTGGACAGCGGTATCGCTGTGTGTGCTGATGCACACACACACACACACACACACACACACACACAGAGCGAAGAGAGATCTATTGGCTTGTATGACTGTGCGGGCTTGGGAAGCCTGGAACCGGCAGGGAGACTGGCAGGCTGGACACCTGGGGAAGAGTTTCAGTTTGAATCAAAGTCAGCTTGCAGGATTTCCTCTTCTTCTAGAAATAGCAGTCTTTTCTCTATTAAGTTCCTCAACTGATTGGACATGAGGGCAATGTGCCTTGCTCGAAGTCTACTGATTTAAATGTCAATCTCAGGGCCCCTGGGTGGCTGTCAGTTAATTGGCCAACTCTTGACTTCAGCTCAGGTCATGATCTCAGGGTCTACCTGTGTCAGGCTCCCTGCTTGGTAGGGAGTCTGCTTGAGGATTCTCTCTCCTTCTCCCTCTCCCTCTGCCCCTCCCCCTGCTCTCTCTCTCTCTCTCTCTCTCTCTCTCCCTCCCTCTCTCTCTAAAGTAAATAAATCTGAAAAACACCTTATGTCTAAAATAATGCTTGATTAAATACTGGGCATGGTGGGTAACCTAGCCTAGTTGGCAGGTAAAATTAACCACCCTAGCCTGAAATAGCCCCAGGTGTACATATTGTTTAGGTCCATAATGCTAGAAAACAAAATGATGGTTCTAGCACAATTCAAGAAAAGGCTAGGCTGGCTTGGAGAAGAAGATGGCAGTCCCTGAACCAATCCCACTGAGCAGGGGTCAGGGTACCATGGCTGGGGAAGCCCACACCACACAGTGGGGAGGAGAAGAGCAACCCCAGTTACACCATATGAAATGGATCTCTTGGAGAAAAATAATACAAGAATAAGAAGGACAAGATAGTCATGTTGAGGAGCTCTGACTGGAGTTTAGCGCAGGCATCCAAGCCAACCCACACAGAGCTTTCATTATGGCATTAATGTCTTGTCTTTGTAATCATTTTATTTCCCAAATACAGACCTTTATTTGTTCAAAAGAATAAGGGGGAAGATGATAGATTTCTGGCTTCCTTGGTCATACCACAACTGCACAATTGTTTCTAGACGTGAAAACTCCAGTTATCAAAAAACACTAACAAATTGACATCTGTCTAAGTGGTAAAAGATTTTAGAACATTTCAAAAAGATAAGGAGGAGGGGATCCCTGGGTGGCGCAGCGGTTTAGCGCCTGCCTTTGGCCCAGGGCGCGATCCTGGAGACCCGGGATCGAATCCCACGTCGGGCTCCCGGTGCATGGAGCCTGCTTCTCCCTCTGCCTGTGTCTCTGCTTCTCTCTCTCTCACTGTGTGCCTATCATAAATAAATAAAACAAACAAAAATTAAAAAAAAAAAAGATAAGGAGGAAAGGTCAGAGTGTTATTAGATTAGAAAACAGACCTGTCTGGACGTGTTTAGGACTGATAATAACCCCAAAGATTATCCTATGGGGTGGGGTTGGGCTTCCTCTAGGTGAGTTGATGGGTGGGAATAATAACAAATACATATTCTCAGTGTAAGGAAGAACTGAGGACTATGCTATTTACATCTTTGGAAGACACTAAGCTCCCTATTACCGGCAGTATTTGAAGAGATGCTACAGGATCACTGGTGAGGACTATTGCTTATCTATACTGTCAGAGATTAGGATAGGATCTAAGGGTCCTATTTTTTTTTGCCAGTTCTACATACACTTATCAAGCCCAGGAATGTTAGGGTTGGATGGAGCTGTTACAGGAGTAATATAGGAGGTAATATAGGGCCTAAACACCTGTATTTCTCATTATTACTATGAGAAATATTACAAGTTTTATAAAGCCTTCTTTAAGAAAATCCAGCTTTTTTCCTCTCGGGGGAGGAAAAAAGAACCCTATGAACTCTAATATCAAAATATTTAATGCTTTGCCCTTTTGTTTTTCTTGCAGGATATATTTGAGTATCCAACCTTGCATTTTCAGAAGGTATTGCTCATTTTGACAAATTGCCAAAAAAGGGGGACATCTGAAAGCTAATTTCAAATTGTTTTTCCATAAGGCCTGGACCCATAACTATTCAATGACTTCATCTCCCCATGATTTATGGGCAGGAGTGAGTCAGTGGTGTTGTCCAACTAAATGATGTTCGCTCATGGGTTTAATTCTCACATATTCTTTCAAAATGTGTACCTTTCAGTCTTGACATTTGTTAAATGCTAGAATCATATTATTGGTTTACAATGAGAACTTTCTGAGAAAAATAAGAAGTTGAAGGCAACAGACACAAAAATCTATTCATAACACATATGGAGAAATGTCAAAAACCAATTTAGTAAGAAGAGACCTACCAGCTTAAATTTCTGCTTTTATAGGTCAAAATAGTCAATTGTTGGCAATTTCAATATCAAAAGAATTAGGAGGAGGAAGAGGGGGAGAGAAGGATGAAGAAGAAAAAGACGAAAAGAGAAACAGTAAAATTAAATGTTAATTAAATAACAAATTAAGTGGTACATATTTTCAGATATATAAATTGAAACTATGAGCAACAATAATGATTAAGATCGGAATGAAAATGTAATTGTAATGAAAATATCCATGTGTAAAAAAAAGAACCTCCACCTGTCCACACCTTATACAAAAATTAACTCAAAATGGTTAATACATCTCAATGTTAAGGCCTGAAACTATGAAATGTCAAGAAGAAAATATAGGAGAAAATCCTTGTGACCTTGCCTTAGACAAAGTTTTTTTTAGCCTGATCCATAACGGAAAAATCTGGACAAATTTTACTCCATCAAAATTATGAACCCTCTGCTCTTAATGAAAGAACAAGTCGCAGACTCGTTAAAAAATAACACCCGCACTCACACATTCTGTTAAAGGACTTGTATCTGGAAAACCTAAACACCTCTTAAAGTTCAATGATTATAAAACAGATTTTTTAAAAGTGAATAAAAGATCTGAACAGACACTTCACTGAAGAAGGTGTAGAGATGAAAAATAAACACATGCAACGATGCTGAACGGAATTCGTCGTGAGAGAAACACAAATTGAAGCCACAATGAGAGCCAAACTGATGGCCTCTACTGCACAACTATTAGAAGAGCTGACATAAAACAAACACGGACAACAAAATACCAAGTGTCGGTGAGAACATGGGCCAACTGGAGTTCCAGCACGGTGCTGGTTACGTGCAAAATAGTACAACTGCTTTGGAAACCCTTTAAGTAATTCCTCATAGACACTCTGAAGCATTGAAACAAGTAAAATAAGACTTATGTCCACACGAAACCCTGTATGCAAATGTTTACAGTGGCTTTATTCGTCGTCACTAAAAACTGGACAGAGCTTAACATGTCCGTAAACTGGGGGATTAGTGAATAAACTGCGGTACATCCAATAAAAAGAACAAGCTAGTGATACACATATATATGAACACTTATATATGATATATGAACGCTGGAAGCATTTATGCTCAGCGAAAGAAGCTCACAAGGTTCCATTCTGCATGTTCCCATTTTTATCATGTTCTTGCTAAGGCAGGACTGTAGGGACGCAAGCCGACCAGCGTCTGCCAAGGGTTGGAGGCTGGGGGAGAACGTGACTACAGAGGGGGATCGGGGAACTCGCTTCCATGTCTCTATTACCGTGGTGGTCACAGGACTGTGTGTGTCTAGACGAGCAGAACCATGTGCTTAACAGTGTGAATTTTACTGCATATAACTTACACCTCAATAAAATAAATGGGCAAGGGCATTAGGCTCCAACACTTGTTGGCCTTAGTAACAATGAGATGCTTAGAGCATCTCTACCCTGTGCCACCCTCTTAGCGGGCTTTCTGGTCCAGATCCGAAACCCCAGGCGGCGGAGATCCAGCCCCTTGGCACACCCGTGTGTACTTAACATGGGGCGGGCCTCCTGTCAACGCCAGACAGCTTCTCAGGCTGCCAGCATGGATTCTTCAACTCCCATTAATCCCATTAAGAACAAGCCGATGACTTTAATTTGGATTCCTGATTGAACTATAAAGTGCACCCCATCTGCTTCGTAGACTAAGCAACAGACAGGCCAATACTTTCTAGAGAGGAATTTGCTTAAATGAACACATTGGGAAAATGGGCAACAGAAGATGCTGGTGCCAAAGCTCCGGGGACAAAGGGAGGTCGCCTTCGGGCCAAGCATGGGACGGAACATCTTCTTCACATATTCATTCGTCCCTCTTAGGCCCATCTGGCATGCGTGGGGGTGCAGGAAGGTGACTGCATCTGTTAATACGATCGATAAACGTCATCTCCATCATCCCTCTGTGCAGCAACTGTCCCGGCCTTCAGTTGTCCCGGCCCACAGGCTTGCCCCAAGCATTGTGGGCAGAAAGGGGTGTTTTCCAACAGGTGGCTGTGCTCTGACATCTTAGTTGCTACTTTTTTTTTTTTTAATTAAAAAAAATGATAAAATGTTTTGGTAGAGCTGGGGACTTTGCTTTGTGACCGAAGCAGAACCTGTAGAGCCTGACAAATACTAAGGAATTCCAGGGAAAGGATTCGGTGACTCTCAAGTCCAGAATGTGTGATGGAACGAACTATCAAGCTGGTGATCCCGGCTACATGGATTCTGTGCTCACTTGCTGGGTTTCTTGACCTCGCCTGTCCCCAGAGGCAGAACCTGCAAGGCCAGGCTGGTTGTTTGTGGCTTTGGAGGTCCAATGTGAGGAGGAGACGGGAGAAAGAACACAGATGAGGCCCTTCGGATGGGACCCGGGGAAACGTGTTTAGGGGGAGGAGGAGGAGAGAGGTTGGGGAGAAGTTACACCGGGTAAAGAAAATTAACGGAAGAGAAAGTCATCCTTCCAGCTTCATTGCCCTGATCGACATTCAGGATAGGGCATTAAAAAAAAAAAAAAAAAAAAAAAAAACCCGAGTTGGCTTTCAATTAATCTGAGTTACTCAACTTTTGCTGCTTTCAATTCTTTTTCCTTTTCTGCTCTAAACGTTACCAGATCGCCGAGCTCAGATCACAACTGTAATGGACTTTCTGCTTGAGGCCTGGCCCGTACCTTTCCTTTCTCCAATTTCTCACTCTTACAAATAATTGGTCATTGGAATGTTGGTTTTACCTTCGAAATGTTTCTTGCTTCTTCCCCTACGACTGCCATCATTGGCTTCTATGAAGACACTTGAAACAGCCTCCTCAGCCATCTCTCACCCTACCTCATCTAGTCTCATGAATCCCGTCCCCAAGAGAGTGCTCAAAAACATTGCTCTAGACTGCGAATCGGATTGTGATTGCCAGCTGCTTCAAAGTCAACACGGCTTACAGAACGAGATGGAAGCCAACCTCTGGCAAGGTATTTGAGACCTTCCGTGATTCCAGTCTAACCTCTTCCATCCTCATCTCCCATCAGGCACCAAGAAACACTGAAAGCCTAGCCACCAAGCGAGCAGGACAGCTACCAACTATGGGCATGCAGGCAGGAATCAAGGCAGCAGTGTCATTCAGCAGACGCCCGTAGAGATCCCAGCTGAAGACCACCTGGAAGATCTAGGTCCGCTCAAGTGAGGGGTCTGCAAGACCTGCGGGTTCCAGAAGTCCTCAAACCAGATCTACTGCTTCTCACTGTTTTTGGGGCATGCAGAGCCCATTGCTTGCAACAACCTCCCCTCTCAGTCTGATCATCCTCCAATTTCTGCTCCTCTTTCCTTTTCACTCCAAGTCATCATCTCTTTTCTGGAATCTCTCCCCTATACGTTTTTGGCATCTGACCACTCTTTCTCCTGCAGCATAAATACAAGAGGACATTGGACTAAATATTAGACAAATATTTCTCCTAAAATAATTAATATTAGACAAATATTTCTCCTAAAATGAACATTCTTAGATGGAACACATTAGCTTCTCTTTGTCTCAAACCCCTCATTCCAGAATAACATGTCAGTGCTAAGAAAAGGTAATTTAAAAGTTCTGCTTGAGTTTATTTTTCCTTACCAACTCTCCCCAAAAACTATAGGTACCCATCTCTACCCCAGTGTATTAGGTAGCCACCATATAATGAAGGCCACCAGCACAAATTATAACATACTTTTTAGACAAGTGTATTAATATATAACTCCTATGTCATAAGATTTGAATTTGGAGTGTACAACTCAATGCTTTTTTTAATATATTGACAGAGTTATGTGATGATGAGCACAATCTAATTTTAGAGTATTTTCAGTCCCTTGAAAGAAGCACTGTATTTGCAGGCAGTCACAACCCATGGCCCCAAGCCTCACTCCCCAACTCCTGCTACTCATCAATTTTCTGCCTCCATGCATTGTCCCATTCTGAACATTACATACAAATTAATTCATACAATATATTGTCTAATGTGACTATTTCTCACGTGTCTCATATTTTTCATTGGAAATAGGACATTTAGATAATGTATTGTAGCAATATATTGTTTCTTGCATGTCTTGTAATTTTTTGGTTGAAAATTAGACATTTTAAATAATATGTTGTAGCAACTCTGGTAACTAATCTCTCCCAGGGGGTCATTGCCGTTTCTCATTTGCTTGGTCAATGAATTTGCTTTGTGACTTGGCTGAATAATTCCGTAAAGACTTTTCCCCCAGAAGTGTGCAGTCTCCAATGTCCCACTCAGACCCCCTCAGCCCTTTTTTTCCATCTTTAGACAGGCTGCTAGTGCTCACCCTGGGTCCGCGTGAACCACGTATTGGTCAAAAGTTGTGCATAAGCCCCTTGAGCTAATTGTGTTCTTACCCTCTACCACTGTATATGTGTAGGGCTTGGAGGCTGCTATTAGAGTTTAAGGAATTTATGGCATTTTGCCCCATGTTCAACCAGGTACTGTAGATGGGAGCTTCCCCTCTGATCTCTCCTACATAGGTACATCCATGGCATGCTCACCGTCTTCCAGACTGACAAGGTTGAGAATGGTTTCATTTCTAAGCCTGGTTGCCTCTGCATCAAAGTACCTAGTGTTTGGTCAAGGGTTGTGTTTAAACCTCACGTACCAGAGAGGCTTCCCTGCTCTGTGTGAAGGGGTCAGTGTATGGTTAGAAAAATTCAAGTTCTTTTCTGCTTCCTTATGAGTGGATTTAGCCTAGCACATGTGCATAGCCTTCCCGACTTCCAGAATTGACTCTGGTCTTCCACTCTCTTGGTTTCCTTGGTTCCTTCTATTAGGTGCCTGTAAGCTGGGCCAGTTTGCTTCTATCATGGATCTACCTGCCACCTCTGAACTGATTTCCACCAAGATCATCTGTTTTCCACAATGCTCATCGTCTTAGTCCTTTGGGAGCTGCTATAACAAATACAATGGACTGGGTCACTTGTCAATGGCAAGCATTTATTCCTCACAGTTCTGGAGGCTAGAAGCCTGGGCTATGGGTGATGCCAGCATAGCTGTAAGGCCTCTCTCCCTAGTTCATAGCCAGCACTCTCACTGTGTCTTCATATGGTAGAAGGGGCTAGACTTCCCTCTGGATCCTCTTTTATGAGCCACTACCCCATTGCAGCGGGGTCCATCCTCACGGCGTTAGTACCTCCAAAGTCCCCATGTGCTAATACCATCACCTTTGGGGGGGGGGCGGTCAGGATTTCAACACATGACTTTGGGGAGGACTCAGACATTCAGACCATAGTGCACCCATAGGCAAGGAATCAGAGTGTGGAGCTCATGTCAGTACCATCTGCCTTTCCTCCAGGGACTGAAAAGGAATTGGGAATGGGACCCACTTTCCCCAGAGGGACACCGATGTTCTCTTAGTGAACACTGAGGGAAAGTAGGAGCGCATGGTCTTCTCAGCTTGCAAGCATGCATGGAACCCTCTCTAGCACTGCACTGGGAACGAGGTGATGGGGTGTAGTTGATAGAGGGTGGTGTGGATAAGAAGCATTCTGGACCCATCCCACCTGAAATTGAGCTTCCCCCAGGAGCAGGGGATGGGTAGAAGAAGGGGCCTTATACCTTTCAGTCACTATTGACTGGAATAGAACAGAGAGCCTTTATGATATGGGGCTGGGGATAAAAACTACCAGCAGCCTGCGCTTCCCAAGTGGGTTGGTGACCCCAAAGGGTGAGCCTGGGAAGACACAAACTTTATTTTCTTGGGGGCACCTGCCCAGAGTAGCGTGCCCAGGACAGAGTTTCTGTAATACAAGGCTAGGAAGAAAAGAAGTGTGTCCTCACTCAAATATCATAGACTCTTGCTTTTTGTATTGAGATTTTAGTAAATTTTCTTAAATACCTATTCCTTCTTTCAAGTATCCCTTGGGAAAATTTCTAGACATTCTAAGTGATTGTTTTTGTTTTTTTGTAATTTTGATTTCATCTGTATAAACTTCTATTTCTTAAGCTTGGATTCCAAATTCACCCCTCTCCCAACACATTCAGTTTCCATTTATCATTCTGTTCTTTCTATGAAAATAAATATAGTTGAGAGTGCTTATCGAGTTCTTTCAAATCCTTGGCTTTATTTCTCTGTAGCAGATTTTTATGTACTTGGCATATGGAAGGAGCTTGATAAGGAAGCTTCCTTCCTTCCTTCCTTTCTTCATTTCCTTCCTTCCTTCCTGTCCTCTTTCCTCTGCTTGTTTTATCTGCTATACTTTAGATTTAGGTGCTAACCAAACCCATCTTATCTCTCTTGTTAGACTATTTGATCTCTGAGGGAAAGAACATCTATTTTTCTTTCTCTGGCTTTCCCGTAGGTGTGGCACTAAACTTTTCAAGTGGCCGGCACTCTAAACATGCCTGTTTATTGGTTAATTATACAAAGTGGAGGTGCCCATGCTGGAGTTCTTCCAGAGGGAGAGAAAAAAGAGAGAACATGGTAAGAAAGAGACCAGCATGAGATTATGTATGTTTTAGCAGCAGATCCAACTGCAGAGGAGGCTACTGGGCAATCTCACTTAGTACCTGGACTAAATTTCATGCTTGATGATCTGAGGTACGTGACAGGTGGAGGCAGTGGAAGACCTGAGGCAACAATACGTACATCATCACAAAATGTGAGAAGAATGAATGCACTGGCGTTAAACATGGATTGTAAGAGTTTATGGAAATCTTGCCACAGAATGTTCTGGGGTAGCAGAAAGACTTGCAGTATAAGGTGCAAAGACCTTTCAAAAAGAGCTGATATTTACACTTGTGGAAACCAAACCATGGAGCTCGCCAAGACAGGGGCAGTAGGAGTAACAGCTGGATCAGAACAGAGTTTGGATTTAATAAATTGGGATTGTGTATTGAGCAAAATGTAAGAGTGAGAATCACCAGACAAGTTAAAGAAATATGTATGTTTATTGTATATTAAAATAGCCAGGGCAGCCTGGGTGGCTCAGCAGTTTAGCGCTGCCTTTAGCCCAGGGCCTGGGATCGAGTCCCGCGTCGGGCTCCCGGCATGGAGCCTGCTTCTCCCTCTGCCTGTGTCTCTGCCTCTCTCTCTCTCTCTATCTCTCATGAATAAATAAATAAAATCTTTTAAAAATAAAATAAAATAGCCAGACTCTCTGTGCTCTGTGGGTGGGCTGGATGGAAATGACCCTGACCAGGAAGGGAGTGAGTTGGCCTCAGTGTCTGATGTTGCATGTGCGTGTGGGCGGAGGAGACTCAGACATATGTTAAATTTATGGGGATCCGAGTCTGATAACGAAGGAAAGCAAATGGAGACATCTGGGCTGTACACCTCTATGCACAAAACATGGCCCTGGCAAAGAGGAATATAAATCTTTTGGTGAAAAAGTATTCTTACAAATTTACTGCAAATATTATACACTAAAAAAAATAATGCTTTTCCATTCAAAGTACTTAGAATGTTCAGTAAAGTAGAAACAAAAGAGTGAAAACAATTGACACAGAATCTGGCTGCCAACATTTCTGTTCCCTTTCCTTTCCCCCACCCTACTTCTTTTTGCTTTTAGACTATTTCTTTCATAGGCAAGTTTACCATATTCGATGTACATTTCTACACTATCGGCTTCTCTTCACAATACATCAGAAGCACCATTTTAATGGCTGCATAACAGTCCATCACGTGAATGTATTATCACTTAATAATTTCTTTCATTATCTATTTAGTTTTTTTATTGCTATGTCAACATGATGGGAGACTATGGTTTGATAAACATATTTCTGCAAATATATTTCTGCATATTTATTTTCCCCTATGTCTTAGGTTATTTCATTTGGATGGATTTCTAGAAGTGGAATTGCTGGATCATAATAACCCTGTATGAACATTTTTAAGACTCTTGATCCATTAATGCCAAATTGCTTTGCAAGACTTCCGCATCAATTTACATTTCCATGCAGTGTATGGGAGTTCTTAGAAAGATAAATATTAAGACACAGAGAGAGTATGCCAGAGTTTCTAGGTAAAAATTAATGGAATGAGCTGCTGGGTATCACCCAAGAGATGAAAAGAAATAAAATCACATCAATGATGTACAAATAGAGAATATTCCTGGCATACACTTGAGTAATAAAGGGTGCTTGTTCTCAGATAATCACCTAATTCAAGAGCCAACTTTTGTGATACTACTTCCATGACACCTCCCCACATTGCTTCCGTCAAAATGGTTACTCTTCCTCATGGATACTCCTTCAGTACTTTTTTCCTGACCCCTCTTATTGAAGTTAGCTCTGCCCACAACACCTACCCAAGTCCAGGTTCATCACAACATTTGCTGAATGTACTTTGTATGTTCAAAGGTGGTGGGAATATGAAGAGAAAGGAAACAGGGAGGAGGATGAGCTTGGGAGGAGTATGTGGGGACAGGATGAAGTCAGTCAATTAGTTTATTGTGCAAGGTTGGCTTTCTCTTGATGAGGAGACTATTGATATCAAGATTTTCTGAAGCCATAGGGGCTCCTGGGTGGCTCAGTTGGTTAGGCATCTGCCTACAGTTCAGGTCATGATCCTGGGTACTGGGATGGAGCCCTGCATCTGGCTTACCACTCAGCAGGGAGTCTGCTTCTCCCTCTTATGCTCTCTCTCTGTCTCTCTCTCAAACAAATGAAATTTTAAGATCTTAAACAAAAATAAAAATAATGATTTTTCTGAAGCCATTATGGGAAGAGACTAAGTAAACCAGTGTCAGCCCAGGTCATCTCATGTGTGGAGGCATAAAAGATGAGTAACTCATGCCTTGAGAAAGGTGCTGACATCTGTGCACCATGTTAGGATCTCATGGCAGTCATAACCAGACCACACTCCTAGAGGCAGTGCTGGCAATAGGGGTGGGACAGTACTTCCTAAAGAGAATGGGTACTCCAGCTATCAACTGCTCTGGGAAGAAGTCATCCCTCTCGAGTAGGAAAGAACCAGAATGAGAAAGTCTTACTTCTGAAGAGGCAATCAGTGTGGCCTGTGTCTTGAGGAGGAAAAAAAAAAAGTAGGTTGCACTTTGTTCCACTATAATAAAACCTTCAGTACAACCTTCACATACATTGCTAGCCATGTCTGTGCAGCCCTATGTGGCCCTCAGGAAGGGGACTTAACTCTGGGACCAGAGGAAAAGCAACTAGAAGAGCACAAAGAGGGGACATACAAAGAGTCACCATCAAGACCCAACATTACCCAGGTAAATGGTGACTTCTTCAGGGTCACTTCCAGAAGTGAGCGGAGGTCAGCTAAGTGAGAGGGTGCAGAAAAGGCCACAAGACCTGCTTCGGAGTAGAAGTGAAGCACCACCTTGGGTGCTTGACCAGTTTCCAGACATAAAGGGTAGAAGGAGCTGTGATCACTGTAACTCATGTCACAGAGCAATATAATAGAGGCAAGAAGACCTGCTCTGCTCAGGCTCCTCTCCTCTTCCCACGGCAGGGCCTTCACATATGTAGCCATAGGAGTTTCTCACAATTACCTTACATATCCACTGGATATTCATACATTTTTCATGTAAAGAGATAACTTACATAAAATTCATATTAAACATAGGTATTAAATTCTAAGTCAGGGGATGCCTGGGTGGCTCAGTGGTTGAGCATCTGGCTTTGGCTCAGGGCCTGATCCTGGAGACCCGGGATCGAGTCCCACATCGGGCTCCCTGCATGGAGCCTGCTTCTCTCTCTGCCTGTGTCTCTGCCTCTCTCTCTCTCTCTCTGTGTGTGTCATGAATAAATAAATAAAATCTTCAAAAAATAAAAATAAATTAAAAAAATAAATTCTGGGTCAGGAAAGTCAGAATCTGGCCACCTTATTCTTCAAAGAAAAGAAGGATAAGAAAGCTTAAAGTGGGAGAAACTGATCTCTCTTTAACAAACAGAAAAAGTAAAATATAAAACCTATGAACTTAATTAACCAAGATGCTAGAGATATAAAGGTGCTGGAGATCTATGTACATTCACAAAATAACATGAAGGCATATATTCAAAGTTTTGTAAAAACCCCTTAGACCAAGGTGAATGTGATTATAAGTGATTGGATCATTTTATGTAATGTTGAGTTGATATATTCACTGCTAGTGTTAAACATTAAAGCAAGTGATCTTGGAGTGGAAAGACAAAGGCCAACTTGGAAAATGAAGATTTTGCATGATGTCAGGAAAGCTTTTCAATATATCTTTCAGGTTTGGGGGAGGAGGTATGGATGTAATCCACTCAGAGAAGGGAAAGAAATAGCTTCAAAAGTATGAGGCTCATTAAAAAAACTGATGAACAAAATCTATTGTATAACTTATGCTGTTGGGAAGAAAAGCTTACACATGATATATATATATATATATCATATTAAATATATATAATATAATATATTTATATAATATATATATATTAAATTAAAATATTAGGATGCAATTAATTGCCATAAAAGTATACAAGTATACAGTTAATTTAAGAACTTGTTATCATTATTAATGTAATTTAGGTAGACTAGTCCCAGATGGACCATCCCTTCTTTCAGGAGCATATTCTTCATCTCCGCATGTGCGAATGCCACCAATATCTGTTATGTTCCTAACCAAGACCCCTCTTCCCTGATCAACAGTGTTTTCCATTTCTAAGTCACTTAATCACAATAGTTTCTTTCAGACAGATTCAGTGTCTGCTCTGGAAATCCCAGCTTTAGTGTTTTTATGTTTTATGGGTATCTGGTAAATATAGACCAAATCCACGCAGGAGAAAAGTTTGTAGTTTCAAAGTATTCTTCATGAATTTTAGTTTCAGGAATGTATCAGTTGTTGAAAGTAAAGTCTCATCTGCAAATTTATACTGAAGTAGAATTACTTTGGTCTCCTTCAACTTCAATATTTGATAGCCCCGTGAATCAAACAGAAAATAAACAGCCCCACTGGTGAGCTTTGATTGACATGGCCCATCTATTCTGGGCAAAGTTCTGTGCTCAGCATGAGGAGGACAGGATCAATAGAACTCTAAAGCCTCAAACCCATCTTGGAGATGTTTGAATGCCCGAATGGAAATGTTGACCTTTTCTTGTTGGAAACTCACTCCCCCACTTAATGAAGTTGTAGCTGCAAAGAAAAGTGCATGGTCAGCTGGAGTCAGAAAATAATTTCATACAGTTTGGATGTTGATCATTCTTGACATCAAATTCCATACCAGGAACCTGTTACTCCAGACCCTCATTAGAGGGCATAACCTTGAACGGCCTGGTCTCTAGCTCCTCTCTGAAGCAGAGCCGAGAGAAATGAGATTTCAGGAAGACTCACTAAGGGACTAGTCACCCATCCATTCTCCAAAGGACTCAAAGACGAATCAAACAAGACACTGAAAAGCTATCACCTGAGAGGTGGCAAAGGAAATGAAAGAAAAGTCATTTAAAATTCTGGTTTCTCTCTACTTCACGGGAAAGGAAAGGTGACATCTCCCTGAACAATCTCAGAAATGGATGTTGAGGACACAGGTTATCCCGGGATCAGGATGAAGTCCAGAGAGTTTTCGGTGAAAGCCCCACAGCTGAGAGGAAACGGGATTTCCTTGCTGCCCCCAGGATGAAGGATGCGGTCCTTTGGAAAAGTTCCTAACTGTGAGGATACCAGAACTGGGACCAGTTTCTCTGTCTCTGCATATGCTGAGTTTGTCACTCAGTGGGAATGGTTGACGCCTCCAATCCCTTTGTGTTGTATTTCAGCGGAGAGATAAGAACATTTTTTTCCCAAAGTTCAGAACATTCAAACAAAGCCTAAGGTTAGAAATGGTAAGGAAACTGGATCTAATTTAATATAAAGAGTGTCGTTTTGTTGTTTGTTTTTAAATGGTCAAACCAAAGTTGAACCAGAATGAATCGAGCTATCCTTGGAGGAAGGGGCCTGAGTGCTTGTCCTCAGAGGTGTTCAGACACGTGTGTTCAAAAAGACTTCTTTGCAAGTTATCAAGATACGCCAGTAAGCAAGAATGGGCCAAAACAGGGGCTTAGATGTCTGTTATGGACACTTCAGTCCCCCGACTCTGAAACTTAATGTCATCAGCCATAGAATGAGGATTTGGAAACGTCCCTCCCTCAGAGAGTTCATGAGAAATGAAGGTGGCACAGTCCGAGCAGTGCCCAACAGGGCCACACCGGTAGCAAGACCTTAATTAAAGTTCATTCTCCTCTCATAAACTATCCAGGTCTAACCAAAGCTTCAGTGTTCCTAGAGTTGTGATGAAAATTTTAAATATATAATGTTCTCTAAGATGTCTACCTCAAATGACTCAGGAAAGAAAAGTTTTAATAGCTACACATGCTTACTGTGGTGATACACGGACATTTAATATCAGTAATACTTGAACTGAGCATAGAAAAAAAGGCTGGTACCCCAACGTGACTGCCCTGCATAATCACCAGACCCTTTTCCTATTCTCAAGCCAAGATTATGCACCCAAACTCAGCATGGCACTGCCAATGTTTTTTTTCTTTTGCAGGTAAAATCTTTTTTTTTAAGATTTTATTTATTTATTCATGAGACACAGAGAGAGAGAGAGAGAGAGAGAGAGAGGGAGGGAGAGAGAGAGAGAGAGAGAGAGAAGCAGAGACACAGGCAGAGGGAGAAGCAGGATCTACACAGGGACCCTGACGTAGGACTCGATCCTGGGACTCCAGGATCATGCCCTGGGCCGCAGGTAGGCCCTAAAATGCTGAGCCACCCAGGCATCCCTTTAGCAGATAAAATCTAAGTCCACTGCCAGTCATTGATTTGCTATTGCTTTGTTTGATTAATGTCACAGTCAGGAAGTAGAAATAAAAATCTTATAACACATATGGACCTCTAGTAGGTAAGAAATTTGGTCCTAAGGGAGCACTATCGAAATTAAGTCCTGAGTAGAGGCACAAAGTAATCACCTTTTCCTTTGATTCCTAAGGGGCATTGGGAATGTTATGAAATTTTACTATGAAGAATCCAAGCCATTTGCTTGATATGTCTCTACAAGTTAATGCATATATTTCATGTAATCCTAAATAAAACATCAAAAGGAAATGTCCTGCAACTAAGTAAAATTACTATAAAATATACTTGGGCATATACATGTCAAGTAAAGGTTTAAAGAATTAGGAGATGCTAGCTCTTTTGGATATAAAGATCTACTATACAGAAGCAAAGTTAACACAGCGTGGTGCTTGTACAAAATCAGACAAATGGATCAACGAGACAGGAGGGAAAACGTGTATGTGTACTTACCCATATGATTTCAACTTATCATTGTATAATTGGAGGGAAGGGACGTTTTATAAATGATGTTGGTAAAACTTAGCAGATCTTTGAGGGGGTGCAAGTGTCAATAAATCATTTGCATTGGCAGTGATTACAGATTCCTGATGAGTAAAGGGCTTATGTACAAAATAATCCACAAGCATGGAAAAGTAAAGCAAAATCAACACTTTCTGATGTCTTTCTAGGAGAAAATACTTGTCAATTTTGAAGCGGTAAGTCTTAAAGGAAAAATCCAATAGTTTTATCCCCATAAAATGAAATTTTCTCTACAGTGCAATAAAAAGTCAGATGCAGAAAAAAAAGTACTTAAAATCATCAGTGAACTTGGCGATATCTAAAATACTTGTAGAATTTGTATTTTGATAAAATGATTCCAGATATGATAGATATGTTAGTAAAGAAAAATTCTCAAGTGAGGAAGAACAAATCATAAGCAGCAATGAGGACACAGATGGAATGTTTTTATCTGTTATATAACCAAAAAAAGAGAAAAAATAGAGTAATCTGGTGTTTTAGATTTGGGGTCAACTGGTAAATTGTCATGTTACAGGAGATGGGAAAAATCAATGAGACCTTTTGGAACGTAGTACACAAACCATCAAGGGTCATAAAAATATTCAAGTCCTTTGAAGGATTTAACTAAGGAATTCATATTAAGAAAGTTTTTTGATGGCAAACCCTACATCTGTTAAGGATTTAATGTCCACAATATTTACAAGATTCATACAACTCAATAACCAAAAAATAATCTAATTTAAAAATATATCATCAAGACCATGGAGACGTCATGCTCACAGAGAAAGCTGAGCTATCAGGTATCAGCCGTCTATTCTCAGCACCACATCATGGTGGTGGGCCTGATACATGTCGCCATTTCACCTTTGTACCGTGGCAAGAGGCGTGTGTCACCATCACCGTATACAGACCATAAAAGTGACTGGGGTTTCAGCTATTTCTTCTTACCTTGATTCTGATTCCTTCTGGCTTTTGACTGTCTTGTCCCTCCAAATTTTAGCAGATAAGGAGCCTTATCAGGAGTTCATTAGTGTCTTCCTCTTCTTTTATTCAAAAGCAAGATCAAGAGATGCTTAGTTGTTGGGTTTAAACTATCTGCTGCCATAGTTTAGTTTCTTAAGTGTCTGTTTCCTTTGAGCAAAACCATTTCCTAAAATTACTGCTTTCTAATAGCATATTTGGCATATACAAGAGAATTTTTTTTTTTTTGGAGGGGGATGAGTATCCTGCATACTTCTCTGCTGCAGAAATTATCCCATTGATCGCCCATCTACTCGCCTGTCTCTTCCAGTAAACTGTAAACCTTTTGGAGAGATACTGAATTATTTTGATAATTGCAACCCCGCAGCTCAGGCAGTGCCTAAACTGTAAATAAATAGCCACCGAATGATGAATGAAGGAAGAGACATTGCTTATAGTTCCAGTCCTCTGACAATGAAGTTAAAGGTCAACATTCTCTCCCTCTGACAAATACGTAATCTCAAACAGATGAAAGGTCTGAGGTCTAGCTAGGAGGGACCTTTAGGACATCCTATGATCGGGAGCATTGTTTTTGTGGATGTCTAAGAATGATGGTGAAAAGCACCGGAAGTCATAGGTGCACCAGGGTGATAGCTAAGTGGTTAGCTAGACAAGTACTATCGTTGTATATATTTATATCAACATGCATGTATCTGTCAGTGTGAAGGCACACACGTGCTGTTATGCCTCCTTGTGGGCGTGTGCACATAGAGATGTGTACATGTATACGCACACATGTATTTTTAAGCTGGTTCACATTTAAAGAATGCTCGCTGGATACTAATTTCCTCCCCCCATCTCCTCAGCCGCTCACTCTGCCCACCTTGACCACACGCTTCGTGCATACCTGAGGATCACCGTTTTAGAGACTCATTGAGAATCCTAGGGCCCGTGTCAGGGAGACCACCCAGAGACCCACTGTGGCAACCAGGAGGCTGCGTGTGACCCAGCCCGAGGCCGAGGCAGCATGGCCAGGGGGGTTCTGATGTAGGCCAGGGAGGTGGAGCATTCCAGAGGTGAAATCAAGAGGACAACTGGAGACTTGTTCCTCCAGTCTGGGGAGTTGATTGTGCCTTGGGTTTGTCTGTAATAGCGCTGTCCCAGCTTATGGAGCACTCTTCAGGGAGACCCCAGAGGGGCCTTCCTTTGTGAGGACACACGCTATGAAGAATATTGTTTCTAGCTCATGAAAACTTGAAGCTGCAGGTTAACAAAAAGTTCTATAATTTCAGAAAGGGAGACAGAACATAGACTCCTAACTCTGGGAAACGAACTAGGGGTGGTGGAAGGGGAGGAGGGCGGGGGGTGGGGGTGAATGGGTGACGGGCACTGAGGGGGACACTTGACAGGATGAGCACTGGGTGTTATTCTGTATGTTGGTAAATTGAACACCAATAAAAATTAATTTATTAAAAAAAAAGTTCTATAATTTGAGGTGATCCTGCACTGAGCAGATCTGCACCCCAAGTAAGCAGACCCAAGGCTGCAGACACAAAACAGTCCTTCCCCTGATAAATGAAATCATGCATTCCAGAACAAATCCCCAGGCGCCTTCTGCCTCAATTATCTGTGGATTCTTCCTCCTGTCTCTGGTCTCCCCTTTAACACCATCTGTCTCGTCTCTTGTTTGTCTTTGAGAAGACAGAATGATCTTCTGCTCCCTTTCTGACCTTTGCAGGCCAACACACTGCCCCAGAGGAAACTCTGAGCCTTGTGTTTCGCAGAGGACTTCCCCGATGTTTTTGACCTTGGCCTCCCTCCTCTAAAGCAGGGCTTTCTGACAGCCTTGACCAGGCTCTTATCTCTCCAGTCCCAGCAAGGGTGTCAGAATGTCCCAGGGAGTCATTAATCAAGGGCCCCATCCTGACATCAGCTCGTTACAAGCTCTCCGGGTGCCTTGAGTGCATGTAGAGGTCTAGGCAGACCGCACTGGGCTGCTTTTATCCACAGACCCGTCCCAGAGCAGCAAACTGATTGATGGCAAAATGGGGAATTAAACATTTATGTGTGGAAGACCAGAAAGGCAGAGGAAGAAAGAGATTTAAGTGCATGCGCCTGCTGGAGGAACATCATCCATATCAACACTTGGGTCCCTTGAACAACGCCCATTTCTCTCATTACTACATGCCTGTAAGAAAAAAAAAAATCACCTCCACATAACATCCGTCCTGGTTGACAAATTATATTGGGTAGTTGAGTTGTTTCTCTATCCAAACAATTGAAAGAGGCCTGTAATCTTTTTCTCTTCCTTTAAGACCTGTTCAGGTATTATCTTCTCCAGTGTTTCCTGACCCCTTCTTCCACCCAGACTCCCCCACGAATCTCTTCTCCCAGAAATAGCTGAGAACCAGCCACTCCACTTCAAAAATACTCTAAATGTTGGGAGAAGGAGGATGACGCCCACTTTGAATGCGTACCGTGATCAAGAGCGGTCATACTTATTCTAGGTGGCGTCAGAACTGGGAGAGGCAAAATTCACCTCCATAGAAACCAACAACTTTCCAACAATGTTATTAAACAGATCAAATGCATGTGATATTTTTCAAACTAAAAGGTCCGTCAATTTTATAAATTTGATAGGTGAGCTATTTTGCGGGAACTGAACTTCGGAAGTTGATGTATAGAGAAGAAGGAGAAAGGGATCACTTTTTATGAAGAGTAGTTTTCAGAGCTCATAAATTCTCTGAGGTGGACATGGTGAGTTGGTGACATAAGCTTAAGCTACAACAAAGGTTGAAAGGGATTTTTTTGTTGACATAACTGGATTTTTAGGTATTTAGAATGTCAGAAGGGTTGGAAAACACTAAAGAGCTCAGCTACCTTTGAATAAAGACCCATAAAGGCTCAGTTTCACTGTGTGAATAGCAAAATAGGTTGAGGGATCCCAGGTGGGAAGGTGAAGTAAATGGTACTGGCCATGCGCCATCCATTAGACTTGGGTCTTGTATATGCTTCCTTCTACATTCACAACAACTCGAGAAGCTTTTCTTATGAAGCTTTTTCTATTTTCAAGAAGCATCATATTTTAGAACAAAGAATCTTCTTAAACATTGCTAGCTGTTTTGTGACACGTGCTTTCCTTTCATCTGTTCTAAAGTATTTCCTTTAAGCATCCTTATCATGATGTACTCAGGTTTGGTTCATTCTAGCCAAAACCTCAGCGGTTCCATCATCTGTGATCTTATCTCCTTTTATCCTATGCCTTTTAAGATAAACCTTGCCATTCTTATGAGATATATGCATGAACACACACAAACACACACACACACACACACACACACACACACTATAGAACTAATCAGATTGCACCATAACTGTTGATTTATGGGTCTTTTCACTTCTTGAGAGCACAAGCAAAGTCTTAATTATCCTTGGATTCCTAGATCTTAGCATAGTTCTCAAAAGAGGATATATTCAAATTGCTGAATGAATGAATTTATAAATGAGTTTTAACTTTTCTCTTTGGATCATCTGGGCAATAATTCGTTTTAGTGTCAGGTACAGACAGTACTCGACAAAGAATAACAGGATTGCAAGCCCATCATTCCATACCAGGATAAGACGATCTTTTCGATTTTTGTTTTTGAATCTTCTTTTAAGTAAGCAATTTCAGATTAACGGAATGCCTTTCTGCCAACTGGAGCACATAAAAAAATAAACCAGAATAATTTATAAAAGTTTTATCTCAGCTCTAACCTGTCATGTGAAACACAATCAAACATGAGGGCATTTCTTGATGATAATGAGTGTGGGTTAAGGGGGGAAACTGGGTTTCTGTAACTCAGGCACTCTCTGGGATAAGGCAGGATCTCCCTTCTCGGAAACTACATCAACAGCATTATCACGGGAGTCCCCTTGAGACATACCTACTCACACATGCATTATGAAGGGTCTACTCTATCCTGCCGTCTGATGGGCTGGTGGTTAATCATTTCAGTCTTAGCGAAAACAACTCTTTGGTGTATGATCTCATATACAAATGCTATTTATTCTGGGCTTTCCTCTACCCCAACCCATCAAATCACACTCCTTAGAGATTTCTCATTGGGTTTTAATGTATTATCAAAGCAGAAATTATCACGTGGCAAAGGAATTTTCCTGTGCATGCTGCCATCTGTCATAATATGTAGTCCTTCCCTTACTGTACATAAAGCTACTCAGTATGACTGTATTATATCAGTGTTCGTCTCTCTAAGAAAGTTCTGAAACCACAGATACCTTTAGACAATTTTTTTTCCTCTTTTTTGAACAACTTTGTGAATTTAGATGAGGATAACAGGAATGACCGGGAGTTTGGTTTGTTTTCTTCTCCTGCTGGAATTTCTAATCCAACAGACCATGTTGGACATCTCTGTTTCAGAACCTCAAATGTGGTTCTATTCATGTAGAGCAATTCAAAAAGATGCTGAGCTTTGCAATCCTGATCAATCCCAGTATTTGATCTCAACACAGTCTCCAACACAAATGGTGACAATATATACCGTCTATGTTTGATAAATAATAAGTGATAATATCACTGTGGTTAGGTCAGTTTGAAGCTTGGGGACATGGCCATGAGTCTCAGCCATTTCAAGCTGCACCCGATTTACATAACAGCTCCTCTTGGATCCCATTATCTGCTCTTATACTGAAGCTGAGCTCTTTAAACTCATGTTTCTTATTGTAGTGCAAAGGGTGTCTTATATGGCCATTGCTTACCTCTTCATTCCTCAACTATAGGAAACTATGACTTTCCTTTCTCCTAGTTTGTACACCACCACGGAGAGGTATTGATAGGCAGAGTGATCTTAGGCACTTTGCCTAACTTCTCTGAGCTTTCTTATCTGTAAAATGACAAGGATCATGGTACCTGCTATGGGATGTTGGAAGACTTTGAATTCATGCACACATAGTGTTTATGAGCATTTCAAGCCTATGTATTGTGAGGAGATCAACAACAAGGAGAAAACAAGAAGACTTGACAACAAGGAGTGTCCAGGTAAGAGGAGATTATAACAGAGATGATGAGATCCCAGACTGGAGCAATAGCAGCAAAGAAGATACCTAATGTGTATTGGCAATTTGCTGTATGTCAAGTACAAGACTAAGCATTTTACTTGAATTGACACCTTTAGACCTTGGGAGAACCCTGAGATGCAGGTATCCTTATTCTAAAATTGAGGAGATCATGTTTTAGAGAAGTAAAAATTGTAAAAAATCTTTTTAAAAATATTTATTTATTTTAGAGAGAGAGTGTGTATACGTGAGTTGGGGGAGGGGGGGCGGCACGCAAAGGGAGAAGGAAAGCAGACTCCTTGCTGAGTGAGGAGACTGCCATGGGGCTCAATCTCAGGACCTTGAGGTCATGACCTAAGCCAAAACCAAGAGTCGGACACTCAATCAACTGAGCCACCCAGATATGCTCCCCCCAAAACTCTATTTTGGTTGGAAGAGCCAGGATTTGATTCTGATTTATGTGAAGCAAAAGTACCAGTCTATTTTTGAAATAGAAAATAACGAAAAATATTTGTTTTTTTTTTGCATTGAGTTTTGTAAGCTAGGACTGTTTTCCTAGCTTACAAAACACTGTCAAACATTTTGCTTAATATACTTCCAAATCATAGAGTAAAATCACAAAGAACCATATCTAAACACAGGGGTATTATGATCGAAAGAGATAAAGATCTGAAGACCAGGGGAAATGCTTCATTCATGCAATGGATTACCAGGCAACCATTGGAAAAAAAAAATGATGAAGCCTAAATTTTGATGTTGGAAATGTTCTCTACATGTTGATGAGTTATATGAGCAGTTTAGAGAGCATCATGCATGGTGTGATGCCATGTTTATGAAGGAGCACGTATCGCTTCCATGATCAGCAAACATAACCATACTATGTAAATCTGAAAATTGAAACAAATTCCTTTCCCCACATGGCCAAAGGCCAAAACAAAACCAAACCTCTCATATATTAGTTGCTAATGACTGTCCACTCTAGTAGCCTGCAAAGTCCATGAGGGCAGGCACAATGTCTCTCTCACTTTTCCCAGCACCTAGCACCAGGCCTGGTGTAGAGGACATTAAAAAAAAAAAAAAAAAAAAAAAAGCCCATGTTTGTCTGTGTTAATAATTGATGTGTGCATATATAATGTAACGTGTAATGGAAGCCTCTTCATTTAGACTCATCTGTCCTGTTTTCCCAGCTGTAACGTGCCGGCTAAGAGTTTTTCATTCGCCAGTATGTGGTCTGTGGGAAACTTTTGCTCATCTTTTACTTTTGAAGTTCCTTCTTAAAAATAGTAAACTACAGAAATTACTCACACTCCTGAGGTCCCATCTCCGCTCTATGGCAGAGAATGAGAAGCCTCCAGGTCACTAGGCCAGCACACAGGACAGCGCTGCACGTCCTGAGCTCTGGGGCCACGAGCACTGCTTTGTCCCTTGGCTTCCAGCTGGGGATCAGAGGGTTCCTGCAGGCCCTTCCCCCAAAGTCATCAGCTCCCCGCGCTCCCAGCTGTCTTGCCCAACTACATCTTTTCCAAGCTGCTCGCTAAGCCTGTTTTCCCGACCTGCTCAGTGCGACCCATCTCCCCTCTACTTCCAAAGAGAATTTGAAGGGACTTTATTTTCTCTAGTCGGTTTTGTTCTCTGATTTACAAACCAGAAGAGGTTTCTTCAGATATAGGAGCAAAATCAGGGGCACCAGAAGCAAAGGAAGTGGGGGGAACTGGAATCTTAGCACAGAAGGGTAGCAAGAGATCACAGCAGAAGACAGCAAAATGAAGAAGAGACTTGCTAGCAGGATCACACACATGCCATCAAATGATGAGAAGGAGGAGGAAGGCTTGGAAATACTGTGGGGGTTAAGCCAAGAGACATCATTTAATGCAAAAATGTATCCGAGGAGGTCTTTTATGGGATGGTGTCAGGAACAGACTTGTTAACTGAAGGATTCAGAATAAACAAAAAGAGCTGAGAGCAGGCAAAGACGTTTTTGGCAAATGCTCCGCATAGACACAGCCCTCTCCCCAAATCTATTTCGGAGGTGTCAGGCTTCCTAATGCAGAGACTTACGTGTCAGCTTTCATATCCTACTTCATCCTCCAGATTTTGAAGGAAAAAAAAAAAGTGTGGGGCAGGTAAATCCTGGACCAGATTCCTTCTAAGATACTTTTTACTTTCTTTTATGTTTTCAATTTGCCCTCTTGAAAGCCCCACATCTGTCCCTGAGTTCAGAGTCTTACAGGGACGTCACACATGCCCCCCTTCTGGGTCCGGCTTGGCTTTGAGCTCCGCTTCGCTTAGATTACAGATGCCAGTTTGGGGACTTACCGACCGAATGCAAACGGCCACCAGAATTTTTATTGATCGAAAGGAACATGTTTAAACAATTCTCAATAGATTCACAAATTAGCGAACTCCCCACATTAGGATTTCATTCCGTGAGCATCTCCTTGCCTCTCATTACCGCCTTGCTCCTTCATCACGTCGACATTCTGCATCCCTGGGTAAGGCTGCAGCTGCTCCAGCTCCGTGTTTGTCTCTGTTAGAGTAAACCATTAACTTGCCATTTCAGCCCTCTATAAAAATGCTTATGATTGACAAAACTTTATGAAACACTGGCAAATTGGAAGAAAATTAGTCCACGAACAAGGAACAGCTAAGCTGTATTCAGAGAGAAATTTCTCATTGTGGGCTAACAGTGTAATTGGCTGGTTAAATGTTATAAACAGGTTCAGCTTTATACCTCCTCCTCCTTCCTTCTCCTTCCTCCTTTCCTCTCCTTTCCTTTTTTCTTTTTCCTTTTTTCCTCTCCTCTCCTCTCCTCTCCTCTCCTCTCCTCTCCTCTCCTCTCCTCTCCTCTCCTCTCCTCTCTTCCCCTCCCCTCCCCTCCCCTCCTCTCCTCTCCTCTCCTCTCCTCTCCTCTCCTCTCCTCTCCTCTCCTCTCTCTTTTCCTCTTTTTCCTCTCCTTTTTTCTCATTTCCTTTCCTTTCCTTCTTTCCTTTCCTTTCCTTTCCTTTCCTTTCCTTTCCTTTCCTTTCCTTTCCTTTCCTTTCCTTTCCTGTTTTTTTTCTTTCCCTTCCTTCCTTCTTTCTTTCCTCCCTCCCTCCCTCCTTCCTTCTTTTCTTTCTTGTTCCCTCATCTTAAAATCATACGATGTCATGTCCTTCAGCATTGCTAGGGTTTCCTCTTGGAAACCCTTTTGGATGTTGTTTTTTTTTTTTTTTTTTAATTTGTCCAAAAATTTGAGACATTTTTGTTTGGTTCACTTTAACTTGCATGCTGTGAAGATAGAAGGTATTATATGATAATGAGCTTTTTAAACATGAAGTGGCAACAAACAAATAGACCCTTTAGCTTTTGGTTTCCTCACCAGCAATTAGTGGCTCTCTTCAATAGACACCATGGTAAAATGGCTAAGCAGACCAGGAATGTAGGCAGCCTGGATGTTTGTTTTCTTTCCAATACTTGTTTATTCTTAATTGAGGTATAGATTACACACAGTAAATACCCTTTACCATAGAGTGGAGTGACTTCTAACACGTGTGTATACTGCTCTTATCGCCACCCAGATGAAAAGAAATCAGCTTTTTAAAAAGTAGTCTTCGAAGTATTTTTATATAGGCTTTCATACTTTCTCCCCACAAATGATACAGAAAAATGTCTTGTAAAATATAGTCCTTCAATTTTTTTTTTTTTTAAGATTTCAGTTATTCGAGAGAGAGTGAGAACAAGCAGGGGTGGGAGGCAGAGGGAGAAGCAGACTCTCCGCTGAGCGGGGAGCCCGACGTGGGGACTTGGGGTTCCTTTGATGCCAGGACCTTGGGATCGTGACCCGAGCCGAAGGCAGACACTCAACCCAATAAGCCACCCAGACGCCCCTCCTTTGATTCTTTGTAGGAAACCCACAATTCCAAATCTAAACCAAGCCTGGTCCAGAAGACCTTGGTTTAGAGGCAGCAGCTGGGCAAATGGATGGAGGAAATTCAATGCGGTATGATACCGAGGATGAAACGTCAGCCACCTCCTGGACTGAAGTCTAAGTCCAATCAGACTAAGTGTTCTAGTCTTTCTGCACCGACCCCTCAAGCCCTGGTTCACAGTCAGAGCTCTGGAGGAGAAGGTCGCCATCAGACAGAGCTGACAGACGCAGATCATGCACGTACTTATTTTTCGCGTTTATTTATTTATTTGCATTGTGTCTGCAGCAGCCTGGCTGCTACGTGCCTGTAAAACGGCTAATTGGAATAGTTTTTAGACATATTTTTCAATTACGACACAGTTCCCTAAGCCAATCAATTATAGGTCATTATAAAATTTCAAAGGTGACTTAAAACGCAATAGCACAAAATTAAGAAATCGTAATTTACCCATAAGGGCCACCTTGATTTTGAAGTGTCAACCATCGAACTGTGTGCAAACTCCAAAAAAGTGGTAATTATGTCCACTCCCTTCCCATGTCTGACTAATGCATCACAATAAATTAAAAGGGCAATTTAGAAATATGCCTCTAAGTTGCCCCCGCATTATTAAATCAGGGACAAAGAATCATATTCTTTATGCCAACTTGCCATAATTTATTCTGCCCTTGAGAAAAGCACAAACGGGGAATAGCTAACATCAGTTTTTAGACAAGAAGCCTGTGTCATTATGAAGGCTTGTCCTTTCAGCTCGGCTAACGTACCTTTGTATGCACCCAGATGTGGAAATGTGCATTGTTCTGGTGCATTCTTCTTCCAACAGAAGCTCATAGTGGGAAAATTTTCATTAGGCAAGAACTGTGGGTGTCATTAAAAAGGAACGAGATTAGTATTGACTGTGGGAAGCAAAGGTCAGAGAGGGGCCTGCCTTTTACCATTACTGCATTTTTTTTTCATATGTATCTAATCATTTCAGGTCCTGATGAGGCCTTTGTGTGTGGAATCCCTGCTTTAAATGTCGTAATACATCAAGGCAAGGTTCATCTCAAAAAACGTGCTTCGAAGGCTGTTCCAATTTTGCTGCTGTAAATTTATTATATAAGGAAAATGCTGTGTCATACACTATTTTAGTATCTTAGAAGTGCAGGAGGGCTATCAGCACGCAGAGATGGAAGGGAAGATGAGCGGTGGTCATCAGTTGCGCTGGAGCTGGCCACCCCGGCATGGCCGAAGGATCAACAGCGGGAGAAGATCCAGAACTAGGAGTAGATCAGAGAAGGCCCTTGGTGCACATGGCCCTACGTCTGGGGCAATGTCTATGCAGAGGCCCCAGGAGATGGGAGGCACCCCCCCTCAGACTTCAGCCTTGCCAGCGTTCCCCACTCTCGGCCCAGAAATGCTCCCTCCAAGGGCCAGGCTGCCTCCCGTACCCACCTCCCATCCGATCAGCCCCACAGCTACCTAATTGGCCATCTAGTCACTTCCTAATTGGCAGGGGATTAGAGGCCAGGGCAGTCTATGCTCCCCAAGGCCCAGGGTGCAAGGGTACCCCTGCCCAGAGGAAGCTCTGCAGCCCAAGGAGCACCTGGGTGATGTGCGACCCCTGGGTCCCCATCCTCCCTCTCTATCCTCCAGTGACCTCATTTGTAGAGTCAGCCCTGCCTCGTGCTGGTCGGGCCACCCACTACCTGGGCCGGAGCGGGCCTGAATCAGCGCCTGCTGCGTCCACCTGGGCTCAGGCCTTTCTCCTTTCCCTCCTTGGAGCACCCGGGGGCCCGCGACTTCTGCCTTCCTGCTGGGCAGCCCCGGCGGATTCGTGGGTGCCAACCAGACACCTCTGGGGACAGACACCGGTGCCTCCTGCGTCCATCTGAAGGGTCGGGGGAGGGGGGACGCGGCCCGGCGCCCCAGCTGGGGTTGAGTACCTGGTGCCCCCACCTTGTGCCAACCTCCCCGACAGGGGGTTTGTCGCCTGTCCCCTGAAGTCACCTACCCCGGGACACCTGCAGAGGCGCTGAGGCATTCCAAACACCATTCCCTGACTGCGATCACTTATCCGTTTCTTAATCTAAATTTCATCTATTTAACAAGTATTTGTTGAAAGAAAACTTCCTCTAAATCCTCAGGTCAGGCTCAGGCCCAGCCTCCTGCCTCCTCTTTTTTTTTTTTTTTTTTTCCACAAGTGTGTTTCTTATTTAAGCATTTCTTTATGGAGCCTAAAAGTTACAAACTTCATTCAATTCAACTAAAACCAAACAAAATAATTTTTATTTATTTTTTTTATTGGAGTTCGATTTGCCAACATACAGCATATCACCCAGTGCTCATCCCATCCAGTGCCCCCCTCAGTGCCCATTACCCAGTCACCCCCACCCCCCGCCCTCCTCCCCTCCACCACCCCTAGTTTGTTTCCCAGAGTTAGGAGTCTTCATGTTCTGTCTCCCTTTCTGATATTTCCCACTCACTTTCTCTTTTATTCCCTTTCACTATTATTCATATTCCCCAAATGAATGAGAACATACACTGTTTGTCCTTCTCCAATTGACTTACTTCACTCAGCATAATACCCTCCAGGTCCATCCACGTTGAAGCAAATGGTGGGTATTTGTTGTTTCTAATGGCTGAGGAATACTCCACTGTATACATAGACCACAGCTTCTTTATCCATCATCTGTCGATGGGCACCGAGGCTCCTTCCACAGTTTGGCTATTGTGCACGTTGCTGCTAGAAACATCAGGGTGCAGGTGTCCCGGCGTTTCATTGCATCTGAATCTTTGGGGTAAATCCCCAGCAGTGCAATTGCTGGGTCGTAGGGCAGCTCTATTTTTAACTCTTTGAGGAACCTCCACATAGTTTCCCAGAGTGGCTGCACCAGGTCACATTCCCACCAACAGTGCAGGAGGGTTCCCCTTTCTCCGCATCCTCTCCAACATTTGTGGTTTCCTGCCTTGTTAATTTTCCCCATTCTCACTGGTGTGAGGTGGGATCTCATTGTGGTTTTGATTTGTATTTCCCTGATGGCCAGTGATGCGGAGCATGTTCTAATGTGCTTGTTGGCCATGTCTATGTCTTCCGTCTTCCTCCATGAGATTTCTGTTCACGTCCTCTGCCCTCCTGCCTCCTCTGAAGGGCAGGTCTTCTTCTCCCCTGCTGCCATCTTCCTCGCACTCAGCAACTTCCTCCCCCAGACGTGGGCTCTCCTCTGGGTGGCGTGTTCCGTGCTCCGAGCCCGCCGCTCACTCGGTGCTGCAGGACAGCTGATTCTCTTGAGGGTGGAGGATGCCTTTCCCCAGAATCGCCCTGGCACCTGACAAGCTCCTCCAACCCTGGCTACGAAAGGACGTGCGCCCTCGGCGGTCACTAGGCCTCACCGAGCAGTTACCTTCAAATGAGAGCTGAATTAATACCACGTCCTGCCAGGCTTTTGTGGAACATTCACAAAGGAAATATCTAGAACATGTTGGCCCAACATGAGGAGGTGAGCAATTTCAGTGTCTTCCGTTTAGTCATGGGTCCCTTTTCTCCCCCATTTTTTCAAATTGTGGAAAAGTACACGTATAAAATTTACCATCTTAACTGTTTTTTAAATGCATAGGTCAGTGGCGTTGAGTATAGTCCATGTCGTTATGCGCCATCAGCGCCATCCATCTCCATGACTGTTTTCATTTTCCCAAACTGAAAATCTGTAAACAAGAATTCCTCATGCCTCCCCGTCTGCTTTCTGTCTCTATGCACATGGTGCCTCTAGGTGCCTCAGGTAAATGGAATCGCACTGTTTGTCTTCTGTTGCCGGCTTGGTTTCCCTTAGCGTAATATTCCCAAGGTCCATCCATGTGGTAGCACATGTCAATTCCCTTCCTTTTTAAGGCTGAATAATATTCCACGGTCTGTACATACGTATGCATATACCACATTTTGCTCATTCGTTCTTTTATGGACACGTGGGTTGCTTTGTGATCAGTGCTGCTAGAAATGTGGGTGTACAAATATAGCTTCCAGACCCTGCTCTCAATCCTTTTGAGTAGATATATCCAGAGGTGGAATTGCTGGATCACATGGTGATCTGATGTTTAGTTTTTTGAGAAGCCCCATATTGGTTGCCACAGTGGCTCTACCATTTTACGTTCTCACGAGTGGTACACAAGGCAATCCTTCCATATGTTTGCCAACACTTGTTACTTTCCATTTTTTTTTCTTTGTTTCTTTGCTAGTAGCCATCCTACCGGGGGCGAGGTGATAGCTCATTGCACTTTTGGCTTGCATTTCCCTAATGGTTTGTAATGCCAAACATCCTGTCATGTCCTTATTGGCCATTTAGATATCTTCTTTGGGGAATCAATTTATTTTTAAAAGTTATTATCTGTGATCCACACCCGGGTGGAGTAGTCAGTAGCATGGATATGAGACAGGGCTGAGTTTGGCTGTAGTGCTGCCACTAACCAGCTATGTGGCCTCAAGCAATGTGAGGGACCTCTGTGAGATTCATTTTACTTTCATATAAAATAGGGATAAAAATAGTACTTCCTCGGGCACCTGGGTGGGTCAGTTGGAATTCTGACTTTTGCTTTCAGCTGGGTTTATGACCTTGGGGGTCACGAGGTCGAGCCCCACGTCGGGCTCTGCACTCAGTAGGGATCCTGCTTGGGATTCTCTCTCGCCCTCTGCCCCTCCCTCCTGCTCTTTCTTTCTTTCAGATAAATAAATAAATCTTTTTTAAAAAAATGATTATTTCTCATATAGGAATGCTGTGACCTGATGACCATAAAATGGTCACCTGAGGCTACTCGCAATAAGAATAAGAAGGGGGCAGGCGTGTTGTTAAATCATCGGTTTCATCCTGACTATTATTATAGGAAAGTAAGTTCCTCGATTACTTTGGTTAGTGACAACTAAGTGGAGTGAAGGTTGTACCTTTTCCACCAAAGAAAAGAGTGCTGGATGGCTGTCTGCGTGAAGAACAGTTTTCTCAAAAAGACAGAGAAGACTCAGAATACAATTTTCATGTTATTTGACTTTTCTTCCCATCTCTGCCATCCACCATTCTTTCCTGAAAATCTCCCAATGCCCACAATAGAAAGCACACGACAGGACCTCTTTCTACCCCCAAGTCGTGCGTGTGTGCTAGCTGCATGAGTGATTCTTGTGTCTGCTGTTTGGGTAGTGACTGGTTTAGATGAAGTCAGTGTCCACGTGGGTCCTAGAGATGACTCGTCCAGGGTTTTTTTTTCCCAAGTCCACTCAGATATACTAGTTCCTCAGAACCAGTGCGGACTGCCTGGGAACTACCTACCACGTGATTACCATATGCTAGAGAGCAGGGATCCTATATATGTCATCCCCCAGAATACAGAAAATGAACCCTGAATCGAATAATATCCCCATTTTAGAGATGAAATGACCGACCCTCATAAAGTTGATCTCACTTGATTTCAACTCACACAGTTTTATAGGAGGATCTGGGATTTGAGTATAGATGTTTGAGTCTAATCTTTGCTCTTGTTCCTCCAGGGCAATTCAGAAAATGTTGGGGTGGGGGGGGAGCAACTATCTGTTGTTTGCCTATATATTGCATAGTGAGGGGAAAGTAAGGGGCACTTTAAGCACAGATTTTTAGGGAACCAAATAATTCTGCTGTTTTCACAAGATGGAGAAAGGGTTATATTCCCGGTGCTAACATTAAACTTAATAGACTGGATCATAAATGAATTAGATAGATGAATAACAGAGAGAGAGAGCGAACTCCAATATATAGCACTGTCCTTATCTTTACAGTAGAAGTATTCCCCTGTCTGAGTGTAAGTAAAATGCTCGGACATTGGAAGGTGATATACAGAAGCTTAAGACTCCTCGGGGTTTACACACCTTCCTGCGACACCTGTTCCCAGTTCACAGAGGAGGAAGCGGAGGCCAGCAGAATGAGTTGCCTGAAGTCAACATTTGCTCTTCTGAGGTGCCTTCACGCTGTACAGCCTAGTGGGGAGATGATGGGCCCCCACCAGTTAGACTCTGATTCTGATCCCAATGTCTGCTCACATCTAGAGGACCTTGCTAGGCCCTGGGGACTTTGGATTTTTCATCTGGAAAACGAAAACGACATTGTTTGCCTCATGAGGCTTTTGTGACTCTGAGATTTGATAGCATTTGTGAAAGTGTGCTTTGCCAAATCCGATGCACGCTTCATGCTTTTAACAAATGCTGCTTTCACTTCTTTCCCCTTGGACAGTACTTCTGATAAGTAAAGTAAACTTTACCCCATTTCTCAGATTCAGATGCCCAGGCCACAGCTGCTGACAGCTCGCATGGCTTTACGCTCAATAAAGAGGCGCTTGGAAGATTTATTACCCAGATGTGACAAATGGGCCCTTTCCCTTTCCATTAGCTGGTGGCAGGCCATATATGGAAATTACAACCTATCATCTGTCCTGATGACCTCTGAGCTGTTGATCCTTGTAATTTTCTTAAATGAATATTCCACCTATAGGACTTGTACCTGCCAATTTCAGCGATCGATACCAACCTTTTGGGTGGTCATTACAGGAACTTGTTGTGTTACCCCTCAAGCAGATGCTGGAGTCAGAGGGAAGCAATTCATTCTGTCTGGTGCAAATAGATCTCGGCATTTTAGTTGGGAAATACGAAGAAACCTCAGAGAATCACTTTCTGTAATGAGGACTTCCTAGTGGGAAGGATTCTACAGCCAGGCGGAATTTAAGTCAGTCATTTGTGTGGCCATTTAACATTCCTTTATTTTTTTAAAAAAACCTACAATGTGTCCGACTCAGTCCTAAGCCTATATTTGGTATTATCCCACACACCGAGGGGGTACACACTACATCACAGGTAATATACACACAGACGTGTGCATGCATGTGTATATGCATGTGATACAACCAGTCATTTGCAGAGATGGTGTCCCTATAATTAACTACTAAGTGACCAGCGCATTATGGGCCAAAAGAGAGAGCTGATACGCTATGAGAATCGAGAAGAGAAAAGAAAACACCGTTTCTACATTGGATGACTTAGAGATGTCTTCATAGACTATGAAGTTTGAGAAGAATTTGGACAAATGCACATGAGGGGACAGAGGATCCCAAAGAGAGAAGAAAAAGTATAAGCACAAAATGTGACCCTGAAATGGACTATGTACAGTATAAATTAAGAGTAGGAGCTTATCTCACATATTCTTGTGTCAGCGTACAGTAGGTGAGCAGTAAAACTTTGTTGAATGAACTGTGGGTAGACAAGATTGGGGACAATTAATTTTCCATAATAAGTGTTGCAGATCTGACCCCGAGGAAGTTTAGACCAGGAACAGAGGATGCAGGTACAGACGTAGATGTAGATACGGACACGGATTCAGGTATTGGTCACCTCCATGTTCCTCCTCCTGGGCTGACATGTGCTTGTCACAGGTGATAAGTCTTGTGCTAATGACTGACCTTAGGAATATACGGTATTTGATTAGCAAAGATGACTTTGTTTCGCTTAGAATACGGTGCCAAAATTATTCTTATCTTGTAGAGAGGAAACGGCCAAGATGGTCTACCTGCTTCTGGAGAAAGAAGCTCATTTCTGAGCCATAAATCCAACTCCTGGAGCCCACTGGTTTGGAAGAGGCTTAATTTATTTCTGGCTGTCCTTTGAATTCGCAAAGGCCTCGGCGCTGAAAGATGCTGAAATTCTCCAAGGCTGATCCCCTTGGAATTCATCAGCAGGCACACAGCAAGCCCCTGAAACCACATCCCATCTGGTGTGCTCACAGTGCATGTGGCCTGGAGGCAGAGGTGAAGGGAGGCGGTGCTCAGAGGCCCTCAGCATTTGACCTGCGTACAGCTGTGCACTGGTGGCAGCCCTATCTTTGGAGCTGGTCGTGTCACTGGTGAAGAAAGATCAGGAATCTGAAAGAAGGCATGATAAAAGGGGTTGAAAGTACAAAAGAACAGAGAAAACGCCTTGCAGTAGCAGGGAGAAGGAATCGGACTCTAACCTGGCAGGGAGCAAGTATTTACTTGCTCGCTTAATGAGAGAGTCTGAGGCTGGAGCCCAACCTATCCAGTGACACTAAGACTATCATCCATCGCCCCCACCCCACCCCCAAGACTCCTCTCCTTCGTCTCCCGTTCTCTATGTCTCACTCAGCTTAGATGTCTCAGTAAGCTGCCCTCGGTCCTTCCTCCTAGAGCCAGGATCCTTCGGAGGATAGACGTGGGACGTGCGGGCTGTCCAGCTCCAGCCTTATGCTGGCCTGACTTTCTGAGTCTGGAGGAAGTGGAGAGCTCACTCAGTCAATACACAATCCAAAAACAAAACCGAAAACTGAACCAAAACCAAACCAAACCAAAACAAAAGAAATGCACAATCCAGGCTGGTGACAGACTCATCAGAGGGATGGGGTGCCCTCCGTGAGCAGATCTGGGCCACAGGTGCACAGAGGGACAGGATACTGTGACCGGCAGCCAGAGCAGAACCACCATGAAGAGAGGGAGGAGGGCCAGGCTCCGAAAGGGATGTCCAGGACGAGAGGCTGTGAACGAAACACCAGATGAAGGGATTTTGAGGGCCCTTTCATAGGTGGCCCCGCACACTGATCAGTGAAGTAAACAAAGTTTTCAGAGTCCTCATTAACTCGGAGAAGCTAGCGGGATAGAAACAGAGAACAGAAAATAAAGCTTTGGGCATATTCGCGATACGCCGGCATGTGTTAGTCTGACTCTGCAACAAAGTCAAACTAAGACCCTTTGAAATATTGCAGCCCATGCTCAATATCAACTCTTTTGTTTTGATTGTTTCTTTATTTTATTTATTTATTTATTTATTTATTTATTTATTTATTTATTTATTTAGGTTTTTGTTTTTTAGGCCAAACTTCATGGGTACAGCTTTGGCTATAGGCATAGTCTTGTGCTCGTTTCATAGATAAGGATGAGCAGGATGAGGGTGATGGTATTCTCAGGCCAAAACGACACCCTAAGTCAGACGGGCGTAGTCCTCGAGCCCCTGCATTCTAAGCGGACGGTAACCCATGGCTGGGGGTGAGGAAGTCACCTGGTAGGGTCGGGGGCCAGGGCGCCGGGGTGGCTTTTAGGAGCGACACTCAGAATGGAATGCTGAACATCAGCCCTCTGCCAAACTGTGGGCAATTCCTTTTCATGTTACTCTCTTATTCCATCCCTCAGATCTTCCACGACGGAGAGGCGTTCTATTATCATCTCTTCACCCAGAGGAGCAGACTGCAACACAAACGTTTCCGCGTCCGGGGCCTAAGGGTGCCCAGGCTCAGGCCTGTCATTGCTGCAGTGCCACGGACGAGCAGCAGTGACATGCAGCGTCGCCGAGCTTCTTCCTAATGCAGGGGGTGTTCCCAGGAGAGGAAGACGGCTGCTCTAGGATCACAGAGGCCTGAGCCACCAGCGCTACTGGTCTTGCAGCCTGTGCAACGGTCGCCGCAAGGGGAGGCCCGTTGCGAGTGGCTTTGCCAGGGCCTACGGTCAATAAAGACCAGATATGGCCGTTGTGGGCACCTGACTCGAAGGCACTTGGGAAACACACATTAAAAAAATGAATGAATGAATGAGTGAATGAATGAATTTTATCCATTCAGTATTTCTTATTTATAAAGCTTCATTACTAATTCACAGGATCTATTATGTCTGCTTTAGTCTTTGAGGAGTTGAACAAATCAATATGTCCCTCGTCTCATTTCTATAAAGCTCTCCACAAGAAGCGAGCTGGGAGGGAATCCGGGTGGGAGATCTCTCCCCTGCGCTCTTTCTACTCATCCCCACCCCTAGGTAGCTCCTCCTAAGGGGTTTGTAAATCTCTGCTTATGCACCCAAATCCTGGTTTCTGACAAAGAAAAACTCCCTGTGAATTATAATTTAGATTTTTTTTTTTTTAATATAGGGCAGTCAGAACGAAGCTTTCTGGTGGCCGCTTAATTTGGAGGGCATTATTTTTAGCCCTGCAAAGGACCAGTGGCACGAAAACAATTAGGATCTTTTGTCAAGTTAATTAAATTTTACTAAGTGTAGTAATCTCGGTGGGCTTCGTACACCAGAGGTAAAACTAATTAAAACGCAAATTCTTCCCAGCCTAATAAGGAGTTCTGACTTGGGTAGCTGAAGACTGTTGTGCATACTGAGAGATATTCAAAACTAATTTATAATGAGATGAGGGCAAACCCTTAAATGACTCAGTTCTGTTGAAGGCTCACTTGAGAACACCAATAAGTACGTTAAATTGGAGGCGGCCACTTGGAGCAGGGAAGGCAGATTGGCAGACCTTGCCGGGCTCAGGAGAAACACGGATCCAGCTCAGACCAGTCAGGGTGGGGAAGCCGGTGGAAATGAAGTATCCGGGTTTTATCTGAAAAGCACTATTTTCTCCCCAGGTTCCTTTTCTTCATTAAATTCTCCCAGGGCAGGCTGAGCTAATGGCAATTGCCTTTCCTGTCGTAGCCGTTTCTCGGAAGGCCGCATGGAGCAAGAGTGTTTAGTTCACGAGGGTTCAAATCAGCGGTTAGTCCACGCCAGGTCTCCTCCTGCCCTGGCAGATGAGGCCACGGGCTACACCACACCGAACTCCAGAAACCAGCAGAGTACTAAACTGGCAATCCAAATGGCTCAGTCTTAGTTCTTTCTTTAGAACCCAGCGACACTGGTTTCTACCTCCTGTCAGATGTGTGCGAATATTTGCGGTTGAGAAAATTGAAATGATCGTTGAATCACAATGGGCAACCTTCATATAAACTTGGGCACACTTCAATTGACATGCTATTACTCTCCCGTCGATTGAGAGTGGCGTATACCTGCTGACACTTTCCTCGTTTCTCCGTCTCATTTCACACCCTGTGGTCTGGCTCTGGACCTGGTATCCCACGGTCTTTGGCACGTGCTGCCCATACCCTTCTAATCACCAAATCTAATGCCTTTCTCTGTTGCTACTACCCTCATCCAGATTGGATCATTTGTCACATTGACCACCCCAGCCCTCCTGACCCAAGCTGCTATATGTAGTTCTGTGATACTGTTATAAATGCAGCGGGACCTGCTGAGAATGAGCAACAGCAAAGTCTCTTTCTGAGAAAGGGGCTCCCTGTCTAGTTTTGCTCAGTAGGTACACCAGGATCCTGCCTGAAGTGACAGGTGGGTGCCATCATATTTGATATCTACCATGAAGCTAGAATTTTTCTTTGTCCTATGTTAATATTTGCATTATGCTCATTGTAGAACATTTAGGAAGAGCAGAAAAATAAAAGGGAAAGAAAAGATGCATATAAGCAAAGGACAACTTCATTGTTTCCTTTTTCTTTTCTTTTCTTTTTTCTTTTTTTTTTCTGTTTCTCTGCTGTGGTCTTAATGCAATCCATGGATCCGTGATCATCTGTCATGTTACACTCTAGCCTGAGCATTTTTCTGTGTCACTAAAGTATTATAAGTAAGTCAATAAAGTTGCACGAACATGGGCTTTTTAATTTGGCACATCTAGTTTTGCGTCCTAGCTTTACCTAGCTATGCATTCTTAGATAAGACTTCACATTCTCGTTGGGCCAACAAGAGGCCTCTAGGATCCTCACACTATGGTCCTCATCCATTCTGATTAGTCATTAAACAAGAAAGACTTAGTCATATTCCCGCAGAACCCGGTGGGCATGTAATGGAGTTTCTTATTTGAATTGTGTCAAGATGGCCATAGCCCAAAAAGTCTGATCTTAGCCACCAGAGGATCAAATGGACAATTTGGGTTCAGTTGAATAAAGTGTTTTCTAAGCATCAGAATTCTCTGCAGACAGTAGGTAGGAAACCACTCTGTCCTGGAGGCATCTAAGCAGAGGTTGGATTATATCGGATTGTAAGACTGTATTGGAGGAGGCTCAAGCTTCCGCTGGGAGAGCAGGTCCATTCCAATTATGGGATTCTATAATTCTGTGATTCTAAACTGGGCATCAGTAAACTACAGACCGCAGCCAAAATCCAGCCCCGCTCCCACCCTGTTTTTGTAAATAAAGATTTATTGGAATATAAAAAAAAAATAAAAAGACTTCACATTCTTATTTAGTCTAGCTTCCTTGTTTATAAAATAAGATTGATAATGACCATATCATAAACTTGGTAAAAATGAAACTGGCTAATGTTTAAAACTTGTGTAGCTGCGTTTTTTGTGGGTGGTATTATTACTATCATTTTGAATGAATGAATATACTGTTTAATGGTTCATGACCTTTCATTATGTGGGGATATTCCATAATTTACTTAAACTAATCTCTATTATTAAACGTCTAATTTCTTCATTTGTTTTCTCATATCAGTAACTCCGGAGTGAATATCTTCATATCTTTATTGATAACATTTTCTACACACAGAGGTACAAGTTTCTCCCTAGAAAGTAGGTGCCAGGGGATCCCTGGGTGGCGCAGCAGTTTGGCGCCTGCCTTTGGCCCAGGGCGGGATCCTGGAGACCCGGGATCGAGTCCCACATCGGGCTCCCGGTGCATGGAGCCTGCTTCTCCCTCTGCCTGTGTCTCTGCCTCTCTTTCTCTCTCTGTGACTATCATAAATAAATAAAAAAAAAAAAGAAAGTAGGTGCCAGTTTCTGTTCTTGCCAGCTGTGTATGAGAGAGCTGCTCCCCTCTAGCTCTTGTAGCTGCCTACGTGCCTTATCAGGGAGCGGGAGGGCCAATCTAGCACCACTGCCAGCGGGAAAGCACTGATGGATGGGCCTTACAAAGTCTTCCACTCAAGGCTTCAGCCCAAGACTCACAAACCTTTATCCCAACCAGGGTGGCTAGACCCCTTAAGGAAACTCCACTTCTGGTAAGATTCTACAAAGTGACACTGATAAAATGTCCCTGGTTTTTCAGTAACACTTCTTTCTCTCCCTTGAAGTGCTGAATCCATAAGGGAGATAGATACTCATCTGTGTCAACCTATGGCCTCGACTTACATGTGGATGAATAGAAAGACTTCGACTTATTTGTGACTTGGGCTCTGGTCTTGGAAAGATGAGAAGACTCAACCTGAAAAGGGACACCCCCAAAAAGAGAAAACACTTCAACCGTGTTGAAAATACAAAGGGGTCACAAGCTCTATATTGTGTATACATCAGCTATTTGATTTGCTGGACTTTATGAAGCTGCAATGTCCCAAACACTATCCTAGGCTCTGGAAATGCAAAACAATCACAGAAAGTATTTTTCCTTTGAAAAAGTCACCTTTTGATTGGGTGGAGATCTATAGAAATAGGCTCATCAGTAATGGCACTCTATGGTGACAGATGATGTAATGTGGAGACATTGGAACACAGAGGGAAGAGGTAAAAAGCTAATGAGATAGGGATACTTCTCCCTGAAGCTGGATCTTTAATACTGAGTGTAAATCCACCAAGTAGACCAGGAAACTCATCATTGGAAACGATCTGGATGGGGAATGGATCTCCTACAGTTTAGAGGAGATGGGGTGGGAGATGAGGCTGAAGAAATGGGGAAGTGATATTATAGGGCAGGGCTCAAATGCCATTCTAAAGAATCTGTCATCTCTGTATTGGAGGATCATTGCAGATACTGATAGAATCTGCTTTGTCAACCAATGGCTTAAATTTACTGACATGCTTCTGTGAACCATGGTGATTGCTGGGAACCTGAGACTCTGTTCATTCATCTTAAACTAAGGGGAAGGGTGCTGCTGCCTGTCCTAACTCACAGTTCGGCAGGAGAATCATGCGACTTTACATGAAACTAGGAAAAGCCAAGCTAAGTATAAGGTAACCTTTCCTTCCAAAAGTGTAACACAAAGGGACGAGTCCTATGTGGATTACCATCATAGGCTTTTAGTAATTGCAGGGCAATAAGCTAATTACTGTGTTTTATCTTCTTCCTTCATAGGACTCTAAACAGAATGAGTAAACTCGGAAAAATTAAATTAAGGCCATGAACAAGGGGAAAAAAAACTGCCCCCAGAAGGAAGCCAATAGTGGAGACATAGTTAGGGTCTTCAAACTTTGGATGCTCAAGTCTCCTTTCCTTGCCTAAATCCAGGGCTCCTGTATTTGTGCTCCTGGGTAACTGTGAAAGCCAGTGTGGAAAACCAATACCATATACATCATTATAATGCAAATGATCTAATTCTGACTGTGACTTTGGCACCCTTAGACTCAGTATTCCCCTCTGGCTTTGATGGTTTGGATTCAACAGTAGGGTCCAATATTTAATTCATTAGCCACTTGTAGCTTTTCTAATGGGAGCACTGATGAGTGCAGTTATTTGGAATCTTATTGACCCACTGCCTCTTTTTATAACAAATATTTTATAATATCCCCTTTAGTATCCTGAAATGATATTCATAGATAATATAAATTATCTATATAGATGATTTTTTAAAAAAAATCAGCGCAATGCCCTAATTGTGATACAGAAGAGGAATTAAAGAAATGGGATTATAATAAAGTAATAACTGCTTCCCATAAGTTAAGTTATAATGCATGGCATGACATTTTAAGAAGGTGTAATGAAGTAGTAAGACACCTACATCCATACACAAAATACCATGAATGGAACAGCTAAAAATTCAGACTAAAACAGATGTATTATACTGGCAGCATAAATAGGGGTATTTCTGTAACTGATATGATTTTCAAAAAAAGTACAGAGCTCTTGGTAAGATCTTTTTTTAATTGAGGTGTAATTGACTCAGTAAAATTTTAAAAAGCTATCTTCCCCAATTTACACAGAAGTTGTATTCCTGAAAAATTCAGGAATGCATTTTTAATCACTGAGATAAATTCCATATGCTCATATGTAAAATAGACTTGAATCTAGGTACGTATGATCATAAAGTGTTTTTAATTTACCGAAATCCGTGGTGGACTTTCAAGAATCATATGGATTGCAAGGTCATTTTTGATTGCACAGGACTATTCTTGCATTGCTTCCCTGACCTCCACCCATTCAAACACTAGGATTTCCTCATCCCCATCATCATTACAAGACACACTCTGTGATACTCCCTTGGTTGAGAGTCTGGATCCAATGTCTTACTCAAATCATTACTTAGGCCGTTACTTTTGAGGTTGAGTGTCCTAAATGCAGTAACATTCTGCATTCTGAAGGACCCCTGGCCCACAGGAAACCGATATGCATGTGGCCTACTGAACTTGCCCCCAGCCCAGAACTTATGTATTGCAGTTCTGACTTCCAGGACCTCAGACTGTGACTGGAGAAAGGGTCTCTAAAGATAGAATTAAGAGAAAGAGAAGAAAGAAAGAGAGAAAGAAAGAAAAGAAAGAAGAAAGAAAAAGAAAGAAAGAAAGAAAGAAAGAAAGAAAGAAAGAAAGAAAGAAAGAAAGAGATGGTAAAGTTAAAATGAGGTCACTAGGGTGGGCCCTAATCTAACCTAATCTAAGATGAGGAGATCGGGTCACGGACACATACAGATGGAAGAAAATGTGAACACACGGGGAGAAGACAACCATCCGCGAGGCAAGGAAAGAGGTCTCACAAGAATCCAGGTCTGCTGGCACCTCGACCTTGGATCATGGGAACATAAATTTCTATTGTTGAAGCCTGTGGTACCTTAGGATGTAGGTGTACAGCAGCCCCTGCAAACTAACACACCTACGTACCTGCCGCGACTATGTTTACAACTATAATCATGATCACTACTCCTATTTTAACTCGTACAACCACTACTGTGATCCCCACCCTCGCTATTAGCAATATTTATGGAACTTTGCATTATTTTTATGGTACTAATCAGTCCCCATAACAAGCAGGTAAACAAACTAAGCCTCTGCATGGGCCGCTCAGCTGCGAGGAGGCAAAATGGGCTTTAGACAAATAGAGCCTGCCTGCAAGGCCCACATCCTTGCTTCTCTACTGCAGTTTCCCCTCATTCTCAGGCGAATCATGTTAGAGGCACATCAGCTGTCTGGAGCACCAGTCAGGAACCTTCTGGGACACTACTAGAGATCACACCAGCATGTGGTCTGATTGGGAGGAACTTGTTAAGAAGACTTGGCCAACTCTGCAGGCATTTACCGTAACAGGTATTTACAAATCAGTTATGACATGTTAGAGGCATGCGGGATAATGGTCAACAACCTTGATTTCTGGGTCAGGTCGCCTTGGGATCATACCCCAGTGTCGTCATTTAGAAGCCAAACATCTTACCCTCCCTGTGACTCTGTTTTCTTGTCTGCAAAATCATAGTTCCTATCTCACAGGGTTATTCTGTAGCTAAAGTGAGCTGATTCACAGTGAGGGCAGCGTTATAAAATGAGGGGCCGATACAGTTACCTCCTGTCAGGGGGGACTTTACAAATGCCACCATTTCAATCCTTACAGCAATTAAGAGCACATGACCTTCCTGACACTCAAAGTTCAGGGAGGTTTTGTAATTTTCTCAAGGCCACACAGCTAGTAGATGGAAGATCTGTGTGACTCCGAGGTCCTCATGGCTTTCCAAATGCTCTATTCCATTTCTCAAATATTTCCACAGTTCTTCTACATATTAGAAAGAAATAAACTGTCCCTCCCCAGCAACCCATCCTACAAACAACCTCTATTCTTTCTGCTAAATAACATACCTATCTTTTTCACGGCAAGGTGAGATATAATATCAAGCCCTGAGATTGTGTGGCGTATGGCTATTTTTTATTTTGCTGGAGAAAATAGCAAAATGCTCACGGGTTAGCTTATTCATTCAGACCAGAAATAGATCCCTGCAGCACACCATTTGATACGCTCCACAAAAATGTGTGGATGTAAAGGGGAAAATATAATCCATCACCTGGATTTTTCTTTTGCTCTTTGGTGCCAAATACTTCGAGATACTGAAACATCTATATGCTCAACAAGGAGGAAATACCTGGAAAAAGCACCATTTTTTTTTTTTTTTTACTTTCCATTCAGATGCTGCAGAAGCACGTGAACATATCCAAGTCTTTAAAGAAGTTAAAACCTTTTCCCTTAATCTAAAGGTCATGTTGCCAATGGAACTTGGCTGGTTCACACCAGAGTGCGGGGAATCACTGTAGTTTGGTTGCATGAAGGAATTATCTCCAGCTCCACTCCCCCGCAAAGAGCTTAGGAATGTATTCACCACCAGATTAAAGCCGGCATCAATTTGAATCTTTGCTCTACTGCACTCTAAGTTCTGTGAATATTAATGGAAATTTCTTTGTTGGACGGTTGGCTGCTTAAATTCATCTGCCATTTTTCGGTTGGAGTCATTCAGGCAATTAATGTTGAGCGTGTGCCCACTCAAATAGGGGCCAGGTGTAGGTCACAGGCATGCCGGCATTGTCTGTGTCTAAAGGTCAGACTTCTGAACTCCGGCACAAGATGGATGGCGAAGCACCAGAAAGATCGATGATTTTGAGTATATTTTAGGTGCAAAGTAATGCGGGGGCAGCCACTTTTTCATTCTTATTTGATAACCTTCAAGTCCCAGTTCTAATAACCATCTGCCTGGGGGCGAAGGAGAGGTCGCTCATCGCTACGTGCTTCCAGCGCAGTCCAGGTGGCTCTCATGGGCCCTTTCGTTGCCTCCACAATGGGATGTGACGTGTTACCACAAACACCACTGGAACAGGGTAGAGTTCTAAAGATCCGGGTGAGAAACCCAACCATCCCATGCCATCATTGTGCAGCCATAGGCCAATTTCTTAAACAGTCTCTGCTACTGCTTCCTTATCGGGGAGATGAGGGTAGTAGTGGTAATCCACTCTGCAGGGATGTGTGAGGTTTAAATGATCTCCCAGAAGTAAAGCTCCTGGAAAAAAAGGCCTGGAACAGCATAAACACTGAGCTGCCGGCTATTATTTTCAGAGGGAGTTGGACCGAATAAAGCACTCCAGAGAGAACGCTGGGGATTAAAAGGTGATTTCAAAACAATGTCAGGATCAAAGATTTAAAAATATTTACTTGCTAAGTCCAATTATCCAAATTACTTCGCCTGGTGCCAAGGTACATTTCGAGAAAGAGAAGATGATCACAGGGTCAGGCTGGGTTTGAATCCAAGCTTGGTGGTCTGCTGGTTGAGTATTTTTGGGGGGATTTCTAAACTTCTCTGAACCTATTTTCTCATCAAACATGAGGATTGTAACACCTGCCCATGGTATAAGATTTCAATAAGAATTGATGATGTAAACTATATGCACTTAATTGATAATTTAAATAAAAGACTCCCCTCAAACCTTCCAACCACTTTTCTCATTATTCCCTGGGATGCAGAATATGTTCGTTTCCGTATTTAACTGATTCTCAGGATGTTTTTGTCCTTTTATCCAGCAGTATCTTCATCCATAAAGTCAGCTTTCTGTTGCATCTTTCCCTTTGCTTTAAGCCCAAAGTAGCCTACTCACTCTTTAATGCCATGGTTTGCTTTTGAGGGAAGAATGGAGAAGCAAAGCTATGAAGACGTCCCTCCTTTGGGGTCCAATCAAGGGGGATTATTGTCCCAGGGATGGATGAGAAGTAGGTGACCAGGAAAGCAGGCTGGTGGCTGAGAGAAGGGCCATCTCTGGCATAAGAAAATGCATCCCTGGCTAAAAAACTTAAGGCCCAATCCGGTCCCTCAACTGCCAACAATCATAAGGTGCAAATGTCCTCTTGTGACACGCGCATTGCTGCTCCAGCTGGGGCTAGTGTAGATTAGTACAACCTTCCTGGAGAGACATCAACTGTTCGTGGCATTTGGTCCATAATTCTGTGGATGAATATGAATACATAAGCAAACAAGTGGACTGATAACCAAGGACAAGATTTTCACCAAAATATTAGGTGTTATGGACCCTGATTCATAACCCAACAAAACAAAATTCATCGATAAGTTACATTTATGAAATGACCTTCTTCTAAGCCATTAAAAAATACAGTGTGAGAACATTTAATGGCAGGAGCAATAGTCATGATGCAATCTTATGTAAGAGATAAAAGATTTTCCTTAGACAAAATGCAAGCCAAATTTTGTGCGGATGTGTATAACCAAGGAAAGAAAAACTACCCCAGAAATGAACAGTGACTCTCTGTCGTGGAATATTGGTTTTTTGTTTTTGTTTTTTGCATTTCATGTGTTCCCTAAAAGTAACTCAAATGAGCAGAAAAAGTATTTCAAAGGTTATTTTGAAATAGTTTTGGTTCAGGTGGCTCCCTGTGGAGTGTGTGTAGACTGGGTTTCCAGGACTGCCCCAGAAACCCCACGTTTTGCTGTTTAATCGGAGTCCCAGCGTCCCTGCCCTGTCATCAGTGGCCGCCTTCTGATGGGCCCTTGGGTGGTCATGGACACCCACCTCACCCTAGCATGGAAGGGGGCCAGGTGTTAACATCTGGATGTGATTCTGGCTGCAGCAAGCACCCTTGCTCCCATACTTGTGAAATTTCCTGGTTGGAGGCCAGCACTTCGTGGGAGTCTGTGCTGTGTAGTGCAGTGGGTGCTTTAAATACCTCAGTTCATAAGATTCTGAAGCTCAGAGATATGGCCAGCATGACAGAAAGGCAAGCAAAATGCTGAGAATGCAAAATTTAAAGAGATTCTCAGGGTCATGCTTGCCTCCTTCAATTTTGCACCCCAGGTGTCACCCTTATACCACCTTCATCCCGGCCCTGTTCAGATGGGCAAAATAACTTGCTCAACGTCATTGAGCTGGTAACAGGTTGAGTTTGGGATCATTTGCAAGTGCAGCTGATTCTGAACTCCTGCCTTTCCCATTATATCAATCTGTAGAGTTAAAAAGTGCAGTATAAGTACACAGGGCACATAAGCATGTTCGAGTGTGTGTGTACAGTCATGTGTACACCATGATGCACAATCCTTCGTATTTCAAAAGCATGAAAATCATATATTCGATCACATGGCAAGCCCAGGGCGCAAACATGAGCCGTTCCCCCACTTCAAAGACAGGCGCAGTCAGCACATCCCAGGCTCCCGCAAGACCACATGCTCAAAGAAACGTGACACGCAAATGGCTCTCCCCGCAGTGTGTGGATCCTGCCATTCTGTCGCTGGGGCTCAAGACTAATGTGATTAGACGTCGGACCTTCCCCACCTGAGCTGGGTTCTGAGTTCACAGAACAATCTGCGGCCACTGGACAGCCAGTTTGCAGTTCACTGATGGGCCAAAGCACAGTGTGGCAAGAGCGAAGACAAGAAGTCTTCTGGTCAATTTTATCGTGTGATGGAAATATGACTGGTTTAGCAGAATCACCTAGTGACAGAGAAAGGGGTTTTGGCTCCTCCCTGCTTGGGATGGTGTTCGAACACCAGGCAAAATAGAATCCACCTTTTTGATTCCACTTCATAATACCTGATGCAATTTTACAGTAATGGGATCATTTTGCTGCACTGGAGGAGTAGGTGGTTCTGTTTTACGTAAATCTCCAGGAGGGGCTCAGCAGTTGAGCACCTGCCTTCAGCCCAGGGCGTGACACCAGGGTCGTGGGATGGAGTCCGGCATCGGGCTCCCCACAGGGAGCTTCTCCCTCTGCCTCTCTCTGTCTCTCATGAATAAATAAGTAAAATTTAAAAACACACACACACACACACACACAAAATCTCCAAGTGGGGAAATATTCAAATATCCAAATATTTGGATAGAATAGAATAGAAATAGAATAGAATAGAAATTCTATTTCTATTCTAGAAATAGAATAACCAAAAGGTGTGTGTGTGGGGGGGTGAAATCCCAGAGTGTTTTTTTGTCATTTATGCATTTAGGAAACATTTATTAAACACGTAAGTGCCAGGCACTGTATACAGCATGACTTCACTTACTCTTTCCCCTACACAGTGAGGTCATTATTACTTATTGTCCTCCTTTTACTGATGAGGAAACAGAGACTTATGGAGGTTACATGTGTCACCCAACGTTGCAGCCAGTGAGTCTGTTTTGAACCATGATTCAAAACTGCATCTGGTGTGCTTTTCTCCCCCTGCTTTCCAAATACTTGTAAAAGTGAATTGCATTTAATTGAATTATGGTGCTGTGCATACAACTGATTAATACATGCTGGCTGAATGAATGGTTAGTGACTGTATTTATACCTTGTATCCATAAATTTAATATATGTTGTGCTGAGGGAGATGCCTCAATGGGAAGATGACAGTTAACAAGGTCATTTTCTGATATGGAAAATACATAAATGTGTACGTGCCTCCTGCATTTAATTTCCTTACTGCTCCTGAAATGGATATTCGCCAGTCGACTGAGAGCTGTTGCTCTTTGTTATCTGAAGGTACCATATCATCTGGGTTGCATACAGTGCAGAATGAAGAGGGAAGATTAATCCCCCTGGAAATTTGCTCACATCTCCCTAGAAATGGAAAGTGCTAAGGCAGCCAGAGAAATTGTCCCTCCTGACTCTCACTTGCTTTCTGAATTCTGATAACTTATTTCCCGACCTTTGCTTCCCAGGCCTATAAGGCAGAGGGGTAGGACTCAGGCTTCACTAACATTATCTCCACTCCTGAAATTACAGTAAGTGTCACAGCCTTACCTTAGCCTTTTCTACCATGACACTTGGGCCTTTACTTTAAACAAAAATTCATTTTTTGGGGATCTGTCATTGCTTAATTTTATGGTGCAAAATTTAGTTGAAAATACGGTGCAGATATCATTCCCCAGCGTCAGAAGATCCTAACTCATTACAGTCTTCTTCAGATTGCTCATCTACCGTGAAGTCACATCACCCTAGCCTTACCCAAGCTGCCATAACCCTTCCATCACCGCACACGGATCTGGGGAGTTTAGAGTAAATTCTCATGTCATACAGGGCTGGTTGTAGTCTGACTCTAACTGCTTTTTCACCCTCAGCTCACACAACAGGGCCTTTGCTCCTCTTCTGCAAAGGCTTCTTTGCCCAAGAACATACTGATCAACACATACACTTCCATCAATGTTGCTTGGTCAATGTCTGAGCCTTCTTCAGATCGCTACTAAGTTGTCCTTATTTGTTCTTACTGGTTCCTTAGACCTGTTTTCTCTGAGCCTTTAGTCCACTTCTCACCTGACTTTTTTTTATATAATCAGACTATTTTTTTTTCATATATTGTTGGGGATGAGTTGCTCAACATTCGTGATGGCGTTTTCTCAATACAGCGTTCCCAGTGCCCGGTACTGTCCTGGGCACTTATGTGTTTGCTTAGTGAAGGAATAAACAATATGCAGAACTATGACCCAGCTTAAGTTGAGTGATCACACTGTTGGGGCTCTTTGTGGGCAGTTGTGGGATGAGGTTGCTGAACCACACTTGGTCTGAGGGGATGAGCAGGTTGGGAGTTAAAGCTCTTCCACTGATGAGCAGAGTTGACCTATATGGTTCAAATAAGTCTCTGGGCCTAAATTTCTTCCCTGGAGGACAGTTTTTATTCCTCCTCAGGTGTTTGTGAGCATTAATGTAACAGTGGACTCTGAAAACTATGAAAGCACTACAGGTATCTCAGGCATTGTTATTTTTTTAAATTTCCTAAGGGTAGCTATGATCCTGATTGACTTACAAGAGCAATTCACATAAAGCACCCAGTTGGAGTAGGGACCGTGATCTTATTAATATATTAAATGTTTACCAGGTTATAGAGCATTCCAAAACCACTAAAATCGCTGATCCTGTAGTCTGTTCTTTCTCCTAATTTCCATAAATGTTTTAATTTCCTTTGAAATTTTATTTTTAAGTTTCTAGAGTGCTGTGCAGTTCTGCCTCAGAAAAAAAAATTACCTTATAAATGGAAGATGGGTTGCTATATAAACTCAAAACTGGCATCCGTAGTAATGTGAAGTTTCTTTGCCTTTTGAAAGAATAGTGAGATTTAAATACACTCAAATCAAAACAAAGAATTTACCAGTGTTTCCTTGTTAACTGATAACACTATTACTGGTATTAAAAGAATAAATGCCTCCATATATGTATGAATTCATCACTTTGTTTTTTCATCATGTCTAATTTGAATGGAGAAGAAATGGGGGTGGCTTTCTTTCTTTCTCTCTTTCTTTCTTTCTTTCTTTCTTTCTTTCTTTCTTTCTTTCTATCTTTCTTTCTTCTTTCTTTCTTTCTTTCTTTCTTTCTTTCTTTCTTTCCTTCCTTCCTTCCTTAAGCAGGCTTCATGCCCAGTGTGGAACCCAACCCTGGGCTTGAACTCATGACCCCAAGACCAAGACCTGAGCTGAGATTAAGAGTAGGATACTTAACCGACTTAACCACCTAGGCTTCCCCTCTTGTTTTAGAAGCAAATATTGTACATTCCCATACACATACATACTCCAAAGTAATATACTTACTGTTCAAGAAATACGTATCAAATATCAGTGAAATAAGAATTATATTAACCCAATGCATTAGTGTTTCCAATTTAAGAAGAGAGGCAGGGCTGATTATTATATTCTATAGGACATTATTTAGGGCATTGAGTTTCCTTTGATCAGATTCTGGGTGTATATATCACTAATGGTTTGTGTTGTGTTTTTCCAAGTTTCTTTTATTTATTCTCCACTGAGAAGGATTATGCCTGAGGAAGTGGGCATTGAATGTTGAAACTTGAGAAAGGGTTTCCCCTTTTCTGGGTTTACAACCAGGGATGCATTTCTTAGTGCCACTCATATTTAGTGACTTCACTTGAAAACTTGGGATATAAGTAGGGTCACACCTCATGAGGGTTTTGAGGTGACTAAATATATTAAACACGTGGCATAGTATTTGGGACACAGTATGTGCTCAGTAAATGTTGATTTCTGAAATATGCATCATTATCTAAAAGTATCATAGAGAAAACTTTAAACATTTCTTATTCTCTTGGCTCCACTTAAAACTGGATATAGATATAGATAGATAGATAGATGATAGATGATAGATAGATAGATAGATAGATAGATAGATAGATAGATATTGTGGATGACCTTTCCCTAAACTATTTTACTGCGGGTGAGAAACAGTTTAATTAAATTAAAGTCAAAAGTTTTCCCCTGAGATCCAAAGTGCTCCTGCCCTTCTCAGCAGAAAATGTGGCTTTTAGACAAGAGTATTGATAAAAAGAATTTGTTCTTACTGTTAGCACAACCCAGTCAGGGCAATTCTTCAAGAGGTGAGCTCCAGCCTTTTATTCGTGATTAGATATTTTGGTTTCAAAGTTCCTACTTTGAAAGGTACAGGTTGGACTTGAGAGAGAGAGAGAAAAAAAAGACCAGTTATGGATTTAGGGACATTTTCATTTCCTTGGAATATGTTACCTGAATGCCTGTGAAGAAGGCCACTGAATCTAGAATCGCTCTTCTGATCTCCAAAATCTTCGGGCAGGCCATTTAAGGCTCCTCTTCTAGTCGGTATGGTTTCGTGCAGGGCCTGCATGGGTCTCTGTGACTCTCACTTTCTAGGTCCCCATGGTAGATCTCTGCCTCCCACATTTTTTGGATGGGCATGTTCTGCCTTTGGATAAATTTTTCCTATCAAGCACCTGCTTATAATCCAGTCGTGGCATCCAGGTTAATCCCCACGAGCCTTTAGAGAGGCATTTCAGCCCCCTCCAAGGACACCAGCTCATGTAATTTATTTTCTGGTTTGGGAGCCCCTCTTGGTAGTCCTTATTAATAAATAAGGCAGGCCTTATAAATAAATCCTTACTTATCTGGCTTCACTTCTAGACTTTTTTTTTTTTTTTTTGCTTAGTGATAAGTATATGGGGATTCATTGTACTGTTCTCTTTATTCTTACACATGCTTGAAATTTTCCATAATAGAGTTTTTTTAACCCTCTTTGTGATCTTTAGCTCCCATCCCCCAACCCCCCACCCACGGTCAGCTCCTTTGGTACCTGGCCCTATTTTTACATTCTTTACAGTGCCACGTGTCCCTCATACTTGTCTGTGATTGTGGGTGATTCTTTCATTCCTTTCCATATTTATAAAATTAAGCATGTTAGAGACTTTTACTTTTTCTTCCTCATTGGGATCCATTCGATGTTTAGTAAACCTTACCCTAAAAAAGCCATCCTCATCCTGTTCTGTTTCCTTTTAGAGTATAAGCACATTTTTCCTCGTTGTTGAGGGAAAGGGGAGGTGAGAGTTCTTAATCCAAGTCTAGGCTCTTTCCATGCCCCACGCTACCTCATCTGAGCTCAATGCTTCTTTTCCTGGAATTTCAACATGCTGCATGGCCCCTGCAAGAAGCAGCAGGCCAGGAGGTGCCAGGTGGGGATTCTGAAGTCAGTCTGTTGACTCATTAACACACACAAATACTGGCTTCCTTTTTTAATCTAACATCTACTGCCTACATAACATTATTATTAATTCCCCCGTCCTATAAATAGACCTTCAGCTTCTGAATGAGATTTACTCAGTGGAGAATTTTTTCAGGTCTCTATCTTTTTACAGTGTCAGGACAAAGGCTGTTGAGGCAGCTACATCTGGAGAGAGAATTGCGGAAGATAATCAATTTCGTGAGCCTTCTTCATGGCTTGGTGCAGGTGTTCTCCTTCAAATTTTGCAGGAACGTTTAGAGTTTCAGATTTCCGTACATAAGATACCTTTATAAGAGCTGTTTGTTTCATTTTCAAAAGGATAGACATAGTACCCTTTAGGTGGAAACTAAGGTTCGTCTTAAATGGCAACTCTGCTTTGTTAGCAATGGTGACCAAAGCCCTGTGTTGTAAAGGATCCTGAGGCTAAGCTTTGGTGGAGCAGAGCAGAGTGCTTGTACATACTCAGGGCACTGAGACATGAATATAGTCCTAGGGGGCTTCATGGATGACCAGCCTGCTCCAGCAAATATAGTTTCATTAAATTAACTAAAATGTTTTAGAGAATAGGTTGTGTAATCTCTTAATTTCTCTTATCAGAAACCCAAAGTCCAAAACCTTTGTGTCACTATGTCAGAGTGGAAGTTTGAAGTAGAAATAAAATTGATGCCCACCTCTCTTCCTTACTCTAGTTTGCTACCCTCCTATCTATCTCCTTAGGCTAGCAAACCCATTGTTGGTACATGTAAATTGTGCATTGACAAGGAATTTTTTCGATGTGAGATTTTTTTTTTAATGGGAAATCAGTTGGGTTTTATCCTTAATAATAACACTAATTGTAGTAGCTACGTCATAAAATTGTTACAAGGATCAAATATGCAAATTCACATAAAATAATAACAGTTCTGCCGCAGAGAGTTTTGGCTACATCATCACTCTCAAAAAGTGCTGGCTTAAAAATAAATAGTGCTGGCTCGTTTCCACAAGTGCAATAAATAGATCACTTCCACATCCCCATTTCTCAATGAGGAGGTCTATGTGGGCCAGTAATCAAACATAAGGGCAGTAGAGTTGGCATTCTTGACAAATTTGAAACCCCCTGTCTTTCCCATCTACACCCCAGTCTGGACTTTTGCAAAGTATCTCCCTCCTGAGCCTCCTGCATTTACACTTCTACTCTCTGAGCCATCTTGTCGAATCTGTCTTGTCCACTGGAATAATCACCAGTGATACGTCTGAGACATACACGGAATCAAATCAAATCAAATCAATGTTTAGCACGCTCTATTATTTACCTGTGTTACTTGTTAACATTAGGAAGTGATGTGCAAAGCTCCTGAAACAGGCTGTTGTCCATATTCCCCGGGGATCCCCCTATATATCTGTGTGATCAGATGCAGAGAACTCTGTAGGGTTCTTCCAATATATCAAGCCATCGGGATGCAGGGATTGGAAGACCAGGTTTGGTTTCTGATCTGCATACTTGTATCTCAGAAAGTTTAACTACCAGTAAAGTGCGTTAGAACAACATATACCACAAATGTGTGCCTCTGGGGATTGCAATAATTTAACCAAAACATCACACATTCACATTTAGTGGGCAAAAAAAATAAATAAATAAAAGAATAGGTGGTAGTAAATAATGCTTGATAAGGTGTGAAAGAGCCCTCTCGTTTTCCTTATTTCTTTGACCATTTATAATTCCTAGTACTTGTTGTTTCTCAGAATGTCAGCCACGTCGCTGTTAAGAAAATAGGAACAAGAAAAGAGAAGCTGACTACTTGTCTGTGCAGGTTATCACAAGAGTACAATGACACGTTAGATATTTTTAGATGAGGAATTTAATGGATTATCTAACACTGTGTCAGAATTTGTTGTTCTCACCAAGTGATTAAGTTTAGAGTGGAACAGTAATTAATGAGTATGGATGTTTGCTAGTGTGCCTTAAAAAGCATAGTTTCTCTAGGTTGTGTGAATGTGAGTCTTTATAAAACCAACACACACGGCATCACATCCACACACACAATCACAAAAGCAATCATATCAGACATTTTCGTAATCTGATTTATATTCAACTTCACAAAAATCTTTCCATCCCAGCAAATCAGGAACTCTCAGCACTTTTGTCTCCGCATTGCCCACATCATCTGACACCTTTATTTGTTCACTGGGGCAATCCTGAAAATGTGTGGTGAATTGATTTGTTCACTGATTATTTCAAACACAACACTAGGAACAATGGGAATGAAATGGCAGTGGACGCCACTGGCTACTGGGTGAATCCTGCATTCTTTACATATGCAAAATATGCGTGATTAAAGGAGGAATTCAGAATTGCAAATTCCTGAGCTATTTTGTGCTAGCTAGGAAAATGTTTCTTTGCACCCTCTTAATGGCAAACTGCTCCAACATCTTAACCCTCCTCACATGCTCACAACAAGGCATCACTTGTCATTTTCCTCCAGAAGGTAGAAGTGGATTTTGATGGCAGAAACAATTATAGGAAGTAACTAATAGAGCCATTATTAAACATTTATTAAGGCCCCAGTGTGTGGGATCCACTGATGTGTTTTAAAAATAACTTTCTCACCCTAATACTTGCACTATAACCTAATTTACTTTGCATTTAATTTTTTAATGTATATAGGAAATTAGAAGAGTTAAGTTTCTATATAATTCCCATGGTGGCCAGGGCAGAGGGAAATGAAAAGAGCAAAGTTATATTCTATTAGTTTTAAGAAATAATGACCCACTGGGGTCATACTGACAATCACAGTATGAGGTGTACTCCAGGCTCCTCCTAACTTTGTGGTGATAGAATTGAATCTAGGGTTCCTCAGGGCCTGAGATATCTGGGGTTTTAGGGAGGGAGGCCCATATTAATGGGTTAAGGCCGTAGAAGTGGACAGTTGCTACCCCAAAGACACTGAAGTCTGTTCAGTGTAGAAATTCTTATTGTTCGTGGGGAACACATTATAGTAACAACGACTACACATGGTAGGTACTCTCAGGCAACACCTGTTGTCTCTGTCCTGTTCTAGGGAGGATTGTGCCTACCACCTAACTTGGGTATTGAGGTTCAATCTCACATTCTTGCATACACATGGCCTTGCAGCATTTGCTGTCCACGGAGATGACGAGCACACATGGTGAACCTCTAATGAAAGCAGGTACTTTCATGAAACAAGGAACCTATTTGGGGACAGGAAGGTCGTGTTTCCTTCTGCTTCATCAATGTGAAAAGGGGACTTGTTGCAACAACCATTTCTCCATTATAGGAAGAAACCATATCTGAAGCAGGAGACAGACTGACAGTTCATCAGAAGTAGAGATACAGAGAGTATCTATAATAATGAAAAGCAGGATTTGGGAGGGGAGGGAGGAAGAACAAGAAGAGGAGACGGAGAAAGGGGGAGAAAGAGAAAGAACGTGAGAAGATGATGAGGCTGATGAAGATGCTGACGATCAAGAAGTCATATTTTCATCTCCTGAGACTAAATTCATGTATACCTACAACCTCTCTGATGATGGAAGCCAATGACTTACTTTTCTTGTTTAAGCTTGACTTGTTTCTATTGCTTACAAGCAAGAATCCCAATGAATAGAGACTTCAATGATTTTAAATGGAAAAAGCATTATTATTTAATATTATTATTAACGAAAAATAATACCAAGCCCAGTGCCAGGTATTAAGCAACTAAGTTTAACTCATTTAGTGATTTCATTACCTCATGCATTAGTACTACTACAATTATCACCGTGTTACAGATGAAGAAACAAGGACTGAGAATGGTTGAAATGACTTGACCCAAAGTACTCAGATATCAAGGAATAGATCGTCAGAATGTGAACCCATTTGGGAAAGCAAAACCCATGTGCTGGGTTCTGCTTCTAGAACTCTGACATAAAACATTAGTGCCACCGTCAGTAGGGTATGGCTCTTCACAGCCCTCTGAGAAGATAAAGCTCAGAACTTAAAATTTTATGGGAAAATCAAACAAACAAGGTTGAGGCAAAATAGCTTAAGTAGATACATTTTATATGCGTTTTGTACACATTACATGAATAATAATATTTGATGCTATATTCTAAATTTCCTTATAGAATGAAAAATAAAATAAATTTCTTTCTATTCTCCTATGCTTATTGGAGATTTTTAAGACTTTCTTTCCCCTTGGTTTCAATAAAATATACCTAAATGTGTCTTGTTTTGTCACAGATAATATGCCCAGTAAAAGGCATTTTGGGATACGGATCTTCAAACACTTAATTCATTTCTGGTTTCATGTGCCATCTGAGGGAGTTCCGATACCCACATCACTTTCCTTTTTTTATCCCCCGAGGCTGTCAAAATTAAAATCTGTTCAACTTCCTATTTTTCTACACTTCTCTATTCCCAAACTCCAGTTTTCTTATGCTAAAATTTTTACTCAAATAGAACTCATGTTTGGGAAGGGATTGCATTGCACTTTTTTTTAAATGTAGATAAATTTGGCTATTTTTATGTACCAAATAGCCTATAAAAGAAAGTTCTGATGGCTGCCCAATATCCTAGTGGAGGGTGAAGGCAAGCCAGGTAGAAATTTGTGGCTGCATGAGATAAGGAGATCCTGAAGTTTCAGTATGAGTTAAGTGCACTAGTATCTGGCTTGACTGGACAGAGAGGCAAAGAAACAGGGTATATCTAGGGTATGTTCTTCCTATAGCAGGGGGTAGGTGAGCAAGAAATAGTCAAACCGAACACACACACACACACACACACACACACACACACACACACTTAAAACCTTGCTTTCAACGTGGCACATGCTATGTTCAATCACTTCCATTGGCAAGCAACCCACAGACAACGTGTAGCCTGTGTGACAGATGAAATTGTGGTTGTAATCCATTGAGATTTGAGTTTCTTTGTGATACCAGCCAAATCCAGCTCATTAATATACATAGCAAAAACACTTTTCATGCTCTTACGAGTTTCTCATGCATATTGTCATTTGAGTCTCCTATCAATGTCCTAAGCAAGTCAGATGGATTATTACTCCCATTTTAGAGAAAAAGAAGTTCAGGAAAAGAAGTTCAGAAGAGAAGAGAAGAGCAAAGCAAAGAACCCCACCTCATCCAGGAAGTGGAAAACATAGTCTTCATAAAGTTCTCCTGATTTCTTTTTTAGTTCCCTGCCCTTAATCACATCCTGCCACACAAATGAGCTATGTCCAGGCAGTTCCTAGTCTCTTTGGAAGCTACATTAAGCCATCAGGATACTAAGTGCACTTACTGTGAGGAGGACATGAATTATTAAACTGTATCCTACTGACCTGGAAAGTTCATGCAAAGAGACCTCCTTATACCATGCTGAGGTTTATTCACCCAAGACACCTTGTCTCAAGAATGTGTTAGGTCAGTCTTGACATGGTTCATCTTATGTTATGGAAGTGGCTAAGGTCCCTTTCGGCTCTCGGCCCGGCCATAGATGGGACCAGCCAGGCAGGCCAGCAAACCCCTGTTTCTAGAGAAAGAGCAGAGTCAGAGAAATGATAGGGTGGGTCCTAATCTGAGTTGGGTGGGGATGAACCCAAATTTGAGCAGAGGGACAGTTGAGAATAGGACTCTGTGGATTAGTGAAGAACTGAGCCTGGGCTGGGTAGGGAGATCCATTACCAAGGAAATTAGAGGTATCTATTCCAAATCTAGGAGGAAGGGGCCAAAAAAGTATAATCTCCAGTCCTAGGGGCTGATGACTCTTCAAGCTTCAGTTTTCTGGTTAAGAAGACTGTGTATTTGCATTTTAGATGTTTCAGTTAAGCTATAATTCTGCTCTTTGCTTTTTTATAAAATTCAATTTTTTTTTCATTCTGGTAATGTTACCTCAGAACAACCACTTCTCTTTCCCTCTTTCAAATGAGATACTATGAATACTTGCCAGAAATATCAAGTTAATGCCCAAGCCAGCTCTATGTTCTGATTTATCTTCCACGTTGACTCCGAGTAACAGAGCCATACATTAAGGAACAAAGCTCGCTGCCGGGGTATTTATAACCTTGTCTTTTAAAACATTTGGCAGACGTTCAGACCCTCCATATGTTCACAGTATTAAACTTTACCATAAAAGGAACTTAAGAGTTACATTTGAAGAAAGCTGGTATTGTATGGTCTGAAAGTCTGGCGGTTTAAAAAAAAATAATCAAGTCCAACTTGAAATAACAGATGTTCTGTGATCCTGCTGAAAGTTTAAATGCCACACAACAAAGTCCTGCTCTCCCTAACACTGCAGATGTCATATTTCAGGAGCATTTTCAGTGACGCAGAGCAGACACATTGAGCTTCGGAGCCCGGTTTAATAAGGATGCATTCCTGAGTGCTGAGGACCAGAAAGGAAGACTGTAGGGAGGGGGTGAAGCGGGCCAGCCCCCAGCCACACTACTACCCCCTCCCCGCATCAGGGAAGCCTGCAGAAGCCAGGCAGCTTCCCATGGTGATGGAACCCCTCCCACGGGGGAAGCAAATCTGTAGACGTATGGGAGTAAATACTGGAACCTATTTTTCTATTCAGATAGAAATTACATTCATTTACGTAAAAAATAAGAAAGAACCTCTTTTTTCCCCCTAATACTTGGTACTGATTGAAGCTGGCACCAGATCCTGAACATTGTTTAATGCATCCCGTGAAAGTGTAGGGAATCCATAACTTGACAAGGTTGGCAATTATTCTACTGCCATTGTGTTGTGAGGTCCTGCAGTTTAGGGTGGCGCAGTTAAGTAGATTTATGGAGCATATAATGTGGCTTGACTAAATTAATCCGTTCAAAAGGAAGTAGATTTTTAAGAAATCGTTAAAATATGTATTGAAGATAATACTAACCAGGCAAGCAGAAGTGGACTCCAAGAGAAGAGGAGAAACCACTACCCTGAGGATGAGCCTTCATCAGCCACATTTCAAGCTACATAACAGCAAGGTCAGGTGTCCGAAGAGTTACGTAACCCCAAAAGGAGCCTAAATGCAATGCACCGTCTAGATTCTGTAGTATTGGGATTAAACAACAGAAGAAAGATGGTAGTGGACAAACTGGTAAAATTCAAGTGAGGTCTGTAGTTTAGTTAATACTATTGTATTGATGTTAGTGTATTAATTTTGATAAGTGGTTGTATATATAATTAACAGTAGGAGACACTGGGTGAAGAGTATAACAGGAACAGTCTGTACGTCTTCACAACTTTCCTGTAAATTTCAAATCATTCCAAAATTATTATTTAAATAATTATTGCTAAAATAATAAGGTGGACAGCCCGGGTGGCTCAGCAGTTTAGCACTTCAGCCCAGGGTGTGATCCTGAGGACCCGGAATCAAGTCCCACATCGGGCTCCCTGCAAGGAGCCTGCTTCTCCCTCTGCCTGTGTCTCTGCCCCTCTCTCTCTCTGTGTGTCTGTCATGAATAAATAAATAAAATCTTTTTAAAAAATAATAAAACATAAAATAAAATAATTTAAGGTGAGCCAAGGATGAATCAATGCTTATAAAATAAACTAAAAATCCTGGGAATGAGAAAAAAAAATGCCAATTAACTCTAATAGCATTCAAAATTCTAACCAAAGAAAATTAGGGTTTTTTTTGACATTTTTCCTAATTTTTTCTCCTCTTAAAGATCCTAATTATATATTGACAAATATCTTAGACAAAATATTTTAGATCTACTTCTATTTTTTCCAAGCTTTATTAAGAAACATGACAAAACTGTAAGATATTTAAAGTATAAAACATGATGATTTGACATATGTATACCTTGGTAAAGACAGCTGCCCCTCCCCATCAAGTTAATTAACAAATCCATTACTTCATATCTTTACTATTTTTTTCTGTGTGTGCAGACGTTTAAGTGCTCCTTTCTAAGCAAATTTCTTTTTTTTTTAAATTAAAGATTTTATTTATTATTTATTATTTATTTATTTATTTATTTATTTATTTATTTATTTATGAGAGCCTTGGGTGGGGGTGGGGGGGCAGAAGCAGAGGAAGAAGGACAAGCAGACTCCTCACTGAGCTCAGAGCCTGACTGGGCTTGATCCCATGACCTTGAGATCATGACCTGGGCCAAAATCAAGAGTTGAATACTTAACTGACTGAGCCACCCAGCTACCCATCTTAGCAAGTTTCAATTATACGGTAGTGTTTTCAGCTATAGTTACTGTGCTATACATTAGATTCTGAGACCTTATTTATCTTGTAAGTGAAAATCCGTATCCTTTTACTAACCTTTTCCTGTATCCCTCACCCCTAACCCCTGCAACCACTTTTCTGCTCTCTGTTCCTAGGAGTTGAGCTTTTTAAGAAAAATGATTCTAAAGACAGATCATCATTCTATTCATCTCTGGTAAACCTCATTCTGAGTATACAAGTTTTCATTCATGAAAAATGGAGGTAACATCTTTGTTATCTTACGCTACGGAGAGGACATTTTGATAATGCTTCTGTTGTTATGTGATTTTCTCGTCAACGATGATTTACCTAACAATCCATCCAACATTCACAGTTAAAACACATACTGTCAGTAAAAAAATAAATAGGGATTCTCAATAAAAGAAAAATGAGTTCACAATAATGGATTTATGGCCTTGGATGGTTCTGTTTCTCAAGTAGGATTCATTGTGTAAGACAGCATTATAATCAGGTGATGATGGGAAAAAAAGGCCAATGAAATTAGCAAGAAATATAACCAAATGTATTACCACCTTTTTTTTTTTTTTTTTTTTTTTTAGAATTTACCCATGTACTCATGAGAGACACAGAGAGAGAGGCAGAGACACAGGCAGAGGGAGAAGCAGGCTCCATGCAGGGAGCCCGACGTGGGACTTGATCCCAAAACCCCGGGATCACGCCCCCAGCTGAAGGCAGACACTCAGTCGCTGAGCCACCCAGACATCCCACCAACTCTTCCTTCATTAACCAAGTAACTCCTCCTAGAATCCTTGTTTTAAAACTATGATTAGCCTACAATATCACTACGGAGACACTATTCTTAGAAACTCTTTCCAAAATTTAGAAAATGATGCCGTAACTAAGACATGTCCATACTAGTAAATCTATTTCTAGAACTCATTGCAGAGGAAAATCAAAGGCGTTTGTGTTTTTGTTATTGTTTTTGTTTTTGTAAATAAGGGTGTTTGTCCTGACGTTATATACAATACCAGAACAAAAGAGGAAATTCACTTACATTCCTCCAAATAAATGTTACACCTATCATCTCTTTGAGTATTATTCAATCCTTATGTTTCAAATATATTATAAGGGTGTGGAAACTCAGGACCTTTTTCACCCTCAAATACTAATGTGTACATGCAAGATGACTTTAAAGAGAAGAAGGTGAAAGAAGAAGAGGAAGAAGAAGAAAAAGGAGAAGAAGAAGACAAAGAAGAAGAAGAAGAGGAGGAGGAGGATGTGAAATTATTCTAAGCTATTTTCCTATTTGAAAATTTTGAAAAATTTCCTATTTTTCTATTTTCCTCATTTGAAAAGTAGAGATAATAATACTGTTTGTCTCCCGGGTAGTTGTGAGAATTGCATGAGGAAATGCCTGTAAAGTGCTTTAGAGGCTGGTCTGATCCGCACCTTGCCCGTAACAGGTGCATGCTGACTGAGGATGATGACGACTGCCTTCTGCAAACGTAAGTGGAGCCTGGCTGGCAGCCTGGGATGTGATTTCAGGGGAAGAGCCACAGCTGGCCAGGGCTTTCCGGGAAGACTCTTGCTTAAGGTAGCTGCAGGATTTCAAAGAGGTAGGTGATTTTTCCCATGAAGGACCCCAAAAACACTGCCTGCCACTAACGTGCCTGCCACTTAAATGCTTGCCCTGGAGACACCCGCCACTGCAGTGTCGGCCTGAAGATCTGGGGTGAGTTCACCCAGGACGTCACTACCTCCCGGAGCTTTGACCTGTATTTGCAAAGAGTGTTTTCAAAAAGGTAAACTTACTCGTGTCTCAGTCTTCCATGTGTCACTCGGCCATTCCTTCTCTTAGCCCCCTCTTCTTCCCTACTCCCTTCTCCCTTCTCCCCGCCTCATTTACAACTGCCTGAGGTCTGCCCTGTTGTCTCTCTCTGAGTCTATGATCCTGGTTATGTCCCTATCCTTAGTCTATTCTTATTCTTCCTTATTCTAACAAATCTCCCCTTTGACTACTGGATGTATCTTTTAAAATTCAAAGCTGAGCAATCCCCTTCTTATTTTTAAAACTTTTCCTAGCTCCCTGTTTTTCACAGGGGTAAAATTGATTGGTGCGGCATGAACATTTCTTCACCATTGAACCTCACTATGCTTCTCAGATGCATTGCAAACCAATCTTGCCAGCCGACGCCCGTCTGGTCTGGTCTCGTGCAGAAATGCCTCCCCTTCCCTGAGCGCACTAGTTGTCACGCTTTGCTTGAAGAGCAAGCTGGTCCGTCTCTGGAAGGCTCTCCCCTGTGTTTCCGGCCTGTGAACTCTTGCTTCTCGGAGACGTGATCTCCTCCAGGAAGCTCTCCTTCTCTTCACCCAGAAAGATGACTTCTCCTTCCTTTTCCCACTATTACTAAACTTTCTTTCATCTTATCTTGTGGGATTGTGGTTGATCGCTTCATGCCCTCGCTACCTACCACTGGGCTGTGAGCTTCGCGAAGGGCTCTCTGCTATTTATTCCCAAACTAAGCAGAGTATTTCCTACATAATAGCTCCATAGCTGAGGGTTGGTGATTTGATTGACAAATACTTTTCGAGGGCCTATTGTGGGTACAAAATCCCGCCATTAGTATGCATGAGAAGTTACCTCTAGGAGGTCCCAGAAAAAAATGCAAATATGTTACCTAAGTAGCATTCGTTATACTGGTGCAGCGTATCTATCAAGTTTTAATTTAATTGGTGAATTTACCCATGGACTATAGAGATGTTACCGGCTTCAGGCACAGATAGATGCAGGCACTTAAAAAAATTATCAAAACTCTTTCTTTTGTGCCTGCTCTGACTTCATTCTCAAGCAAGTCCTGTCCATTTGGTGGCACAATAGGAACAAATGGACCCTGTAGACTTACATCTTCCTAGATAACAAGCCCCGAGAAAGTCCTTATTTTCAGAGAAAAAAAAATATGGGTATGATTCTTACCTGGTCAAATTTAGGTCATACCTCCACCCCTAAATGAATCAATGTCTTCTCTGACTTACTAGACAGAGGCCAAAGACAAATAAAACTTAGGGACAAAAAACAAAAACAAAAACAACTTAGGGACAGAGAGAAGAAGGGGGTGGTTTCCTAAAGAAAAGTTTTTATTAAAATAGGAGAAGGAGGAAGGAGAGAGAATATGATATATATACATAAGTGTGTATATATACGTGTATATACATATTCAAAAAGCACTCACACTATAAATCCATGACGTCACTCTCTCTCCATCAGTCTTCAAAAACTCATCTCAAGTATCACTTGTGTTGTGAAGTCTTCCCTAGAACCCCAGAAAGAGTGAATCTCTTATTCCCCAGCTCGTGATCCTGCGTCCATCACCGCACGTTATCATGAGGCTCTGCGACTACCTATTCGCCACTGTCCTCCTCAGGGAGAGTGTGTCCCCCAGGGCATAGCCGGCCAGTACATTCCTCTTCCTCTCATACATCCTCCACCTCTTAGTGAAGTCGGGTAGCCTCTTTAGAAATGTTTGCTGATCGCAGGCATGGAACTGCAAGGGGATGCACATTGAAAGAGAGAACAGGAGCTGGTCAAGAGGTAATGGCCCAGGTAGGTTCTGTCCGTCTCATGAGAGTGAGCCCATAAACAGCCAAGGCACATTCTTCTGGCCGCGTACAGCCCCCCTCCACCCCACGCTGGTGTACTAGAGAATGTACTAGAATTCAGACATATCTGATAAAAACTACTATCTGGCCATTTATTGGCGAGGCAAGTTTCTCATCTTTTCTAAGCCTCCAGTTTGTCATCTGTAAAACAGGGCTCAGACCATCCATCAATGTAGCCACTTAAAAATGCAATTGGAAAGTGGTTTTGAAAATGAATAGTGGTGGGCCCTCAATGTGCATTAGTTTCACTTCCTTTCTATGTGACTTCCTTATATTATTTCCAATTATTTAGCTGTATCTCACCCTTGAAAGTCCTCTTTATGCAGCCAACAACCAGGCTAACTGATTTTCTAAGCTGGACTAACCATCCATGACATTGTTCTGCCTGAATTCTCTATTTTGACTTTCTCATGATTCTTGTGATTCGCTTCTTTGTGGTAACAGTGCTCTTTCATTTGCTAAACCTGTACATGATAAACTTTTTCCTGCACATGCCTTCCCAGTAGGCATAATGCACTCATTTCCTCCACTTTGCTAGAGGCAGAAATTGGTGAGTGTTCTGAATACAGAAGGTTGGGAAGAAATCAGGCATCAGTTCATGCAGGGATCTGACATGGGGAGGACTTAGGTAATGATGCACACAGGGAATCAAGTGCTGCCCACTGTGTTGGTGGATTACAGCAAATGATATAACCCAAATCTAGAAACTATCAGACAAAAAAAAAAAAGGTGTTGGCTAATGTAATTTTAAAAATCAGAGTGATAAAAATTATATGATTTCTTTCTTCTCTCCCTCTCAACACTTCTCATCTCCCTTTCTCCATTCCTCCTCATCTTTTCTAACTTTCTTACTAGCTTTATTCTCATTCAGACTGTCCATCTAGGCAGAGAAATGGACCTGGTAGCTCCTTGCTTTCTATGTTCTTTTAGCCCTTCATCTCGGGAAGAGAGCTCCCTCTTGCCCCTTTCCTATCTCTTTCCCTGTTGCCCATTTCTTTCCCCTGAGCTTATGTCCTCCAATTTTTTTTTTTTTTGCCTCTCCCTCTTCAGCTCTCAGTTTTCTGTATTTAATCTAATGGAAGGTAACCTTATAAATCACCCCTGCTTAGGTCAGTGTCTACCTCCCCTCCCCGGGCAATCTCTTTGTACAAGGAAAGGGATGAAGCACCGTGATGGTCCAGGCCTGCAGGGAGGGTCCAGATGTGCAGCCAAGTTCATTGCAGGCTCCATGGAAGATAGCCCTACCAGAATCCCAGGCCATGAAGAAACTATCTACATAGTTTACAAGGTTCCCCATGATTCTTAAGACATGAACATCTAAGGACCAGTATTATTATCCTTGTTTCAAACCCATTAGCCTCGTCTCATGCCTATGGGCTTCTCTCGGAGAGTTCCACATCTTTATTCCCGTGTTCTGAACCAGTGCCAATCTCATTGGACACAGAGAGATTTTGAAGCAATAATTTCAAGACTCTGAGCCTTCAGTTCCTCATTTGAACATGCCTCTAATGCTACTGACCCCAAAGAGCATTTGAAGGGATTGAATGAACTGGCTGGCATGAATTTTCTTGAGACAGACCAACAGAAGCAGCTGTTCAACCAACTGCTGCCACCCTTCCCAGTTAGTTGGCTTCCACATAAACCTGTGCAGCGGACCACACCGCTGCTCAATCCTCATAAGTGTATAACCTGAGCCCATCTGAGTCAATACTCCTTCCCTCCCACTTCCAAGATTAACCAAGAAGAACGCACAGGGGGATAGGGTGAGAACCAAACACAGCTGAACTATGTGAAACATGCTTAGTTCTTCTACATTTCTACTTGTTTTACAAAAAGAGATTAAGCAGCTCAAGAGTAAAAATCAAGTGGAGAGCTATTATTTCTCTCACACAGGAGACTTTTATATGCCTGTATTATGATGTTTGTGTGTCATATATGTGAGACAAAACTTACGGAGATCCCAGCTTAAACCTTGAGTCCACATGATGTTTCCAGCTAGAAGGGAGCAGGAGGAGGATCCATCCCTGCCTAACCATTTTGGCAATGAGAAAACAGAAGTCTGGAGAGAAAAAGCAAGTTTATATTGTTCCTTGTGCAGAGCTGGGGGATAAAACTCCTTTACTTGAAAACCTCACTAAAATAATACAGAAAAAGAAAACTGGTCTTGGCTTCCTTTTATGGGCTTAACTCTACACTTTGCTTTTACCTGACTATGCTCTTTCTTAGTGTCCCTGTTTTCTCCTGCCAACTCCACCTCAAGTACCTAAAGGACCATCTGGTGACTCTAGGTTTCCATCTCTGCTTCCTGACTTCTTATCTATTTTACTTGGGTTCTCCAAGGACCAGTGATGGTCAATGCTATTTCCCCAGTATCGTAGCTCTATGACATCTGTGTACCTCTTTCCATCAAGACTCTTGGCTCTTTGAGTCTGAATCATGATATTCTTCTTCCCCACCATGTTGCTTTAGGACAAAGCCCTCTGTACTCCATCTGAGAAAATTATTTCTCACCCCTACTTCATTTTGAAAGGATTAACTTAAAATTATATTTTTATATTTATGTCCAATAGCATGTATTATTTTTTGTTTATAACTCAATATGTTTTGACAAATGCATAGATACCACCACTAGTAAACACCACAGTGATACTGCAATCAGGACAGAACAATGAGGACTAACTTTTAAACAAATTCTATTTGCTCAGTGACATTTAATTCATTCTTTATTTTGTATTCCTACTAGTTATCTACCAATTGCAACTTCTGATCTGGGTGAGAGATCAAGTATAATTAAAATCACTAGTAGTTGAAATGACTTGTTAAACTGTTCCAGTGATTAAAGGGTTAAATTTTAATTGTCTTGGGTAGCCCAGTTGCCCACAAGATATTCTTTTTTTAGGGCATTTAAAATAGTGGAATCATTTCATGGACTCTTAATACTCTCTTCAATGTAGTCTACACTTGGATCTGAGGGCTATGAGTTGTTCTGGTCTAGAACTGGGTCGGAATGCTTTCCTTAAATCTCTTGAAGTTATTCCAAGGGATCCCCCTGTGGGGACACTCGGAAATTGTTGCAAAGTTTATAGCATGGGCCTCAGAGATATGAGGTATTATTCCTGGCACAATATTAGAGAGTCTCTTATATCAAGTCATTTTGACGGGTAAGTCAGTATTGATCTCTACATTCTCAAATATCAAAACCAAGTTGTCAGCGATAAAAAGAAAGTGGCCAGAGACCTCCCAGGAATTTCCCGCTAGAAAAAAAAAAAAGAAAAGAAAAGAAAAGAAAAAAAAAAAAGAAAGAAAGAGAAGAAAAGAAAAATTCTTGCTCTTTGCTGTCCAAATGCTCAGCATGTTAAACCTCACTTTGAATCAGTCTCTCAGACAGATAATGAGGTGGTAACACAATACAGGCCTGTAATAGAAATAGATTGAGTGAAAAAGAATTTCTCAGGATATGAGCTGAGATATGTATACAAAACCAGGCAGCAATCATTAATAAAACTCATTCTTTGGCCTCACTCTCAATCTGTCTTTCCTGTCTGGTTGGAAACTGGGATTTTTTAGAAGGGAATAACACATCAAACAACACATCTGCGTGGTTAATGAAGGTGTCAGACTGGAGTTGGGTTTTAAAATGGAAATCCTTTGGCAAACTGCAATACGGAGATAAGATACTTTTTATGGATTGCAAGAATTTAAATACTTTGCATTGCTTTCACAGAATGTCCTTAAGTTTTAATAATATCCAGACATTCTTATTTTGCACTGAATGAATAAGGAGAAAATGTAGCCTACATTGCCATAATTATCGAGAGACTGGGTATTTTGAAAATAAAATAAAATAAAGTAATGGAATCATAGTTTAAAAAAATTTAATGGAAATAAAAGGGAATATGGAGATAATCTCATCCTACTCTTCCTTTTCACAGATGAGAAAGCGGAGATAAATGTACTCTTTCTAGATAATCAAATAATGACAAAGACTAGGAAGGAACCAGGGTATTTTGGAATCATGACTTAACATCATGTTATAAAATCGCTACTACATGTACAAGACATGTGTCCCCGGGTTAGCTTCTTTTGACATCTCTGTTTTGTCCCGGATATGATAAGAAGTTTAAGGAATAGGGGCGTTAGAATTGTTTTAGGTCAGAATGGAGGTCAGGAAATAAGTCCTTACTGAAATTGTGAGTTGGCAAGGCTGTTTTGAGGAATCAGTGCTAAGAACTGACGTAATTGTACAATAAAAGAAAGAAATAAATAAGCAGCCTCCTCTGTACTACATAGGCAATCTTCAGCAAGTTCATATATATGTTTACATATATGCTATATAGATATTACTTTTTAATAAATTATATAAATTTTAACCAACTATACAAATTAAATTGCACAAATTTACATATTTTAACAAGTACATAAAAATAAGTACATAAAAATACATTAATAAGTATTTTTATGTATTTATATATTTTCATTACATATAGATTATTTATACTTTTTTTTTATTTATACTTTTTCATTTTGTATGTACACATACATAAATACTCATCCATCCATATACATGCACACACATACATACACACATACATATGCATACATATATGAACACACACACATATAGGAAAGGTGATACCTACTGTGCACCATAGAAAAAAATAAAGTCCAGTCAGATAGTCCACATCAATGTAAAAGATAAAACAATTAAGCTTTTGGGAAAAAAATGTAGGAAGCTATCTCCATGAATTTAGGGAGGACAAATAATTCTTAAGAAGACATAAAAATAAATGATGAACTGCACTACATTAAAACTAAGAAATTTCCATTAAAAAATTAATCTTTTAGAGAGGGAAAAGGCAATCCACACAGTTGAGACTATATTTACAACATATATACATAACAGTGGACCTGAATCCAAATGTAAAAAGGACTGCTACTGTAAGCAAAAGGCAGACAACCTAGTTTTTAAAAATGGGTGAAAGAGTTGATCAAGTACTTCATAGAAGAAGATATTAAAATAGCCCATAAACATAAGACACGATGCTTAACTAGTCATTCGAGAAATACAATTAAAATTGCGATGCAATACTAGGACACCCTAACCACAATGGGTAAAATGGAAAAAGACAGATGGCACCAAATGAGGGGGTGGAGGATGGGGAGCAGCTGGAGACTCATACCCTGCTGTTTGGAGTTTAACTTGGTGCAATCATTTGAAAGAAATACAACAAACAAATAAACAAAAAGGCTGAACAAAAAAAGCATGCTTTATGATCTAGCAATTTATTTTATCCCTAGGCATGTGTACACATGTGGGCCAAAAGACGTGTACAAAAGTGTTCACAGACGCATTATTTGTAATAGCTCAAACCAACCAAATAGCTCAAACCAAATAGCACATGTGTACGATTGAAAGGATAGTTAACTTGGTCGCCCATGCAATGGAATGCTTCACAGAAAGACCCATTAACTACAACGAACCACAACAGCATTAGTGAATCTCACCGAATAATGTTGAGTGAAAGAAGCCAGTCCCCCCAAAGTACACATTGTTTGATTTCATTTATATAAAATTCAAAAATAGGCAAAACAAACTGATGATGTTACAATTCAGGAGGTTGGGTATCCTCCATAGAAGTATTCCAGGAAGGGAGGGCATAGGTGACTTCTGGGGTGTTGGTCTAGTTCTATTTCCAGATAGAAATCCTCATTATGCAGATGCATTCATTCTATTGAAATTTATGCATTTGTATTATCTTCTGTATAAGTTATTTCTCAAAAAAATTTGAAAAAAAAAAAAAAAGAAAGAAAACCGATGGGAGTCAGAGTGGAGATTTTAAGAGACGGTTTCTATTAGGCATTAGTTTACAAACTAATTCTGGAGCGTTTGCTGAAACAACAGATTTTAGTGCTGTATCTCCGGAGAACATTGTTGTTAGGGGCAGAGCAGGGCCATTTCAAAACAAGCATCCTGGGTAATTCCTACTCAAATGGGTTCTTGGCCCACATTTTTGAGAATCATTGTAAAGGGGTTTTTCAGCTTCAATATTTTGAAGCCATGCTGGCAACTAGCCAGTCAAGCTCATCATACAATTATGAGAGTATCTTCACTTAGATTTTTAACTTAAGAAGTTAGCAAGGAAAATACACTGTCCTGATGCCAGGTATAGAGTTTTCTGTTTTCAAGAGAGCCATCCTTCCTGGGATGTTTTCTACTTAATAAACAGCTTTCTAGAGATCCTGGAAGTAGAGACTAGGGAAGAGGAAGGGTTTTGAAAATGGGTGTGGAACACTTCTTGTGCTCAAGGCACCACTTCCAATCTGGTAGCTGACAAGAGTGCGCCAAAGTCATTGCAATGTGAACACTTTTATGGCATCCCTAGAAATGAGTTTGGGGCCCAGCGGTATACATCACTGGGACTGTTTTCACATAAAAAGGCCCTAGAAGATAGAAGTAGGACACTTTGCATGACTTCACTAAAAAAGCATGCTTCCAGAATATTTGTCCTTTGCAATCTCCACAATAAGAACATTCCACAGTCCAGTGGTGGTGGAGAACACAGCATTTTATGTAATTCTCCTGAGACAAGCAGTAATAAAGCATGCCACAGATTTTGCAGTAAACCATTTAATACTGTTCATCTTGTGGAACAGTTTTTTCATGTAACTCCTTAACATGCACATCACGGAAACTGCTGGTGTAATGTATATGCCAATGAAACAAATTTCTCTGTTCTACATTGGTTCCGGACTACCGTCAATGGTGGGAAACGATGGAGATGTGCAAGGTGAGGGACACAGTAAGGGGACATGGCTTCAACCACCAGATGAAACTGGGACTATATTTCCTTTGGCTGGAATTCGATCAAATCAATGAGAAAGCAGAACTAATGTTACTATTTTAAAAATCTTGATTTTTGTATACTATTCAATATCTTTGATGACAAGTGACAGGTCTTGAATTAATTTTAGAAGGTAAATGATGAAAAATGCTTAAATACATTCAACAAATTTATGTGCAGCTATACTATCTCTACCCCTCAGTATTGTGTCTCCAAACAAGAGTGATGTTTATTCCTTTCATGATTCATCTGTCCACTCTATTTTTCATTCTATTTTCTCTTAGCTCTTGAGTGATCTTGCTTCATCAATAAAACCTCTATCTTAAGACTCTCCCTCTTTATGGGCTCTTTCCTATCAGCATATAAACATACACAAGCATTTTTAATTAAAAAAAGTCGTCTCTATTCTTCTTTCCATTCCTTTGTTGAACCTTGTGTACCCTTCCCTGCTAAACTACTTGAAAGAAACGTCCAGCCACACTGGAATCACTTCCTCACTATTCAATTCCCAAGTCATTGGAGTCTGGTTAATGCCTCTATTATATCTCTGAAGCTGCTCATTAAAACTCATCAAAGGCCTCCTAGTTGGTGAATCCAATAACTAATTTTCAATTGCTATCTTAACTTGAGGTTTCTGGAACATTTAATCTTATTGATCTCTCCCTCTTATTGAAGTTCACTTTCTCTTTGGACTCAGCCACACCAGTTTTTTCCTGTCTCCCAAGTTACTTGCAGGAAAGAATTAATTTTCCAGACCATAGCTTCCAATAAAGGAAAAGTGGTAGCTACTCTGTTCCTTCAAAAATAGTCTGGTGAGAGTGAGCATCAAGTACCCCCTTTCCCTGTGACTCGGTCTTTCACAAGGAAGGCCTGCAGTAACTATTCCACTCACCTTGGGGATGACTTATCTCATTCAGGAGATAGCTGAGACCCTGGATTTTGTTTACCAGAAGGTAATTTATTAGTCTAGAAAGGAAGTCCATGGCTCTTTCTTTTTCTGCCCATAGATACTGAAGAGTCAAAAAACAGAAGAGATTTTGGCAACATGAGAAGCTGCTTCTATCTGTAGGGCTGAAAGGAAAAGAGAGGAAGGATGTGGTAACAGAACCCAGAAGCTGAGCCTTTCTTGTGGGAACTGAAATAAGGGAGAGGGCTGCCTCATTTCACAGAGAAAGGAGTACTCAGAAGCTGGAACCACTGGGGATATATGACTATTTTCATAAAATGCCCCTAAACCATCCCCTTCAATCTTCCACCAGTATTATTTATTTACAAATACACTCAGAAACCCAGTGGTATGGGATAGCATGAAAAGCATAGCTTACGGAAGACATTCAGGGGCAGGGTTTTAGGTAAACACAACTTTTCTAAGGATTAGTAGTATGTTTTAGGAGTTTTGGGAACATAAATAATGCTGATCTATTAATCACCGCATAGGTTCTGTATTTTTTTCTCTACTACTTATAATCTGGAGAGGACAAAAGGTAACTAATATGTACTCCAAACTTCAACAGCTTTGTTTGGGTATGTGATCCTTTACTTTCATGCCTGAATGTTGCTATTTGCAAGGCTCTCTTCATTATTTCAATAGCAACCTAAGCTGACTCCCTATATCTATTACGTCCAGCTTTGATCTATTTCCTAAATTTCAGTTCTGTAACTTCAACTGCCTGATTGACTTCTTTCTAAAATAACTCACTTGTGGATAAGCCAGTCTGTTCAAGCCAACACATCCCCAATAGAAAGTATCTTGTTCTCCGATTAGTTCCTCTTCCTTTATTGCTTATCTTAATTAATGGTGCCCACATCCTCCCAGTTGTTCAATCCAGGATCCTGGGAATCCCTCTTATTCATCTTCTAAAGAAATCATTCAATTGCTCAAAGGCTAATTATATACATGTTAAGTATCTCTCAAGCTCAGACCATGCCATACTCTGATTGTCTCCTCCTATCTTTGTTGCTGGGGCTCTTTTTTAGGCTCTCATTTTCTCTCATCTGGGTGATTGAAACACCCCCATCTATCCTCCTTTACTCCTATATTTCACTCCCTTATACCATCTTTGATGTGAGCTATCAGCTTATCTTTTCAGAACAAATTTCTAATCCTTTTACTTTCTTGCTTGAAATGGTTTAAAGGTTTTCTACTAGTTTTAAAGAGACAAACATCCAATCACCTTGCTGTATCATACAAAGCCCTTTCTTCTCTGTTTTATCCAGCATTGGCTTAATTTTTCACCACTGATCCATACATAGGTTATTCCAGCCTGTGTGCCAGAAATGGAATGAACAAGCAAGAAGGCATTAGACGATGAGGTCACACAGATAATGGGAAGTAGATCATATGGGCCTTGTAGGCCATGGGAAAGGTTTTGATTTTATGCTTTAAGTGAAATGAGGAACCAATGATGATTTTTGAGTACAAAACCATCATCTGGTTGATGGATAGGGAATAGATTGTGCATAGTCAGGGACAGAATCAGGGAGGGCTGCAGTAATCTAGATGACAGATAATGGTGCCCTAGACCAGGGTGATGGTATTGAATGTGGTGGGATGTGGTTGGATTTCTGCTGTAATTTGAAGATGGAGCCAATATGATTACATGAAGAAGGAATGTGGGCCACTCAAGTATGATGGGAATGAAGAGTCATTCCAAAGACCTTGACCTAAACAATTGGTAGATGGAGTTGTCATCACTGAGCTAAGAGAAAGAATGAGATTCAATCTGAACTTCTTAAGCTTGAGATATCTGTTTAATATCTGCGTAGAGATGGTAGTGATGTGTAGGCTTGCTCTTCAAGACTCAGCTGAATTGTCAACTCCTTTCAGAAGCTGTCAGCAGAAATAGGCCATTTTTCTCTAGGTTCTCACTATATAAGATGGATTCACAAAGTTAAGGTTTTTGAAAAAAATGAAGAGATGAATGAAAAAATGAATGGAAATAAAACTTTCATTCTCAATGTGTAGACTAAATGAGGTAAAGCAACTAGCATAATGTTTGCAAAGAACAACTCTGCTTATAGTTAAATTCTTCCTGGGGTGGCTCCCATCCAATGTCTCATTGAATTGGGAATATAAAAGCCAGGCTATTTCAGCCCAGTGTGGGACAACTCTAATGGGCCATTTTAACTATAGAAATTCCAATGAGGTTCATCAAGGCTGACAGTGAGCCAGTATTTCAGCTTGACATCTCCCTCTGCCCAATCCTGCTTCCTTCCTCTCTCTCCCACATTTGTTGATGCCAAGAGCACTGCCTAACAAAAACTGTCTTCCTGGAGAAACAAACCTACAAAGTTGGTAACAGGAGTAGTCTGAGATAGCAGTTGATAAAGTGGTATTTTGGACCTAGATCATTAGCTGCCTGGCTGGCAATGAGAACTTACCGGTGGTAGGCAGAACACAGATAGCCCCTGGCACAAAGTGGTGGTCCAATTGCTAAACTTCACTCATAGTGAAATGGGATTGTAAACTGTAAAAAGGAATGCATTCGCCCCTGCAGTGTATGGGGCTCTGATTAAAGTAGGGGATATAATAAGCAGAAGGACAGTACAAGACGGTAAGCTCCTCTTCCTAAACAAATACATCAAAGACTCACAGTGATTAATGGACAATGGAAAGTGTGTGTGAAAGCCAGAGGGCATCCTTGGCAGACTACAAAGAGGTCCTCGTTTCCTATGATAAGACAGCAGAGAAACCTAAGCAACACAAGGGGACCGGGATTTATTCATCAGGTTAGCTTAAAACTAGCAATACAGTGGGACAAAGATAGTATATTCAATGAATTGTGCTGTGACAAACAGGATACCTGCATGCAGAAAAAGGAAGAAGAATCTGGATATGAACTTAATGCCCTTTACAAAAATTAATTCAAACTGCATCATATACCTAAATGTAAAATACAAACTATAAAAGTCCTAAGAGATAAGAGAATACTTAGATGACCATGGGTATGGCAATGACTTTTTTTAGATATAATGCCATCCGTAAAATTAATAATTGATATGCTGGACCTCATTAACATTAAAAATTTCTGCTCTGTGAAAGGCAATATCAAGAGAACAAGAAGTCAAATCATAGGTTGAGAGAAAATATTTTGGCAGAAGACATCTAAAAAAGGACTGTTATCCAAAATAGTTTTTAAGAAACCTCTTAAAACTCAATAATAAGAAAACAAACATCTTGATTAAAAAATGGACCAGGGATGCCTGGGTGGCTCGGCGGTCGAGCATCTGCCTTTGGCTCAGGGTGTGACCCCACAGTCCGGGGATTGAGTCCCACATCGGGCTCCCTGCATGGATCCTGCTTCTTCCTCTGCCTGTGTCTCTGCCTCTCAGTGTCTCTCATAAATAAATAAATAAAATCTTTTTTAAAAATTAAAAAAAAAAGGGCCAAAGATCTTAACAGACCACTTCACCAAAGAAGGTATACAAAAGGTAAATAAGTTCATTGAAATATGCACCACATCATGTCATTAGAGAATTAAAAATTAACACAAAAAGACACTACGACACACTTATTAGAACGGCTGATAGTACAACACCCTGACAACACCAGATATTGACAAGGATGTGGAGCAATGGGAATTCTCATTTATTGTTTTTTTTTTTTAATTTTTTTTATTAATTTTTATTTATTTATGATAGTCACACAGAGAGAGAGAGAGGCAGAGACACAGGCAGAGGGAGAAGCAGGCTCCATGCACCGGGAGCCCGACGTGGGATTCGATCCCGGGTCTCCAGGATCACGCCCTGGGCCAAAGGCAGGCGCCAAACCGCTGCGCCACCCAGGGATCCCTCATTTATTGTTATTGGGGGAAAAATGGTGCAGCTCCTTTGGAAGACAGTTTGGGGGTATCTTAGAAAACTAAACACACTCTTACTATACAGTCCTGAAATCACACTCCTTGGTATTTACTCAAAGGAGTTGAAAACGTACGTCCACATGAAACTCTGCATGTGGATGTTTATAGCAGCTTGATTCACGCGTGCCCAAAATTGGAAGCAACCACGATATCCATCAATAGGTGAGTTCATTAATAAGCTATGGTACGTCCAGAAAATAGAATTCATTCAACACTAAAAAAGGAATGGGTTATCAAATTGTGCAAAGACATGGAGGAAACTTAAATGCAGGTTACTAGGAAAGAAGCCAATATGATAAGGCTGTATGCTGTGGGTTTCTGAAAAAGGTAAAACTATGAAGACAGTAAAAGGATGAGTGGTTGTCAGGGGTCATACATGAGGAGAGACGAGTTCGGCAGAGTACAGAGGATTTTTAGGGCAATGACAATACTCTGTATAATATTGTATTGATGGACACATGCTATTGTACATTTGTCCAAAGCCACAGAATATACAAAACCAAGAATGAACTTTAATGTAAACGATGAGCTTTGGATGATGATGATGTGTTGATGTAGGCTCTTCAGCTGTAACAGATATTCCAATCTAGTAAGACATATTAATAATGGGGGAGGCTGTGGATGTGTGGGGCAAGGGGTGTATGGAATATATCTGTACCTTCCTCTTAATTTACCTGTTAACTAAAGCTTCTTTTATTTATTTATTTTTTTTAAAGGAAAACCAAGGCAGCTTTGCTATGTGGAATTCAGAACACTGGTTGGGAAAAAATTGGATGGGAAAGTCTGGGCAGATGAACCTGAAAATCTTGATTGCATATAATTCCCCGAGTCATCTTTATTTGTAGCAGCGGTCTACCTTTCCCTGTTTAAAAGCTAGCACATCCTCCTTTCTTGAAGGCACTTCAGAGACCTCTCCTCCCAACAATAAAACGGTCCCTCAGGATGTCCCTTCACTCCCCTCCTGGACACTAGATCTGTAATGAGGTTAAGTTGCCTCATAGCACACCTTTCGATATGCTGAGCCTAATAAAAGAAGCAAGAGACCATTCCTGGAAGGAACTTCAAGCGTGGAATGATAGCAAAAGTTGGGTAAAATGTATAGTTTGCTTGATCAAGGAGTTTGTTCACTTTCAGTTCCAGAGGGCCTTATGGGGTCAGTTTTGGACACGCATGACTTCTTCCTCTTCTGAATCTTTTCCTGCCCTTTCTGGGGTGTCAATTCCAAGGGTATTCCCTAATCTACATCCTGTACCCTAAGCTCCATCTCTGAGTCGCTTCCATGGAGAACACAATCTATATCACCCACGTAATGAAATCTTCGTAAATGAGTCTAAACAATTAACTCCAGTAGAGAATGTACACTGTAGGGATACATATTTTTGTCCAAATCACAAAAGACCTCTTAAGACCTGTCTGAGAATAGAATTGATGGCCTCAAAGTCCTGCCACTTGAGCAATTCCAGCGGAATGAGACAGCCATGTGGAGGGAAGGTGGCGTAAGGGATTTATATTAGAAAACTAAATTAGGGGCAATTTTTTTTTTTTTACTTCTTTGGTTAACACAATTAATTTTTGAACTTTATGAAGGGGGTTGTTTAAGTTGAAGCAGGTGAAAGGATGTGGAACTTCACTTACTTGGCCCTCCTTTTCTTTCTTCTGGTTCCCCTGAGTAATTTTAGGGGAACCTTAGAGTAGATGCTCTCACAGCTTCCTTCAAGTCTTGTGATTTTATGGATTTATAATTTAGTGTAAGCGACTTCTCAGAAAGATTTGAAACAAAAGGATATTACTTGGGTATATTTGTTATGCCCTGCATTAGAATTGTCTTAATTAGTAATTCATATATTCAGCATATGAACTACGATATAATCACATGTTTAAATATGCAATCATTTCTCAACTTGATTGTAATAACTTGTCTATAATAAAAAGAGGTCCCCCTTCATTGCTATGTTGAGTAAATGTTAAATTAATCATGGACCCATGCCAAATCTGCTTTAAAAAAAATCCAGCAAATAAATTGCTTTTCCAAGACTGAATCATGCTGCCTCTCTTCCAAGAGCATTTTTGTAATTACTTCTTTGATTACCCAAGTGATAATATCAAGATGGATTCTTAACCTTTATACCAAGCCTTTGTGTGCAAATACATTGGAAGAGATGGCCAACGATTTAATACTCCATGCAAGGGGCAACACTATGCACTGCCCGACTTCTATAACAGACTGAATGGAGCCTCTGATGGAAAGATGAGATAACAAAGGGAGAAATCTTGGCAGGAAAATTACTTTCCTTTGAATCCTAATGGCAATCTTGAAAAAGCTAAGATTTCACATAGAGGTTGTTTCACATGTGAAGAGATTCAAAAGTAATACGAAATTCACTGCAAGATGCAGCTATATGGGAATAAAGTATTATAGATATATGCCATGTACAAGAAAACTCATTAAAAGCACACTGTTTTAAAGACTTCACAAATGGCTCTCAAGGGAGTTAACATCTTGAATAAATAAGATTTATGGATTTTGGAAGAAGGAGGGAACTTTCACAGAACTGAACCTGTCCACCTGCTTGTATAGATGAGGACATAATTTCATGGGGAAGTACTCTGCTAAGATGGACTGCCTTCCTCCAGAATATGGTATATCCACTGAATTAAAGCCATGATTATTATGTCATACTCTCTATATGAAGATAACATGGGTTTGGGAGCAAGGAGTAGAAGTAGATGTACTTACTACCACTGGGGGATTCCATGCTTCTCACTCCTGAAATTAATCCAGAGCTCTGTAAGAGGTCCTGGTCACCACAGAGAGAAGATTCTCCCCATGAGACCCAACAACTCTCGCATTGCACTACGAGTTATGGCTATTACCTAGACACTTTGGGCTAATTGTGTCCAGGGACCTTTGGACAGTAAGAAAAATAATCATCTTGTCAGGGCTAATTGATCCAGCAGAGGAGAGGATATAGGCTGCTGGCACACCATGAGGGTAGGAACAGTATCTATGGAACTCAGATGACTTATTTGTTTTTTTCTTGCCTATTTGTGATTGATAATGGACAAGAGCAATGACTCTACCTGAGAAAGGTATGGTCACCAGGAGCTCAGATTTCTCAGGAATGAAGATTAATTTATTAGGTAGCTGAGCAAGAGGGGGAGTTTAGAAAGGATAGTTGAGGAGGGAGAAAATAAGTATCAGTTATAGTCCTGGGATGGACTACAGCAATGAGGACTATAATTCAACTGGCTGACTTCCATCTTCTAAGTGTCTTCTCAGGAAGAGAGGCCTCCAGATCCTTGGATATTTTTGCAGAAGATTCATGCAGCACCGGGGGTAAACCACGACAATTTCTGAAATGTGCTGCTCTGTTTCCACTTCAAGAAAGGACTTGACAGTCTTAGGTTAGCTGACAGCCCCAATGTGTTAACTCCTCCAGGGTCCACCTCTGCTTCTGAGCTGAAATCACACTCTTTTTGGAGTGTTCACCAAGCAATGACTAAGCAAAGGGTGGTAACAATGGCATTGCCATTTCCATTCAGTGCAGTTCCAGACCTTCTTTTTTGGGCTAGGAGGTTTGTATCTTGGTTCGAGGCTCCTCTTGCCCATTTCTGCTTCTGCCTGTTTCAGTCGCACATGCCACTTCTCAACAAAACTTTGTGTTTCCAGCTTTGCTTCAATGTCTCCTTCTTCCCAAAGTTGCTAAGGCCAGGTCTCTGTCTGCTTCATCTTCTAGTCATCTGTAACTGGTTGAATAAATTAGGTATGGATCTACTCAGCAGAACAAATGTCCACAGAACACATTTGGAAAATTGCTAGAGTAGATGCTCTCTCTCACTGCTTCTTTCCAGTCTAGGGATTTTAAGGATTTATCTATAACTAATGTCCTAGAGTCAAGGGGAGAAGGTGTAGGAGATCTCAAAATACACCATCCTACTCTCCTGGCTCAAACACCACTAAAGGGATACTTTATTTTCTTTTGGCTTCTCTTGCTTAAAGTTTCCATGATAGGAGACTCCAGATTAAATGTGAGAAAAACTATATGCAGCAAGACAGTAGTCCTGAAATCAAACCAGAACCAATAATAGAGATTTCAATCAACTATTATTGAAGCAGAGTATAAAGAAGAAGAAACTGTGAGAGTGGGTTAGATACTAATATGGGCAAGGTTTAGATCCTGGAGGGTCTTACATGCTTTGCCGCTATGACTTCCCTGCCCAAAAGGGGTGAATTGGGCACAGGGGGGGACTATTTAAAAAGCCATTTCATTAAACCAGGGAATAAAATATGGTTATCTGATGAGAGTAGCAGTGAGAATAAGGAGAAAGCGTGGGATATGAGGATTGCTGAAGAGTCAAACAGCAAAATTAATGGCCAGCGAAATAGCAATTGGATGTGATGGGACTGAACCGGGTGTGAACGAGAGACAATAGTGTATCCCAGGTTCAGGTGTGGGGTGTATAACAAGAGAAGGCTGACCGCACAGACATTAAGTGGGGTTTACACCATGTTAATTTTGAGGGACCCCTGTTACAACTTGGTGAAGACAGCAATGGGGAAAATGGATAATAGCTATGTTCTTGTAGGCTCTGATCCTCCAGAGCAACTGGTATGTGGTATTCTTTGGGTTCATACCTGACTGTAGTTATAATATGTTTGGGCCTTTCCCCCACAATTGGCTTGGCATTGACACTCTGTATATATGTGTATTCCCCCCCCCCCCCCCGATTTGAAACACACTTCCCAGCTTTTCTTAGGAGCACCACAGAATTGGATGAAATGAGGCAGTTCACAGATTGGGGGGGTTGGGAGGAGGTATAAATGTACTTCATTTATAAGGAGGCCCAAATGCCTTCTTAGAATTAAAGCCAATTTTCTGTGCATTTTAATTTAATCAACCATTCCAAGTGTTGGTACATGGACAGCTGCCCCTCAATTAGCTGTGCTCATATGTGCTTTTTGAATTGAACTAGACTTTGCAGACAACTTAAACAAAGCTAGTTTTTTTTTTTATCTCATTGATGGAATATTTATTTAAAGGTTTTCTAATTTGTCCTTTTATCTATTTTAAGGATCTTCATAGACATCACTGCTGCTCACTGTTTACATAGCTTCTATTGAGCAATTCCATTGGAGTTTACCACCACAAAGGATAGTGCATTTCACTGGGTAACTATAGTTATTAGAAAGGTTTCCTTAGTTTGAACCAAGGCTGCCACCCTGCCATGTTTAGTGGTTGTTCCCATTTCTTCTCTCTTACTTCTAACCTTGTGTCTCACCTCTGAAGCCAGTCCACCTTTACTCTTCAATCATCTGCCATCTAGGTCAAGTATCTCTCATTTCTTCATTGTCTTTGTTAATTGACTTTCAGTTGTCAACCCCTATGTCTTCAATTTAGCCAGTCTTTATTTTTTAATGTCTAAATGTTCTTAGTTTTAATAATAAATCTCCTTCTTTAATTTTTTGATCAATTATATTGAGACACATTTTATATAAAAGTTCCCCATTTAAATATACGTATATATATTACAACGAGGTTTGACAAGTATACACACTCACGTCAGCAAAACCACAATCAAAATACTGATCACCACCATTGTCCCAAAAGGTTCCCTAGGGCCCATCTGCTATCAGTCACCTCTAACTTCTGGCTGAGGTAATGACTGTTGGGCTTTCTATTCCTACAAAAACAGGAAATAGTTTTGCCTGTTGTGAACTTCATATCAAAGGAATCATTCATTATTACACACCCTTTTGTGCTTTGCTTTTGTTCAACATGTTTCTCAGATTCAGGTGTAATGGTTATCAATGGTTCTTTCCCTTTTATTTCTGAATAGTATTCCATTGGACTGTAACACAACTTATAAATAATTCACCTGTTAGTGGATATTTGCAGATAGATATGAGTGGTTTCTACCATGAGACTATTATGAGTAGAGCTGCTACGAGCATTTATGTACAAGATTTGGTGTGAACATATGCTTCCTTTCTCTATTTATTTAAACATCGAGGATTAAAACTGCACAATCATCCTCTGATTTTTAAAATACAGGAGCAGGCTATTAAATTATACCTTTTCTAACTACAAGACAATCTTTATCCAAGAGATGTCTAAAACTACTTTCCTAGACATATGGTAGAAGTACCCATATAAACATTCTATTCACTGAAGCACACAATTCTGAAATTAGACAGACCTGGGTGTGATGCTCAGCTCTGCCACTGATTAAGTACAATACTTGGCAAGTTACTTAATTTCTCTAAACCTTCGTTCTTCCATCTGCAAAATGGAGTCAACAGAAACATCTGCCTCATAGTTTATCGTAAGCACCTAGTGAGATTTGAAAAAATAAAAAAAAATAAATGTGAAGCATTTATCCCAATGGCTAACACATTAAATAATAAATGGCTAAATATATACAATAAAGTAAGACTCAGAGTATCTTACAAAACGGGCTGTCCACTGAACAATGTGTGAAATATGGAGGCTGGCCTTCACACTGAAGAATGACACTATTAAATATATTATATTTAGTAATATATTAAAAACATTATTTTTCATGTCAGTTGGGTGTTCAAGTCTTGGTTTCTACTCAGGTCATGATCTCAGGGTTATGAGATTTGAGTCCCGCATTGGGCTGCACAAATAGCTCGGAGTCTGCTTGAGAGTCTCTCTCTCCCTCTCCCTTTGTCCCTCCTTCCCCACACGTGCACATGCTTTTTCTCTCTTAAGCAAATAAATAGATCTTAAAAGCTTAAAACATCACTTGCAAAAAAAAAATCTTTTTCAAAGGCAAGGAGGTTAGGAGGCATAGTAGCAATTATACAATGAAACACACATGTCTACGTATGAAATAAGGTTTTCTTTTTCTTCTCCCTCAAGAAACATTACTCCACTGGAAGTTTCCTATTTGAGTCCTAATAAAATATCTCACATTACAGAGCACTTTCTCAATTACTGTAGCTTGAACAAAGCACCGCACATTAGCCTGAAAGGACCTCAATCAATACTAGTTTGGACTGCTTAAAGAGGTCACTGGCAGAACCAGTTGAAAAAAAAAAAAAAAGAGAGAGAAAGGCAAGGGAATTTAACACAATTTAGCAATTATTCCTGGGGCTCTTACTCATAATTGGAAGCTTAGATGCTGCTGTAAACAAGCCTCTTAAAGATGACTTTTAAAAAGAAATAGAGAAAGTAGTCACAGTGTGGAGGTCAGGAACACATGCTAAGAGGAAGAATGGAGAAACAGACAACAGAGGAGCACGGATTACAGGAGCGTCAGCGGGAGCACGTGGTGTCCTCATGCGGGGCCTCGAAATCTCTGTTCTTTAGGTAACTTTGATGAAAGGGAAAATTGAGCGCCCTGGAGAACTGGGTTCAATGACACAAAAACACTGATCTTGGAGAAGGATGGGATGAGTTTGACGTTCATTTGAATGATAAAAGAATCTGTAACTAAATTAGTTCATTCCGGTAACTTCGGTCGATGTTTGACATCTCTTTGGATTTTCAACATTACAACAACAGAAGATCGATCGACTTATATTTGGGCATATCGGCTACTGCTGATCCTGCTCTAGTGAAAGTAAATGTGTGAAAACCTCAGCAGGTTCAAGCCTGTGAATTAGAGACCACGGAGTCTTTTTTCAAAGAGATGGGAGCTGTCTCTCCGCAGGCTATGACTTTGATCATATGGAATCCATTGCCAATTGAAGTGAGCAATGCCAGACAGTGTGTTTTCTAGTTTAAAGAAAGTATCCATTTTGTTAGCAGCAGGAGAGAGTGGGAAATTACCCATGAACAATGCTGTATTTTGCAGCCTGGGGCAGAAGTGGTGAATAAAGCGGGGATTAAATTGCCAGCAGCACTACTCTTTCAAGGCTTCAGAAATTATTTCAGTACTTTGATAATACATTCAAACCGTAAACCGCTGCAGATATCAAAGGTGTCCCCCACACCCCACTGGTGTGTATGTGTGTGTGTGTGTGTATTTGTGTATACGTTTGCATATGTCCTCATACTCACATAGTTTTGATTACAGTCTTTAAGGTTATAGTCTTCAAGAGAGAAAGAGCACATTGTTGGCATAATTTAAGGCCCTTTGTATCATGACTTAGAGTCATAAGTTGAAACTTTTGCCCAGATAAAAGAATTTTTAAAGTGATCACATATCCCAAACTGGTAAGTACCTTCTAGTCAAGAGTGCAGTGTTGGGCAGCCTGGGTGGCTCAGCGGTTTAGCGCCGCCTTCTGCCCCGGGGCGTGACCCTGGAGACCTGGAATCGAGTTCTGTGTCAGGCTCCCTGCATGGGGCCTGCTCCTCCCTCTGCCTGTGTCTCTGCCTCTCTCTCTGTGTGTGTCTCTCATGAATAAATAAATAAAATCTTAAAAAAAAACAGAGTGCAGTGTCTTGGTGAGGTTGTTAAAATTATTGCCAAGCATGAGCACGCGTGCCAAAAGCAATTATAGTAGAATCTCAATTCGGAAATCTCAAGTTAATTGTGAAAATGTGTGCCAGATATTGCCTGAAGGTGACTGACCCTACGTTATCCCAATTTAGAAGATTCTTAGATGTCATTCTTAAAACCATTAGGTATTACTCTCTTTGAATTAGAGATAAAGGACATCCTTCTCAGGAGGGTGACTTACCCAAGGTCACACAGTTGTGGGCATCGGAATTAAAAGTCGGATCTGGATGTATCCAAAACCCTGCATTCTTTCAAATGGAATTGAGAAATAGTGTGTGAGAGACTTTATTTGTTCCATGACACTTTATTCTAGAGGCCGGAGTGGCTCTGAGCACATAGTAAGTGCTTGATAAATATTCTTGATTAATATTTATTCAGTGAAGGAGTAGCTGACATTGCGTCTCCAAATGTATGTATCTCCCCTCTATCCCATATCTCCTCAAGGACATTCCTTTCTCATTAACTAGAATACACACACCACACACCAGACGGTTTGACTTTTTAAAAAATTGATTGGTTGGGCTGCTAGTTTAACAACCATACTCACTGAAGTGTCCCCTACCTGTCGAGATAATTTGACAGTACAGGCAGCCCAACTTAAAATAAGGTACATCTCCTAAGGAATTGTATGAAAATTAAATAAATGTTAGTGTTTGTTTCAAATAAATGCAGGTCAATAAGGTCTATAATTTCTTCTGGATACACATAAAATAACCTAAGAGCAGAAAAGGCTCTTAGAGATCAGCTATCAACAGCCTTCCATTGGATTACAATAATGGCCTCCTCTGGTCTCCCTAAGTCCAGCCTGCCCCCCAGTTCTCTCTTGTGGCTGTGGCCAAAGTGATTTTCTTAAAAATGCACTTAAGTTAATTTCAGTTTCCTCCTTGGGACATCAGTGGCACCTCATTTCCCTTATAATAAAGTCTTTCCCTTAGCCTACAAGGCTCTGAATGTCGTAGGAGAGATGAGCCAGGCCACATTCCCCGTGCTCCAGCCCCTGTGGTCAGCCTCTACACCTCAAACTCCATGCTTCAGTGTATCGCAGGATCTTTGCACACGCTGCCCCTGCCTCTTTTGGGATATCTCGCACTTCCACCTCACTAATCCTACTTGCCCTTCAGATCTCAACGACAGGATCATGCTCTCAAATACGATTTCTCCGACCCCTACAGAAAATCAGTCTTGTTTGGTTTGCAGGCTCATCGACTCCTGGTCCTTCACTTCAGTCTGCTTATCTCAGTTTGCTTTTATAAATCCGCCTTCATGAGCATGGCGCTAGTGTCGGTCTCCCCTATCAGACGGCCATTTTCATAAGGGCAGACACTGGTCCTGTTCTTGCTCACCTTTGTATCCCAGCTCAGGACTCACCACATAGTCGGTGCTCAATAAATATTTAAGCTAATCTGTTGGCACCAATTCTTAACCTTGGTTTCGTGGCAGTACCTTGATGGAACTCTTTGTGGAAACACCCTGCAGCTGCCTCCTGGGGACTAAGAACCAAAAGAGTGCACACGTGCCAAGTTGGACCTAAACAACAATTGCGCCGCAGTGGAGAGCCAGCACTGAGATGAGCAGCCATAAACATCGTGTTTCCTTATCATGCATCTTAAAGGTCTAATCCAAGAAGGTTGGAAATAGGTCAGGAATTGGCATGTGGGACGAGCTGGGGCATGAGAGTAATTACTAAAAATACAAGTTATCTGGGGGATGTGAAGTCTCACCCATTATTTTTGTAGAGGCGGCTGTGTGATAAAAACACCAGACTGACAGGTCCTAACACCTCAGGTTGGACTTCTTGAGACCCGGTTTTAAATCCTGTCTCTGCTCCTTACTTGTGACCTTAGACAAGTTTCTTAATATTTTTTGACCCTCAGTTTGATCATCTGGAAAATGGGGGTAGTAACAGCCCTGACTTTTTAAGGTCAGTTAGAGAATTAAATGAAGCCATTCATGCTAAGTGCCTGATAGAGCCTACCTCAAGGTATGGGCTCAATAAATGCTATTTGCTATTACTAAAAAGCAATTTTGGGAAGATGCCATCTTACAATAGATCTTAGAAAAAGGAAGATGTAAGAGATGCCAAAATGCCAAAACTTCTTTAGAAATAAAGAAGACTGACAAGTAACATTGAGTAAATTCTTTTAATTTTCCCTCTCTGTGCTTTGGGGTAAAGAGCACCATTCTCTATAACACTGTGCTGTATAGAAACACAGATTGAGAATGATTGGTCCATCTCAGTATTTTTCAAACAATAGTTCAGGGATCTCTAGCCATTTAAGTTGAACTTGCAAAAAAAAAAAAAAGAAAAGAAAAAAAAAGAAAAAAGTCCATGGTCAGGGAAAAAAAAAAAGTTTTCAAAATAAATATTAAAGGCTCTGAGAAATCTCACAACAAAAATCCTAACACACTCTGCTTAAATTACTTGATCACAGTACTCTTCCTTTGTTATCATAATTAGCATGCCAATGAGTGCACTTTGTGAATTGCTTCTGTATCCCATTCTTTTCCATTTGACAGATAAGGGAATTGGGCCAAAGAGAGAGGCCAGTTATATGTTTTCCCTAAATGTTATGTTTGAATCAGAAAGAAATATAGAGCTGTAAATATCCAAACATTTGGGAGAATGAGAAACTGCGTATCATGCAAAAACATTACTGATTCATTGCAGACTTAGTATTCTTACTTAATAAAAATCCATACTTTTAATGTTTTTAAGGTTGGGCATGTATATGACATTGGAAACGGATACAATAAAGACGTATTCTTAACCCAAACTCTCTTTAGAATTTCATCATATAATTTTGTCAAGATTTAGATACGCTGGAGTTCTGACACAGGTTACTGTGTGCAACAACAACAACAACAACAAAAAAAACCCCCACAAATTTCCTAGTTTCTTTTTATAATGAATCAGATGAGTGACACCTGGGGGTTTGCATATCAGAGGGCGTGGCAGATTATATTTTCCAAAAACGGTCACAGCAATATTTGTAGCTGTCTTTTTTTCCAGAGCCTTGCCACTTCCCATCAGCAGTTGGAGACTAGTTCTCTGTCCCTTGAATCTCAGCGGGGAGGGACTGATCTTCCTTCCATCCGAGAGTCCAGCGTCAACTGGTCTTCCTCCCAGGGTGCTCGCCACGGCCGCTTGAAGAGGGGACGTGCAAACGTTCCAACTGAGTGTTGACATGGCCTCATAAAGAAAGTCTCGGACCACAGCCAATACTATGGTGTAGTGCCAGGTGTCATATGCGATTCAGATGTCATAAACTCCTAGATGTCATATTTGATTACAGGCATTATCAGTTGGATATGTAAGTGACCAAGGTTTTTAGATGGATCCTAGCCCTAGCCTTCAAGGTATAAGAATGATAAAAAGTCGTTTTACACTCTTAATTTCTATAAAGTAACCATAGCAACCGGAACAGGGAATAATATGAAAAGGGGAAGGAGAGCACCAACTTTTAATCTACGCCTCCTATGTTCCTTTAGAGGTACTCCCAATTTATTAACCCACTCGAATGACATAAATCTTACTTCTTTCGTGTCAGGCATCCTTTAAGTGTATTTTATTTAACTATCACAACTCTTTGGGGATAGTACAGTAGCTCCATTTTCAGGTAAGAAATTTTACATTGTGTGCCCTTCATTAGCCAGCGTCGCTACAAATTCAGTGCCCAGTATATACAGGGAGGGAGCCCATGTTTCTTGGTCCTTCATAAAATAGATTTCTTGAAAATCCCCATTTCTGTTGGCAACGATTGCCACGCACCCTGCTCAAATGTGTCTCCGTAATGTGCGCCCCATAGAAGTCACTGTTTCCAGAGAAGACTTGGTGTTTCTGTTCATCTCCCCAAACATGCACTGTTGTTAACTCGAGAGAAGTTGGTCATAGCATCCAGCCGGGGGTGGTGCTTCTGCACAATGTCACTGTACTTCAAGTCACAGCCACATTTCACACCTAAATGGCTCCACTTAATAGCACCGTGGGCCTGACTTACCTTAATCTCAAGATATAACCTCACCCCCCCTCACCTGTGGATTATGTCCCACAGGCTTATCATGATCCTCTCTCTTTCAGATGTGGCAGGCCAACCATCTTGGACCTTATCCCTCCAACGCCTTTACTCTTTTGGTTTGATTCACTTCATTCGTTCGATACTCATTTATGAAATGCCTCCTACGTCTTGGTGTATTGGGAGAAAACAGTACATCTCTCAACCTGTGGGCATCATTCCTTGAAGCATATGCTCTCTTGACTCACTCTAGTTCCAGTGTGGTGCTAAAACAGACTGTGTTTCTTCCCTGAGTCAAACTGAGCACCCAAAGAACTAACTGAAAAACACCCTGCAACGTTTTGGAACAGAAAATAAGGGACACAAGTCATTTTTCACGTCAAACTGCCTTTTATCAGCTGTGGTTCCTGAAATATGTTACTTAACCTCATTCGGTCTCAGGTTCTCCACATATAAACCAGGAGTAATAAGTTTTTCTCATAAAGATGAAGGAAGAATTAGATGAGAGCATCTGTGCAATGGGTATAATTTGGTTCCTAGCGTATGTCAAGCACTCAGTCCCTGCTCGGGATGATGACACCCGTCCTTCTTCATGTGCAACTGAGGTGAGTCTTGAGTCAGGCATCACTTTCTCCCATTTTCCACCCTCTTCTGGGGCCACTCCTACACTTGGCTTTAGGTCTTCCAGTTTTTCTCGGTAACACATTTCCTTTGTGGTGTCAGCTTCACTGGTCTTCTTTTCAGCTTTACATGCCATTCCACAGGAGACAGGTACTACAGAGTCAGTGACCTGCAAACGAGGGCGGCTCAGCAGATGGCACCTGCTCAAATGTGGGCACGTCCGAGCCGGTGCAAAGTGAGGCTGGATGCAGTGGGGCCCAGGGAGGAGGGCTAAAGGGCTCTTGGTATCCTCTAGTTCCTAGAGGAGGAGGGAGCCTATTGCTGAAAACCACGGGTGTAGGTAATTTAATTTTCTCCTCCAAAAACATTCAAACAGACAACATTGAAGGGTCTAAGGTCATAGCTTCTGGAGACTGTGATCACATACTATTTGTCTCCATTCAAATTCCACCTCTTGCTGGTCACTGGTTCTATTATCTTTGGCAAGGGACCCAACCGCTCCTAGCCTTGGTCTCTGCTGGTAGAAAACGGGCATAAGAGTCACACCAGCCACTTGGGAATATTGTGTAGGTTGAGTTAATGCCCGCAAAGTGCTTAGCACGGTCCTGGCACATCCCAAGCATTTCTACTGTTCATGCATACGTATTTGACGCCCTGCCATGCCACCTCAGGGCCTTCGCCAGTCCCACAGAGGTGTCTGCGGTGCCAGCAGCAGATATCTACTCAGCTGTGGATTCAGCTGTGGCCATCTGGCAGGCAGGGTCTGGGAGTGCTGGAGAGTGAGGTGGCTTCTGCGTGGGGATCAGCAGCATCTGCTTCTGGGAGGGAAGCTTTCCATGCCCCCTGGCATGTGCTCCTCTCATAAATTCTCCCAGAAATGGGGACGCAGCTGAGCCCCACCATTTGTGGAAGCAGGCACCCTCCCTTTCTCTCTGCTTCATCTGCTTGGAGCTAGGGCCTCAGCACGGCTTGGCTCGACATGCGGCTGCTGGTTGTAATGGGCTCTCCCAGCAGAGTCCCTGCAGGCCTCACTGCCACAGTTCCTAGAGGACGAGGGAGCCTATTGCTAAAAGATAAGCCATAGAGGAACCAATGTTTATTTAAACAGGTGTAGGTGATTTAATCTGTCTCTCTAAAAACATTTAATGACTCCTGTGGTATGCAGAGTGGCTTCCGGAACGTGTCCATGCCCTAATCCCTGAACATGTGAATATGTTACCTTGATAGCACCAGACACTCTGTTGATAGGATTAAGGTTACTTTGAATTTTGAAATGGTGAGGTAACCTGGATTCTCCACGTGGCTCCCAGCTAATTACATCAATCTTTTAAAAATGGCGAATTTTCTCTAGCCGGAGCGAGGTTTGTAGAAGAAAGAAAAGTCAGGGTGATTCAGTGCATGAGAGGGACTTGGCCCCTCGAGCTGGAGGTGGTTGTTTGGAAAGCCAGAGAAAAACTGCAGATATCATCATGGAGCCAGACAAGACGCTCCCCCCCTACCCCCCCAGCCCCACCCCCCGATAATATCAAGGAAACAGGGATTTCCGTTCTACAACCTCAAAGACTTTGATTCAGCCAACGACCCGGATGCACTCAAAAATAGATCATTCTCTGGTACCTGCAGGTAAGAACCCAGCCCAGGTGACACTGCCTGTCCTTGCAAAACCCTAAGCAGGAGACCTAACCAAGTCCACCTGAACTTCTGACTGACACAACTGTGGGATCACAAATGTGGGTTGTTCTAAGGAGCCAAGTTTGTGGTAATTTGTTACAGCCCCAAGGGGAACAAATGCAACTTAAAATTTAAATTTCACATTCTTTAAGACGGTGTTAAGAAGGCCTGTCCTGGTCTCGCTCTGATTTTCTCGATTGCTTCATTCCATACTATTCTCTGCAATGTCAAACTTCTCCCCAAATCACCCCCTCTGACTGCCATTCTTTAGCTCTGACTTTTAATGAGGATGCTCTTGGAATTGAGGACAGAAATTTCCTCACCCGACAGGACATTGTCCCATGCATCGCAAAACTTTCAGTATCCTTGACTCCTCGGGTGTTAAATACCAGCGGTGTGGCCCAGTCATTGTGACAACCACAACCACCACAGCAAAACCTTGTGGGGCCCTCAATTTGAGCATCACTGGAAGCAGCATAAATATTCCACGAGGATTGTTTGAACAACTACTAAACTCCAGGAAGTCTTGTAATACTGGATAATCTGAGTGAACAAAACAGAGCTCCTGCCTTGAAGGGAGTTACACTGTGGTAGATTTAAAAAATAATGATAATAATTATATACATACATAAAAAATAACAACAACAACAAAATATATATATATATATGTAGAGCAACAGATGAACACTTCTAGCAGTTTTATTTATTTATTTTTAATTTTTTTAATTTTTATTTATTTATGATAGTCACACACAGAGAGAGAGAGAGAGGCAGAGACACAGGCAGAGGGAGAAGCAGGCTCCATGCACCGGGAGCCCGACGTGGGATTCGATCCCGGGTCTCCAGGATCGCGCCCTGGGCCAAAGGCAGGTGTTAAACCGCTGCGCCACCCAGGGATCCCTTTCTAGCAGTTTTAAATGCTATGGAGGATGGAATAGGGTTATAAGGTGGGGAGCAGAGGGGTGTAGTGTGTGCTTTTTCCAGAGGGATCAGAGAAGGCCTCTCTATGGATGTTGCATGGAGTTGAGACCTCATGTTGAAAGGAGTAGCCACCTCAAGGGTAAGAGAAAGAAAATCCCGAGTAGAAGCATGAGCAGGTTCAGCGCCCTTGGAGGTAGGGAGAGCCTGGGGCCTTTGAAGGCCAGGAAGTCCATGAGCCGGACCAGGGTGAGTGATAGGAGAGAGAAGCATAAAGAGACGTGGGAGGCAGGTTGGGGCCAAATCTCCCAGGACATCGTAGGCCACGGTGGGACATTTGTATTTCATTCTGGTTTCAGTGGTGACCCATCAGGAGGGTTTTTGGTTTTTGTTAGACATTTTTTTATGCACAATGTCAAAGGGAAGTGGATGCAATAATCTAATAAGTTACCCTGCGTTAATGTAGTGACTCACCCTGCTTTCCCAGGGCAGTCGTGTCCCCATTTACTTTCTTCACTCCAGATTCCTCTGAAGCAAATCCCAGGCAGACTGATATATCATCTCTAAATATTCCTATTTCGAAATATCATTTTCATTTTTTTTAAATTTTTAGATTATTTTGAGAGAGAGAGAGAGGGCATAATCATGGGCAGAGGGAGGGGTGGAGGGAGAGGGAGAGAGACAAGCTTAAGCAGGCTCCATGCCCAGAGTGGAGCCCAACCTGGGGCTCAGTCTCACGACCCTGAGACCATGACCTGAGCCAAAATCGGGAGTCAGTTGCTTAACCAACTGAGCCACCCAGACAGCCATCCCTATTTTGAAATATCCTAAATACAATTCCTTTTTAGGTGCAACATTAATGTCATTATTAAACCCTTAATGAACAAAAACTATGTCATGCCATCAACTCTACTGCAGGGGTTTAAGTAGGAGAATAAACTAGCCTGGCTTACCTGGTAGGGACGTCACCTTGGAATCCCCACGGAGGCTAGCACATGAGGCAAGGGGGCAGATGCAGAGGCGGGGAGGCGGCTCAGGAGGCTGTGCAGTCGTGGAGGTCAGAAACGATCATGGACTGGCCACGGTCTTAGTGGTACGTGGAGACTCCTCAGATGTGAGCTGAGAAGGAGAAGGAGGAATTGAGGACGACTCTGATGGCTTCGGTCCAAGTGACTAGGAGATCATGGTGACAACCACAGACAAGGAAGGGGGGCTTGGGGGTGGGTGTATCAATGACACAATAGGCCCTGGCAGCACAGGCATTTCTCCGTGCATCACGCACATTCTTGTCTGCAGCCCTCACTCCCATCTTCTATGCTGTTGCTTCAACCAATGCTACTGGACAATCTAGGCCAAGTTCACATGCCTTCTCTTCTTTGACTCCTTCTAGATTCCCCCATTTAATCCTTGATGTTTTCCTGTCTATATCTAATTTTTAAAAAAACTTGATAAATGCATTTGGTTAAAAATCTTAAGTAATGGTGAAAGGCTTGTTACAGAAACCACGATGTGTACGTCCTGGCTCTGCTGTGCGCTAACTCTGTGACCTCGGGCAACCTCCTTCCACTTGCTAAGCATTTCTCTTCAGCTGCAAGATGCTTATTGATGGTTGGATAATACAAAATCTAATTAATACAAGGCTCCTCCATACCTATTTGGCCCTAGTCAGAGATGACGCACCGCAGCTGTCATTGTCATAGCTCTCACTGTTGTTAGGGCACATGCTCACGGAAGAGGGGAGAGCGGCATTCAGCTGGGATGTGCCACTTGTCCCGGGCTCCAAAGGCGATGCAATGGACTGTGCAATCACTGTAAGGACGTACTTAGGGAAACAAACCACCAAGCTCTACACACTGTGAATAGCTCTTCAACCACACTGGGTGGAAGACTTGAACTTAATCCACTTCAGGTCTGAACAGTAAGAACAGTCATCACTCGAAGCTGTAGGCTTTCATATTAATCTAATTTATGTAAACAACCTGCCTCTCCCGCTCCCTGACGCACACGTCTACCCCCACACCCCAACACACTTGGCAATGTGGAGGTGTATTTGACCTATCTGCACAGTCATTGAGGCTTTGGTTAGATATTATTTAAGAGTTCAAGAGAAATCTCGGAATTGTACCACGCAGACATTTCTATCACAGCCACCCATAAATCCTAATTAGGCAGCTGGTAGCCGAGCTGCGAGAAGAAGCTCGGTTTCTGTTTGTTCCCAGTGTCTCATTAATGGCATGCCTTCACAATGGGTTACAGATGGAGATGATGTCTCCAAACAGGATTGTTAGCAGATGGGTGGAGAGCGGGGGTCACAGGTTACTCTTTCCTCTGCTGCAAACTTATGCAAAGGCAGGAGGCTGGGGCCCAACCTACGACTGGAAGCTGGGACACCCAGACAGCAGCTCACTTCCCCTCTCTCAACACTGATTTCTGACTCAGACTTGATTTTGAATCCAGACTTTAATACTGACTACCTCAGAACGTTGGCAATGCTTCTGGACCTCGCCAAGCTTTCAGAATTTTCTCTTATGGGAAAAGTGAGGAGGATATTGCACCCCAGGTGCTATTTTTATAAAGACCAAGCAATACAATGGGAAGCACTCAGCACAGTGTCTGGAGCACCATTTTGTAAATACAAGCAAATTCTCACTATTTTTCCTTCCCTATTCCTGCCTTTCTTCTGTGCCTATAAACAAAGGAGCCCGATGCCAACAGAATATAATTTGACAAGAGAACCCTTTGGTATGAACAAATGAAGTCCTACACACCCACTTCTCTTTCTGAAACTAACTTTGCTATTTTGTAACTTAAAAGTCATTCTAGAACACTAGCGTCTGAGCCACCGACTGAAGCTGTCAAATGAGTACCCACGAGTCGATGTGGAAGTTAAAAATCAAAGATGGAGGCAGTGAAAAAAGACAGGAAACCATATCCTAAATTGATCATAAACTGGAAAAGAACATTCCACTAGAGCAGTTGACACCCCTACTAGACAAACACTTGACTGCTGCCTTCCTGAGTTAGTCCCACCATCGTTTTGCAGTTGGTGTAGGAGGAAGTGAAGATGCCGAGGGCCTGAAGTCATGTAGATAAAGCGCTGAAAGTGGGCTTGGGATCCAGGTGTGACATAGTCAAGAGGGCAAGTGCTCTTCCACTCTCCAGAGCTGGCTCCCTTCTAATGATGTGCTATTCTGTATTAATTACCAGCATCTCCTTGGCCTGCGTCTTTTATGTTATTAATTAACTAATTAGCAAACAACTAATTCCATGAACTCTGGAGTTCCGGCTATGAGTTGGACACTTCTATGGCCTTTGGGAGCTCCTGATGAAGGGGAGTGCTATGAACAAACGGACTCAGATCAAGCAAGCCTACAAGATGAGATGACCCAATAGTGTCTGATGGGTGGGACTCTGGGGTAGTTTTAGGAAGAGGTTATGCTTTTACTGCATTCAGAGGGATGACCTGCCAACCAATGAACCGCAGAAGAAACAGACCTATTTTTCCATAGAGAGAATCAGATTCGAGGAAGGAAAGTTCTACAGGACATTATCAGTCCTTTTCTTTCTTTTTTTTTTTTTTTACACTGAAACTCTTTGATATCAATAGTATTTTTTCCTCCACAGAGTATCTGTCTGTTTCATGATGAAAAACTTAAAGAAAAGAAAAAGTCTCCTAATACAATTTCCTATTAATAGTTACCTTTAACATTTTGGCGATTTTCTGTCTATGGTTTTCTTTGTGCGTATGCGTATGTATCCACCTGCACTACAGGTTAGCCACCTCATGCAAAATTAAACTCATTCACAATCTGACTTTACCACGATTCTTTCTCAGGGGTCTTCAGTCATCAGTGTTTATTGTCAAAACCATGCTTTCAGATGTCCTCATTATAATATCATTATCACAGTTGATTAAACATTCCTGTCTGTGAATTGGGCAGTATGTACTTAGTCCCAGGTGGGGCTGTACTCCACTGAGGTAAGGACCTCACCCTCATCTCCTCCTTTACCATCACATCCCAGCACCTCACTCAAGGTCTTGCTTGTGGTAGGCACCCACTGACTGTTTGCTAACTGACAGTAGTTGGGTATTAACCCTAGTTTATTTTTGTTTACATGAGTACACATACATATACATAGTCACAGTCCTACAGGGAAAAATTTTCAACCCAAATCTTAGTCTGGCTTTTTATTTTTTATTTTTTTAAGTTAATTTACTAGAAGTGGATTTTTTTGGATCAAAGGCCAAGGTAAACTTACAATCCTTTGATACATGTTGCCAAATTTGCATTGCACTGAGGCTGTAAACATTTTTTCCCCCTACCACTAATGTATGACAAAGTCCTTTCCCTGTACTCCTGCCAACAGTGAGTATTATTTATTTTTTAATCCTTGCTAATTAGAGAGGTAGGAAATGGTATCTTATTTCATTAATGAGTAGTAAGGCTGAACATTTGCTTATGGGTTTATAGTCATTTGTAGCTCCTCAGTGAATTCTATTCTTTTTCCTTTTCTTTTTTTATGTGACTTTGAGTCCTGGGTTATGAATATTAATATGAACAGAACTGTGCCTGATATATAGTTACATTTTATAGAGAAATATATATTTCATTATATGTATATTTGTGTGTATATATGTACCTGTGTGTGTGTGTGTGTGTGTGTAGCTATATATCAGCTAGTAGATACACATTAGCTACTGAGAAAAGCCAAGCTTGTGAATCATTGTGTGCATGGATAAGTTTTAAATAAGGATACAGTGATATAATGCATGCAAGTCCCTGAAATGTCCATATTTTCAGTTGTGAGAGAGAAATACTACATAGGGTGGGAGGCATATAGGATTACAATTAAGAGCATATGTTCTGGGTCAAGACTTCTTGGGCTCAAATCCTGACCCCTCTACTTAGTTATAAGGTATTGGTAAATAAACCGACTTCAGTAAATCGGTTACTTGATCAAGGGAAAAGGGGTGGATTATGCCACCGACTTTATGCTGGTGTGACAAGGATCCAAGGTTTTAATACCTAAGAGTACACAGAAATTGCTGACACACAATAAGTGTTCGATTTTGGTTAGCTTGAGAGGTAAACAAACAGGTTAGGCATCCCTAGCAGTAATTATACAAAGGAAGTGCACAGCTTTGTGGGATGGAGAATGTCATCAATGGAATGGGGATTGGGATAAAAGTAAGGATTAGAGAAGATGGTTAAGGAAGATGTCTCTGTGAAGTGGCTGGATGAGGAAGGAGAAAGGCAGGCGAACAGTGGGGAAAAGGAATGGTCAGATGTAGGAAACAGTATGTGCAAATGCCCTGCCTTGGAAGGAAATAAAAGGAGATCGGATGAGGGGAGTAAATGAGCAGGAAAGTGGGGCAACATTAAATAGAAAAAGTGGGTGGAAGCCAGACTATTCAGGGCCTTATGGACCATCATCAAAATTTTCTGATGCAATTTTATTTAGTAAAAGGATAAAATTAACCCTTTGAGTAAGAAAGTCCGTCTTTTAGGGGAGATACATAGATGATGCTTTGAACTGAACTTATTGTACATATTTGTAGTGAGATGAAGGACTGCATTTTAACACCAATACTCATGAATGTCTTTCAAGTCCTCATGAAGATGCAATCTTGGTTGTGAACTCTCTCTGCAGAGAAGAACTCTAACCACTCGTAGGCAAGCAGGAAGCCTTCCAACCCCTAGTCTACTGGGAGAGCGTTTGTGCTGCCATTGGTCCCCTGGTTGCAGGGATCTTTTTCACATTTTCCTCTGGCACTAAGAGTTTGCTCCCTGTCCACAACTTGGCCCAACTTTATTCTCAGTCATTGGGACTACATCTTTTTTATATTGGCTGTTTTACGTCATTAGAATCCAAAGGCGGCAGCAAGAAGGTTGGGTCACCATCAAGGTTAATCATAACAGAAAGAAGACAGAACAAAACAAAAACACTGTTTGGGAGCAGATGTGTGTTTGAGGAGGCTCAGCCCTAACCAGCTTCCTCTGCTACACCCATATTTCAGTAAGCTTGGAAGGATGGCTTCTCATTTCTTCTTTAATCTCATTTGTTGTGCTGGCCAGCAAGTGGATAATATAATACTTTCATCTTTATCCCAGGATTTGAGAGAGATATTAATCAGTATATTTCTTCTTCAATCCTGGAACATCTGTGTAACAGAAATATTAATTGACGTCTACTGAAAGACTTGCCATTCCAATAATACATCCACTAAGGCAATCAAGTAATATTGCTAATGCGTATGTTATGTTTAAAAAACATGAGTGACCTATGAAATATGTAGAATAATCTATTGACCATAATACATGTAGTGTGTTAATTTTCACTGTCAATTTATAGTTAACTGTAAAATGTTTGAAAATACAACTTAAGAAGGCAATAGTGCAAGAACAACAGAAAGAACTCAGACTTTTCACTCAGATCCACTGGGTTTGAACCCTACTGTTGCCACTTGCTACCTGCAAAGAATTTGAATGTCTCATTTTCCTTTATTCTCTCTCCCTGGGGTCCTCATATAATTTCAAATGAAGTTATTGTCAATGCCTCATTTTGGTATTGCCCTAAATAAATATCACTGAGTTCATACTTATTGAGAGGTCATTGTTCACACATTTCTCCTTCAAACCTCACAATAATCCCAGGAGGTTGGTTTCATTTTCAAAGAAGGAAACTGATACTAGATGCCTGGCCCTAAAGAATCAGGGTTGAACTCAGGTCTGGTAATATTCAAATTTCAGGAATCTGCCAATCCAAAGAGCTGACCTGCATATGAAGCAGTCCCCCCTGCCCCAATGCCCAGAAACTCCTGCTAGCCTTTCTTCGGGACCAGAAATCAATCTTTAGCAAACCAGGATGACTGCTCATACACCTAGAAGAGATGTCCACTCTCAAATGCCCCCCTTCCAAGAGGATACCACCCAGAGGACCATGGTTTTTGCACTCAAAGAAGACAGACATTGAACCCAGCTTTTCCCCTCTTTCTGAGTGTTGCCCACACCTAAGGAACTGTGAGATCCTGACATGTGTCTCTGTGATATTTATAACCATTTCTCCTTTAAAGGTCTGTCATCACTGTTACATTCATGTGCATACAGTCTCTAGGATGGATTAATAACCCACCTATCCCCAATATTTTCCCCTCAGGAGGATCACTGTCACTGTCCTCAGGGTGACCTCTGCAATGCAGAGCTGGTATGTCCCTTCTTATAAAGCTGGCCTTCCTCCACAAGTGGTCCCAAACTTATACCCGGAGGCCTGGTGTTCTGTACTCCGGCCCCTCCTCCCTGTCCAGGTCTTCCTCCTCCCTAGCACTGTCCCCCTGAAGGGTCACAGCCTCTTGCTCTGTGCTTCGCCCGCCATACCTGTTCAATCCATATAGATGCATCTTCCCTTAATCTCCAAATCCCACCTGTGCTGAAAGGTGTGCTCTGCACTCTATATGCTCTGCCTTCCACAACTGACTCCAGAATGAAGATTGAATGGAGATTTATCATTTTTTTCTCATTAAATTCGTTACTAATGATTTATATACGTTTTTCTTTGATTTTAGACTACAAGGTCTCTTATGAAGAATGCTTGCCATTTCTCTAGAGATCGCTCATGGTATTCAGCACCTGACTGTGCACATGAAACATGTGTATGTATGTGTACACACACACACACACACACACACACACACACACACAGAGTTAACCCTAAATGATTGAACTCATGACTGTAAGTTCTTCAAGGGCAGAGATTCCTATTGGAGAGTCCCTATCACGAGGCCTGAACTTTCGACACCTACGAATTATTTAGCTTGGTAACTGCCTCCTAAAATTCCTTTGGGATGATGGTGGATGCCCCTTGGTTTGCCGCAATGTCTTTACGTTGGATTCCATCAATCAACATGTTCTGCTGCAGAATTCCAGTGATTATGTGACTGGCCCAGGAATGGATGGGTCATGCAACGAAAGTCAGTGATTCCCAGAGAGAATCTGAGCCTCATGTCTTAGCAGGGACGTGATGGTAAACCCTTTCTAACCATTACAGGAGATCATCTCCCATTGCGGACTTAACACAGGAGAACCAGAGCTGCAACACGGAGGAGGAACAATCCCATTCCGATTATACCAGTTGTGTCCAGTCACATCCAAACTTGAATGCAGCCAGTTCTCCCCCTCATGCCTAATTTACTCGAAGAAAAAAAAAAAAAAGAGTTCTCCTCTCTGCTCAAACCAGTTTGAGTTTAGTTTTCTGTCACTTACCACCAACCCAATCTTATGTGTTAAATAGGTATTGGTTAATTTGTTGAAGAGATTCTCAAGGCAGTAAACAAAGCTGCATTGATGGCCCGTGGACGAACCCTGAACAAGGAGCCTTTGATATTGGAGAGAGGATCTGAATATTAATGCCAATGCTCCAGCGAGGGCAGTGAATCTTGGTTCTGACCTTCGGTAAAAGCTAAACAAACAAGACTCTATCAACTCCTCACAAGTTCCTGTCAAACAGCATTAAAAGCACAACGCTGCATAGCAATTGAGGTGCAGATCTTTTACAGCGTAGAACTGCCTATCGGTATATTTAGGACACCCTGGGGTAAAGGCCAGAACGAGGAATACAGGGTTAGAGGAAATAGTCATTTAAATGGTAGAACTAAATGGCAAGCAAGAACAGCCTGGGTGGACCTGTGACCATGAGACACTGCTTATTATCTCTCTGTCTTTACTGCTGTATCTCAGCCTCAGTGTGCCCTTCTATAAAATGGGAATCATAAGCTAATACTTGTCAACTTTTAGCAAACCATGTGGCACCCTCGGTTCCCTAGTTCGGTGCTCAAAATTTGATGATAGCTCATCTCAACTCTCAACTCAGGATATACTCACAAGTTTCAGAAAATGATCCTTATTCTCACAATGCATAATACAGTCTCATATTTTTCATTCCAAATGTGATTTTCTATTATTAAATATTCAAAATAAAGTATTCGATCATGGCTTATTTTTATTTTAAAATGACCATGACCCACTAAACTGATTTCATACCCATCAATGAGTCTTGACCCACAAATTGAAAAACATTACTTGGACCAACATCTGGTATAGAAAACATTCCAGGTAAGTGTTCACTGCATCTAAGCTGCGGTCCAGCATCCCTATAAAGTCTCCTACCCTAATGAACAAGGCTGCACCACAATTGGCTTTAAGTCGTCCTTGGTCTCAGGCCTACAGCAGGGGTCAGCTCCCCCTGGGTTCCATGTCCCCTTCCCCCCTGGACACACCTCTCACTGTCACTCTGCTTCTCCAGGTCTTTCTTCTCACCTGCTTTGCTGCATGAGAGGTCTCACCCAAAGTGAAGAAATAGGAAGGCAATGAGAGGCTAAGGATCCCCCAGCTTAGTTGGTCTAAGAATCTCTCAGGAGTTCTAAAATACTCTAGGATGCTTGAAGATTACATTTTGGTAAGTTTGGCAGGGGTTCTAGAGTCTGAATGGTTCACAAGCACCCGGGGGTTTTTCATGGAAGGGAAGGGGCACACAATGCTCGGATAAACACTGCCACTAAGAAAGAACACAAGATTGATTACCCTAAACCCCATTTGAAGCTGGAGATGTGGAATCATGGCATTGATGGCCGGCAGCAAAAATGTGAAGGTTTCCTTAAAACTGAGGATTGAGGATGGGGAGGTAGAAGAAGCCGGTTGACTCTGTCTTCAGCATAAACAGAAAGTGGAATGGGAGAGACCACACACAAAGCAGTTCCCTGTCCACACACGCCCCCTCTTCCCCTTCAGCCCAGCTGGCTTACTTTGTTAAGCCGAACAGGTGGCTGCCTTTATTAAATGATAAGGGGATACCGGGATGTGAAGAGGTGGCTGGGATGGGGGCAGTAAAAGCAATACAGCAGTCTTCAGTCTTGTTATTTTTAAATGTGGGTGTTCCATATGTCGGATCCTAGTGGGCGGCAGCTTCCCTGTACCCAGGGGAACTGTGTTCTGTATTTGCACCAGGAGGAGAGGCTTGCTGTTTCTTCATTATTTCTCCAAACTCCTGCAACTCTATTCGAGTGAGAGCCTGTTGAGCATTTGTTAGAGTCATGTTTGGAGAAATCACTCGAATAGCCAGAGCGGTAACTCAGTCACTGGAAACAGAGAAGAGCGAACTCGGCTTTCCACTCTTCATTCTCTGACTGGGCCGGCCACTTAACTGCAGTTTACTGTGCTATGTCCTTTGGACGCGGCGGTTTCCAAGGTCCCCTCCAATACTAGAGTGTCTACAAGTCTGTGAGCCACTGGGATATAAACATAATTTACTTCAAAGCCTTAAGTAAGAGGTTGAGGAACACCAGCAATGTGTTGGAAATAAAATTTGGCCAGTGAGTCCCAAGGGTACAGGTGTCTGAGTCAGCCTGAGAAATAGCAACAGATGGAAGAAAAGAAAGTTGTGGGAGGGTGGCAAGAAACTCCGCTTGGGGCCAGGGCTGCCTGGGATGAAAACCAAGCTCTCTAAGCTCTTAGCTGCATGGCCTAAGTGAGCCACTGAACTTCTCCAACTCAGTTTCGTTGTCTACAATATGGGAATAATACAGTCGTAAAGTGAAAAACGTACATATTCCTTGGGCCATGTATTCATTCACGTATTCACTCATTGAGCAAAATCAAGTTTTTATTATGTCTTGTTTCTGAAGTAAGAATTGTTTGGTCCAATGAGGGAAGGTAGGTGAGCAAGTCTAGCTTAGTAGAATATATGATAAATTATTGCCTGCACTTCTATGCAGAATTTTCTTCCCCCGTAGCTTTCCTCGAAACGTTCCCTCATATATCCTCCTCGTCCTGAATCTCTACGTCTTATGATCACCTTTACAATAGAAACCTATGACTTCAGTATTCCTGATCTTATGCTTTCTTTTTCTCCTCCTCTCATATATATTTTTTTTCTTTGAGGAACTCCACTTTTCTTTGAGAAACCATTCTGCTCTCACTGCAAGTGGCCCTGGTTGAGGCTGTAAATCCCAGCACACAACCCCACCCCACAGAGCTAGGAAAATGACCCAGGCTGTCCAATCAGAGTACCCTATCTTTCCGGGCCATAGCAATTGGTCCAGGGGAAACCCCTGACCCAGGAAGGGCCAATCACAGCCTTGTCTAAGATTTACTGTACCAATTCTGGCAAAGTAGATCTCTCTTTTCTTCTGAATATTGAGTCTTGAAATTTTGGACTTAATTATGGAATGGTCTTCCTGACGCATAGAGGGATTTAGAACTCAGAGATGTCAGAGCCTTCAAAACTTCATTGAGCACCTGGATCCAATTGTAGCTGAAATCAAACCTGAGATTTCCCTTTTTGGCGTAACTTTGTTGGAGTTCGGTTTCTCTTACTTGCAAGTCAAATAGTCCTGAATACTCCATCCTTCAAAATCTTACTCAATTTATACTTTCTCATGTCATCTTTGATCTCCTTAGCCAGAGGACACTGGCAGGATACATTTTATTCTCCTTCTACTGAGATTTTCCCTTTTACTGACTGGTTTTATGGTTAATTGCATGCACGTCTGTGCCCTTCTTCTGTCTGGTATTAGATGACCTATTTTCAAAGGAGGTCATCTTATATATTTATCGTGAATATTGTTGTAATTAATAATTATTATATAACAGTTATATGCTGGTATATATGTGCTCTCTTATGTAACTACTAAAACATGCTATAAGGTAGGTTTTATTTTCCCTTTCATGGATTAAAAAAATAAATAAATTCGGGGAATGTAAGTGACATACCCAAATTCTTTCAGCAAGTGAATAGAAAACAGGCTTATAATCCATGTCTTACTCAGTAAGTTTTGTGCTAAATCTTGTGTGTGTGTGTGTGTGTGTGTGATTTTTGCCAATATTACAGTGGTCTGTATTCCACAATGCTATCCTGTACCTCATACCCTCTCCCAGTTTGGAGAGCCTAGGGTACATCTAATGCAGTTAAATCAGTGAGTGAATGGATATTAAATCAATAACCAGAGAGGCTAGATTACATGCAAAGGGCATCCCATGGGCCATTCATGGCAAAACACAGAGCCGAATGTGGATGGCATCATGACCTTTCTGGCCCTCACAACCTACTGCATGGCAAAAACCCTGCAAGGCTACCAATTTCCGAAAGACAGGCCCATTTAGAGAGAAGAAGCTATGATGGATGTGCAATTCCAGCAAATGCATGATGAAGGATAGAAACATTGCTATGCATGATTTTTTAATAACTACAGAAATCCCATGTACAGGATTTCTGCATGTGAAAATTGATAGCGTTGCCAATGCCGCTCATCTCTTTAAACAAGCAAACTCATCTTCCCTGGTGCTGTTACATCAGTAATAAATTGGCTCCTCAGACAGATCTGCTTGCAGGTTAGAACTGAGATTGAGTAGATAATAACTTTTTGGGTAGCAACGCCTGCCATGGCAAATAATAAAGAAATTCATGACCTGCAAAGTGCAGGGTGATCGTGTTCCAAAAATATATTTCACCTGGTCTCCAAGCAAGTTCATTAGGTATCCAGAAGCTGCAAAAAAATATTCCGTACATACAGGAGGTGACTCAAAAAGAATGATCTCAAACGTAGACGAACCAATAGCTATAAAAAATGTAGGCCAATGAGAAGTTTGTTGCTAAGCGCTTTTAAAAACAAGATACAAGGGCTGGACATTTTGGTGGGACTATGCCTATTCTCCACAAGGAGAATCACCCTGGATTTCTCTGGTGACCTTATGTCGTGTGGCAGCTTTTGTAACTATCACACTGGATGCAGATCTCTTTGATGGAGCTTCAGGAGGTGGATTCTCTGTGTTGAGTGATGATTTTTCTCCCTTAGAAAAATAACCAGATGTCAACAGTAAACTGAATCTACCAACACTGTGCAGACATATATTAAACTGAATGAGGGAGGTGATAGAAAAAAAATCCCACAGAAAGGTGCCAAAATGGAATGGGAGGAAGTTTCCCTTGGGAGCTGAGATCTACATCCAAGTTCTGAGTTCAGCATCACAGGCTCTGTGGCCCAGGTCACATCTCTTAATTGCTCTGGACTTTATTTATTCCTCTTTTAACATTAGAAAGTTATGCCAAGGGATCCCTGGGTGGTGCAGCGGTTTAGCGCCTGCCTTTGGCCCAGGGCGCGATCCTGGAGACCCGGGATCGAATCCCACGTCGGGCTCCCGGTGCATGGAGCCTGCTTCTCCCTCTGCCTATGTCTCTGCCTCTCTCTCTCTCTCTCTCTCTCTCTGTGTGTGTGACTATCATAAATAAATAAACATTTAAAAAAAAGTTATGCCAATGGATGCCTTTGAATCTGTGCAAGATGGTGATTGGGATCTCACGAGTTGGGGGGCTCTGAGGGCAAGAGGATTGGGACCATTACTATGACACCTCATTGGACTGAATTTTATTTTTATTACTGACCAGGCTATAAGCCTTCTCAAAGAATATAAACATAAAAAGTACTGAAGCAAGTGCAGGTATCACATCTATACAAGAAATATTAGCTTCATCCCCAAAACTGGGAGTCAGTTTTTTTTCCAGTGAGGGCCCACTTTGGTACCCACCATCAAGCCCTCTCCCATGCCAGTAATTAAAATACTGTTGGTCAGAGAAGGAAGCACATGAGCAGCATTGACCACATCACTGCATGGTCCTTGGCATCAGCATTTTTTTATTTCTTGGACTTTTTTCCCCATGGACCTGAGATGGGATGCATAATAGCGAGCCTAAAGCCCCGCTATGGCTCCTCAAGACGTTAACTTTTACTTTTCAGTTTGTAGCCCCAGTGAAGAAAGCTCCCAGATCATCACTGAGTTCCCCCTCTGCCATTTCACAGGTCCTGTCCTCTGCCTTTGCTTTGCCAGAACCTAGACCCTATACACATTTCCTGTTAGCTCCCTGGCCCTCGTGTGGACCCCATTATTATACAGCTCAATCAGAACTCTGCTTTTCCCCATTGACTTGGGGAATGGTCTAAGATAGCTTAACATCCTTATTGATGAGCCTCTTCTTCCACATTGTGCATCTGTACTATAATTCCCTAACCTTTGCGTACGAGACACACAGAATACCTACTTGAGTATCTGAACTCTTATCATATGTACACAGGATGGGTTTTTAAAAGCCTGACATCCGTGTGCACATAGGGTTTTACACAAAAATAAATATACTTAAATTGCTAAATTTAACATTTTGTTAAATTGGCACATTCTGAACCCAGAGAATTTCTCCTTTGCTAGCTAAAATATGTTGATATTTTCATGAATATGAAGACTCTGGCAAACACACTCTCACAACAAAGATATGTAGTACATACCAAATCGGTTTATACTACCATTATTTTTAAGAGACTTATTAAAAGACTATTTAAAAAATTGCTTTAATATTTAAAAGACAAAATAAGCATCTTTGGGGTCATTATGCTAAGTGGCTTGGAGAGTATTTTATTTTATGAAAAACTCAATGCTCAAGCTTTGGATTGTATTTTTTTCCATATCTATATTTCCATATCTATATTTTTAAACTGAATTTTTTAAAAAGTCTCAGCAGACACAGAATTCACAGTAACTTAATATTCTCCTTTTATCCCCTTATGTTTTAAACTAAGGTGTGAACTCAACACCAAGTGACCTTACTCCCCACATACTGAGCAGTGTGGCTGGGAGGAGGAAAAACCTAACAAAAGGAAGCAAAACATAAAATGGGTAATTGGTGGTTCACTTGCTTGATTTTCTTTTAAAATATTTTTTTGGGGATCAGCTTTAATTACAAAAAGAAGTGAAGAAAGAAATACAGATAACATACCATCCTCTTTAACTCTGTTTATCACTGAAACTATCTCCCACAGGTAAACTCTGTTTTCAATCTAATGTGTGTCCTTCCAAACTGCTAGTATGCCTTATATAAATTGATGGATAAACACATAAATAAAAATACATATAAATTCATATGAATACACATAAAATTTTCTTTTTATATGTGCACTGAAACATTTGTTTTTGTTTCACTTAGCAATACTCGTATATACTTATCTCATACATGTATATGAGATACGTATTGTAATATATTCTTATGGAATATAATACATATCACATTACATGTACTTATATACAAACATACAAAATTAAATATCTATGTATTATAGATTAATACGTATATACTATGCATTTGCATATTGCTACATACACATATAATTTTTATGGAATACAACACACAGCAAGAGTAAAGGAAAATACGATGGCTACTACATGGAAAACACTGCAATTTCCTTCCTGCTGTATTAAACTCAGTAGAAAGTCAATACCAGAGTTTATATGACCAGCCCTCTAATGATGGCCATTTAAGTTGTTTCCAAACAATGCAACAAATAATGCTGCAATCAGCACATGAGCACATAATTCAGCAGTTGTTTTGTTTATAAGAATTGAAATCCAGTCAAATTACCTCACGTAGTAAGTGGAGGAGTTAAATTCTGTATATACATGTTGAGGAATCCAATAAGAGCTGAAATATCAGGTCTCAGAAACTGTAAGGACTCTCCTCTAGGGCAATTAATTCTGGAGTGAAATCTGCTCTCAGGACCTAGAAGGTGTAGACCGTCCCCTTGGGGCTCTTCCTTTGGCTCGGCCTCTTCTCCCTCCTCCATACAATTCTGATTGTCACGCTTTTCCTCCCCCACAGCTGTCGTTCACACCCGAGGCCTCCCTGGCCTCGCCCCTAGCCAGGCCTTCAGGGGCAGCTCTCTCTTGGATAATGACATGATTTCCACATTTCATAGTTTGGATGTCCTAAGACAGAGGTGGATTGTCCTGATGTGTGTTTATCTTCAGGCCGTATCATGCACTTCTGGCCCAAGCTATATTTTAGTTAGGTGTCCGCCAAAGGGGAGGGAGGACAGACTAAGGAGCATGGCCTAGATGGGACTGTCCTCAATTTGGGGGGGGGTGGGCAGTAAGAAGGGACATTTTCCCCATGAGAATAGAAACTATGTCTAGTTTGCTCCTCCATTCCCAGTGCCTGGGGCCGGGCTTGGCTCAGGATGGCTCCCTGATAACTATGTGTTCACTTAGATCCCAGAGACTTGGAGGGTATAATACGCCCCACTCTGAGATGGGCCTCTTTGGCAAAGGATTATTTTGAGAAACTGCAGACACTGGAGCTTTGAAAACAGAGTAGAAGTTATCCTTTTGTGGAGGAAATTTGTTAGAAAGGTGGCCTATACCAGGAACAGAGCTGTTACCAGAGTTACATTTTTCACCTCAGAGACTCAGCGGCCAGACACGGCAACCTTTGTTTTTAACAAGCATTTCCTCTTCTCATCTTCCCCTTTGAAGTCCCAGCCCCTTACAGTTTTCCTTAGGTCAGTATAATAGATAAACCTCAGATATCTAGCCACCTTTTGGGTCTCATGTCCTTGCGGGGGCCCCATAGGTACAAATATTGTATGTATTTAATCAAGATAATTTTTCTCCTATTAATCTGTCTTTTATCACAGAGGAGTCTTAGTCAAGAACCTAGAAAGGTAGAGGGAAAGTTACTTTTGCTCCCCTACAAGATCATCACATTCTCCCACGCACATGGTATGAAATGTTATCAGCAGTGCTAGGCTATGATTCAGAGAACTGATCCAGCTGGTACATGCACCTGGACTTTATATTATCATGTCTAAAATGAATCCAATAACACATTCATTACGCAAAGTGAGGATTAAATGAGATAATGTCTGAATTATTCTTTGTAAAGTATAAAGCACTGTTATGCCAAATGCGTGAGGCTAGCTTTAAGAAAAACACAAGTAAATCAATAATGAGGGAAGCCTTTTACTGTCCCAGCAACAGGGCTGTAGCAAGCGTCACAAAACATGTTCACTTGATCATTATTCATTTAGCTGGGTGATAAGTTTAAGGAGGTGGACGGAAGAAGCTTAATTTCTGTCTGGCCACCAATCTAGTTCTGACAATCCAACTGATAACTGAGTAAGCCTAAATGGTCTCATTACCATGATGGCCAGAGCGAGGAAGGAAAAAGTAGGAGTGACATAAAAGTTCGATGTCTCGAGTCCACCATAGCACATCCTACTTGCTCAGATGTCCCGCCCAAATGGCCTCCTCTCTGCTTGTCAATGTATGGTCCTTCCTTGGAGACTTAGATATACGCCTGCCTCATGGAGCACCTGGCCTAACCTACATCAGGAGGTGAATGAGGCTTAGAAAAGCTCCCTGTTTTCGTATAATAGCTTTTGCATGCTGTAGTTCCTTGGAAAAACCTTAACACCTATACTAAGCCTATTAATATAGTGGGTTTATGTCATGTGCTTTGAAGGGTTTTTGTTTATTAAACAGTTTAACATTTGCCAAAAGTTTTACTGCGTGTGGTAGATATCCTCAGGAATATCAGGAGAGGCGGACAAAGCCATAGATAAATAAATAGCCTGGAGAAATTCATTTAAGTTTATCCACAGTCCCTATTTTCCCACAGCAACTACCTGAGAACCAAGGCTTAGTATTTCCATTCGCTGGATGTGGAAATAAAGCTTCGGAAAGGCTAAATAACTTACCAAAGGTCACAGAGCTAACAATAACTAGTTACCTGTACTCAGTCCAGGTGAGTTTCTCCTCCAATTGCTTTTTCATGGGTTGTGTCCTATGCCTTGATTAATGAGCTCTGCATTAGGTGAGCCGAAATCCTGCAAGCATCAGCTGCTAGGTAGCACCTGAGCTTTTAGAAACCCTTTCTGTTCACTAAGCAGTGCCATTTATAACCTTCCATTAGGGGGGAACAGGAAAAACTGTTTAAGTGGCATTCTGAAAGTAATACAGGGGCAATCATCTAGCTAAGCCTCATTTCCAGGCAAAATTAAGAAGTCCATATCATAAAAGTAAAAAACTGGAAACAACCTAAATATTCACCAATAGGGGATTGCTGATATAAATCATATTAAATTCATGCTGTAGAATATTGTGCAATCAATTAAAGTGGCAAAGTAGACATATTAACTGACTTGGAAAATTGAAAGTGGTATTAATTATATGTAAAAAGTAAGTCTCCAAATACCTCATAAAATATAATCTCATAGACATAATAAAAATGTACCTATGGATATTAAAGGTTGGCAGTGGTTATACATGGTTGGGTGGTAAGGTTATATGTGATTTTTTTTGTTTACTATAAATGAACAGTTGTCGTTGTTGTTGTTAATAAAACTCTTCCACTTACTCTAAGAACAAAGGAAGATCTAATCAAGCTTGAGCCTAGCATAGACTCTCAGAACAGAAACGCAAAGGATAATTTTAATTGAGTTCCCATAATACCCGTAATAAGACACTTGCACGCTTCCTTGTCAAATTCTTAAGTGGATATCATATATTTTTTAACTGATGTTAATACATTTTGTGCTGATCCCCAAATTAAATGTATGAAAGGCTTATCTGGTTATCCCCATGCTCCTACCCTAGTCTGGTGTACCTGCCTCTGTTCCTACTTCTACGGAGACTGTTATTACATTATTATTTTTGTGCCTCTCCCAATATGGCCTTCTTTAGGAGTGATCGTGTATGGTCTCCTTTTGTCTCCCTGACACCTAGCTTGAGGGCTCAGTGTGCAGCGAGAGTCCAATAAATGCTGTGAAATACAAACTGTTATAAGTTAGTTGGTGCCTGGGGCAGAGATGAATAAGAAGCCTCTAAAAGCACTGCCTGGAAATTAGCATGTGTGTTTCAGGTCAATGAACAGAATTGTTGGGTAAAGATTTGAGAAGAAAAAGAAAAAACAAAGAAGGGAGTGTGTAGGTGCTGCCTCGGGGTTTCAGAATGCAGAGTTTCTGCCTGAGGATGGAAAGGTAGGCTCACCCCAAAGACTGCCGTCTTCAGAGAAGAATCCCTTAGTTCCTTTGTTATCTAGATCTTCCTTTATTCATTCTGTAATCACTGACCACCATACTTCAGAATCAAGGAGTTGGGTTAAAAGCGGGAAGCTCTTTTGTTTTCATTTATCTGGAGTGAAATCTTTTCTGCCCCAAACAGGGGAAAGGTTCTTTCAGGTGGAATTCTGATTAATTAATTAATTTTTTTTTACTATAAATTAGCTTTTCTTGTTTATGAACTTCATTTCAATAGAATTGTACAGCACATGTATTCTTTTGTGTCTGGTTCTTGTACTGAGCACGATGTGTTTGAGATTTATCTACATTATCCTATGCTTTAGTAGTTTGCTGCCTTTTAATGCCATGAACGTTCCATTGTACGAATGAATGTACCACTTTCTTTTCTATTGATTTACCTGCTGATGTATAACTGGGATGTTTCCAGTCTGGAGTATTACCAATAAAGCTGCCATAAACTTTCTCAGACAAATCTTTTTGTGGCTATGTTTTCATTTCTCTTGAACAAATACCTGAAATTGGAATGAGTGGTTGCCAAATTAAAGAGGGTGGGGCACTCATGCATTCACTTAGCAAAGCACAAATAACCCAGTTAAAAAATGGGCAAACGACTTCAATAGATATTTTTCCAAAGAAGGCATACAAATGGCCAATAGGTAAATGGAGAAGTGCTCAGCCTCGGTAATCTTCAGAGAAATGCAATTCAAAGCCACGAAGGGATCTCACCTCACACTGGTTAGGATGGCTATTATCAAAAAAGATAAGACGTAACACATTGAGGTGAGGATGCTGAGAAAAAGGAACCCTTGTAGACTGTTGGCTTACACTGTCAGTTTACACTAATTATAAACTGGCACAGCTACTATGGAAAACATCATGGAGGTTACACCAATATCAAAAATAGTGATTACACTTCTGGGTATATATCCAAAGGAAATGAAATCATTATCTCAAAGAGATATATGCACCCCATGTTCATAGCATGGACATAACCTAAGTGTCCATTGATGGATGATGGTTCAAGAAAATGTTAGACATGTGCACATGCACACACAGGAATACACTCAACCTTAAAAAAGAAGGAAATCTTGCCATTTGTCACAGCATGGATGGAGCCGGAGAACACCGTGCTAAGTGAAGTCAGTCAGTCAGAGAACAATAAATTCTACGTAGTATCACTTATATATGGAATCTGAAAAAAGTTGAAACGGTACAAAGAGATTGGAATAGTGGTTGCCAGAGGCTGGGAGGGTTGGGAGAAATAGGGAGAGGCTGGTAAAAGGTACAAACTTTTCAGTTATCAGATAGGGTCTGAGGAGCTAACGTATAATTCGGTGATTCTACTGTACTGTGTAATTGAAATTTGCTAAAAGAATAGAACTTAAATGTTCTCAACAACAACAAAAAGAGAAAAGGTAAATACATTAGGTGACGGATGTGTTAATTACCTTGATGGGGGAGTCACTTCCCAGTGTATACGTGTATCAAATCATCACATTGTGAACTTTAGGTATCTTATAATTTTGTCATTTGTAACTCAACAAATCTGGAACAAAACGAGTGGGTGGGAATGGAGATGTGCTGGGAAGGTCTTGAGATAATTTTGTGGGGTGATGTAATATTCTATATCTTAAAAGGGATTTGATGCATGGGTATATGCATTTGTCAAGGCTCATGAAATGAATATACTTAAGGCTTGTGCATTTTAATATGTGCAAATTTTACTCCAGATACAAAATACCATATACAAATGTTGAACTTTAGTTAATGATATTATGCTGAAGTATTTGGGAGGAATTGTACTGATGTCTGAAACTTAATTTGAAGTGCATCAAAAAATAAGAGATTGATGGATGAATGGACAGATGGATAGATAGATATGTGCTAAAACAACTACAGCAAAACAATTATAGAATCTAAGTGATGGGTACCTGTGTATTCACTGTAAAATGTATTCAACTTTTTGATATGATTGACATTTTTCATAGTGAAATATGAAGTGGAAATATTATTTCTCTCTCCTGCATAAAATCCTCTAGTCTTCTCAGAAAACTCAGAATAATATCCAAAGTATTTATTTTGGACTGTAAAGTCCTGCACAATAGGTGTTTAGCTACCTCTCTGACTTCATCTGCTTACATCCTGACCCTCCCTCAATTTTCTTTTTCCAGTGACAGTGGGGTCCTTCTTGTGCCTAGATCTCCCCTAGCCTGCTCTGGTCTCAGAGCTTTTACACTTATTGCTACCTCTGCCTGAGATGTTCTCATCATAGGTATTTGCATGCCCCCCCCCGGATCTTCCTCCCATCCCATATCTATTTGCACTTATCTGCTCACGGGATCCTCCTCTAACAGGTCGTGCCCACCTTGCCAATCTCTCTCCCCTGTAAATCTTGTGCTGGTTCTACTTTCATAGCATTTAGCACCACACGATATAATTTATATTTATTTTATTTTCCTTCTCATGCTGATGTGTAAACTCTATAGGGGGCGCCTAGGCCTTTACTTGTTCACTCTATCACCAGCTCCTAGAACAGTGTGTTCAGCACATGTAGTCACCCACTACGTACTTGTTGGCTAAATCAATACATGGGTATTTTCCCAGAATGCTATTTAAAAATATTTTTTTAAGAGCAAAGGGAGAGGGAGAGGCACAAGCAGACTCTGAACTGAGCATGGAGCCCCACTCGGGGACTGATCTCATTGCCCTGAGATCATGACCTGAGCTGAAACCAAGAGCCAGCCACTTACCTGACTGAGCCACCCAGGCGCCCCTTTAAAAATATTTGTTTAAATACTTTAAATAAACTTTCTACCTTTAAAAAAGTTTTAGATTTACAGAAAAATTATGAAGATCTAGACTTCCCATATATTCTTAAACGAGTTTCCTCTATTATTAACATAATATGCTAAAATGAATGAACCAACATTGAGACATTATTATTAGTTAAAGTCTGTGCTGGGTTTCCTTAATTTTTATCTCATGCCCTTTTTCTGTTCCAGGATCCCATCTAGGATACAACATAACATTTAGTCATCACATCTCCTTAGGTTCCTCTTGCCTATAACGATTCATCAGACTATCCCTGTTTTTGATAAGCTTGGCAATTTTAAAGACTGGCTAGGCATTTTGCAGAATGGCCTCGATTGGGGGTTGTCCATAGTGCAAATTTACAGGTCAATGAAGTAGGCTTGGAAATCCTGCTCACTCAGGAACTCTGACTTGAACCCAGGGATCCAAAACTTTTGCACTACTTATAGAGCATGACGACATTTTATAGGTCTCTTGTTGTTTGGTGGTGCTATAAACCCTCCAACAGGAATGCATTTCTATGTCCACCTTATCAATGATCAAAGTTTTCATAATGGTAACTGAAAGATCACATAAAATACATCACTGAGAATTCAAAGCCAGCGTTCCGACTACAGATCCAGCCCTCTCTCTGCCTCCAACATCTACCTGTTGACACCGTCACAACCTGCCGTTTGCAGACAGCTGCTCAAACCTGAAATTATTTATGTAGTATCAAGCATCCTTTTTCTCCATTGCTTTCCATCAAAATAGTAGCAATGAGTCAAACGATCCTGCTTAACCAGGAAAATGAATGTTCTGGCATAACATCTGAATTTAAATAGATACATCTTATCAAACTATCCTGTTCTGGGCTTGTCAGTAGGTGAAATGCTTTCAAGATATTTCATTTGAAAACAAATGATCGTGGGACACCTGGGTGGCTCAGTCAGTTAAGCGGCCCACTCTTGTTTTCGCCTCAGGTCTTTGAGCCCAGGGTTGGGCTTCCTGCTCAGCAGAGAGTCTGCCCGAGGTTCTTTCCCCTCCGCCACTCCTTCCCCCTCTGCTCTTTCTCCTGCTTTCTCTCTCTTAAATAATTACATAAATAAAATCTTTTTAAAAAATGAAAAGAACTGATAGCGATTAGACTGATAGAACCTGAACCTGGATTGTACCCTTTCTGTATAGGGGTTCCTTGCCCAGACTAAACACTGAGCACTTCTTCCATCACTGTTTATTGGAGGAATCTTGGGGTGAGAAGAGCAGTGGCCTGGCCTTTGCAACACCTCATTCCACCCTGAAGCATCCACAGGAGTCCCAAATTACCATTATCAGGCTCAAAAATCTTACTTCTCTTATGAATATAGGCTCTAAATTGATTCCTTTTGCTCCATTATAAAATGCTTCATTCTGCAATTTAAGGGTAATTTATTATGCTGACTCCAGAAGAAAGAAAGATATATTAGCTTGACTATCTCCTATTTCACCCTAGCCTTCCTTCACTCTGCCATATGGTCCCATCACTCTGGGCTTTGGCTGTCATGTTGCTTAGAACAATCTATTGCTCATCTTCTTCAGTTGTCTGTCTTAAGGGTGGGGCTGTGTCCGTCTTGCTCATTACCGCATCCCCATAACAGAGTCCCCCCACCAGCCATTGCACAGGCCTAATAAATACATATTAAATAAAACAGATTTACATAAACCATGGGTATTATTTTTAATTTTTGTTCTTTCTTTATAGTTGATATTTTTCATAATTTAAAACTATTTGATACGATTTAAAACATTCTGTTAGCACACAAGATGAAAAACCATATACTGGTGACAAATAAGCATTTTTGAGCAAATGGATGAATGTTGTATTGTGAACAGTGCAAGAATTTCAAGCTTAGAAGAAGGAAAACCAATACTGGGAGCCATCCTACCATGCGAGCACATGCCCAATCTCATGGGAGAATCTGAAGGTTCTTTTGAAATGCACACTTTTATTAGAGAAGAAATAGTACTGTGTGCTCTCACTCAATAATGGGTGCACTTGTCGGTCATATTCCCTGTAGGGAATTCCTATAGGGAAAAAAAATAATTTTCTGTGAGTGTAACATGTATGTCCATGAAGATGCTGGTTAGAGGTCATGAATCAGAGATTTTGAATCCTTAAGTTTATTCCTAGGAAAAATTTCCCCTGGATTTCCTTCTTAAGTGGGATCCAGGAGAACCACATTGGTCTAATGAGGGTATTTGCACAGGCTATGACTGATATAAATTGAGTCTTGCCTTTTAATGATATGTGGGCTAATCCTGTTACTCCTGTATCCTTTTGGTTAAAAGCCACATATTTCCTTTTTTTTTTTTTGTAAATGATATGCAGACGGGAAAAAGTCTACTCACCTAGAACATCATCTTTTAGTTGTTGGGTAGTGATCAAAGGTACCTGCGATTTTGAGGAGGTACAAACAAACTCAAAGAGGCCACATTTGCAAAGTTTTTTTTTTTTCCACATCTAATGTATTATTCATACTTTATCTGATCTAGGACATTTCCTTCCCTAAATCTAGAACTTCCATGGAAGCTTACCCCTCTTTAAATTCTCCTGACATTGACTTGACTGTGATATTCTATTCCAATCTCATAGCATCTGTACCAGCTGGGATACTATCTTGTGCAATATTTGTCAAATTTCAATTCCATTTTCTTGCCATTTTATATGGTTTGTTATTTTCTCTATTTAACTCTTTCTTCCATCTGGATCATAAGCACATTAGAATTTTACTATCCTTGTATGCAGTAAATTATACATTAATAGGATAGTTATGGCTTGTGAGAAGAAGTTATTTGTGATTTGCACTTAGAGAGATTTTAATCAAGTTTACCATTCTCAAAAAGTCTGTTTTGCATATAAATAAGGACCCCTAAAAATCGATCTGTTTTGCTCAATTATAAAATGCTTCATTTAGGAGCCTAAGGGTAATTTATTATACTGAATCGAGAGGAAAGGAAGATGTATTGCATTATGCTTAATCTTATCAAATGGCTGCTATATTTAATGACAATGTCTGTTTATCATAATTATTATAAGTTGTCTAGGTTAATAAAATCAGAAGACCTATGTGAGATTTTCAAATGCTAAATTTATTATTTACGTACTGCCTCAGATACCAGCTGTCCCCCATGGGTGTGCAGTCAACCCATGTGTTTGATTTCTGCTGACGTTGCTGGAGAAATTTGTGTCTGCCAGACAAAGTAGACTATAAAATCAGGTCCTTAGAGACTTCTACAATTAAGTATGCAAGAAATAAAAATATAGAAGAGGAAGGAAACAGCACGTAGCAGTTTTCAGGTAAATGATAAGTGTTGTATGAATTCATTTCTTCCATCATGGAGGATGTCCTTCCCGGACATGGCAGATTCAACAGGAACCAAAGCAAAATCGTTGCTCTTCCAGAATTTCATAAATGATGGAGTGTATGTGTGGAGGGATGAAGGCTGGAGGTGCTACAACACCAGGTACCTTACTCTGTCTCCATAATTATCCCATGCCATGTGTATCTTCTTCCAAATTTGAAAGGGACAAACTGAGACTCAGATTGGTGAGTAAGGAGCTCCGGGTCACACTTACGGAGGAGTCCTACCTTAAACTTATCTTTCTGATTTCAACTCCAAACTTTTCCCATAATGGGCTGTGCTATGGTCTGTATGTTTCTGTCTCCTAAAGTTCATAAATTGAAATCCTACTGCCCAAGGTGATAATATTAGGAGGTGAGGCCTTTGACAGGTGATTAGGTCATGAGGGCAGAGACCTCATCAATAAGACCAACGCCTTTATAAAAGACTCCAGAGAGCTCCCTTGCCCCTCCACAGTTGAAGACATGGTGAAAGCCTGCCACTCTGAAGAGAACCTTCATCTGCCCATGTTGGCCTCCTGAGCTCAGGCTTCCAGCCTCCAGAACGGTAACATGTATCTATTATCTATAAGTCATTCAGTCCATGTCCCAGCAGCCCTAATGACTTTAGATAGGCTACTGATGACTCCAAAGGTAGAGGTAAAGGGCCCAGGTGAACAAAAGTTTTCAGAACTCAGAATTTGAAACCTATGGTTTGGTCCTTGGCTTCCCAGCTTTGTGATGCTGGAGGAACCAGATATCCCATCATTCAAAAAAGATAATAATCCCTTATGTATCTACCTCATAGCATTTTTGTGAGGGTAAAAGTTGACAGTATTACTACAGTATAACAATTAACCTGTATGTGTATATATATATATATATATATATACACACACACATACACAGTCAAAATCATTACTTCTGAAAAAAATTATTAAAAGCATCATCTATGAAAATGGAAGAATCACAGTCCATTTTTGCAATGGCTAGATCACAATTACAAGACAATGCAGCCCCATCCTGTTTTCCCTATACCTTTATCTTAGCAGACAACAACTTACAGAAAAGAAGAAATCTGTTCACACTTAAATACTTAAAACTCCCTTTGGAGACAATGTCTTCTAATTTGCCAAGCTCTGCAGTCCCTAGAAACAATGCTGGCCTGTGCTGGGTGTTTGGCCGCTGACATTTTGACAAATAGGGGTATTAAACCTTGCGTTAAATTTCAGTAAGGACTTTACCTGCCGTTTTTTTCCTCCCCAGATGTAGATGTACTTTAAAATAGAAGGTAAAAATCACCATGGTAGCTTCAGGTTTATGTAAATGCTATCTTTGCCAAAAGTGGTATTTGCCATAAAAAAAAACAGAACTGTTTTTTAAACTGGAAGGCACATTTTTATGACATGTTGCTCAGGACCTTAGTAGTAAGATAATTGCTCTGGGGAGATGACCAGGTCTGGAATACAGGAAGGCAATGTCTTGCTCAATTTGCATGTGGTTCGTAAAACTTGTCCAGGGAAATACTACAGAATTGAGAAGGGAAAGCTAAATGAGGTGTGGCCAAGGCGGGGACTTGGGGGTTCTGTTGGTTCCTTCCAAGCTCCTTGTCCAGCGCTTTCAATCAGAAACCTCATTCTGTAAACCCTACCTCTTTGACTTTCCTCTTATAGCACATTCTTCTCCACTTCAGCTGAAACCACCAAGTTCAGGACTTCACACAAGCCTGCTTATTGCCCTCTCTACTTTTAGTTTGCCCACTCAAATCAGCCCTTTAGCTGGGATGCCAGGTCATCTGGACTATTAACAAACATGCTGCTATAATTTGTCCATTCTCTCCTATTGCTGGATAGGAGAACCACCAGGAAAGTTTAAAAAAAAAAATACTGATGATCCTCAAAAAAAAAAATAAAAATAAATAAATAAAAAATAAAAATAAAAAAATACTGATGACCAGGTCCATCTCTAGAGGCTCCCACTTCACTAACTTGGAGTAGGACCTAAGTGCTGGTTTTGTCTTGCAGCTCTCCAAGTGACGCTGATATTAGGGCCAAGTGCCATTGATACAACTCCCTGCAAAAAAAAAATCCTTTAGTATCTGTTCATCACCCTAGCATGGCCCAAGAGGACCTCCAAAATAATTGGAACTCATCTTCTTTTTTCTTCATAGATAAACAACGTTTGCTGCTTGACCATAGGTTTCTCTTCATTCTATGATTTTATTTCTGCTGCTACCTCTTCTGGGACATTCTCCTTCATCCATTATGTCAACCTACACACCTTTCAATGTTTAATTATATGAAAGCTTCTGTGACTTTCCCTGACACCTGACATCTTTCTGTAGTATTGACCACTCTTTTATACTTGATCGTACTAGTATATAAATATATGTGTATACCACTTCAGTGTATATTTATTCATGTGACGTATCCTTAAAAATCTCTCATTTTCATGTTGTTTGCTCAGTGTCCAGTACAGTGCAGAGTCAACATTCAAAGCAGTGAGAAACGGATAATTAATGGGTGATTCCTGACAATTTACATTTATAATTAATGATGTAGGATAATGTAACCAATGTCCATGGAATAAGATGGTATGAGAAGTGTCCAAAAGCACTGGTCTTCCCTGAGAAAGATAAGAGTTAGTGTACTAGTACTAATTTCAAAAGAAATGTGCCAAATGTTAGCAACACCAACCATGTCAGGTCCATTTAAGACCTGCCTGGTCACAAGACTGTAGATCCAGTCATACCTCACATTGTGCAACAGAACTGTATTTTCAACACGCATGAACCATCTCCTTTTTTACTGACTTTGCTTCTTCCTCCTCCTCTGTAGGAGCTCCCCATTGTTGCTTTCCTCCAGGATCACTTTCACGGATTTGCCTTTAGAAACCTTTTCCAATCAGGGTTCCAGGAGAGAACAATGTAAGTAGGAAGCCAGGCAATATGGACACCATGCCCCACGTGAACCACGGTTGAGTATGAGATTTATAAGACTCTGGCCAGGAGCGATTGCTCTGCTAATCCCAAGCCATAGACTTGAGTTGCAGAGGAGACACACCTGCCAATGAAACTCAATCAATCATATTTTCTCCCGTGAGACCTGGAAGTTTAAACAGAGAGTGGACCACATCTGCTGATTCTATAGGTTCTCTTTAGGGCCATATCCTGGAGAGAAGATCTGACACGTGCTGTTCCTGAAGCTACCCTGGTTTCTTCCTACCTATGCTTTGGTCGTTAAACACTTCTTTTGATTCTGTGGGCTACTCTAGTAACCTCCCAAGGAGTTGTCATTTTTTTCTTCAGCGGGTTAAAATTGGTTTCTGTATTTTGCAGCTCAAAGAACTTTTATTAACAAGTCCTGCCGCTAATTGATGATGTGACCTTGGGTAGGTCATCTTACACCTCACTTGCCCTCAGCTGCAAAACAAGGCTAGTGATCCACATCCGTATTATTTTTAACCACTTATAAAACAAGACTCTTTCTTTAAATTCATCTTTAAAAATGAATTCTGGAAAACTTGAATAAATAAAACATATGGAAGTGATGAATGGTTTCCTCCAGCTCAAATCATTACTGTTTGGTAAAACTTAACTTTATTCTGAGTGGAGCCTCAGCAAACATTTGAGAAGGGCTAAATTTCCTTCCACCACAGAGGATTTTAAAGTGCTATCTTTCTGTAGTTTTGTAGTTCTTGATTCAGAACCTTGAGTCCAAGGACAGCTGGAGTTTTCTCTTTTAGTGCCATGTATTCATAGATGTAAAAGGCCTTGTAATAATACTTAATGGAACACACAAAGTGGTAAATGTCATGCAAACTCAAATGTAAAAACTGCTTGTCCAGAAGGCCTTTTAAAGGAGAACTGATTGAATAATCTAATTTTTAGTTATAGCAAATGCTATCTAAAAATAGGAATGCTATTATTCTGGAATGTTTGGTCACCTGTGGAGTGTTGTCTCTGAAGTCTTTTAGGACACAGAGTTTAAAATCCATGAAAAGGTCAAGATAGCTCTCAATTTCCAAATTAAATTGCTTGGAAACACACTTCAGTAGGAAGTTGGGTTTGGGGAGGCCTGCTGTGAAAGTTAGCAAATGAAATGTAAAATGTGTGAAGTTTTCAGTTTTAGAAAAAGTACCAGTTTTAAAAGATTGTGGCATTTTTGCTTTACCAAATGGAGCTCTTTTGGTGGACTTAAATATATCTCTTGCATATACTGAGGCTTAATTTTTTTTTAAATCTTCAAAATGTGATTCCATTAAAACATGCCCCCACTGCTAAAAATTTGAGGTCATAGTCTAGATTATTTCTTGAAGCATCTCTGCATGAAATTCCTGTAATGATACTCTAAGCACAGATTCCACTTCGAAAGAAAAATATGTATGAACATAATAGTGCTTATGATGATCACACTATGTGTAAAAGCAGGTGTCGGGCAGTCTTACAATCTTAGTCGACTGAAACCCCACGATGCTTCCCTGTCAACCCGTTTCCCACCTACTACAATTTCAACTTTCTCCAATCCTCTACTAGGAATGGTCTTAGAGTAGGTTGGAAAGGGTTTCCTGAGTGTCTGTACCCAATAATCATGATGTTCCTTTCTTACAACTAAGTGCTCTGCTGGGCGCTCAGTTTGCATCGATGTTGGTCATTTTCTATTTATTGCAACTATCTACCACCCTTGACATTCGTTTCTCTGAATTCTCTGAATCTTCTTCTCCTTCTGTGTTTGACTTCTCTGTCTCATTACTGCATTTTCTCTTCCCTAAATGTTGATTTTTTTCCAGCATTATATCTGTGCACCACTACTTTAAGCATGCTCTTGCCCCCTGGTTAACTCTACCAAATGCCAAAACCCATCACCCCTGAGATTCAGAATCCCATATCCAACATACTGTTGGACATTTCCACCTAGATGAGAATAGGCATCACAAATTCAGCATGCCAGAAGGTAATGTTTATTAACAGGGCATCAGAATGCCTGCCCATGAATCTCTAATCAGCACTTATTATAGATAAGTGGCAAGCTTCTTACCCTCCCTGGGTCTCAGTTTTCTTATCTCTAAGAAATTTTGTGGATTAAATGGAACAGCATATGAAAACACATTTCATACAGTTAATGACACATACTAAACTCTAAATGAAACCTAGCTGTATTTAAACATATCCCCTTTGAACCCAATTCTATTTTATTATTAATCTTTGACTTCTCTTGTTTGTTTGTATCTAGAACAATCATCTAATTCTATTTATCCTAAATTTTAAAAAAATGTTTTCAAATCTGCTCTCTTTTCTATCACCATTAAATTTTCCCTAGCTCATGTGTTTGTATGGTTCCATTTATCAACTCATCTCTCTTATCTTTCTATGTATCTATCATCTCTTTTTGTCTCTCACTCTCTGTGTCTTATGCTCACAAAACAAGGGGCTTAAGGGTTAAGGGAGAGAGGAAATGAAGAGAGAGGGTGGAGAAAGAGGAAGAAGGAGAGAGAAAGAGAGAGAGTGAGAGTGAGAAAGAGACTAAGGATAGAGATACTACTTGCCTTGAAAAATCTAGGACATGTTTTTACCAAAGTTTTATGATATTGGGTAAAGTGTAGAAAAAGAAAAATCTATTAATAAGCACACTGGGACCTGGTGCCAGTACTTAAGGAGGTTGGCAAGCCAATGCTAATTGAATAGAACCATAGAACCATACTGTTGATGTGACTGTTAAAATAACCTTTCCTTCCTCTAGGGCTGTTTAATAAAAATGCAGTGTTTTTATGTACATCCTAAATGTTGCTTTATTGAGGACCTTAAAAGCAAGTTAATAACAGCATTCTTAGGGTTTAGGTGGAAGACTACAATAATGGCATATTTGAAAAGAAAAATTACATAGTAAACCCAGTCACACACTGGAGGTGATTTTACAGATCAGATTTGGAATTCTAAGCAATCAAATGCAGGCACCGCTCAAGGTTACCCTATCTAGTAAAGTTTAATGAACACAAGGAAACATTCAAAGCAAATAATATCTTCAATATTTTAACCACCGTGGGGCTACTTTCTTATATTTTCCTGATATATGCATGAATCAGAAACAAACACCGTTCTTTTGAAGACTAATAAGGTTTAAAATCATACTTGAAAAATGGGATGAAAACTTTAAAAACACTAATTTTCTTATGGGCTATTTTGTTTTCTAAAATGAAAATTGGAGGCTCGGCTCACATACTATGGTTTATGCACACTTTCTCATTCTCATATAACCAAAACCAAATTAGAGCCATGAAAGATTTTTCTAGGTTTCTAATTTGGTGTCTTTACCTGAGTTGCATTAGTATGAGTATAAAGGCTTTTTGGTACCTTTTACTAACACAACCAAGTTGCTGTCTATGAATATCATTAATTGTACTTAAAAAAAAATCTGGCAACATTTGTCACAATGTTTTAGTTACCACAGATAGAATACACGATCAATCCATTTATGGCTCTAAGTAATGCAGACTGCAGCTTCCAAATTGTGACCTGCATACAATAAAATGAGATTAAATACCAAATCTAGTATGTGGAACTCAACAACAATTTATGAATTTTTCAATTATTTTGCTACCTTGGAATTTAAATCAAAATAATTTATCTGTCTTGCTCTCTCTCCTGTTGCTGTTGCCTAAGCCTACAGTACTATTTCCCAAGTGTATAGCACTAAAATCATTTTGTTAATTTTTAACCAAATCATCCATTTATTTATAAAAAAGACACATTTAAATCAGAGCTGCTGTATTTGCCTCACATTTTCATTTACAATTTAATGTAGCATTCCTTTACATTTTGAGAAAGACGGAATTAAGGGGAAGGGAACCATTAGATTGTGTTTTGTCCTCCTTGTGGAAGAATGGACAAGACTAAAGGGAGAGTTTAAATAAAACGTGAATATTATGATCAGATTCTTAAAGCCATGAATCTATGAAACTATGAGGTAAAAAATAATAAAATGACATGTTCCACTGCTGAAATAAATTTTAGTTGGGTTAGGGAAAAAGATTCTATCCAAGACAGAGATGGTACCTTCTAAGTGGATGATGGTAGGAATATGCAGCAATTTTTGGCTAAACATAGCCTTTAAAACACAAACAATGAACTTAATTTGAAACATTTTCCATGGCTGAGTATGATTATCACATGTAAAATCATTATAAAAAATAAAATGTGGTGAGAAACTAGAAGCTGTTTTGATAAAGCTCGGGAACAAGGCAAGAATGTCTGCTCTCAGTGTACTTTTTCAGCATATTACTGGAAGTCCTACCTAATGCAATAAAACCAGAAAAGCTAAGAAAAAAAAAAGGTATACAGACTGGAAAGGAAGCAATAAAATTGTCTTTGTTTGGAGATGATTTAATCATCTATGTGGAAAATCCAAAAAATCAACAAAACCCTTCAGTAACTAGTAAGTAAGAATAGCAAGGTTATAGGATACAAGGTTAACATATAAATGTCAGTTGCTTTCCTATATTCCAGCAATGAACAAATGGAATTTGAAGTCAAAAACATAATACTGTTTACATTAGCACTCCATAAAATGAAATACGTATGTATAAATCTGACAAAATATGTTCAATATCCATATAAGGAACACAACAAAATTCTGAGGAAAGAAATAAAAAAAAAACTAAATAAATAGGGAGATAGCTCGTGTTCATGAAGATGACTCAGTACGGTCAAGGTTTCTTCCCAACATGATCAATGGATTCAATGCAATCCCAACCAAAGCTCCAGGATGTTATTCTGTGATTACTGGTAAACTGATTCTAAAGTTCATATGGAGAGACAAAAGATCCAGAATATCCAACACAGTATTGAAAACTGACACTACTCCACTTCAAGACTTACTCTGAAGCTACAGTAATCAAGACAGCGTGATACTGGCAAAAGAATACACACATAGATCAATGGAACAGAATAGAGTCCAGAAATAGAGACCCATATGAATACAGTCAACTGACCTTTGACAAAGTAGCAAAGGTAATGCAGCGAAGAAAAGACAGTCTTTTTAACAAATGATTCTGGGAAAAGACATCCACAGGCAAAAGAAGGAAGAAGAAAGAAGGAAGAAGAAAGAAGAAGAAAGAAGAAGAAGAAGAAGAAGAAGAAGAAGAAGAAGAAGAAGAAGAAGAAGAAAGAAGAAGAAGGAAGAAGAAGAAGAGGAGGAGGAGGAGGAGGAAGGAGAAGAAGGGGAAGGGGAAGAAGGGGAAAGGGAAGAAAAAATCTAGAGGCAAACTTTACAACCTGCATTAATCAGATAAACTGCCATTGTACAGACTGTATAACTGCAAGTCCAAGATCAAGATGTGGAGAGACGTAACTTTGCTAAGACCGCCCTCCCTAGCTTAATGACTACTTACTTCTTGCTGTATCTTCACACGGGCTTTTCTCTTTTACATCACTGGGAGCTTTTCCTCCTGACATAAGGACACTGTTTCTGTTGTATTAAGGCCCCACCCTTTAATTTTGCTTACCTTTAATTACCTCTTACAAGGCTCTATGTACGGGAGGCACAGAGAATTTAGGGCAGTGAGACCATTCTGCATGATACTATAATAGTGGATATGTCTCATTACACATCTGTCAAAAGCCATATTACACACTGCACCAAAAGTGATCCCTCATGCAAACTACACAATATGTCAATGTGAGTTCATAGATTGGAACAAAGTCACCACCCTGGGGCAGAATGTTGAGAGTGGGAGCATAGGGTATATGAGAACTACCTGTACTTTCCACTCAATTTTTCTGTGAGCCTAAAAGTGTTGTAAATAATAAAGTATATATATATATATATATATATATATATATATATATATATATATTCCTTTTTTAGTAATCTTTACACCCAACATAGGGTTTAAACTCACAACTCTGATATTAAGAGTCATAGTATTCCTACTGAGCCAGTTAGGTGCCCCAATGATAATGCATATTTAAAAATATATAAAATGTCATAGAAACAGTCCCATCTTCAGTAAACACTGAATACGTATTATATGCTAGATTCTGTACTTGTATAAAACTGTAAGACAGAGAAGAATTAGAATATATATTTATCTTTGAAGAATTCAAACTCAGATGAAAAGAAAGGCCAACAGGTGGTTACCATGCCCAGTGAAAGTCCAATACTGTATATTCCTACAAGGTTACTAGCAGTGGCTAAAGGGACAGTGACATCAATCTGCTAGGATAAGTGGAGATTATCTGTCAATCATCTCCATTCATCCACCACTTGTTAAGTATTTAAAATAAATATTCAGAGCTGATGAATATTTGCCAGGTCACCATTAAGGTCTGAAGGTAATTCAGGCACAATATAATGCCATGCTCCAAGAGATGTGATTTGAAAGAAGACAGTATATTTTAATAATTTTTACTTCAATTGATGGAAGTTGGATATACAAATAATACTAATGATGATGATAATAACAACAATTTAATATGTCGAGTACTTTCTATGCACCAAACATCATAGTTTGTACTTAATTCTCATACCAGTCCCTACAATAATTACTATATCATTTTTACTAATAAGCAACTGGGGGCAGAGAGATTAAATGACTTTCTCAAGCTCATATTGCTACCATGCAATGTAGCTAGAATCCAACCTTGGTTCTCTCTAAATTCTGAGTCTGTGCTCTTATTATCTACGTTTTTGTTCCAGAGGAGCCGATGGTCAGGCTGTCATGGTTCTATACCTGGTGTGTGTGATTTGCCTTTTTTGTATCAGCTCAAGAGTGTCCTATTGTTTTCTGTCGTCCTACTGAAGAATTAGGCCAGGGCCACTAGTTCTTAATAAAATGAGCACTCACGGAGCAGGGAAAACAGTATTCTAAATGAAACCTATTCATTAAAGGTGTCTGAAGTTGCTGAGAAGTGAACAAAAGTATCAGGAAATGGCTACCTATATTGTAGGAACACAGAAATAAACTTAAGTCCTGAATCGTAGCCAGTAAGTACCTAAATAACAAGTTGTAAAAGTTATCGCATTTTATAATTTAATACTTTGCAGATTTTTTTTTTTTGCCCTTTTAAATTAAATGATATCTTTGGTGATACGATAGGCAAATGGTGTGATTTCTTTGTCGCACAGCTAGTTGTGAAACATCTATCCCTCTTCGGACAAGAAATCCAAAAAAAAAAAAAAAAAAAAAACCCACACCATTTCCATTTCTCAAACAGCAGGAAAAACGCCCAAACTCTTCAGGTTCCAACAAGAGGCACTAGTTGAACTTGTGAAGATAATTTTTTTTTTTTTTGCAGTGATTGATTTAGTAGTGTCAAAGATAATATGGTCTTTATGGCCGCAAGAAAGCTGTAATCTAATTTTGCAGAAATTCTTATCTCATTGGCACAGTGTTATCACTTTTAATCTTAGCGTTTTCATTTGAATTAGCTTAGAAAAATTCAATGGGCTGCTTTCCTGACAGCTCAACCCTCGGATTGGTCTTCTGCACTAAATTTTCTAGTGCCGGCGTTATATTTTAAATCATGTTATCATTACTCTCAACAGTCAATTAGGAGTTATTTTTGCAGACTATCATAGGCTGGAATTGCTGGGTATAATTTCTTCCACACAGTAAGAACTATTCTTTTTAACAATAGACATTGTAAACTTAATTAGAACGGTATGGCTGGGTCCATGATGAATTTCAGCAAAGGATAGTTTTCAAGTATCTAGATCTTTGTAAAAGAAGATTTAACTTTTTCTTGCTCTCTATGTATATGCCATATGGCCAGTAAGCTCCAAATTATGAACTAATTTCCCCAAAGCCTACAACTGGTTATATCTTTAATTCGGTGGCCTAAAATACCTTTACAGCAATGACAACTAATAGAAATGTGTCTGCGGGCTCCATATTGATAGTTGTAAGACTGTGATCTAAATGATATGTCAGGCACCCTCCCCCCTTCAAAGCTATGGTTAGCTTTTGTAAATATTTCCACTGGTAGGAGAATATTTTCTTGATTCTTAATACCCCTCCACCGACTTTTCAGAACAAACCACACTGACAGAAATTTAGACAAGAAGAGGAAGGCAGGTGTTTTCTTCTAAGAATTCCATTGGATTTTAGTGACCTGCCTTTTCTTCAAGGGGCTCACTCACGTGTTGTTCTTCTTCCTAATCTGATGATTCAGGTAATGTGCCACACACCAGGAAATGGTCCCTGGAATCTCTCTGTGAGCAGTTGCCTTTAAAATTCCATGAGATGGCCTTTGGAACCCTTTGTGATCAAATTGCTCACCGCATAGCAAAAATTCAAGGGCCAATAGTTATGCTTCTCCACTTTGAGGTCAGATTCAGCATCGTATCTATATATACATAGTGAAACTTTGCCAAAAGAGCATGACTTCTCCAACACCAGTAAAACTACCATGTGATAGATGAATTCAGTTACTATAGAAAATGCCTTAGGGGGCTCCTGGGTGGCTCAGTCGGTTAAGCATCTGCCTTCAGCTCGGGTCATGATCCTAGGGTCTTGGGATTGAGCCAGGCATTGGCCTCACATCTCTCAAATAAATAATTAAAATCTGAAAAGAAAAGAAAAGAAAGAAAAAAAAAGAAAAGAAAGAAAAGAAAAGAAAAAAGAAAAGAAAAGAAAAGAAAAGAAAAGAAAAGAAAAGAAAAGAAAAGAAAAGAGAGGAAGACAAAAGAAAGGAAAATAAAATGTTTTAAAAAGACACATTGATGAGGCAGGAACAGCCCGGGGTGACTCTCAAGCTCTAGCCTAATTGATTTCAATCACGTCTCAACTGAGAATGTGATAAGACAAAAGGAGTGGTCAGTGCAGAAAATATAGAAATATGTAATATATGTGGAATTGGGAATGTTCTTTCTCCTCCAGCTAAAAGGAAGCCTGATCAGGGGACTTTTTAATCTATGAAAACGGAGGTACAATTGATGAGGGTTCTGTAGTTGAGAAGTCAATGCCTTTCTACTTTCTTGACTATAAAGTGTTATGGCTCACACAGCATGATGTCATGGTACTGCTTTTTGTATATTTGCATAGAGGCAAGTTTACAACAATTTGTTTAATTTTCTATATACATCTATCATTTTCACTGGCCTGTAATTCTAGAAGGACAAGGACCAAGGAGGATATCTATTTGTGCTAACATTGATTCTCAAGTACATATCTCAATGTCTTGAAGGAATAAATACATTACTATACCTATTGTTTATGATTTGAAAGAATTATTATAATCAGAGAATTGAATTTACTAACCCAAATGCTTACAGTTAAGACCCCTTGGCAATGATGGTTCTCACTTTTAGTTAATATAATGGAATATGTTTTCTGTCAGTGTTTTAGGCGCTCGGTTAATGAGAGAAAGTCCCCTGGAGTCTGATTATATATGCGTGCACTACTAAGATGGCTTTATGCTAAGTTTGGTGTGAGAATCACCAATAACCACCAATATCGCTGTCTGGCTTCTTGTCTCAGCAAGCAACTTGTCTCAGATGATTTTTATGTTGTCCTTTCCCTTAAAGGCAATGTCACAAGTACCATCCACCTTTCAGAATGATAGTACCATTCAAATCACTAGCAGACGCCTATAAACATCTCCCTTGGATTTCCCTCGGTGAATATAAAATTAAACATACAATGCTTTCAATACTTTCCTCTGTAAGTGAATCAATGCTAAACCCTATCCAGTTTCTTTATATGATTCAATAAGAAGTACTTTCCCTACATTTAAAGTATATACTTTAGTAGGTAGAGACTACTAATATCTAGATATTAAGTGCTTGCTAGAAAAATAAAGATATTGCAAAGCATAATGTAAAACGTCTCAAGAAACACATATGAGAAAAATGTATTTAGATTTAGTTAAATATTAAAAGTCACAGACTAAAGGATCTGAATATCTCTTTTTCTTCCTTTCCCAATTCAATTTCAGAGTCAGATTAACATTTACTCAATACCTAGCATGCTCTTGGGTGAAACAATTGTACGTGTGTTATTTGTTTAAAACTGAGATACTTCACAGAGGTGGAGACAGAAGCCAGAGGAATTGTGTGACTTGTGGAGGTCGGAAAAGGAGTGCGGGAGACAGAAATGGAAACCGGGAGCTTCTCGATCCACGTTAGGAAATACAATCCCTTAGTTTCCTTATCTTTGAATGAATTGATATTAGTATCTATTCCATTGATACAATTGAGGAATTTGAAGGATTATGTGATAGTTAACAAATGTACAGAAAATACTTAGAACAGTGTGTGGTTCTCAGTCAATGCTACATGAGTAGCAGACGCTTATTCATTCGTTCATTGATTATAGTCCCCAAACTGTGAGTACATTTCCCTAATGCACTGATGACTGATCTTTATTGTATTTTAAATTTATTTATCTTTGTATTATTTTGTATTTTTTTATTTTAAGTATGTGATTGGATGCTATTTGCTAGTAACCCATGTAATGTATTAATAGTGGTTGATAAAAGTAGGAAGGCCTCACAAAAGTTCATATTTCCTGAAGAGTCTTCAGGAGTTTTTAAAGAAGCTTGACTAACACGCAGTTCTTTGTACGTTCTAAAGCTCCTGCTGTACGCACTTAGGAAACGAAAGAAAGAAAGAAAGAAAGAAAGAAAGAAAGAAAGAAAGAAAGAAAGAAAGAAAGAAAAAGAAAGAAAGAAGAAAACAGATTTTGAGAATTCTACAACTTGATCAAAAAAGCTTTTTCACTTATGTAACATCACGTTTGCCTTGAACTGGTGAGGGAATTTTTGCTGTTTTTTGCTTTTCACCACAAATTATTATCAGGTTTATTTCTTTACTAGCAATTCATTGTGTTCAGTTGTCCTTACAAGAGGAATGATGCATATTTGTGAAACATGCTTATAACATTATTTTAACTGGACTTTAAAATGTGTATGAACTATGGTTTAGATATATTATTATCTATACCCATTTCAAAAGCAGATGCCTATAACGGCCTTAATTATGCCTGTGCAGTGATTTTTCATTAATGGGCTACTTCTAAAGTTTTACTATTTAAATGATTTGTGTTATATAACCAATAAAGCTAATTGGTTATTTTTAAGCCTGAATCACTTTGTCTTGCAGTTTAAAACCAGATACACAACTGCATCTGTTTTTTTCCCCAACGATATCATATGATAGACATCATAAACCAGGAGGGTTATTTCCCTCCAACTGTTTGTTGTAACAAGGATCTTCCAAACAGGGATGAATGATTGAGTAGAGCCGGAGATTTTTGCCCTACTGAGTGCACAGTGGTCTAACAGTTTGCAGGCCATTTCTCCATCCCTTGCTATGTCACTAATGGTAAAGGCTGCATACAAATCATTGGTGCTCATGTTCTGAAAATGCCTGGCCCGTATTTCCTGCTCCGCACTGGACTTTCTTAATAAACCCTCTCTATTTATTATTATTATTTTCTAGGTAGTGCTCCATTAGTTTACAAAATACAGAGAGAATGTGTGTATCAGGTTTACTGTAAGTCTGTTCATCGCCCTTTAATTTTATGGAATATTTCAATCTCTTTCCTGAACCCAAATCCTACTTGGACTAGGTTTGACGTTATGTTTTCATTTGAGCTTTAGATCCTTAATCTTATTACTTCCTGTTTTCCTAAAACTAAAGTGAATAAGCTACTTACGAGCACAAAAGCTGACTCTGTTCAAAGCTGTTTAACGGTATTTACTCTGCTCTTTGGTTGATCCCCAGTTCCTTGTCTTGTAAAAATTTCAGAAAAATTACAAAGTCCAAAAACATAGTCCTGATTAGGGCCTGACTTACCTGGATATCTAACTCACTGCTACTTAAGTTGATTTATCTTCTCTGAATGTTAAAGTCAGACACACACACACTGGCAAGTTTGTTGTTCTGGTTTGGTGCTCTGTCATTGTTTTAGTTTATATTTGCAAAGATGCTGGGAGAAAGTGAGAAACTGCTGCCCACATTTTATAAATAAGATCCCTTAACTGCATTAGCTGCAAAAGGGTTATTAACCCACTTGTCCAAAAGCACAAAGTAAGTAACTGGAAGAGGCTGGATTTAAATCCAGATCTGATCGGATTCAAATCCAGATCTGATCGAGTCCAAAGTTCATCTTTTGGGCCACTGGACACACACTGCCTTCTGCTTGAGTGTTCCAGACATTCACAGAGTGCTGACATGCATATGTGCTCATAAAGAAAGCTTTTGGTTACAGGTGGTGTTATCTGTAATCCAGGTAGGTGGCTGGGCCACTAGGTTCAGGGTGAAATTTCTGGCATTCAGGCAGTCCTGGAGGTGGTACTTGACAGTGAGCTTGACGGGAGTGCTGTGGTGTCTGAGATGCTCCTGCTGAAGGCAAGAGCATTTCTTGTGTGTTTTCTCAGCCACCCAACCCACCGAAGTTCTTTATTGCAGAGGCGTTAAAGCCAAAGGATTGCTCTCTGTTTCTAAAGAAACCACATTAATGTAATCTCTTTGTTTTGCAATTGCTCATTCAGTAAGCCATTGTTCATTAGTCTCCTGGGAGTTTGCAACCCTGGAACAATTGTTTCTCTGCGGATTTGGTCTCATTTTTCATTTTGCAGACAGGGAAATTTATTTGCTTATAACACAACCAAAATAATTAGCTGTTTACCTGGCAGGTTGGCCATGATTATGTACAACTAATGACCATAAATGAATAAATTCAGGCTTTGTTGAAAGAAAAGGACTGTGCCATTAGGCATGACTTTGAGCATGGATTCTCCTCTGGGACTGATGGTCTTAAACTAAGCATATCTATCTATAATTATGGGGTGTTTGCCTGGCTTCCCATGTGGTGTGGTGACAAAATCAGACAAACCAGGATTCCATTCCTCTGCCACTTACAACTGTGATTTTGGGCAAGTTTCTCAAACTCTGTAAAATTCAATTTCCTAACATGTAGCACGTATGTGATGATGGTTAAGTCGTGGATTGTTGTGATGATCGCATGAGACAATGAATGCAGAATAACTAGTGCATATTAGCTTCTCAATATCTATCAAGTGATCTCCGTTCTTTCCACATTTCAATTATAAGCCCTTGGAGATGAGCGCTCTGTTCTAAGACTCATTTATGTGTATGTGAATAATATTTACCTTAAATTGTTTCTGTGAAGAGTACTTTGGCTAACATGTTTGCAGTGTCTAACACACAGTAAGTACTTGGTAGTTGCTATTTGCATAGTTTTGTGTGTTTGGGGGGAAAAAAATCAACAGACTGGTTTACGGTGATGTTGGCAGCCATGATGTCAGGGTGGGTGGTGGAAGATTCCCTGAGATTATCCATTGACTTTTCCAACCTGCTTCAGGAAACTTCATGTAACATCTCCTTCCTCTTGCCCAAGTTAAATTATCCTGCTGAAGTAACCACACAACAGTTTTCATATTCTTTCTCGTCTCCCAAAATGTAGTTGACCTCTAATTCAAACTTCTTAGCTACTCTTCCATTTAAGAGCCTGTGTTGTAATTCTGCATCTCTGACTGGTGATTACAGTCAATTCTTGATATCTATAATTGCCTTGTTTTCTGCTCTACTGCAAATGCAGAAACATTTTCCACTCATTTCCTAACAAGATTTTTTGAAATTAAATTTATTGCTCAACAGCATAGTCTACTTCATTTCTGTTCTGTACAAATGGTTATGATATTCATCGTCTGAAGGAGAAAATAATAAAGGAGAAAAACATTTATAAAATTCCTACTATGTGCCAGTCACTCCACCAACGTCTTTGAAAACTATTGCCTTAGTCCTACAACAAACAGGCTTGGATATAAATATCATCGTCCTCTTTATTTATAATATTTCTCTGTTAAGTCCTCAGAACTCCATGTTCATTACAGTGATGACCATGCCCCACTACCTTTTTGAAGATGATTTGACAGAGAAAAGACAACTTAATCACACTTAAGACATCTGACAATAATAGAATCACACTTTGCATGCCAGGACATGGCCAATTATCTGCTCAACACTGATAGAAGAACAAATTTATCCAAACCAAATTAAATGTTAACTCCCCCTTTTTTTCCATTAAAGGTGGGGAAGACAAATTAGAACCTGTGATCTAGCCAACACTAAGTAGAACCAAGGTTTATATCCCAGGAGGAGGCTGTGGATCTTTGTACTCACCATGCTGGGATTTACAAGTAGGTTTTTAACTCTGAAGCCTGAAACAATTTGGGTGAATCTGAGTCTGCTGGGAACACCATAGTGATTTAAGATGTAACTTGCAGAATCCAGGGACTCGAATTTGGATTCTGGCTTTGCATTTTATTCTCCATGTGATTTCAGCAAGTTACTTCCCAAGTAACTTGATATATGCCCCAGTTTCCACATCTGAAAAACTGGGAAAATTACACCTCTCTCACGGGTGTAAGGATTCAATGAAAACAACAACAATAACAACAACAAAAACAAAAACATAAGGCACTCCACCTAGTGCTGCTATGTTGTAAGCATCTGACACTTGGCATTTTTTTTATCAATAGTACTTGAGTAGGCTCATTTTATTTTTCAAAGGTAAACTCTTTGTATCCCCCCCCTTGTAAATGAACACTACTTATCACTCCCTTGCCTAACTCTTATCTCTCTCTCTCTCTCTCTCTCTCTCTAGTTAAAATGAGATGCAAAGGATGGTTCATAGCTGGAAATTGTATTATTTCTAAATGTCAGTCAGTGATATTTTCTCAGGAGAAATGATTCTTCCAAATGCTCCCAAAAGAACATTATTTGAGAGGAAAAACAACTGAAGGATGAATGCAGAGTTCTGAGTTGATATTTGTGATGATTAGACTTGTCTTCTCTCTCTGTATAACTTTGGGTGAGCTTTGCAAGACATCTCTGGATCTGTGAGCAGGAGGAGCCTGTGGTACACTGAGTTTTACACACTTTTTAATTATTTTGTTAAAGAAGGGGTCTTCTGAGCTTTTATGAAAACATTGCAGATGTATTAGATGCATATTTACATCTTTACTGGACACAATTTTAGACCGAGATTGTACATTTATTTGATTCTATAGTTTCTGGCAGGGGGGCAGTCTCTACTGAGCTCTCCTTAACAGCAGAGCTGTGTTGGGAGTTACGCCTCGTTTGGAGGTGGCATCCTGAGCACTGGATGCCTACTAACTAAGGAGTCACTGCAATCTGGAGCCCTCCCTCCCACTGGCAGTTGATTATCTCCTTCTTTGTGCATGAAGTGAGTCTTGTTAATTCTTCTATTGTGAAATGGAAATTAACTATTTGTTTAATTGTTTCCTATTCTCACATGGCAGGGCTGCTTATTATTTATTAATAATAGCAAACACAGTCTGAGCACATGCTATATGGTAGATTCCCTAAATGCTCTTCATTCTGCACCTCATGCATTGAAATCTTATAAAAAACAACAACAACAACACCAACAACAACAAAAAAAAAACTATCCCCATGTTAGAGATGAGGAAACAGAGGCACAGGAAGCCTAAGCACATTGCTTCTGATTACACAGTAGGATTTCTCCTCAGGGAGTGTCCTTCTTTACCAACTCATCTTGTGTGTAGGACCCCTGGCTATACGAAAGGTCTTCAGTGAATATGTATAAAATTAATATGTAGATCCAGAACTTCTCTGAGTCTTAATAGTCTCATTTATAACATGGAGATAACCCCATCTGTTCTGGTCATTATGAGCATTAAATGAGTTCACGGACCTGAAGATAGCTAGCGGAGGGTCAGACATATAATAGATGGTGTGGTAAGTGTTCATTTCATAGACAAGGCACATTTTCTCTCAAGAAAGATACTCATATGTTATGTGGCTCTGAATCTGTCTTTTTAGGTTGCGATTATTATCCCACCAAAGGGTGGCTAGGAGGGGGATTTGGTATTATGGTTTGTGTTTGACAGTGAAATGCTCCCTAGGGAAATGGAGGAGGGTGTCCCAGAGCTATTGTGGGACCTACACTGGAATATGCAGAGTGCACAGCATAAAGTTTCTAATCTTGGAGCATTCAATTGTGTTGACTGACCCAGCTTGAACCTCTTCATGGAGCTGGGGATAAGGTGGCAGTAGAGAAGGCATCATTAAGGGAACAGATATTTATAGAGTGCCTGCTGTGTTCTGGAATCCCTCTTATGTTCAAAACAAATCTGGAATGAGGATTAATAGCCCATTTGACAGATGAGGAAACTGGCTCATAGGAGGCCAGGGGCTCATCCAAGAGCACGTGGCTGTAGGTGGCAAAGGCAGAGTTCTACGGCAGGTTGTGCCTGTGGGTCCCATCTGCCATCTTTGCTCCGGGTGAAGGCAATGGGCTCCTCTGCTCTTCCCTTTGGAAGGGGGCAAGTCGCAGTGAAGCCAAAGCAAAAGTCAACACCTTTAATTCGTCTTCAAATTTTGTTCTGCTTGTTTTCTAATATCTCACTGAAAAAAAAAAACAAGCAAAACAAAACAAAAAACAGCAACCCCCCCCCCCCAAGTAAAGGCTCCAGATATAGTCTGGGGAGCATTCCTGAAAACAAAAGTGCCACAGTGCTTTGTGGAGAGGTGCCTGAGAAAGGGAGGGGCTTATCAGCTAACTTATTTAATGGCTATGGATGGTTGCCCTCCTGTGTCAGCCACTGGGGAAGACTGCATAAGGCATTTTAGGAGCTGAGAAGAAAACTAACACCGCCTTGGATTTAGGAGCACCTTTTTTTTTTTAATCATGACTTGTGGCTTGTACTAACTTTGTCAGAATTCCTAACTTCTCTGAGCCTCAGTTTCTTCTCCTATAGATTGAGAATAATAAACTTACCTCATAGAAATATAATGAGGCCTCAATAAAACTGAGAGTAGCTGATAGAATTAATGCTGGTTTTTCCATCTTTTTTTTTTAAACCAACATAAAGGAAGATAGAAAATATGATAATGTTGACTGAGCAAGGCTCATAAATGAACATATTTTCATTTTCAACTCCATATCCTGAATTAAGTATTATTACTCTATTTGGCATGCATGGAAACTGAGGAATAGAGTCAAATAACAGCTAAAAATGCTCAGGTTGCACTTCGAATTCCAGCTGTAGTCCATGCATATAATTACATGATTTTACTCCTGCTCTTGGCTTGATCAATGAATTTGGGACTAACGAGAAAGTAAAGAGGGAGAAGGAAAAGGTGGTTGAGGCACCAACACTTGGATTGCTAGTGTGTCTGAGAAATGGTAAAAGGTTCAAGGTGTTGCCATTTGGTATTGCTTGTGGAGCAATGTTGTATGCACAGTGTTGGAAGCAGGAGAAGGGAAGAGCTATGAGTTAAGCTGGAGCTTTTGGCAGATAATTAAAAAAATCAGAGCCAGTATAGACCTCCAGTGACTCAAACAGCTGATGTCGGGAACTCACACCCGGGGTCCCATGGGGGTCTTCAGGGCCTCCCGCTTGCTCTCACTCTGTCAGCAAATTCACAAGGAACTGAGAATCTGCTTCTTTTTTCTTGAAAGCACTAATATAATGAATATTGCAAACCTAAGTCCTCATGAGGAGAAAATATTTCTTAGTATATTGAGCGTGAATCTTCTCAATTTGCCATCTGTTTTTTGGGGGGTAAAGTGGAAACATTTCTTAGGATTTTCAACTATTTCCTCAATACATACATCTACCTTGTATCCAAGTCCAAATGGTTAAATGTTGAAGATTCAAGAAGACATGTGAGGCAAGATAGTAAAAGTCGTGTTAGTGGGAATGTGAGGACTGTACCCGGAACTGGCTTAGAGCTTGTTAAGGGGGATACCTTCAATTTACATCTGGGAAAACACCATAAGGAGAAGCAAGAACATGCAACAGAATTCAGTTTACTTCCATTTACCGACATTTGTCGGCTGGCTTCTCTGTGGCAGGTGCTATAATAGGCCCTAGGGGCACAGGGAAAATTTGGATAATTTCTGGATTCCTAGGGCACTTTTTGATTTATTCATACAAAGTATTCATACATATAATAATGTAATTTTATAGTCTCTATCTTATGTGCATCAAGGCACAGTGAGAACTCAGAGTAGTTCCCTAAATCAAACTAGGTACAGGCCTCTGGATAGTTTCTTGATATTATCTGAGATACATTTTGGAAGATTACAAGTACAGTACAGAATATGGAAGGGTATTATAGGAAGAGGGAACAGAATACATAAGAACCCTATATAATGAAATAGACTTTTGTGTTCAGGGACCCATAGGTAGTCCAGTATGACTGGAGTGAATTGTACAAAGTCTAGAATTTCGATTCCCTAAATAAATAAAGGGCATTTTTCCAACTTCATCAGTGTGTGGAAGAAATGATAACATGAGAAGACAAATTTTTCCTTAAGGAAAACTACTCAACATGAGGAAGAAAAAAAACATATTTAAAGCAGGCTATGCAAGAGTATCAGTAGCGTATACAAGATACATTTAGGGGGAATATCTATAAGATAAATTGGATGAACAGAATTTAATATTATATATATATTTGAATGTATGTTAGAACAATATAAAGCAGGCAATTTTATGGAAATTATTGTTTAGAACAAGACTAAAGCCATGTAAGTAAAGAGTTTCTTGAATAAAGTTACTGACGCTATTGGCTGGGTAATTCAAATTGTGTTGACCTTAAGTGTGATCTATTACATTGAAGAAGGCAAAGGAATCAATGTTGGTTTGACATTTATAAAAGGAATTTAGATATTACGTTTATTGTTCAAAGAGAGCTCAGAAATAATAATAATTAGAAGAAGGGGGAAGAGGAGGAGGAAACACCAAAGAATTAGGGGGAGGAAGTGGAGGAAAGGAAGAAGGAGAGGTGAAGGAAAAGAAAAAGGAAAGAGAATCGACTGGTATTTGCATTCTTGCCATCGGGTGCAAGAGCTGAGATGAACATGGTTGGTGTCTCTCCCTGTAGTACTGAGTCCCCAGCAAAAAACCAGGCAGAGCTGCACCCCTCCCGGTTTTCCATGCAACAGCCAGCCTCCTCCAACATGCTAATGATATAATGATAAGCTAAACATGCAAGTGGTGGAAATGATAACAGAAGGGAAGCCATTCCTTGTACCTCTGGCACAGAGTGCTTGAGAAGATTTGGAGGTAATTAATTGGGCAGCATTGCATGCAGTCTTGATGGGAACAGTCCATGCTGTGCTCAAGAGTCAACGGGGACTGCGTGCTTTAGAATTTGAAGTTCTGGCTATGGAGAACGTTCACTTACTAGTTGCTGTTATTACAAGTCATATCAATTAAAAAGACCATATATTTACCCTGAGAAAAGGAGCTGTCATGGAGACTTTGTTAATGGGAAATGGGCTCTGGAAATAGAAGGTGTTTGCTGGACCAGACTCCAAGCCTCATCATTATTGGGCAGACAGTCCCCAGCTCTTTTCTGATTCCAGAAAACAGTCTACCTGAAGTGGTACTAGGGCAGAAAAGTGAGGGTCTGGGTGTTTCAGTCACTGTACTCTCTCAGCTTCCTGAAGCAATCAGCCAAATGAAACCAAGTTACGGGGGCGGGGGGGGGGAAGCAATGATTTTCTCACGTTTTTCCTGGTTGGAGGTGGGGATGGATATTGAAATGGATGAGTTTCCAAGACTTTTTATATACTATTATCAACCTTGCATTTTACTCTTTTCTGTATCTACTTCCCTAAAAAAACCTATGCTTTAAATTTGCTTTAGCTATTTCAATTTTGTGTTGACTTCTCCTGCCCCTCACCTTCAGAATGTGAACTCTTTAGGACAAAGATTCATCGTTCAATCTAGCACAAATTCTGACATGAGGCATACTTCAGGAAATGAGCATTTAATTAAGGGATTTCTTTAAAAATATTTAGGATCTTTTTTTTAAAGATTGTATTTATTCAGGAGAGACACGTAGAGAGAGGCAGAGACATAGGGTAGAAGGAGAAGCAGACCCCCTGCAGGGAGCTTGATGCTGGACTTCATCCCAGGACTCTGAACCAAAGGCAGATGCTCAACCACTGAGCCACCCAGGTGTCCCCATTTAGAATCCTCTATGTGAAAAGACCTATTGTAAAGGAATAGGGTGACTCAATAAATGCTTGACATGAGTCTGTGAACTATAAATATTCATAAAGAATGGATGCAAGAAAGAAAAAGATAAGGAGAGAAAGAGAGAAAGAAAATAGAGCCCAGGGGGATACTATCCCTATTTAAGGATTTTAGTGTCTTGGAAAAGTACAGCAAAATGGCTAGAGATTTAAAAGAAGAAAATGAAAGACAAGAAAAGAGATTGAAGGGATAGGGGATGATTTACGGTGTTAAAAAGCTGTATTGTGGGGACCCTGGGTGGCTCAGTGGTTTAGCACCACCTTCAGCCCAGGGCATGATCCTGGAGACCCGGGATCGAGTCCCACGTCAGGCTCCCTGCATGGAGCCTGCTTCTCCTTCTGCCCGTGTCTCTCTCTCTCTCTCTCTGTCTCTCTGTCTCTCTGTCTCTCATGAATAAATAAATAAAATCAATGTATTGTCTCTTTTTCATGGGAGCGTGAGCTCCCTGAAGGTGTGCAAGCTCCAGAAGATCAGGAACAAACCATGCATTGTCTACTTATCAATGCTTTTCTAGAATCTATCACAATTTCTTACATGTAACAGGCTCTTAGTAAATATTTATCTATTTGTTTGATGACTAGCACCAAGCACAGTGCCTGGCATGTATAAATGCTTTCTCATTGTTGTTCATGAAGTGAGGAAGTAGTCAATTATTTAAGAACGGGAAATTCTGTACTGAAAATTATACATTCATCAGCTCCTTGAGAAATCTCAATTTCAATTTATGACTGTGGTTCCCCCCTTCCTTTTATTTGCCTCTTGGAGAAGCTTCACAGTGCCACCAAGTGAGACAACCCTGGGAAATACAAAAGAATAACAACTATGGAAATAATTCATTTTATAGTAGCATCTTCCAAAAATGTGGTTTTTGGAAAAAGAATCTCATGAGATACTAAAAAACAAAATCCATAATTCATTATGTTTGGAAAATTATAGCTTCTGGTATATGATGTGGCATAAAATGAGATATGGTCTTTACTCAGTGCTTAGACTTTAGTAGGAAGACAAAATTAGTCTACTCATAAAGTAAATATTAAATTGTAATCAGTTAATATTATATATTAAATTATAACTATGAGGCTATGAAAAAATATGAGCGGATATGGTCTAGTAATTCTGTGTCTCTCCTGAGCATTTAAAATGTACTGTGTCCTCAACAATATATTAGAGAACTACATTCAGCAATACATTAAAAGGATCATTCGCCACAATCAAATGGGATGTATTCCTGGGATGCAAGGGTCGTTCAATATTCACAAGTCAAAATGATACACTACATTAACAAAATGAAGGATAAAAATGATATGATCATCTCAATAGATGCAGAAAAACCATTTGACAAAATTCAAAATCTGTTTATGACAAAAAATTCAAAAAAGTGAGATTAGAGAGAATATATCTTAACATAGTAAAGACCATATTTGTCAAACCCACAACAAACATCATTCTGATGGTGAAATACTGAGTTTTTCCTCTAAGATCAGGAACAAGATAAAGATGTCCACTCTTACTACTCATATTCAACAGAGTAGTGGAAGTCCTATCCACAGCAATCAGACAAGAAAAATAAATAAAAGGCATCTAAATTGGTAAGGGAAAAATAAACTGTCACTATTTGCAGATGACATGAAACTGTACTATACTATGTGTCTCAGGCAAGGGAAATAAAGGTAAAATAAACTATTAGGACTACACCAAACTAAAAAAACAAAAACAAAAACAAAAAAAAACAAAAAAACTTTCGCACAGTTAAGGAAACCATAAACAAAATGAAAAGGCAACCTACTAAATGGGACAAGATGTTTGCAAACGATACAGCTGATAAAGGGTTAATATCCAATATCCAAAATATATAAAGAATCTATACAACTCAACACCTCACATACAATCTGATTTAAAAATGGGCAGAGGACCAGAATAGACATTTTTCCAAAGCAGACATACAGATGGACAACAAGCACATGACAAGCTGCTCAGCATTACTAATCATCAGGGAAATGCAAATCAAAACCACAAAGAGATATCACCTTACAACTGTCAGAATGGCCAGGATGAAAAAGACAGAAAATAACAAGTGTTGGCAAGGATGTAGAGAAAAAGGAATCCTTGTGCATTATTGGTAAGAATGCAAAATGGTGTAGCCACTATGGAAGACAAAAATGGAGGTGCCTCAAAATATTAAAAGTAGAAATATCATACCCTCTAGTAATTCCACTGTGGATATTTACCCCCAAAAACCAAAAACACTATTTCAAAAAGATATATGCACCACCATGTTTATTGCAGCATTATTTATTATAGCTAAGATACGGAAACAGCCTAGGTGTCCCATTGATGGACAGATAGATATAGAAGGCATGGTACATATATACAATGTAATATTACTCAGCCATAAAAAGAATGAGATCTTGCCATTTGCAATAACGTGGATGGACCTAGAGGGTATTATGTTAAGTAAAATAAGTCAGAGAAAGACAAATACCTTATGATTTTACTTAAATGTGGAATCTAAAACAAAACAGATCAAAACAAATGAACGAAAAATCAAACAAAAAGCAGAAACAGACCCATAAATACAGAGAACAGACTAGTGGCTGTCCACCTAAGGGGAGGAGTATGGAGGTTGAGCAAAATGGGTTAAGGGGAGTGGGACATACAGTCTTCCAGTTATGGAATGAATAAGTCAAAGGGATAAAAAGTACAATATAGGGAATATAATCAATAGTCTTATAATAGCATTGGACAAATAATACATACAAATAAATAAAATGTACTCTGGGCCACTAAGGACTCTGAGAACCCCTGGGATGCAGATACTCCATACACATCTCCACTAGCACAGCATATCCACCAGCGATGGAGAACTCCGCTCTGACTCCATTTTCTCACACCTGGAGAGCCTGAGGAACATATACTTGTGTGAGCCCCTTTGGAGACGAATAAGCCCAAATCTGTGAAATAAGAGCCCAGCTTATTCTCATGTGTGGGGAGGGTGAAAAATTTCTTCTCAACCTTAATTGAATTTGGCACCAGATTACCCCTGTTTAATTCACACAGAAGTAACACCCTGGACAGCTCTGCTCACAGCGCTGGGTCTAATTATGTCCCTCCTCCCCTTGCTCAGTATTCAGTGTCCTTCAGCACATTTTGTCTGCTATGTCCCTATGGTGGAACTTAGTGAATACTTGCTAAATGAAAAAGTAACATTTTTGTCATTTTTAATAAGGAAACATGTATTTATTCAGACAATTTTTGACGTTTGGGTCAGTATTTTAAAATATGACACAAAAACATAGTGAAAAGAAAATGTTATGTTTTACAGATATCATGTCTTGTAGATTATTTGCACACAGTCCAAATAATTAAATAGAAACTACTGAATGACATCGGTATTTGGTCTCATTTAAAAAAAAAATCTGAAATTGAATGAGTCTTACTATCATGTGTCTATTTAATGTGGTTAGATTTAAGTTCTTATTAAATCAATGGTGTATTTTACAATAAAAGCTATTTTAGGTTTTAGTAAAATGTCACTTGCATCAATAAATGTTTATTATACTGGCTGAGTACAAGATAAATAAAATCAATTGTTTTTCTGTAAAGAGCAGTAATCTGTTAACATGATAAAAACAAAAAGTTAAATCCTACTTTCAATGCTGAAAGCAAAGTAATTTTAAAGTAAACATAACAAAACATCTGTGACCTATTTTTGCAAGTAAAATACATAATAGGAGTCTTGTGTATAATGTTTCCACATGGGAAGTCTGAACAATATAAAGATTGCTTTTCCAGGTTAATTTTTCAGATATAAATGTGACTGACTAAAACATACCAGTTCATTTATTCACTCATAAAACATTTTGAGCCCTTAATAGATGCCATATCTTATGCTGAGTGCTGGGGATTCAGTGAGAAAAATCCAGGGGGTCCCCAGAGAGTTTAAAACTTGCAATCTTCAGTAGAAAATTTATGAATAAGTGAGACACATAATTTTAAATACTTGTGTATTTAATTAAATGATAACAAAAATACAAGAGGCTTATTCTTCTGAAATAATCAACAAATGTATTTATCAAATATCATTTTGATTAAGAAATCCCCAGTAGAAATCCGTTGCTGATAGATAGCAATAAAGAATAAGGTTGTGCCTCCTTCTTCAACCACAAGAATCTAGATCAAGGGAGTAAAATAGTTCCAAGGAAAATATCTGATAACATAAAGGAATTTAATATTTGATGGAGTAGGATTTCATGGTAATGGGGAAGAGAGTAATCATTTAATGATGTGGGGAAAACTGGTTACCCACTGAAGAATAAAAGATAATTTTATTTATATTTTTTAAAGTGGAGAGTTCTCTCTTTTTAAAAATGTTTGTTTGTTTATTTACTACTTAAGTGTTCTCTATGCTCAATGTGGGGCTCGAACACAGGACCCGAAATGGAGTCACAAGCTCTACTGACTAAGCCAGCCAAGTGCCCCTAAAAGTTGATTTATATCTTAGAGCATACGCTAAAACAAGTGATAAACGGATTAAGTATATGTATTCATTAAGTTTATGTGTTTACACACATATACACATTCATAGATAATAATATGAACTAGTCAGATTTTATGAAGGTAACAACTTCCTAAGCTTTAAATCAATAGGGAAAATCAGAAAGGAAGAGATGAATTTGGTAGCACAAATATTAAACATTCATGTGTGGGAAAATAATATGATTCAAAAATTTAAAAAAAATACACAGCAAGAGAAAACACTGGCACCAGATATAACTGACAATATGACTTTCATATCCGATGAGAAAAATAACTCGCGCAACTTGATGAAGAAAAAAAATAATCAAATCCCCAACAGGATTAGAAATAGAAAGGAAAGGTAAAACTCACGTGAGAGGAAATACATTTAGATGTAACAGATACACTCTGTCCAGATAATCATAGAAATGTATAATGAAGACATGAAATGCATAATCTATATATATATTAATAGAAACAAGGACAACATTACTGTGAAATATCTATACTTAAAATGTGGTGGTTTCAGTGTAATTGAAAAGCCATTTGACAAGACCCATTAGCTATTAAGCTCGTTCCCCTGCCCTATGGCTTACATTCTTGAGCCACTGGCACTTCTGCTCCCAGCACGTATCTTGGATGCGATCAACTCTCTTCATCTCTGCTTCCACTGCCTTAGTTTAAGCTACACCGACCCTTGTTTGGAAGACTGTTGCAGCATCCTCCCCGACCACCTCACTGTAACCCCTTTTTTTATTCTGCACCCTAAAGACAGTGGGATCAATATAAAAACATAAACTGTGTTAAGTTTTTCTGCATAAACAGCCTTGTTGCTGCATCTAGACCAAACCTCATGCTCTTAATTACGGCCCACAAACCACAGCATAACTTGGCCCTCATTGGTCTTCAACCCCATGTCCCGACCTCTCTATTTTCTCACAATGCCTTGACTACTACTCTGTCTTCTTTCCATTCTTTTTCCATCTGGAGACCTCCTCTGAGCACGCTGTCCCCTCTGCCAAGAATGCATTCTCTCTTCCCAGCCTGGCTCCTCCCTCTTCTTCACTTCCCTAACACTCTGCGCACATCAGACTCCCTACTTCCCACCTCTACCCACCGCCATCCTTCACATCCCTTTTCTTCCTCGCAGTACACACAATTGCGATTACTCATTGGCTTTTTTGGGGGTCCATTCCGTCACTCAATTCCAAGTTTCACGTGTCGAGTCTATCTTGCTCTTTAAGAACAACGCACAGTGTCATGTACATAGCTGATTAGCTATTATATTTATTTATAGGACTGAATTTTTATTTATATATTTACATAACATATTGTCCAAATGATAAGTATTTGGGGAACGCATGCATGGATGAATGAACCCTCTCCGCCCTGAGTACTTTCATCTTTCTCCTTCTATACCGGCTTTTCATCCAGCATTATCTTTTCAGTGTGACCACATTCTGTCTTATTTTAGGTATGTCAGAGGCTGCTTGCTGTACTCATGATAAAGTGCAAACCTTTTAAACAGTTTATCGATTTCCTAGAGCTGCCATAATAAATGGCAAGGCTGCAGATATTTATGACATAGTTTAGTCAAAAAAAATCAAAATTATACCTACATCATGTAGACAACTATGCAAAATGTGCATGGATCTAGGGAAGAGCTCAAGTGAAATACAGGAAGATAGAAACTGTCCACAAGCCAACTGAGGGAAGCAGGAGGGGTAATACTGTGGGCTCTTTTTCCTATGTCTTCTAGAGTTGTCCAAATGTTATTTGTATAATAGAACCATTTGGAGGCAAAACCCTTATAAAATGTGAAACTCGCCAATTTGAAAAAGACTAACAGTACTTCTTAGGTGTTTCCTGGTTAGACATTGAAATGCCTGACTTTGACCTTGCCTTGGCATGATGATGATGGTGGTGGTGGTGGTGATTTTCAAGAGAAAAGAGTAGAAATCAAGTGACCTACGTGATCTTAATTTTGGAGGACCTCGCACAATTTCATTTACTCTATCATGTCCTCATTTTCATTTTCTATAGAATACAAGAAGTTGGATAAGAAATTTGTTTTTCTTTTTCTCCTCACAGAATCCCATAAACATACTTAGTATTCTATGGATAACTCTTTGCTCACTGATGTGTTTACTGTCTTAAGCATTCCACCCTCTGGTGAACAACTGCAGAAGTGCTTCTCAACCCTCACTGCGTTAGCTTTATCTGAAGAACTTTGAAGAATGCTCATCTCCAGTCCCTCCTCATCAACCAGGTTTTCTGATACAACTGTCTAGGGGAGAGACCAGGTGTCCATATTTTAAAGTGTGCTGGCAGTCAGCGTGGAGAACCACGCTCCTAGAAAGAAGTTTCTGCTTCTGAGCCACAACTCCCCCCAAATACTTCTCAAGGACATATGGGATATGTGGGTGTCTGCATTGGCTTGGCTTAAACATGCAGGTGTTGAAAAGGCATGTTCCTGGAGTGGTTATCAAGAGTTTGCATTTTGGAGGCCGCATCATATTTCAGGTCTCGATTACTCATAGAATAAATTCTGACCACCTCATCGGAGTCAATCTCTATTTCTCTCTGTCGTAGAATCCTCTTTGTCACGTACCCAACACCATTCTGTAAGGAGGACCAACCACAATGGTGGGGTCAACGGGAAGAGAAAATATAAGGATACTTCCTTTTTGAGAGTAAAACAAGTCAGGTCACTCCCTTAAACTGTCTCAGAGACCCTCAGGGAATCCAGAGACAAAGATATTGGTATGACACTCCATTTCCCATCACTTTGTTAAATTTAATTCCATGAATTAACATTTGTAAGTAGCAGAGGGGTATAAACTATTCAAGTAACAGAAATAGAAGAGAAACATGTCAGAGAAATGAATGTTGCTTCTAATTAAAGAGGTTTTTATTTTCCCTTTTTCAAAGACCGTAGGGGTTTTCTCTACCGACTACATGTTACTTTAACAAACAGCAAAATAACTGTAATAATAATAATATGTTTTTCTTCAGAAAAAAAAAAGTGCTGATGTGAGTCACAAGTGGGTTTGGCTTTAAAGCAACTATGAGGATTGCTTTGGGGGTGGGGGGAAGCGACTGCCCTCCCCCAGGTTCCTTTCAAAATCCAACATCAATAGTCTAACACTCCCAAATATTTGCATTTGCAATTTTATTGCTTTCACCCAATAAACTCTGTTTCTATAATTTCTCAGTTCTGCAGAATTTAAAATGTGTTTCTCTCTTTTAGCTGAAATCAGGTCAATTTTATTGGCTCCTAAAACTGGGTAGTTGGTTGGTTAGCAAGACTATGAAGAGGTATCAAATGACTCCAGGTTTATGGAAATAGCTTTAAATAGATTCCAAGTTTATGGAAAGATTGAACCTCAACCATGCTGACTGCAGCAGAAAGTGGAAATTAAGTCTTCCCTGAGGATGGTCGACTGTTTAATATAATTTTTAATGATGAAACATCTTTAAATTAGGAGGGGTGCAGCTATTTTGACCACAGAGGGAAATATATAATGTAAAACCCTGAAAGAATGAAGAATGAAAGCGAATTGAATAAGAAAAGATGAGAAGCAAAATAGCATCTCAAATCCTAAGATGATAAAAGTCTGTCCTCCGGGGACCGGTTTTCAAAAGTGTCCTCTACAATAACATCCATCCCCAAACAGCAGTGGTGTTTGCAAATAGGCCCCAATTACATGACTTGGTTGCAGATTTAAACCAGTGTCTTATGCACGGACTAGATTCATCCCCTTTCTTCTACCTCTGTGCCCTTGCAGTGTTGGATGAAGGGCAGCTTCACAGAATTGCAAATAATTTTCTCTTGGGTAGTGTAGGGGAGGGAAATTTTTTCTTCTACCCTTATAGTTTCGTTTAACTGGTCTATTAATTAAATTGACATGAGACAGATTAACAGGAGAAAAACAAATCCAATTTTGTAGGTGCAGGGGCCCCACAAAGACATGAGAGGCTCCAAGAGAGTCTGTCAATTGAGGCTTATGTGCCATCCTGAGCTAAGAAGCGGGTAGGGGTCTGGAGCTCCAAAGGAAAGGAAGACAATTCACAGAAAGATGGGAAGAGTAGGTGTTGGATAAATCACTTTCTATCATACCATGTGGAGGCAATGGGACATAGAGAGCAGTTGGAATAGACACGTCCTGGGGAGCTCCCTCCAGTTACCACACCTAGTCCTCCTCTGTGGCTATCTCTGGTGATCACTCTCTTCCTAGACCAGTCCCCCCATCTAAATTCTTGGGGACTGTCAGTGCAGAGGTGAAGAGCTCTTCCTGAGTCTTTTGGACATTATCTTCAGCTCAAAATAAGCCACATTTTGGACATTATCTTCAGCTCACAATAAGCCAAAGTGTCACATTTCGGGAAGGTGTATTCTGAACCCCGTCAGAATATAGAGAACCACATATCCAAGGTGATAAACGTTACAAGACGTGTCAGAGGGGATGAAGTCGGCTACTTTCTCATCTCTCTTGTATGACAAAGCTGCTGGCCATTAGTGTGTGTGTGTGTGTATTTGGGTTAGTTTTTCAGTTTCATCTAAATTCATTGACATCCACAAAGCATCATATGCACATTATTTGCAATATACAGTTAAAACCTGAGTTTGCTTTTGTTCTTCCCGATCACATCTGACCTTTCCGGCAACAGCAGGTGAAAACGTACTTGCTTTAGAGAAAAGAAAAGAAAACCATAGTATTTAGAGTTCTTATTTGTTTGTAAGAAAAACAGACTGTGAGGCCAGTCTCCTGACTCCTAAACTAGTGCTCTTTCCAACAGGCAGCACCTCCTAAACACAAATATGCCTAGGAATCACATGGGGTCTTGTTTAAATGCCGACTCTGGTGACTGTGGTGTAGAATGAAGCCTGAACGTCTGTCATTTCTAGTAAGACCCAGTGCAGCTGGGCCAAGCACCACACTTGGAGAAGCCGAGTATTATATCACAGTAGCCAGCCAGAGCACATTACTTAATCATACTTTGGCCTGAACATGCTGAAGTGAACTCGTTTTTTCCAGGATAATTTTTCTTTCTTCTTGTGAGACGGTCCCAATTAAGGTAAGGAGAAAGTGAGAGAATGGGGGAGAGCTAAAGTTTCCAAAGCCCTTCGTATGTGCTAAGAATCGTGCCAGGTTCTGCTGCTGACATCTGTTCATCCCCTGTATCAGTCTCTGCTCACCCAAACAATGTGCCGTTTTCTCTTTTATACCCACCATGAAATATCCTCAGACAGATTAGGAGGGGCTCCCCAAGGTAACTGAGAAAAATAACAGAGTAGGGGTCCAGCCCAGTTGTGACCCACAGTCCCACCTGTGGTTCACGTTACAGCCTCTCTGAACTACTTAAAACAGATCTTTGTGCCCTTTGTTTTTTAATGGGTTTTAAGAATTCCAAGACTGAAGGTTGTGATGCTCAGAGCCGCTGCTTTACCGGGGCTGCCGATCCTGACACAGGCGTTCTCAGCTTGGAGGAGGCGCAGGGAGCTTGCAACCCTGGCCTAAGATATAATTTTGGATGAATACCAAAATAACTTTTACTTTCATCCCTCCTATGTAGGAGATGAAAATCTTTTTAAAAGCCCAAAGAAATGTAAATACAGCTTATTCAGTCCTGACATTTCAAAAGAGGTCACCCCCACCAGCAGTGGCAGCCCTTGTCTATTATCAGGTTCTCTGTCACTCATGTTGATTGAGGTTGATAAACAGCGCGAAGCTCTGGGTGTAGGCTAGAGGGCACGGAGTGAGATGTAGCTGACTTGAAAAAGGGCTGCATTTCCTGAGACTAGAAAAGTCTAGTCTATACCTTTGCCTCCAAACAGGAAATATTGGAAATATTGTTCTTTTAGAGACGGAGCAGCAGCTCACAGAAGCTAGAAGGCCAGCTGTGGGGACAGTTAACCAAGCTAAGAACCCTAGAGAACCACATATCCAAGGTGATAAACGTTACAAGACGTGTCAGAGGGGATGAAGTCGGCTACTTTCTCATCTCTCTTGTATGACAAAGCTGCTGGCCATTAGTGTGTGTGTATTTGGGTTAGTTTTGCAGTTTCATCTAAATTCATTGACATCCACAAAGCATCATATGCACATTATGCATGAGTAATGCATGAGTAGGCTGCAAGAGTAGCGGCTCTAATCCTCTGGCTCCCATTGGGATCCCCATTTCATTCCCTCAGAACGGGTCCTAGATGGGCTTTGAAGTCAGTGCGAGGGGTGCCTGGGGTGCCTGAAAGCTCTTGTAGGATGAAGCATGTGTTGTCATCCCTGTCTGTACTGTGTCCTGTCATATTCCAGATAATTCTGATACAAATTCTAAGGTGTGGTGTTTTCTTCCACCAACAAGCTACTGTCTGACATCAGCGGCGTGTCCTACAATGCAACACGATTTTGAGACTATCTGCCTGCAGAAAGCACCAGATCTCACAGGTCAAGGGCTCAGTGTCCCGACCCAGGGATAACATTCTCTCACCTCCAAACCCCAAACACACACGCCCACCTCAGACACAAGTTTAGGTTATCACCTGTGCTTCGGACTGACTGGCTGTGGAACAGAGGTTCCAAAGATCCCCTCCTGGAGTTCAGTTAATTTGCTCAAGAGGCTCACAGAACTCAGAGAAACATCTCACCACTAGATTACTACTTTATTATAAAAGGATATAGCTCAGGAACAGCCGGTCAGAAGAGACGTACAAGGCAAGGTGTAAAGAAAGGGTCCAGAGCTACCATGCCCTCTTTGAACATGTCACTCTCTCTCCATGTCCATGAGTTCACCCACCTGGAAGCTCTCTGAACCCAGGTCCTTGGGGTTTAATGGAGGTCTCATTACACATCACGTCACGACGGATTGAATCATTGACCACTGATGATTGATTCAACCTCCTGCCCCTCTCCCCTCCCCAGAGGTCAAGAGGTGATACTGAAAATTCCAACTCTCTAATCACAGGGTTGGTTCTCCTGAGAATCAGCCCCATCCTTAGGTGGGCTCCATAATCACCCATGAACATGACAAAAGACACCTTTGTTGTTCTCATCACTTAGGAAATTTGAAGAGTTTTAGGAACTTTGAGCTAGAAAAGGGGACGAGGACGAAGTGTTTCCTGTTATGAATCACAGCATCACACCCAGCGTTGGAGATAATCCCATGGGCTGTCCTATCTACCGCAGCATCTTTCCTCCAACTGAGAGAATGGTACCCTTGCTTTCAGGTGCAGCTCCTGCTGCTTCTTTATCCACGTGAAGCAAGAGTATCCGCACAAGCCTAGTACCCTAAGTATCCAGGCCAGTCCTGCCTCCTGATTTGGGGTAATCCTCACTCTTTCCTCCTCACTTTCCCTTTAAAACACATAGCATTTTCTCTTCGATATTTAGGAATAGACTTTGGCCTCAAGCTACTGTTTTCTGTTTTACAAAGTCCCCAAGGCAAGGGGAAGAAAAGGGAAAAGGAACTACAGGGAGAGCATACTCAAATCTGTACCTCAGTAAATTAAATCAGTAATTAATTTTCTATTAGTTTGCTTGTTTTCCCCTCAGAAACACACTGAGGAAATATGATAAAGGCATTGGACACAGTAGCCTGAGGTTTGATGCCCAAAAATGTTTCAGAAGACTCTCTGAACTTCGGTAAACCTAGGTTTCATCTATTGCAAATGGGTCTAATAATATCCCATCAGATTGGGAAAAGTTTTAACACTGAACTGTCTTACGCTGCCCAAAAGTCAGCTCTCTGTTGCCTAGGATGTGTTTCATCAAACCAGAGGATATATCCTGGAGAAATGACACTATGTATACCTATCACATTCAGAAAGTTTTAAAAGGAAACTTTATACTAATTTGAAATAATCCTGAAGCTATAACACTCTGCAGTGAGATTAACCCTCAGACTGAGTTCTATCTTCTAAATATAAAAGTTTGGCTTTATCATATAAACTAGAGAAAATATTTCCCAGTCATTTTTATATCATGATAAACAGAGAATAGTATCATTTTTGTACAATACTCTGAATTAAAGGGATGAGGTTGCTTGCTGTGGAAAGCAATGGCTATGGAGGCCCAGCCAGCCCCACGTCCCATCGGACAGACTCTAGGGCTGATGGGATCAATCTTTTGGCCTATTTGCAATTCATTCAGGAATACTGGAGTCAGAAGTTGGGACGCTCTGAGCTAGGACACAGAAAAAGACTCAATTCCCGCTTCTGAGGAGCTACAGTTTAGAACAGGTTAATAGAAATAAAATGCAAGCTTGAAATGAGAGCTACATATATGATTTATAAATTTAGGAAAATAAAAAATAGGTGATTTTAATTATAATATACAATTTAACCCAATATATCCAATACAGTATCATTTCAACATGCAATTAATATGAGTCATTAAGTATTTTGTATCCCCCCCCTTTTTTTTTTTTGGTACCAAATCTTTGAAATCCAGTATCCACATCTCAGTTGGGACTAGCCATAGTTCCGGTAATGCTCAGTTGCAGCGTGTAGTAAATTGCTATCTTTTAAAACAGTTCAGGTCTAGAAAGATAAGACAAGTGTGTGGACAGATATGAGTACTAGAAAGGTGGATAGAAGTGAGTGAGAAAATAAAGGGGGAAAAGGGTCAAACCTACCTTTCAAGAGCATTCAGCATCAAAACATGCAGATTTCTCTCTCCTGTGATAATCAAGAATAGGCCCACTTTCCTTATTCATTTATGTAAGAAGATAGCGAGCCAAAATGTTCTTTTAATTGCCCTAGAAGTTATAAAGAAAAAAAAATCATTTTAAGTATGCTTGTTTGCTCTTTATGCTTTCCGTTTTGCTTTTATAGCTTGCCAAGTACATTTTAAGAATTCCACCGGAATTAAAGGTACAGTATTCTTCCTCAAAGAAGTCTCTGCCCATCACTTTCCCTACCCCCTACCCAGCCATGGAGCAGTGGTAGTTTCCCAGGGTGTATCCTTGATGCAGTGTGTAAAATCAGACAACAAAAATGTGGGTCTCCGTGAGCAGGAGATCTCTCTGTGGGGGAAAGGGGGTTGAGGAGAGGACATAGGGAGGGAAGGAGGAACGGAGAGAGAACTTTAACATCATTAAGCCCCAAATCTCACAGTCATTTGACTTTCAAATGATTTGGGGATGATGCCTAGTCTGGGAAAAAAGTGACTTACTTATGGTCTTTAAGAAGAGACAGCCTCTAGAACCAGAGTAGGCTATAAAATAAAGCATAATTGACTAAGTGGCTCAAAGGAAGGGAAGAAATGTAATTCAATAAGTAAAAGTACTAAAGAGATATGCAAAATTCGTGGGTTTCTTATGCCTGGCATTTTAGGATAAGACTGTTCCTTATTTCAAAATTGGACTCTTTGGCAGGATTACTCAATATCAGCATCATTGAAGTTGGCTTTAGAGCCATAATTTAAGGTGTAAATTAAGGTGACCTCAACTAGGATGAAATACCTTTAAAGAAGCTGAGTTATAAAATATGAGCCATTTTCAGGAAATGGAAGACAATTGGGAGCTGTTGAAAATGGACCAACAAAAGTGAAAAGAGGAAATAAAGAAACAGATTACAGGACAAAAGCCTGAGCACCTAATTTAAAACAAAAATGGTTTTCTATGGTTTATGATGAGTGATAAACAGAGTCCACTGTGTGACCATAAAAATATATCTTTAGCTCAGAAAATATGAGTCTCACTGTCAGCTTAATGTAGTGATTTAAGTTCATAGCCTTTCTCCTTGAAAGAGTTACAAGGCTGAGGTTACTATTCTAAATGATGTGCATTTGGAAATTATGAACTATGACTGAGAGGCATTAGTTTTTAGTGCAACTTAATCATGAATTTACCTATTTCCAGTTATTGTTTAGTTACATATTTCTTAGAGCAGCCAGAGTGGTGGAGTATTAATAGCTATAAAACTTCATTAAACTGGCATTAGACTTCTGAGAAAAACCCATAAAACTAGAAAGAAAGCCCAGCACTGGAGTTCGGCCTCCTCTGGCTCCAAGTCAACTCTGTTATAATAAAGTCGTTCAAAAGACTCAACAAGGAGCCAAGAGGGTTTATTGAGAAACCTTGTGGTGTTATAGCAGGAAATCTCAGATTCACCTAGAAGACTAATGAGCATAAAAACCATAGGAAATCTGAGATAAAGCTTCCTAAGAAACAGTATAATGCCAAATAAGGATGTTGACTCTATTGGCACATAAAGACAAAGCAAAAATAAAGGAAAGACAGACAGACAGACAGAAAGAAGGAAAGAGAAAGAAGAAAGAAAGAAAGAAAGAGAGAAAGAAAAAAGAAAGAAAGAAAAAAGAAAGAAAGAAAAGAAAAGAAAAAAAAGAAAAAAGAAAAGAAAAGAAAAGAAAAGAAAAGAAAAGAAAAGAAAAGAAAAGAAAAGAAAAGAAAGAAAAATAGAATATAACCTTGAGGATAATTAAATGTCCACTCACAGATTTCCCATAGAAAGGGTACTCCCTGTGTCTGGGCAACAGAATCTCTAATCCCAAGGTCGTCATCTTATGAACACACTTTGGAAATAGAAGAATCACAAATCACCAATTGTGAAGCAGAATTAAACAAAGTGCGAGAGCCATAATATTTTAAATGAGGAACACAACAGAGAAACCATCAACTGCAGATTCAGAACAAATACAAAAATCCATTCCTGTCTTCTGGAAATTTCTAAGAGGAAGCTGGAGGGAGTGGAGACCAGGAACCAGTCATGCTACATTTCTGAGTGTGTACTGTTATTAGATGCTCTGCAGACTTGTTATTCAAGCTGTGGCCCATGGGCCTCTGACATCTATCTCATCTAGGAGCTTATTAAAAATGCAAATTCACAGGCCCTCTTCCTTTGTACAAGATTCCTGGTGATTTTTAAGAACATGAGGTCTTAATCAGGAAGTAAAGTTTCATGTAACTTTTGTCACTAAAGCCTGATAATAATTTCATCAGTTGTTACTGTAGGGGATAGAGGCAGGCTATCCCATGATAGGCCACTTTGGCACGAACATTATTTTGATTTAACAGCAATCCAAGGACGCCTGGGTGGCTCAGCGGTTGAGCGTCTGCCTTTGGCTCAGGGCATGATCCCAGGGTCCTGGATCAGCCCTGCCTTGGGCTCCTTGTGGGGAGCCTGCTTCTCCCTCTGCCTATGTCTCTGCCTCTCTCTGTGTCTCTCATGAATAAATAAATAAAATCTTTAAAAATAAATAAATAAAAGCAATCCAAACCCATGAGATTCAGAAAAAGCTCTTTACCTTCCCTTAAACTGACTGCTTTCCTAGGAAGAAAGCTATTAACAGAGATTCCTCTCTAAGAAAGTTGTCTACATAGCAGGGCGATCTTTATTTTCCAAACATCTCTCACCTTCCTGCTAATAGTGTTTCTCTCCTTTATGTCCTCAGATTCCTACCCTGCTCCTTAGCTCAAATGAGCATTATGTTGCCTGTCTTTGGAATTTCCATATCTCTGCGAATTCCTTTTACATATGCTATTAAATTTGATTTTCTCCAGCTACTCTAACTTGTGTCAATTTGATTCTAAGTCCACTGAGAAGTACCTTGAATGGCAGAGAAAATTCTTCCTCCCCAACATCACTTTCATTTCAGAGACAGGAAAACAGAAACTCTAAGAACTAGCCAAAGCTGCTCTGCTAGCCAGCTGTAGAAATGCAATTCCAACTTAATTCATTCAAATTCCTCTAAAAACAAAAAATAAATCTTTTTTTTTTTGTTTAGCAATTTACTTATATCTATATTAAATATATTTTATAGTTATCAGTAAACTAAAACAGAAAAAGACTCATCAGATTGTATTTCATTTGTTCTCATTTGCTTTTCTCATTTGCATGGAGTGCCTACTAATTGCTTAATAAAGTGGTGTTGGGTTTTGAATTTATGTGTGGAATTCTATGTCCAGTGCTTCCTAAAATATATCCAGTCTCCCAGGGTGATGGACAGACAGATGGTTTGAAATCTAAAATCAAAGTGAGACTAACACTTTGAAGGAAAAGATTGAAAAAAACCCAAAAGATTTAAAGTCATCAAAAATCACCAAAACAATTTTCTCTTCACAGAGCCATGGGGGGGAAAACAGTCACTGTCCAAAGCAATTTGTCAGTCTAAAAACAGAGGTGGGGATACCAAAGAGAAACAAACAAACAAATGAACAAGACTATGATAAATTTCCTCCCCCCAAATTTCAAATCTTTTTTTAGAAATCGACGTGTTGATTTTCCTAAAGCAGCATGATTGCTGACAGTTAAGGGAATTTGCAAGTTCCCACTGTAGACTATCTGGATAATACCTACCTAACCAATCATCTCCCGTCTCCCCACCACAGTCTTGGCTGGAAATTCTAGTACAAAGCTGAGGTGATGACAGTAAAATGGTTTGTTACTGGAGCTCGTGAAGAATCAGATTGTGTTGGTGTGCTAGATTCATGGCAGATGGAGACCCTTGTTTCTCCTCTCTTCATAAGGTAGAGTCTTGTTTCCCTCACCCTGGGTCTCAGATGACCTTAGCTGTTGGACCAGCAACAAGTGATGTTCTGGGACTTTGACACTGGGTTAGAGAACTGTTGCAGCTTGAAACAGGGGCCTTTGAACTCTCAGAGCGCCTTGAGTGCCCGAGGAAGAGGGCACACTGCCTCATCCTGCCTGCTGGGGAGGCCACATGTGGGGGTGCTTTGGCTGACAGTCCCAGCTAAGCTCTGGATTTCCATCACCTTCCCCTCCGGGCCCCGAAGCACCAGATACCAGGATGAAGGTGTATTGAACCCTAGAGTCTGCGAGCAAAATACCAGTAAATGGCCTTTACAATTGCCCCTCAATTTCAATTCCCGATCCATAAATTTATGAAATGCAATCCATGGCTATTGTTTTAAACCAGTTATGTAGTTTGGGAATCACTTTTGTTTTCGTTTGTTTGTTTTTATGCAGCAATAGATAACTAGAACAGTTGGAATAACCAAATCTGTTTATACAGAAGCTTTTACTCCTGATCCACATTCATCATTAGGTTCATAGCAAAAGAAATCAAATAAATCTGCTAAGGAATAGATTTACTTTGCAAACATGTCAGGAAATTTCAGAAATGTGTGAATTGATTACGCAGTAAACAACTAGACAGGAATCCCCACCTTTGTTCATTGCCAAGTGTGCATTTAAAATTTAAAATGAGAGATGATGGCCCTCCCTCCCCCAAAATGGAGCAACACAAGACTCAACGCAAGAGGCTAGTAGTCTACGCAGATGATTTAAAGCTTCCAACACTTCCTTTATGCACAGTGCACCTTGAGTGTTCCAAAGCAATTACTGCAAAGATAACTGCAGATGAAATGAACCGGAATGTTGGATTTATCTTCATGTACAGTTTTCCATGTAGGAAAGTCTATTCCATTTGTCTCTGCTCCTTTGACGTTAGATTGATCAGTTAACTAGCTTTAGAAGCAAAAGATCAACTGGTTGACAAATTGTTCCCCTTGATTCAAAGCACACCGAGGCCTACATTTTAGGCCTAATGCTTTTAAATCATCCTTCTCCTCGTTACAACAAAATGCACGACGTGACTTAATCAAATCTTTAAGCAGTTTGTAAAACATGGTTTGTTTGTATATGTCGGAGGCATTAGGGTAATAAATGCACGTGGAGTGGATGCAGGTCGTAATGTCTTCCATGTGCGTCATGCCCGCGCAGGGTTCTATTGAGTTAAGCAGACATCCCTGCTAACCAAGAGACCACGTAAATGGACTCAGCTATAAAGTAAGCAGTGCGCATTAGCCTGCCTTTCTGGGGTAAATGCGTTCCTTTTTGTGGAACAGAGTGAAATAAGATCTCAAGGGCTCACAAAATAATAAAATGGGAGAGTCTACTTGCTAAAAGCAAAGCACCCAATGACTTAGATATGATTCATCCACCAATTTTGGCTCATATTCAAGGAATTGAATATTAATAATCACGATCATATCATTTGTTTATAGTGAAATATTAGTAATGATATCATGGGTATAATTATTATTATTACCACCACCAATTACAGTTCTCTTTAATCAGTTTTCTTAAAATCATAGGGAATGCAGACAACTTATAGAATCTAACAAAAGTTAGGGACTTTTAACCAAAGAAAAGAACGTTTACACACAGAAAAACACTCACACTGTCAAAGGGTTTACACATGCCTGAACTTCATCCAACACTTCCTGGGAGGGGTTTTTGGTTTCCAGGTTAAGAATGTCAGGATATGCGCATAAATGGAGCCAGGCTTTTAATATAATGTTTCTTTCATTAATTAACGCCACATGTTAGATGTTACTATACTCATTTTAGTGCTGGGAGAACTGAGTCTCTAGGGGTAAATAGGTGAAGGAATTGGGTTTGAATGTCACGTTTGTCTGCTTTCAAAGCCCTTCGGTCTGTGGAATAACGTTAATTAAATCAGGGCATGCTTCTTCCTTTGAATAACTTTTATGGGAAATTCTAACCCTTCATCTTTGTTGAGATTAAGGGAAGCATGGAGATGGGTAATGCACCCTCTCCTGATTACCAGATGCTGGAAAATCACCACGTTTCAGTAGGTGAAAAAAAAAAAAAATGAGAAAACGCATACTCATTCCTATCTCAGAACATGTATGAGTCATCAATAGTCAGTAGATGATTATAACCTATCAATTATTTGTTTGTACTCATTAAGTTTTTTTTCTTTTTTTCTAATTTTTTTTCCATCTGTAAAAAAAGAAAATGCTAAATATTTTAAGCTCTATGCAGTTATAAAAATGCCAAGAGTTTTGAAATATAAATTGGGGCACAGGAGTAGGGAGAAAGGGAGAAAGGAGGAGGTGGAGAGAGAAGATGGAGTGGGGGCGATGAAAGGGAGAGAGAGAGAGGGAAAGAAAGAAAGAGAGAGAGAGAGAGAATGCAAAAGAAAAAGAGACTTACCAGGGAATACAGTGAGATTTCTCCCAGGTTTGTGCTGTGGGCTTTCCTTCACACAAACCCCCTGGTCCCAGGCAATTCCAGCACCATTGCAAGCATCTGTTTTTGTTGACAAGGCTGTATCCACTCTGAATAACAGAAATATAGTTGTTGTTGGTGGTTTTTTTTAAGAAAAATGTCTTCTCCCTTATGCTATTGTAACTTATACCTGAACCAAGATAAACACTTTCTCCTACATTTTGCAATGACATTATTAGCACACATAAATCTATGTGGTGGGGAATCTGATAATTAAACAGCCCTTTTTACCCTCGGCCTTGTTTAAGAAGTGATAGGTAGTTCCCTCGGGTGCTTTAGATGACATTTACTTTTTATAAGCTCTTTTCTAAAACTAGGTTGTTGGGTTCTTTTTGTAATTACTATAATAATTATAGATATTCATGGAAAAAATGAAATGCTTCGGAATGAAAATCAATCAAATAATAAAAGTCTCTCTGTCAATGCCTCATACCAGGTCCAGTTTCCAGAAGCACCACTGTTAAAAATATCTTGCATATATAGGCCCATCTATCATAATTTATATATAACTACAAACAATGGTTTATTTTAAGCAAATATATCAAAAAGTAAACATATCTTGTACATTTAAAATTATATACTTTAAGCAAATTTCCGTATTTATAAACAAAGGTTTGCTCCATTCTTTTTACCGACTGCATACAATTCCATTGCATGTATTGCACTATTTATTTGCTCCACTATCGAGAATCCTTTAAAATATTTTTCCTAGAACTCTACTATTACAACAAATACTTCAATAAACATCCTCGCGTGATGGCTTTGTACACTTGAGTAAGTGAATGTAGCATACAGATTTCTATAATAGCGGCTGGGTCAAAATGTATCCTATCTTCAAAAAAAGTATATATATATGCATTTGAAATGTTGACAGATATTGCTAAATTGCCTTGCAAATTGTTGTACCAATTTTCATTTCAACTAACCAGGTAAAGCAGTGACTGCTTTCCCACTTGGTCAAAATCCAGCATTATTGACTTTTTTCTTGCATAGCCAGTGATATTAGTAAATTATTGTATCTTTAATGATTTCTACTATTTCTTCATATAAATTATTAATTCATTCCCCATTCCCCCCACCTCTTAATAATTGCCAAATATCTCTGTTTCTATTTTCAAATCATTGTTTTAGAACAATGCATTACTTCTGGAGCACCCTTTCTATTTGCTGATTGTAATTTACACAGGAAGAATTATCCTTTTGGATCTTACAATTTCCATATTACTCTCTCTCGCCTCCCATTTATTTAGGCTGTTGCTCGCTAATATATTCATTTATATTCCATCCATTCCCAAGGCTGATTTGAAGTGGCATATGATAAAATAGCAGGCATAAAGAAAAATAGCATTGAAATGGAAGGGAAAAATAACCTTAAAAATTAATATTGTGACTTTAGCAGTAAATCTAGTTTTGGGCTTCCTAGATATCGAGGCCAAAGGAGCAGTGGATGTTTCGATGAAAGCATAGCCTATAGAAACAGAAGGCATATTAGCTCATATGGAGATAAACCTTTTTTTTCCTGATGCTCGATTATTTAATGAATGTTTCAGGTAGACATTAACAATAGAACACACTGCGTCCTCAAAACTTATTGGCCGCATAAAGCAGAGATTTTCTTTATAGGACTGCTTTAAAAAAGAGAGAAATATAACCTGAAAATACCATTCAGAAGGCATTTCTTGTAAGACAGAAGAAGCTTCTAATACTATAAGATATTAACTTGAATATAAATCATTTTTATTATATTTAATGTATTCCCTAAATGCATAGGCTCACTGCTATTGTTATATTGAATTTTAGATCTAAAGAGAAAAAGGAATGTGAAATATGTTTAATTGCCTGAGCAAAGGAATGCTGATGATAATTATGATAAAGATAATTATGATTTATCCTCATACAAATTGCAGCTGCCCCTTTTTGCCATTTGTATCTAATATCATTTTTTTTTCTCACAGTAACACAAGAACTTCAGGTAAACCAACTGAGAGAAATTAGGGAACATAAATAACATTTCCCAGTATTAATTCAGCCTAATCCCATCTACTGACTCAATGACATCACCATACCACCCATCCATCCCTGGGTTGGTATTACCTTCATGAGACAGAGCCCATGTCCCCTGACCACCTGGGTCTCAGTGTTCTCTGATGAATGCCCTGCTCCTTTTCTTTCCTGAAGTATTTATCTTCTGATACTTTTCCATGTGCCGGTTGAAGAAAATGTTGACTTTATACTCAATGGCAACTGTAGGAAAAAGTAGGCAGAGAACCCAAATAAACAGAATTCTTTAAAAAATAACTTTTTTTTTTAAAGCCACATTTACCTGCACCCATTGTACCCACTGGGGAGAGTCCAAACTCTAATCCACCCCTTTGCTTTTATTTATTATCACGCTGCCCACCCCCCCTACCCACCCCCCGCACTGCCAATCATTCTGGACTACTTGTCTTCTGAAAATGATTTTCCTCCTGCTAGAATTTCTGTTGAATGAATTATTTTTGCCTAAAGCTCTTCTATGCTGAATCAACAATTTATATTTTATACAGTATGAATTATGGCTTATAAAAATCTATTGACTTGATCACATCTTTCAATTGATGAATACATGTTTATGAATATGTGTATGAATATATATATATATTTATGAATATGTCTAGTATTAGATCCTATGAGTTTAGCAAACAGTAAATAATTATTCCCTAAACAAAAAAATTAATCTTTCTTTTTCTGAAAAAGATGTATTTATTTGAGAGAGAGAGAGGGTGCAGGGGCAGAGGGAGAGGGAGAGAGAGAGAGACTTTCAAGCAGACTTCTCACTGAGTGCTGAGCCCAACACGGGGCTCAATCTCACGACCCGAAAGATCATGACCAGAGCCAAAACCAAGAGTCAGGCACTTAACTGAATGAGCCACCCAAGCGCCCTTAAATTAATCTTTCTTAAACAGATAAATAATAGAACCTTTTCAGTCACTCATCAGGCATTTGTGCCGTGGATGGAGGGAGGTTCTATAGATGCAATGAGGGCTCCACACAATCCCTGCCTCCCGAGTCCTGAGTGGGGAGCTTTGTCCACACCCCCAGAGCATACTGATGGAAGGTCGTGATGCTCGAATAGAACACGCATAAGCCTCTCCGAGGTCGCCCAGGAGGGGACATGTGCATCTTCATGTGTGTTCAGGAGGAGTTTCACAGAGGAGGTGACAATGAAAGATGAACAGGAATCTGAAGGTTGAACCCTGAGGTTTACACTGGACAGAAGTAATAGTGTAGCCACTCACACTGAGGTCTTAAATCCGTATTAAGGGGAGGATACGCTCACAGATTTTCACACGTGGAAAGGAGATAAATAATCCACCTAAGCTATTAGTGGTAGAGTCATTGTTACCACTCCTAGGGTTACCTGCGCACACACAGGAAGCACATAATCTGAAGATAGACATAGGTCAGACATAAAGCTGACCTGTCAATCAGAGGCTAATGTACTAACTTAAGAATTTATATTTGGATTGTTTACTCAGAGAATAATAGAGGGGAGAACGGATTAGAGAGAAGGCCAGTGGGCAAGTAAACTTGAGAGACTCAATTCTATGGAGTTACATGCATTTCTCACAGGATAATGAATAATTTTAAAAAATCTACTGATTTCTCACCTTTACTCTTGTACATTTAGCTCAGCTTCTGCCTTGTAACAGCTGGGTAAGTATGGTGACTTTGGAACTGACCTCCTGCCCCCCAGCCAGACGCAAGCCACACCAAGTGGTCCTTCTGAAATGCCAGCCAGGTTATGTCACTTTTCTTCTCAAAGCCCACCAACTGCTCCCTGTCTCGCACAGAAGGAAGCCCAGCAGTCACTACCCTGGCCTTTAAAACAGGAGATCGTCTGGCCTCTTGCTAGGTCTCCCCCTCCCCCACTACTTTTCCTACCTCCCACTAGCCACAGAGCCCTTCATTCATTTGGGAACCTACAAACTACATTTCGACCTCAGGACTACTGCATTCCTCCTTCAGGACACAGCCGTCTATTGCTCCCTACTTCATTTTGGTCTTCATTCAAGTGTATGTTCTTCAGAGCTATTTTCTCTGACTGCCCTTTATGGAATAAATAGTACGTTCTCCAATGCAGTGGCTCCTTACCTCTTTTATTAATCTTGATGGCACTTACTACTTACTTGTTTACTTTCTGTTTTCCCCCAATTAAAGTGCAAGCTCCACGAGAGCGGAGAATATTTCATGCCTAACTGTCTGTCCTGTGCTTAGAACAGTGGCTCACATCCAGTCTGGCGCTCGGCAGATACTCCCCGAGGAAGTGCACAAATGCCTTTCAGAGCCCTCACGCCGTCACTACACGTCACAGAAAATAAAATAAGTCATAAAGATCCAAGAGAAGGGTGTGATATTTGATGCTTCTCGGCAACCTGTACACAGAGCAATCTTGCAGATTCTTTCACATTTACCCAATAGCAGCTATTTACCTATCATGTCCCTACCAACTTAGCATGGAACCTATCAAGGTCTGAACATACCTTAAGAATTACTCTTATAACAGATACTGAGGGAGGAGAACTAGTCCTACCTTGAGATTTTAATGAGTCAGATCAGAAGGAAATCCAGCAATAGAGTAGAATTGGGGTTTCAGGTGACTCTGGACTATGTAATAGACAGAATAGAAAATCTAGCTGGAGCCAATGAACACACTCTCAGAAGACAGGAGATGAGATTTTTATAGGAAAGTTTGGTTAAACTGCTAAAATGCAAGTTGTGGTGGATAGAGAGATATACATCCTGTTATTTATATCTGTATCATTTATCTATCTACTTACCTACCTACCTGCTTATCCTATTGGTTTTGTTCCTCTGGAGAATCTAGTCTAATAAATAAGTTCAGCAACGACAATATAGTACAAAGGAACCCAGATAATGAACTGGATTTACAATTCTAAGGGGAAACTGTATTTAAATCTATAATCTAAAAATTTCCATGGAAACTCTGAAGCCCATTGCTTCTCCAACCAGTTGTAAGTGATTTCTGAGGGCTGTGGTTTCAATAATATGCTCTGGATTCGTGGTCAGAGGAAAAACACTTATGAGAGAGTGGAGGGCCCACACAGTAGGAAAAAAGAAGAAAGAAATGAGAGCAATGAAGGAGACAGTAAGGAGGGTGGGAAGATCCAGCAAATGCCATTGGGTTTTCTCTTCACTTTTCTCCTGGCAACTTCTGAGCTTATGTTTCAACAAGAACTGGCTATTCTCAAAATTCTGTATTTTTCTCTTCCTCGGGAAACCCAAATAAAAATTGTAGGGTTGGCGAGAGGGGGGTTCTATTTAGTTTCCATGGAAACATATCTGATTCTATAGTGGCACCTCTATCATATCTTAATCAGTACGTTGTTAATAAGATAATTGGATGCTGAATTATAAAAATGAGCAATGAGAGAAAAGGAAGACTTGGTGGTAGGAGATTAGTGGAGAAGTCACTCAGCCTCAGAGGAGAGGAGGGGCCAGATGGGCCTGGACGGATGACACCCCAGGCTCATCACTGTCCCGCTGCTGTGTGATGCGCCATGCCCAGAGCAGGGATGCTGTACTGCAGCAAATCAGGGTTTAGATCTGGACTCCACCAAGTAGCCCTGTGACCTTGGGACATTCCTCACACTCTCTGAGCCTCATATTTTATTTAAACTTTAAGATGAAGGTAATCATGCCCACCATTGACAATGCTCCATGACTATTAAGCAGCATATGAACATGAGGTGCCTGGCGTGGGGATGGAGCATATTTGTTATTCAATAAATGTTAATTTATCCTTCTTTTCCCGAGAGATTATTTTCTTTCACTTGTTCAATTATTAATTTATTTGACAAATATTGACTGACCAACTCTTGGAAGTGCTGAGCACTGAGGATAAAGTGTTGAGGTAGAAAAAAAAGATGGGGGGAAAATCCAGTCATTTATGACAGAATTATTTATTTTTAAAAAATTATGATTATTTTTACTGCCATTATTGAAGTTGCACTTAGTATTTCTGGAGTCGTTGAGGTTCTTATGCCCTGGAATGAGAAGATAGTCATTTCACTCTGACGATAAGAAATAGCGGAGCTATTTGCAACCTTCATAGTGTTGCTTGTTTCATCTAAAATATTTTTCCCACCCTTGCTTTCCCTAAAAGTTCTCCAGAGTTATTTAAAAGACCCATTATGTGTCCTGGTGTTTGGCACTGAGATAATAGCATAGAGCTAGAGAAGGGATGATCTCTGCTCCCGGGGGCTTGCAATCTATTGTTATAAGCCTGGTCTGGCACCTAGAACCTAATACAGACTCATCCACATCATTGTGTTTAGCTGGAGACCACCCTTTTTTGTTGCTCTATACTATTTCATTGTTGTGAATGCATCGTCACTTACTTTTCTGTTCTACTGCTGAGATTTTGGATTGCTTCCAATCTTGAACTATTACCAATAATGCTACTATCATAAATTTAATATAGTGCATGTATTTTGGTGAGCATATGTATTAATGTTTTCGATTATATGTCTAGGTGTAGAAATGTAGACTTCTACATTTGCATGTTTAGCTATGGTAAGCAACTGCAATAAAGTGGTGGTATCACATTTTTACTCTTCTTTTTTTTAAGATCTTATTTATTTATTCATGAGAGACACACAGAGAGAGGCAGAGACACAGGCAGAGGAAGAAGCAGGTTCCTTACAGGGAGCCCGGTGTGGGACTCGATCCCAGGACCCCGGGATCACACCCTGAGCAGAAGGCAGACGCTCAACCGTTGAGCCACCCAGGGGTCCCACTTTTTTGCTTTTCTATTAACAAGGCGTGAGGTTTCTACCAGCTTCCCATCCCAAAAGTACTTGGCATCATCAGTCTGAGGTGACTGGCTTGCATTGGTAGGTCATTTTGGTTCAAATTTGTATTTCCATGAAATATGTTTGATTATCTATTTGCATAGTTTCTTTCATAAAGCTCTTGTTTAAGTCCTTTGCCCCTAGTGAGTTGTCTTTTTTCCTTATTGACTTGGAGTTCTTTATGTATTCAGTATTCACAAATTACGCATTGGATATATGCACTAAAAAGGTTTTTCCCACTCTGTGGCTGCCCTTTGTGTAATTTTAATGGTCTCTTTAAATTTAAATTAATTGTTGCTTATTCCAAGCTCAGGACACATCTGACAATGAAAAGTTATGTTATAATATTATAGGACAAAAGACATAAACTGAATCATCTTGAGCATACCAAGAAGTGTGTTCACTCTAAGTACATCCAGACCAATAGGTCTCAATCCTGGTGGCACATTAAATTATCTAAGAAGCTTTTAAAAACTATTGCTGTCAGGGGAACCACTTCGGACTGGTGAATCAGGATTTCTAAGGGTGTGACAAAAGGTGAATGATTGATTCATTGATTGATTGATAGACTTTTTTGGTGGGGGGTTATTGTAGAACAGCCCAGGTGACTCCATGACCTATGATGTCTGAAAAACCACCATTCTGGCCTAGTGCTTCTCAAACTATGAGCATATGAATCCTTTGAGTCTTGCCTCGGTGCCCATTGAAAGATGATGGATAAAGAAGCTGTGGTCTATGTATCCAGTGGAGTATTCCTCAGCCATTAGAAACGACAAATACCCACCATGTGCTTCGACGTGGATGGAACTGGAGGGTATTATGCTGAGTGAGGTAAGTCAATCGGAGAAGGACAAACATTATATGGTCTAATTCATTTGGGGAATATAAAAAATAGTGAAAGGAAATAAAGGGAAAAGGAGAAGAAATGAGTGGGAAATATCAGAGAGGGTGACAGAACATGAGAGACTCCTAACTCTGAGAAACAAACTAGGGGTGGTGGAAAGGGAGGTGGGTGGGGGTTGGGGTGACTGGGTGACAGGCACTGAGGGTGGCGCTTGACGGGATGAGCCCTGGGTGTTATGCTATATGTTGGCAAATTGAACTCCAATTAAAAAAATAAAAAAAAATAAAAATTAATTTAAAAAATAGAGTCTTGTCTAAAGATTTTGATTCAGTCTTGGGGGCCAAATGAGACACTGAACTTCTATTTAACTTCCAGGTGATGCTCCTGCTTCTGGTCCACAGGACACGGTCTGAGTAGAAGGATTCTCGACCAGATTTTTCTACCTGGACGCTACTGACCTTTTGGGACATATAACTTTTTGTTGTGAGGGCTGCCTTATGCCTTGTGAGTTGTTTACCAGCATTTCTGGAACTGTCCATTAGATAATAATTGCATACCCCCTGATTTGACAATCAGAAATGTATTGATAAAAAAATCACTTGGGGGGAGGAATATCAATCTTAGTTAAAAATTATTTGTCTAAACCTTTTAGACACAGCTTCAAATGGCTGAGAAACACCAAAGAGTACGATGGTGGATCCCAGGTTATATTACTAACTAGTTGATTAGATCTAATATTATATAAATGTTGTTTAATATTTTATTGTTATGACTATATCACAATCCTGGTTCAAAAAATCAAGTCAAGTGTGCCACATCTGGATTGGTGGAGCTGCTTAGGTATTGGCTTATTTCCTGTGAGTAAGACGACAGAACATGGCACTTGATCTGTAGGCACTATTCCATTTGGTCCTCAGGTATAACAGATGCCCCTGAGATATGGGGGAGGCAGAGAGGCGAGGATGAGGATAACCATCCCTTCACAAAGATTTCAGAACAAGCATATACCCCCCCACACACACACACACGGAATCTCTCAATGTTTATTCCAAAAATGCAAAATGCCTCTCTGATGGGTCTACCTCAACACATAATCACTGAAAGTCATCCATGCATAAGAACCCAGAAAGGATTTTTTATTGTATTTAGTAAAGTCCCAGAGATTAAAAAACCCAAATAAGCGACTGTTCCATTTTGTGGGCTGGGGAAGACTTAACACGTGAACATTTTTCTTACCATTGAAATCGTACATTTTGTGGATCATATTATGGCTGTTGCCATAGCCCTTCTTCTTTGTCTACCTCCCTGTGACGTCAAAGCTGGCTTCTCACACCTTCCACCTGCTTTTGGAAAAGGGATGCTCTGGAGCACAGAGGAATAATAACCTTCCTCACCTCCTTGTACTTTAATTTCCTAGGGATCAAAATTCAAGGAAGTTCCAACTGATATAGCACAATGGACATCTTAACGGCCACAATGATTATCATTAGACAGGCACTATCTTTTTTTTTTCTTTATAAGAATGCTTCTTGCTACATTTATTTTACATTTTTTTAAAAGAAAGAGTGTGCCAGATAGAATAGAAGTAATCAGAATTCTGAATGCCAAATGGGATTCAAAATACCTATGAATAATCTCAGCTTAATATGCTCTTAGCTTCGGTTTAGATAAGAGATCCCGGCCATAAAATAGTGGAAGAAAATTGATGTAAAGAAACTGTTCAAAATGTAAAGACTATATCTTTTGCATTTGCAAGCCTTCAATTACCCTTACCCTGGTAGTTTCCAAAGATACAATCTATCTTTGAAAGATGGAGAAAAGGTCTAAAGAAAAGTCATTGAAATGAAAACAACTCTGAAGTTTCAAACACCAAATATACCAAGAACATCAAATGCTTTGAATTTTCTCTATGCATTAGTCAATCTAATCCAAGCAAAATTATCAGGCTCCCATTATGCGTCACGCAACACACTCACCATTATCATCATCAACAGTACCATCCTCCTCCTCCTCTCACCGTGGTAATATATTGGCAGGTGTGCCATAAGAAATGAACAAATCCAGAACTTTATTCAGTTTTTTTTTTTTAACATTTAGTATTTTGTGGGCTATCAAATTCTGGGAAAATCATTTGAAGTAGGTGCCGTTTTAGAATGAGGTTCGTGTATTACAAAGTAAAAAATGAAGAGTGGATATAGATATCTGAGCCCTTCGAGAATTTTTTTTTTAAAGACACAAAACAAACAAACAGAAACAAGCAAATGGAAAGCCCACAAGGGTTTATCTGAGCAGGTGGTGATGCGTAGGGGGAGGGAGCCAAGGTAATTAGGTACGGCCAGAACACAACCTTGTCCAGCAACTGGGAGCTGGAGGTAGGGTGGCACGACAAGGCGCCAAAATGACTGTGGGCACAGTGACTTGGGTCCTTGAATGTCGGGATACACAGAGGCCTTTATAGGACTGTTCCCGTGAACACTGCACAGTCTGCAATACAGATGCTCTGGAACACGGGTGCCAAGCGTCTAGCTTGAAACCCACTCCGCCAGTCGCTGCGGTTCTCTGAACTGCTTGGTGTCACCAGGGGACCCCCTAACAAGGCCTTGTCAAGGAAACCCTTCTTGCCACTTTCCAGAGAGGCAGTGAACTAGACTCTCACATCTGGCAGGACAGGATTCTGGGGCATAGAAGGATGGGGGGGGGGAGCGGAACCTGGGCCGAAGCCAGGCGACCCGCCAGCACGTGCAGATCTCAGCAGAGCCCAGTGATGTGGTCAGGGGAGGCTCACCGAAAGCCTGGGTTTCCCTTGGAGAAGGTCTGCGGTGTAGTGGGTGGAAGGCAGAGCTGTCACCATTTCTGTTCTCTCTCTCCCTCTGTTTTGTTTTTCCTTTCCAAACAAGCAATTTAAGCCAGAGGCTGCTTTCAGTCCCCTGGCTGAGGGTGAGTGACGGAGTACATTAGTGCACTGGTGGGGCTGGAGGTGAACTTAAGTGGGAGCCTTGACGGCACAGCCCCACAGAGCTGGCTGGGGGCAGGAGATTGGCAGCGACATTATAGCGACAAACAAGATCTGACCCAAACCCTCCCGGACCGTGATTTCAAGTGCTGCAGCTGGTAGACTCTCTACAGATGGAAGGGAAGGAGCAGAGGGGGGGAACCAAGCTGTAGGGCCGATTCCTTTCTGCTTTGGATGCACAGTTTCAAGGGACCGCATGGACTGTCCATTTCAGAGGCACAAAGGATCCCGGGGGTGGGCCCAGGCGGCCTGGGAGAGGAGGGGCATCTACGGCTGCGGGTCTGCGTACACTATGTGTGTAGCAGTCTCGAGAATTTAAAAAATTAGGTTCATCTATTTTTTTTTTTTAACATCAGCTGATGGATCTGCCTTACACCTAAGGTCACCTTACCCTGTGGCCCAAGGAAATCTCACCTTTTCCCTCTCCACACTGAAGAAGAATGACAGTAGCTATTCTTTTCATCAAGCACTTACTGGGGATCAGAATCCACATACACACAATACAATCTAATAACATATACTTATATAGTGCACATATATATATGATATGCTTTAATATTTGAAATAATAATATTAATATTTGAATTAATGAGGGGATCCCTGGGTGGCTCAGAGGTTCAGCGCCTGCCTTTGGCCCAGGGCCTGATCCTGGAGTCCCAGGATCGAGTCCCACGCAACCAGCTCCTGGCATGGGGCCTGCTTCTCCCTCTGCCTGTGTCTCTGCCTCTCTCTTTCTGTGTCTCTCATGAATAAATAAATAAACTATTTTAAAAAACTTAAAAATTAAAAAATAAAAGTGAATGTAGGGCAGCCTGGGTGGCTCAGCAGTTTAGTGCCGCCTTCAGCCCAGGGCCTCATCCTGGAGACCTGGGATCGAATACCACGTCAGGTTCCCTGCATGGAGCCTGCTTCTCCCTCTGCCTGTGTCTCTGCATCTGTCTCTCTCTCTATAGATAGATAGATAGATAGATAGATAGATAGATATCATGAATAAATAAATAAAATATTTAAAAAATATTTGAATTAATGAAACTCTGCAATGTAGACAATATCCCTAAATTTGTGGATGAATAATGTGAGACTGCCAGAAACTACAAGACTTGTCTCCGTTCCCAGTACCTATAAGGGGCTGACCTAGAATTTGAACCCAGATCTCTGTCTGCCTACACAGCCCCTGTGTTTTGCACGGCCCGGCCTGCCTGCTGCGTGTGACCGGGGCAGGCCAAAGCCAAGGTTGTTGGTATATCAAGCTTCAAAGACGTGATATAGAGGATGATACAGGGGAGTCGTGCTCTGGTAATGAAAACTGAAAACGGTTCTTTGTAAATGGTTTGCACGACAGCTGTTAAATGATAATCACTTCGCATTTCAAAAAATGCATCAAAGTGGGTTATGGAAAATGAAAATTGGTGAAATTTGATCAATTAACTGTTGAGTCACTAACTAAACTCAGCTAACAGCATTCTGGGCATGAGCTCCAGAGGAGGCTAGTGCCAGTAGGCCAGTAATCATGGAATAATACGATTCCTCTAGTTAGAGACCCAAATTGTTCCTAGAGAACACCGGAGGAAGGATGAAGAAGGAGGAGCCAGGCCTTTCCGCTGTCCGGTGGAGGATTTTCAGGCACACAGACCTAGAAACGCTGCACAGTGGTCCCTGACTGGCAATTAATTGTGTGAAGAGAAAACAGCCGGGAAAGGTAAGTGGGGCCGGGGTGAGCTCTGGCGCCTCCAGAGCAGCATTTGAAGCCAAGCTCAGGAATGGGCTGTCGGTCCAGATCTCAGGAAGATGCCAGTGGGTGTGGCAGGACTGAAGGCCACGGAGCAGGCCGGGCCGCCCGTCATCTGGCCCTGAGCCGGCGGGGGGGTGGGGGTGGTGGGGGGGGGAGGCAGGGGCAGTGAGGTGGCAGCCAGGGTTTGGGCATGATTAGAGAGGGCGCTGTGTGGGGAGGGTGGCTGTTTGCAGACAGCTCCTGCTGCAGGCCTGAGCTTCTGCCCTGAGGGCAAACTTTCAAAGGCCTCCACTCACTTACCTCTGCTTCATAGCAGTTCCCCGCACTGGAAAAGAAGCAGAAATTAGATCCTTGAACGCCCTCCCTGCTGCCCCCCGCCCCCCCACGGTGTGTCCAAGACACATAGAAGTCTTCTTCCTGTAGACTGCAGCCCACACCCTCCGAAACACCGTGCACAACTATTCTATGCAAACCAGCCTTCCAGCCTTCGGGGAATGAATACATAATGCATACATGAATGGGGGGAAGGACAGGACCCAGGCTTTGCAGCTCCGGGTGTGAAGGTGTGCATTTGCACCTGTGGAGGCCATGCCCTAACGCCCTAGAACCTACAGAAGCAGGAGGACTGACCTCGAAGGGTCCCCTTTCGTTGTGTAAATATCTGAAGGTTGGGATAAGCAAACCTACATTTCTTGAAGAAAAAATGGGAAGACGTAAATATTAAAGGACACCCCCCAGTTTAAATGAAGTCACAGTTACAGCGAACCTGTCCCTATTCTGGAAGGAGAAAATAATAGCAACGATGACGATGTCACCACCCCCAGCAATGAAAGCCAGGGTGATCACAGCAGATCCCGCATCCTCGTTCTGTACCAAGTACTTGCCGCGTGACACGCTGATGCAGCAGTGGTACAAGCCAGGTCCTGTTACAACCCCTCCTCACCCCTGGAGGGGAGCAAACTGCGGAATTAAGTAAATGCGTGTCACTTCAGGGCACTACCCTGTCATTTTTGACCCATAGGCTTCCTCCCTCCTTGCCTCTTTCTCTGAGTGAGCTTTAGAGGCATAACCAGGGGTGGAATTTCCACACGTTTCCCTGGAAATGAAATTTGCCTCTGCTTGGCTAAGCGCCTCGTAGGCTATTGAGGAGGCCATACACCGGCAACGGGACGTCAGGACCAGACCCTCCATTCATAGTCACGATGTGCTTTTCGGATCAAAGAGCCCAAGACACCTGCAACTGAACAGGAGTACACAACCTGAAAGACCGTACGACGTACAATCTATTTAAAAATGTACAATTAAATGAATCCTGTAAGAAAGACAAGGAGGCTTCTCTCCTTGCTGACTTTACTCTGGCATTTTCAACACCTCCAACTATTAGTGGAGGAGGATTTGAAACCAATGGGGATGAATTCTAAATTTAGGCTTAAGTGGACACTTTCGAGCTCTTTTTTAGAACAGAGGAGTTAATATCCCAGAAATTTTTGAGTATGTGTTCAAATTAAAGTATGTCCTCTGGATGAATTTTAGTTCTAGAAACTTGGACTAATGCTTTCTTCGGTTGAACGGGAACGGTGACAAATGCTCCCCAGAAGCAGCCACAAAAAATTGCTCTATTTTGACCCTGAAAATTACAATGAATTGTTTTGCATTTTATCTTAATAAGAAAGAAAAATACCCTAAAGTTTATGTTTCTTCATATCCACCCGCCGCAGGGACTCATAAATGCCTTCTAATGAAATTAAGTAGAACTATGTGCTCAGGCACTATTAGCCCCAAGCACGGAAAAATAATTAAATTAAATACTTAATGAGAGGCATTCTTTTTTTTTTTTTTTTTTAACTTGGCTCTGAAATGTTTAAGTCATGGAAACATTCTGACCTTACTGTATCGGCTTAACTTGGGCTGAACCTTTATGCATTATATCTACTCAATAAATGTTGGATCATAAAGAAAGCCAAACACTTTTGAATATTTTGTTGTTAATATTTTAACAACAGCAGCAACGACAAAACACTTGTGGAGCATATGCCATTTTTTGTTGTCAATACCCTTGGACCATTATTATCTCACAAAAATTCTTTGCCTAATAGACAAAGGAAACGATGGCTGCTTGGAAAATTTAAAAAACCAGAGTCAAAATTTAATTTAACTCAACTTTTACATAAGTTTTCAAGTTGCATCAATATATTTTTTTAACATCTCTTTAAACTTCAGAGGAGAATATTTTAGGCTTTCCGGTTGAAGTCCTCCACAACCAGATTTCAACCTTCAGGTCCAGTGTTGTCATTGTACCCCACAGGCAACCACTACTCCCTAAAACTCACTTATAATAAGAACGACGTAGTTACACGTCAAATAGCCCATAGTCTAAATCCAATGAGTCAAAGGGTTTTGTTTGACCTACTTCGTATTTGAAAACTAGGGTATTTTACTTAAAAAGCTGGAACTTTGACAGCACTCTAAAAAATGGGGAAGTTTCTAGAAACAGTAGTTCAATATCCTACATGGTAATAATTAGGTAGAGTTCGATAGAACCAAGTAACGTCTGTAGATGAAGAAGGAATTCTCCTGTTTGTCACAGTCCCTACCCTCCATACTATCTTATCTCTGGGCCTTTAGTTCATTTACAACACGTAGTTGGTCATTATGTAAATTTGAATTTACTCATCAGGTACTTTATATGTCATTGTCTTTATGGAACCCCTGGGACCCTCTGTTTATCTCTCTCTCTCTCTTTCTCTCTGACAGATGCTTTCTCAGCCTTCTTCAAAGGTTACCTGGGGGGGGGGTGGCATTTTTTTCTGATACTTATACCCTTTGCCCAGAATGGATTATACCCTCAGCTGTCTTCATTCATTCAACAAACGTTCAGGGAGCGTGGACCTTATGTCAGGCGCTCTGCCAAGCACTGGAATTTAAGTGGTAAGTGATTGCAATTGACCCACATGTATCTGAGATGTGTTCTCAGTGTCATTTGACACATTGCTGCTAAGGCTCCGAGGAGGCTTATAGATGTGAAAATTAATTGATGTGATGCGAGAACTAATTGAAGAGTCAGTGTGGTTCACCTAATAACTGCTGTTTTCTACCAGGCATAGGGTAGTAGCATAGGTCCCTCCCTTACTGGTTGTTGGGTTGTGTCCATTTGATTTGTTTTGGGAAATGAAATGTGAGAGGTACTGATGGGTATCACCTGTTCAGGGGAAAGCATTAAAAAATGACAAATGATTTGCCATAGTTCCTCTTTCCCTCTGCCAAAGTGACCGACAACACTGGTGGCTCCTCCTATGACCTAAGTCCTAGAATAGAGTGTGTGTCGAGCAGAGTCACCTGAGGACCCATGATGGACATGAGCTCTGAACAAGAAATAAAAATTCTTTTAACTGTTTTTAGTTTTGCACAGTATATCCTCGTCTGCCTCATTTAGTGTTTCTTGAACTGGAGACCAAGAGATTCATAAGATAGATAGATATCTTTATCTATGTCTATCATATATATTTATCTTATATGTATTCTAGTAATATATTCTAATAAGTCAATATCTATAAATTAATAATTATAAATATATAATTATAAATTAATAACTTATAGGTTAATATCTATAAGTCAATAAAAATACATTGTTTTGAAGGCCTCTAAAAACAACATTTATTATCTTATTAGGGATTCAATGAAGAGACAAGTTCCCAGGCTGACCCTTCAGCTTCCTAAGGCCATATGGTCATGGCTCATGGTTCAAAAGTAGCATGTATCTGGGGTGGGGTAGAGGAGGACAGCATCGTTCTGGAAGTCTCGACTACTGTAGAGCTCTGTCTCTGGGACCGTGTCCAGAGCTGGATGGATCTGGCTAAGAGGCAGCCATGGCAGGTAGCTGTCCAGTGTTCTGCAGCTGTTCTCCTGTGGCTGACTGACTCTTGGCTCGTGGGTGATGGCTCCTAGGCAGACGGGTCTAAGTCTGGTTCCAAAGTATTCTGGGCTCTAGATGAGTGTCTGCATTGAGGGTAGGTAGGGTTAGTAGCCCACAGAGACTAGGAAGCAGTTCCCGTTGGAATATATACTATCCCACCAGGGCGCCCCTCGGCTTAGGGGAGAAAGTGAGTGGCCATGGCCCCAAATCTTTTGAGTTTAGAGAAAAAGGCAGCTGGGGTTCTACACACACACACACACACACACACACACACACACACACACAACTAAAAAAATATGTTTTATAACTTCCGATAATAAAATTCTCATTTGCCATGATTATAGCAATTGAAAACAGGTTTATTATGCTAAGGTTTTATTTTCTTAAATTAAATATTATTCACATCGTTTTCTCTGAACAAATTGAGTCCTTAGAACTTTATTTAAATAGAAATATTTTTCCTTTTGTAAAATGATCCATGTGATATCTAAATTCAGGAAATATTGTTTTGGGTAAAAGTCCTCTTTAAAAATTTTTAACTAGGGACACCTGGGTGGCTCAGCGGTTGAGCATCTGCCTTTGGCTCAGGGCGTGATCCCAGATCCTGGGACTGAGTCCCACATCGGGCTCCCTCCATGGAGCCTGCTTCTCCCTCTGTCTCTCTGTGTGTGTCTCATGAATAAATAAATAAAATCTTTAAAAAAATAAAAATTTTTAACTCTATTTTTGAGGTAAATGTCAATGAAGTAAAATACAAGATATTCAGAAAACCACATAAATTATAAGGTTAATAAATTTTTACGAAATGAGCCTGAGTCATTATCTTTAAGGCCAGCATGGCCCTCTCCTCAAAATCTCTCCTTTACCCCATTTCAATCAATACTCCCCCTGCTTCTGGTCAAAATTAACCCCTGTAGGGACTTCTAACATCATAGATTAACTTTCCTCATTTTTAAACTTCATTTAAATGGGATCATACTGTATCTAGTCTTTGATGTTGAACTGCTTTTCCTTAATCTTCATGAGATTCATTCATTTTGTGTGGCGTATCCGGAGTTCCTTTATCCTCATTGTCATACTATAATCCATTATGTAAATACACCCTAATTTATCTACCGTATTGCCCGTAAACATTTACATTGCTTTCAGCTTCTTACTACTAAAAATAGTGTTGCTGTGAACATTTTTGTAAATGTACATTTTCGTATGTCTTTGAGTTGAACACGTGAACGTTCTTATGAGCACACACTTCTGAGCTTGGGGTACAACTGCTGGATAATTCAATTTGAGAAAATACGGCCAAGCAGTTTTTTAAAGTGGTTATACCACATTACATTTCTACCAGAAATGTGTAAGAGTTCTGATTCCTCTGGATCCTTGTCGGTACAAGGATGTCGAGACCTCCTCCCTTTCCTCTTTTCCTTCCTCTCTCCCTCTCCCTCTCTGACTGTTTTGGGTGTGTTGTGGTACCACACTGCTATTTCATTTTGTCTTTCCCTGATTACTAGTGAATCTATCTATTCATATGTTTTGCCATTTGAGAAATATTCTTTGCTTTTTTCTTTCCAATTTGCTGGAGCCCTTTAGATGAGTCCTTTATATATTATAAATAAGAGTTCTTTGTGAGATATACTTTTCAAAGCACTGAAGAATCTTACTGATTAACTCTTATTCAGATTCCCCAAATATTAATGCTTATTACTACAAATGCTCCTTCACTCCCCCTCTCATCCAAACAGATATTGTTAAAATAAATTTCTATGAACAAGATGGGGCCTCGTGTGTCGGGGATGCCATGCCAGTGAACTGAAACTTAGATAATTTTAGAGTTCCTGTAAATACTTGACCAAAGACACAGTATATTCAAATCAGCAGATTTAATCCAAATCTGGGATCTCTCACCCCCAACAAAGGTGACTATATGACCCCAGATAACGAAATATTTTTTGTCTCTTCTTTATTCTTTTTTTAAAGATTTATTTGTTTGAGAGAGAGACAGAAAGATTGAGAAAGAGAGAGCAGGGGTAGGAGCAGAGGGAGAGAGAATCCTCAAGCAGAGCCTCTGCTGAGCACAGAGCCTGACCCTAGGACCCTGAGATCACGACCTGAGCCAAAATCAAGAGTCAGACACTCAACCTGCCGAGCCCACCAAGGCTCCCCTCTCTCGAGACCTTATTCTTTATCCCTTAAAAGCTTCTTGCCTTCTGATCCATTTTGTAGTTCTCCAAAAGGAAGAACTTTTGGAGAGCATTGTAGTTCTACATGAAGCTCTACAGCTTCATGAAGTGTTCAATAAAGTTCATTTACATACTCTTAAGTTGTCTTCTTTAATACTTGTGTAACAATAGGTAAAGTTTTTTTTTATGAATGTGCATTTATAAATTTTGTTTGTTTGTACATTTTATCTTTTGTCGTCTATATGGTTAGAGCTTTTGGTGTCCTGGTTAAGAAAAATCTGCCCTCAAAGCATGGATATAATTCTGCTTATCTTTTTTTTTTTTTTTTTTTTTTGCTTCAATTTAAAGGATGAAGTATCCTGACCTTCTTGTTTATATTCCTGGACATTTATTAGGTGACAATGGGGACATTAGGTAAATATGTTCATAGAATTATGGGCATCTTCATTATTCCCTTAAGGATTTAACGTCTCTCTTTCATTCTATTCTTTGATTTTATGCTTTTGTTTTGTTTTGCATAATCGTGTTGGTTCTTGTTGTAGTTCAATACTGTTATTTTAGACTTGCTAGAGTAGTAAGTTCCAAGAAGCAAGTCTGGGTTTAAACAAAGGTATCATTTAAATTTTAAACCACAGCAAAAGAGTTCTCCATGTAACTCAGCTCAGCCTGCTAAGTTTAAGGAAGGCCAACACCAGCCTTGTGTACAGTAACACTTTGCCTGTCTTTTGCTTTCTCTGTGTCTATATCTTCCTTTATACAATGGAGAGGAGTTATGAACAGATGACTACAGCATCTAGGTATTTTAGACCCAATGCCCCCAGAGTCCCTCCCACCTCAGGTCCCCACAGAGTTTTGTCTCACTGATCTAGTGAACTTTCTGACAAATGAAAAAAGAAAATTAGCAAGGAAAAAGAAAATCGCGATTGGTTTGATTCACTTGGGGCTGAACTTTATGGGAAAAATCGATAGAATTGAACGACGAAGAATAGGAGCAAAAACATTACCTTTGGGGCACAGTTGTTTATTAATAAAACATATGGAAATTAAACGAGCTAGACTAAACAGTCTTCTCTTTATAACATATCCCAAGAACTGTATTATCTTACACTGGGATAAAACCTTCCTACACTATGCCCAAATATTTACTTTCACATTATGAACATTTGAACTCTTTTGACATTTTCTACAAACCTCAGAGCATCCATTTAAACCCAACTGCTCGCTTCTGCCTTTTAATTTCTTCATGCTGTAATTTAACACTAGAGTTACTTTTCTGATGTATTTGGTATGAATAAATTACATTCTACAAATGTTTCAAATGTTCAATAGGCTCTAACCAGTCATCATTTATCTATGAGTACCCTTTAGAAAAGAACAAAATGATCTTCATTTTTTTTTGATTTGTACAATTTAAATCTAAAAACTGTGCAGTTATGTAAGTGCAAGATTAAGGACTTCTCTCATTGCAAATTTCTAATCCTCCTGCTGGGGGATTATAAACTCCCATGCTGTTATAAAGTTTCTCTGTACACCAGGGTCTTATAACTGACTGGAAGATTGAAAGCTTTTTTTTTTTTTTCAATTTAAATATGTTTGAATCATAGGAGTCCGTTAGAAATATACGGCTTCATTGGAATTAGAGGAAAATATACCCTTTGTTCAACATTTAATATTGCATTTCCAATTCATATATAATTGTTTATATGGGTTTCAGTCTCCCACAACCCAAATAAAAAAGGTTTTATATTCTACAGCTGTAAATTTCAAAAGACAACGTCAAAACATTCAGTAGAACAGAACTTTCTTATCGCTCCCGGCAGACTCTCAGCTCCGCCATGGCATGGGGAGAAAAGGGCTTAATTATAGCAGTTTCCTATTACAGTAACCTACTTGGTTACCACATGTTGCAAAGTTAACAGACATGAAAAATGTGGATCTTGTTTCTGTTTATTTTTCCAAGATGTTTGGCGGGGAGTGGTTCGCATCAAGGGAGCAGAGTCATTGCCTTTGGGGCACCCTTTAGTGATCACTAAATTTACATTAAAATGAACCATAATAAGATTTAAACAGTCTCCATCCTGTGTGTGCCTGCATTTAGGGGGTTATTCAGTAGAGCTCAGGTCTTAGTCTAAATTAAGACGTGTGTGTGCATGTGTGTGTGTGTGTGTTGGGGGATATTCGCCTGAGCCTGAACTTTTTTTTTTTTTAAGATTTATTTATTGATTGATTCATGATAGAGAGAGAGAGAGAGAGAGAGAGAGAGAGAGAGAGAGAGGGAGAGAGAGGAAGGGGGAGAAGCAGGCTCCATGCCGGGAACGCGACGTGGGACTCGATCCCGGGACTCCAGGATCGTGCCCTGGGCCAAAGGCAGGCGCTAAACCGCTGAGCCACCCAGGGATCCCCTGAGCCTGAACTTAAACGTGGTGGTGTAAAGAGGAAACACAGAGGGGAAAGCCTCTTCCCTTTCTTGTAGACTTAGTGGCAGTGGGAAGGGTCTGAGGATATAGAATGAAGGCCTAGATATTGTTGGTCATGGAAAGAACCCAGCTACTTGGGCTTGCCCTAGTACCTATAATGCATGAAAACAACCAAGCAGGCAAGAGAGAAAGAAAGAAAGGTCCCTTCCTACAGTGGTTCTTAAGATCCAGGTCAAGTATCCCTGCCATAGCTCTGCCACAATGTGTCATCAAGTGAAACCTTAGTGGAGTCACTTGTTTTCTCCAGGTCTCAGTCCAATGATTATTAGGAAATGGGGAAGAAAGATGATGATTTCGCCTCTAAGATTCCTTGCATCAGTGTCCCGGGTACTAATATAAGTGTCTAGAAGAAGCAGGACCCCTGATAATCAGGGATGATGGCTGAGCCAGGATGCCAGTAACATGACCATGAGAAAATGTTGGCTATAAAAGGATGTCACTTGAGCAGGACTCCTTCCTAGAAGTAATTTTATTTTCAATTGTATGGGAAGATGTGCTTAGTCCAGAAACCAAAAATTAGAAAATTGACACCTACACCTAGGGGAGGGTCAAAACCACCCGTGGCCGAAGCAGATACACGGGCACAGAGTGTTGTCAGTTAAAGGTTGATGTTCACATACATGAAGCAGAGCTGTAGACCTGCTAACCTTGTCAAGGGGACTGACATCAGGTGTTGGCAAGCTAATCACCTTGGACCCCCAGCTGTGCCTTATGTAGACTCTGCTAGGTGAGCTGGTGCCTCCAGTAGCCAAGGTCAGCAACTCTACTGCCTGTGCTTAATGGTGTTAGAAAAAGCATCAAGCCCACAGTGAGAAAACCTTCCCCTAGAATTTTTGAAATGGGAGTCCAGCACCCAACCACATAATAATCTGAATTGTGTTCCTTTTTTGCATTGTATTTTTAAATAAAGTGAAAAATATGGAGGGAAAGGGGAGGAAAGAAGGAGTCAAGTGCAATAAAGGGAAAAGCTCAAGTGGGCTTTAGAAGATTTGCCTCAAATTCCAGGATCCTTTCTTTCTCCCACATTCTTTTTAAAAATGGTTTATTTATTTATTTGAGAGAGAGAGAGAGCAGGGGGAGGGGCAGAGGGAGAGAGAATCTCAAGCAGACTCTCTGCTGAGCATGGAGCCTGACATGGGGCTCCATCTCATGAGCCTGATGTCATGACCTAAGCTGAAACGGAGAGTCGGATGCTTAACCGAATGAGGACCCAGGTGCCCCGTTCTCCTACACTTCTGCCTCTTCCCTCCTTCCTTTCATTCCCTTCATTCACATGCTCATATTTATTCTACTATTTTATCTGCCACGTGTGCCAGGTACCATCACAGGCAAAGCGAGGGCAGTTGGTAAACAAGAACAACATGCAATTGGTCCCCCTGGACTTATTTTAGTGGTGGAGACAGAAAAAAAGAGACCGTTAGAAATGATCTTATAATAACTAAGATGATAGATGATCTGAGAAGGAAGTTGCAGCTCTTAGAAAACCAATGATACGAAGGAGAACTATGGGATCTTAGAATTCCATATAACAAGAGGACGAATCTTTTCAAGGCGGTTAGGAAGGCTTCTCTGAAGAAGTAGCATTTAAAAGGAGAATCGCTATATAAGTAAAAGTTATACCAGGTATCCAAGTTAATCAGGATCAGAGAGACAAAATTCAAACCATTGTTGCCTTTCATTTTTCTGTTTCCAGTTCACCCACGTATGTTTAGTTGCGTAGCCAGCATACGTGGAACTGGTTATTATTCCTGAATCATCTTAAATTCCTTGTTTTCTTCTCTCACAGGTAATGGTCAAGGCCTTTACTTCTAAAAAAACAAAAATCTTAGATGCTCATCCTATCTTAAATCCATGGACAAAGAGAAGCTAATAACATTCTTATTATAAAAGGAAATGTCCATTTGTGTAAAACAAAAGATCCGCAGTGCTCAATTTTCGACTTTCCAATGTTAGGCACTGTATTGAACGTTTTAAAAACATGATCTTTGACGTTTGCATAATTGTGTAAACTGTTTATCATTTTCTCTTTTTTTTCCCATTTTTTCCATTTTACAGATGATAAAACTAAGTTACAGAGAGATGAAGCAGCTAGTCCGTGAACCAGTGATATATAGAACCTGGAAATTTGCAGCCAGGAAGTTCTGAAGCTGTCATCTGCATATTTAATTTTATTCATGACATGCCTCTTCAGTCTAATCAGCTTTCGCTTTTCCTGAAGCTCAAGGAAGGGAAATTGTCTTGCCTAATAAGGCAGAGCTTTGTGAGTTCAGTGTCCTTATATCACCAGTATCCCGTATGGGGAAGAAAAAAATACATGGCTTAAGATGCGAATTCTCTCTCTCTCCATTTCACCTGGCTGAAAAGACATACAGATAATAGATATTTAGTTTAGAAGTAGTCATGTTTATAATTTAGAGAGATCTATATATAGATTCAGTGATGTCTTTTATGGGTATGCATTTTTAATTTTATTACAGCACAGTTGATCTCCCCCCACCCCACCTTTTATGACTAGAGTTTTGGTTTCAGGATGGAAATCCAGAGAAGCGGTGACTTTTGGCAAAGCCTCTTAGTGTCTCTACACTGCATCTCCCCGTCTCACAACGGAGTTATCGACACCACTTGTCTATTACGTAGGCTATGACTGATACAAGGCACATTGGTAGCATCCTCAATGGTCAGCAGATGGTAAGAAAATAAGAAAGCATTGGTGAGCATGGAGGCTGGTATGAAAGAAGAGATCATTCCGGAGCAGGCTGGGTAGCTGTGTGGATGGATGGAGGGAGGGAGACAGAGGAGAGAAAGTAGAGCAGCTTTCTTTTTAATTTTAACTAGCTGTCCTGTAGGTATTCTTAAGGCTTCCTAAGCTGGAGACGTTGTATGAGCTCTAACAATGTGAGACTCCAAAATTATAAGCAAATTTCCTTCAAGATAAGTAAGCTGAAGATAATTGATCACCTTTGAGATCTACTGAGAGGACTCTCAATACCCTATATCTGCACTTCTCTTCCAAAAGGTGTCTCTGCCAGGCTTTGTGACTAAGGTTACGCTCTCATAATAGAATGTGAGTCCCTTAGAGAAGGGGTCAGTGGAACTGTTTTCACCCTCTGCCCTTAGCACTACGGTTTACATGGAGGAGGGAACTAATAAATGTCGGCTTCATGAATATGGATCAGCTTCTTCTTTACCTACTTTTCTTTCTCTTGTCTGCTCATTAGCTTAGAGTCACCATCACGGGTTTTTTTCTGCTGTCTAGCTTTTTTTTTTTTTTTTTTTTTTTTTTTTGCCTCCAGGTCATCATGACTTTGATTCTAGGTTATACCTTCAAGTTTTCAGGCATTTGGCTAACTATGATATGAGATTCATAATAACCTGCCTTTTGGTTTGGACTTTGTTACAAACCTCGTTGCGTGGCCTTTGACAAGCCACTGTCCTCTCTGAGCCACAGCTTTCCTATCTGCAAAAGGAGGCAGCAGGCTTGCTGTTTTTCTAAGAGCCTTAATTATCTAAATTCTGTGACTTCTGGGAACCTATCCTCATTCCAGACGTAAGTAAGCTCTGACATAAATTTCAAATGAAAAATTTTCCTATGAGCAGATGAGGCTTGTAGACACCTATGAAGTTTATCATTAGGCGTAAGGGTAAGGGTATCTTCTCAAATCTGTCCCTGTATCTGGATCCTGCTTGGCTCTTGTGGCTAATAGTCCTCTTTCTACAGATGATGACAGAGTGTCAGCTCAGTGCCATTATATGCCAAAGCATCTTTTCTCTTTCTTTCTAAAAAAATGAAATAGTGTCCTCAGGTACATTTTAAGGCATGATGTATATGCTATGCAGATACTTCACTTTCTGTGGAAAACAAAGGTTTGGAAAGACAATAAAATGTTTTTTTTTGACTGTACGTGTTCCAATTTTAGCTTCATAAGACATTTACTTCAACACAGAAAACAAAGGTTGAGCTAGAAAAAAAATAATCTCTGATCGTTAAGGCTTTTGGTATAGTTGGTTCCAATTCCAACATCAATCCAATGTGGTATTTTAAATAATTTGTTTAACATCCCTTTGCTGTATTTGTCTTTATATAAAATGGAGATAATCATACTGTGTTCCTCGAACACTGTTAGAGAGGGGCATTAGATAGGAAGGACTGACGTGAAATCCTGTCTTTACTACTTACTATCACTTACTCTATCAACCTGTGGTGATAACTCACTTAACTTTTCTGAAGCATTTTGAGATGATCATATCTTCTAATGGGACTGTTGTGAGAATTACAGACAGTTTCTGGCACTTAGTAGGTGTTCAACACATAGTGGTAGCCGCGGTTAATGCCTTGAGATTATGTCTAGCCTAAAGGTTTATATGTTTTTTGTTGTTGTTGTTGTTGTTGTTAAGTCCTAGATGCAGATCAAGGTTAACTATTTTTTAAAAGATTTTATTTATTTATTATGAGAGACACACACAGAGAGAGGCAGAGACACAAGTAGAGGGAGAAGCAGGCTCCCTGTGGGGAACCCGATGCGGGACTGGATCCCAGGACCCCGGGATCATACCCTGGGCTGAAGGGAGATGCTCAACCTCTGAGCCCCCCAGGCGCCCCAGATCAGGAGGACTATTGCTGATGGAAACATGTTCAAGGACACAGTGTGGCTCAGTCGCTCCTTCTGAGCCTGGAAGAAGCCATATGATACACATAGAAACACATTTGGCTGGGCCCTAAATTGCTTTGTTACATTTTTAAAAATCATTTTTCATTCTCTCTTTCTCTTCTCACCGATAATTTAAGGGGTTTCAATTAGGTAATTGCCAATGTTTTCTCAGGCTTTACGATGTTAGAGGTGAGAGATCGAGCTTTTCTCTTTTTCCCAGGAGCAGTCAGTAAGGATTTGATGGTTCCAACTTTCAAATAAGTGGTAGCTGTGCCTGGAGGTACAGAGGGGGGACTTCAGGTGTGTTAAATCCATTGCACAGTGGGGAAACCTCCGTTTCAAGGATGCCAGCAGTGATGCCCTATTTGTAATTTTAGTACATCATGTATTTCTTGGCCACTATATTCACCAAGCCTCAGAAATATTTATGCCATTCTTTGTTCTACTCAAAGACCAAAAGACTTAGCCTCTCAGAGCTATATGTGCATTTTTTTTGGTACCAAGGCTTGATAAACAACAGGGGATGCTAATAATAATCATTATGAGGATTTTTTATGATAAAACTATATCTATGCCAAATTCTCTAGGCACCTAAGAACGCCAAACTGAATATATTGCCTAATAAAAGGGCAGCCCAGCTCTATAAATCTCAAGCATAGTGAAGAAAAATTCTCCATAACCACCATCAACTGCATAATAAATAAAGCAACTATTCACCCATGTAAAACAAAGGGAAAAGGGAGCTTTTAAAAGCACCAGCACTTTGTATCCAAGGACTTTAAAGCTGAAGCTGAAAACCTAGAAAGGTGTTATATGCAGGAATGGTCTACCAGCTACTCAAAGTTAAACCAAAACTCTTCTTAGGTACTGAGTAAGCCAACTAGCCATTGACAACTATATAGCAGCTGAGTTAGCTAGGTGGGGATATGTGGGTCGCAGTAACACACATTCCCCAAATTTTTGTGGCTTAATCCATGAGATTCACATTCCATCCCATGTGAAATCCCATGCAGGTTCCAGTTTTGAGAGCTTCTCATCAACTTAGAGATCCAGGCTGGACCTTGGCTGCTTTCCTCCGGTGACACCTTGGTGCCATTCACTTCCATGAAAATAAGGAAAAGAAATAGGGGACCATAAAAGACTTACATCCTTTCCTAACTACCTTGGACTAAGAATAACACAAGCCAATTCTGACCCCCACTCCATTACCCAGAACTAGCCACAGGGCCCTAACTTTACTGTAAGAGAGACTAAAATAAAGGTGGTTCTTTTTTATCCACAAGGTTGGATCTTGCCTATGTCTCTTATTTTGCTGCACGACCTTGTAAAGCTTGCTTGCCCTCTTGGACTACAGTGAATTCAAGAGTGAACACATAAAACTGTATTTTCAAATGATAGGATTATGTCAAAGATCAAGTAGCATAATGACCACAAAAATATCAAGCCTGCTGTAAAGTAGCATCCAAAGTTGAGCCTATATTCACCATGAAGAGCACGGGTCCTGGTGCTGTAACATCTTTGTTCAAATTCTGGCAGCAACACATACTTAAACTACTTTTTGTTGTTAATTAATTTTTTTTTTAAGTTTCAGAGTTCCTGTTATTTAAATGGAATGATGATATTTGCCCTAAAACCAACAGAGGTGAGTTATACGTTATCTTTTTAGATAACAGGTTTGGAAGGGTGGTAACAATTAAATATACTTAATAAGGGTAACATATTGATAGATGGACTGAGCTGAGGGTCTTAGGTCCCTGTAGATCCATTTGAAGTCAGATAGAATGCTTTAGTCGCAAACAACAGATAGCTTAACTTAAAATAGAATTAAACAATGGGGATGCTCATTATCTTCCATAATGGCAAGTCCAGAGGAAGGTTAATAGGGAAGATCATTAATAACCCAAGTCTGTGTTGTCCCTCCACATTCAAATCCTACATGCTAACTTTGTCCTCAGTCTATTAACAAAGAGACTGTGGCAGTTCCAGGTGTCCATACCCAACAAAACAGTTAAGAGTACAAAGAAGGATCCTTATTCACTGTTTTTCTTTCTTCAGCCTGAAAAAACATATGAATTCCACTCTCCCTTCCACTCCTTTCTAGCAGAAATTTCCTCAAAATTTATATGCCACAATTGGGTCAAATGCCTATTCATAAGTTAATCACTGGCAAAAGGAATCGGATTGCCCTAATTGGCCTCAACTAAACATGTTGCATAGAATTTAGGATGTTAAAGAGTCAACCAGAATTACATGTGGGCCTCTCTTTATTTTCACTTCCTGGAGCAGTATTTCCTTCTAGAGGAAGGTTTACCTCTGCTAGCATCTGCACTGCGTTCTCTTGGAATCCGACAAAGATTCTTACCTTGGTGATTGCTGCCAACGGATCCTACTGGACACTAATGTGAGAACCTCAGATAGACCAAGACTAGGTTGGCCATCTGCTCTTGTGGGGAAAAAAAAGACACTGCAAGCAATCAGATTGAGATTAAAATGCTGACTCAACCACTAGCATATACATTTTGAGGAAATTCCTGCTAGAAAGGAGTTTTGGTTTAACTTTAGAATGGGAGACATAGGTGATTCATTTAAACATCAAAAAATTAAAGATATAAATTAAGCTGCAGCAAACATGAGACTTAAAGTTCACCAGTGCTAGTTATGTTAAGACACATTTGTACCAGCATCTTTAGTGCCCTGGTGACTCTAGTGAGAAAGCTCTAGTGAGCTAGGTAGAGGGAAGTTGCTTAAATTAAATTTGTATCGCCAGAGTTAAGTTTGATCTTTTTTTTTTTTTTAATGCGCACCAATATGATGGTTTGACTTTGCAAATTTCCGTTGGAGAAAGAACACGTCTACAACAAAACCCTAGGCCATTGCTGCTTGTTTTTGTCATGTTGAAGAAAAACAAATATAAAAACTATATTTTCATGTAGTGTATCTACACTTGGACGACATAAAATGGACCAAACTCAGTGTCTATAATATATATTGTGCAACATGTTGTTTTTAAGTGTCAATCTCAAACCATGGACGCTGCCTAAACTGAAATGTGATGTGGATGTGAAGTTGAATATGACCTTGAAACACTGAAATATATCAGATAATGTTATGATGACAGCAGAAATTTGAGGACACTTGGGACTTGGTCACTGGAGATATCCTTGGGAAGCATATAGTTAATATTTTAAAGAATATTTATTGTTTCTAACTTTTCAGTATTTAATCTTTCTTTTTTTTCTCCCAGTAAGAACACTCAGATTCAGGAGACCATCTTTAGTCTTTCTGGGTATATAAGACTGACTGGTTTTTAGTGCCAAGACTTGAGCACGTAACCAGGTTTGGCCAACTAGCATCTCATAGATCTCAGGCCTTAAAGCTTGATTCAGAGATAGTGAGAGATAGCCTGGACTGGGCTAATTTAGTCAACACTCCTAACAAAATTTTATTTTATTTTTTTTAATTTCAAAGGAAGACATAATTTTTTATTTAACTTAAAGATCAGATCATGTCTTCAGCTTCTGAGGGTGGGGAGGCAGACAATATGTAAAGGTAACTTATTAGGGTGAAAACAGCACAGAAGTGCACACAGAGAGTAAAATGGTGAAGAAAAGTCTTATTCCAGATACATGGAATGAGCCCTGAAATCCTGCCAAGTCTGAAATCATACTCACATCTGGATTCCCTAATTACATGAGTCAATAAAACCCCTTTTTTGTTTATTCCAGTTTGAGTTGGGTTCACTTCATCCAAACATAAGAATCTATATTAGTATTGGGTTTATATTTATATATATATAAATAATATAATATAATATATATATATATATATTATTCACTAAAAGTATAATTGAGAGTTAGCTCATTTAGCTCTTAAGTGGTCAGACACTGGCTTTATGCATGGTGCTAAGGGAAAAAAGATGTGTGACGTGAGGGAGTATATATGAGTATGCACACACACACACACACACACACATGCAAACACACTGCATTAGTAAATATATATTATATAAAAATAGGTTTTATATAACATAGGTTATAGGTTGTATTTAACATATAAGTAAATAAGTAAATATTATAATTTACAATATTTTATTATATAAATTTATAATAATTTATAGGTAATATAAAGGTATTACATAAATAGTATATAATAAATATTAATAGTGTATATATATTTATGTAGACAGAGGAGGGAGAGGAGTAGTATATGAGGGACGGTTTTAACGCTAGTCGAAAAATTACCTATGTAAATGGCAAAATGGTCTAATTTGTACATCACAGACAAAAGAAAGTCTCACTCTTCCATTGTCAAGTGGAATGGCTTGTTCAAGAGTTAATAAAGGCAGCCGGGGTCTCCTGTAACAAGCTTAAGAAGAAACGGAGATTTGTCTCTTAAAAGAGGGTGCTCAACCTGAGGAGTCAACAGCAGCTGATGAGTGCATTCAGCTGTCCGTTTGTGGAGTCCGTAGAAGAGAAAGCGATCCCAGACCAAGGCTTGTGTTATGAACCATTGCATTTAAAAAGAAAAGACAATGATGAGCTCAAGCTTATCAGACACTTCGGCTAGAAGCATAACACGTTGCCACGTGTGGATTCATCTACACCAGTGATGCCCCGCTAAGCTTGGGTAAATTCCAGAATCGTTCCTTGAGAAAGGAGTACCTCATGGCTTCATTACAGATTTTATGTTGCATAATCATGAAAAGGCTGCGAAACCCATTCATCATAATCAAAGGATGCTTTGCTTACCGCGGTGAACAGAGTCAACTTCAAGGGAAGATGTGCTCTCAATTATCATTGATTCTATTTCTTTTGTTAATAAATTGATAGCACCTCTTTTCTTTTCCTTGAAGAAGCGAGGTGACTTTCTTGTAGCTAATTACTTGTATCTATTTTTCCAAATGTGCAAAATGAAAATGCGTCTCTTTACAACTGAAACAACAGTTTAGTTGACTTAGAAATAATTGTGTATAGCAGATACACTCAAATACTTAACTATACTAAATACATATTAGTCAAAACCAGGATAAACATAACAATGGCTAGGGTGAGGTGGCATCCTTTTATTAGGAAAGTCTATGTGGCGCAAAGGACTTGGATAAACACGATTATTTCACTACCAATTTTTTTAAAGAAGTTGATCTGAAAAAAGAAAGAATGACTTCCACGTGGAAGGTAACTATGCATTTACGACATGTAAAACCTTTCCGTGGATTTTCTCACGCTGGAGGTATTAGTGGGGGAAAATAAAAGTGAACAGGGGATCCCTGGCTCAGTGGTCGACCCTCTGCCTTTGGCTCAGGGCATAACCCCAGAGCTCTGGGATCAAGTCCCCCGTAGGGCTCCCGGCATGGAGCCTGCTTCTCCCTCTGCCTGTGTCTCTGCCCCTTTCTCTCTCTCTCTGTGTCTCTCATGAATAAATAAATAAAATCTTTAAAAAAATAAAAAAGTGAACGCTGTGCCCTTTTCTACGATTGATGTTGTCAAAGCAGCACATTAAGTGTTAAGTGCTTACAGTGTTGTGTCCCAAGTGTTAGCATCTGGAATAGTGCCTGGCATGTAGTAGGGGTTCAACAATATTTTGTGATAGAAAGGATGAATCAAAAGCCAGTTGTTGCAAATGAAGGGAATGATATTGAAGATTAAGAAACTGATGTGCTCAAGTATCATCTTTTCCCACAACTTGTAAAGACCGTGCTGCGGACCCGCGTGCCGGACAGAATTATCGTCACTGTGCACATCCAAGCAAAGACCTGCAACCACTTAAATGTGAGTGATGATGTGCGTGTGTCTATTTCAACAAGGTTCCTCATTTTCACCGAAGTCATAGATGAAGGTTTCAGCAGAGGAGTGACTGACCTAGCAAAAACAAATAAATGAAAAAAAAAAAAAAAAAAGAAAAAGAAAAAGAAAGAAGGTATAGTAGGTTTATCGATGTGTTCTTAGGATTCTTTTTTATTTTAAGATTTTATTTATTTATTTATTTGGGAGAGAGAGAGAGGCAGAGAGAGAAGCAGACTCCCCACTGAGCAGGGAGCCCAATGAGGGGCTCAATCCCAGGACCCTGAGATCATGACCAGAGCTAAAGGCAGATGCTTCACCGAATGAGCCACATAAGAGCCCTCCCTCCCCCCGTGTTTTCTTATGATTCTTTTGAAAATAAAATAAAGATAAAATAAACCTTTCACTGCTTACTTATGATATAGCTAAATTTTTAGGAACCCTTCAAGTGGTTTTTAATAAGACACATAAGAACATATTTAAGAATGAAAGACAGGGGTAAGGGAAAGGCCGCAATGAGGTTAAGCACCGCTGTTGGAAACCAAGGGAGCACAGTGGTCAAAAATGCACAGAAGCTGTCAGAAAGTAGACAGACCACTCATAGGCTGTGTTGTGTGCATCCTTTTGTACAACCTCTGACCTTGCAGAGCTGAAGTGAAGGTTCCAGGAGAGTCTACATTTAGCCTCTGCTCTGTTCATTGCCCTCTTCTTCTTGTACCATGACCCTAGTTAACCCTGGACTCTCATTCTCAGGATTCCTGTGGGCAAGTCATAGGGTTCCTAATCCACCTGCAGCTGCTGTGGGCTGGGTATCTACATTTGAGAGTGAAGTTCTCAACGAGGACAGAAGGGCCCACATCAGGATGAAGGAAACATGCACCTGCAGGGGAAAAAAAAAATCAGGTATATTTTTACTCTAACCTCACAGTCCTGTCTTAGCCCTAGAGATGGATGACTATAACCCCAGTGCCAGAGCTCACAAAAATAAAAATAAACAATCACTCTTAGAGTGACCTTGATTTAATCTCCACAGCTAAGTGTAGCTGGAGGACAAATCCTATGGGTATCTAAGCTATTTCTTCATCCTTTTCATGAGCAACACAAATGCTGGAACCCTAACACACAGGGTATGGCCTCAGTTTGCCCACGAAAACATCATGCTGGTGTATGGACAAGGGTGCATCAGTGCCTTCTCATCTCTGCTCCTTCCCCGTGAGGTTCTAGGATCTGCTCCTTTAGTCTCAATGCACTAGGATTTAATTTAATCCTCTTTCCTAAGACTGCGTGGCAAAAAACATACATCTTTCCGCTGTAATATTCATTTGACATGACATTTCTCTTCTTACCTTCGAAATCTCCCTTCTTAAATTATTCCCTCAAAGTATAATTGAGAGTTAGCTCATTTAGCTCTTAAGTGGTCAGACACTGGCTTTATGCATGGTGCTAAGGGAAAAAAGATGTGTGACGTGAGGGAGCAGAGGTTTCGACTCTGTGACAGTGGCCATCCCACGCCCTGAGTGTTGGTTTTCATCCCAGGTACCACACTACATGAACTTTGACCAACGGACGCATGGTGTTCAGAGGGAATTGGCAAGACTGAGAAAGGAACTAAAAATATACTCACGGAAAAACTGAGGAACTGGAGCTCAGAGAAGAAAATGAATAGCAGTACAGAGGGTCGAACTGAGGTATGTGAAGGAGCATCCTGCCAAAGTAGGACCTTTTAATTTTTTCTTCACTAATTCCAACAGTTTGAAAATCTATTTCTTTCAGTAAATTAAGATTACTTTATAAAGGTCAGATGCATCTTCAACTTACAGGGGAAAAAATAGGGTATGGCAAGATCCCAGCCACTAGAGGATCCAAAGAGATCTTGGAGAAAGATATGAATGGAATATTGTAGGATATTGTAAACCAAGGGCCATGGGCTAAACTGCTGGGAGTTTCATAGAGACTCACCCCATCCATTCATCCACACATTCTCTTGGCTGTGCCTGCTTTGACTCTACAAAGCAGAGCTGAGTAGTTGCAACAGAGACTCTATGACCCAAACAACCTATAATAGCTGTTATCTGTCTCTTTAAAGAAAAATGTGTTAATCTCTGCTGTAGAAGAAACTCAAGTGTGCAAATTGAAACCCTGACAGGTTAAATTTTCGGACTTAGTCTTGCCGACTTTTAAAAGAGAGATATCTCCATTTGGAAGCAATGGAGAAGAAAATGATTTAATTTCCAAAAATATTTTTGTAGAAACACACCCTTCTAAATAAGTACTATAAAGGGAATTACAGTTTGATAGAGGATTTATGGATTATCTCATTAAAATAATCATGAGTGGGAGGCATTAATATTCCAAGTTTAACAGTTCATAATAGCTACTGCAGAGTCATTTTCATGATCATCAACAAAATATTATTGCCTAGTTCTTTTTGAAATACATGGAAGAATTTCAGATTTCATCTCTGTAATGTGTGCATACAAAGCACGTTGACGGAGGAAGCAAGTCACTGAAAGAATACAATTTTTAAGAAATAAATGATAAATCTCCGTATAATAAAGCGTACTCCAATTTTTATGGGGCCTTTTTCATAGTCTTGGAATACATTTGAAAGGTTCAGGCATGTTTTTACTGTACCTGAAGTGAAGTAAGTCTTTTAATTGCAAACATTATGTTCATTTCCATATGCTCATAACTTCGAAGATGGTGAATAGCAGACATTTTGCAAGATTTATTGGAGTGTTATTTCCTGTAGGCATTCGTTTGGTGAGTTTTTATGTGATGAATGCATTTCTAATTGGGATTATTTACATAGGCATCTGGGACCTGCTTAGGGATGGAAGAGGGGCACAGGGAGACTCAGGTTTAGTTGATTTCATATTTGATTTAACATTCTCTAGAGTGGAGCATGGTTCACGTTGTGTCATTTCTGCCACACTTTTGGTGTGACACAGGCAGCTTTTATAGTTCCTTCCAGCTCTTAGTGTCTATAATTCCATACCCCAGCAAAATTTATCTTTATAGCCCTCTGGATATATGATAAAGGGCAAAAGAAGCGAAGATAAAGAGGTCAGAAACCAAACCAGCTTAGACTGGAGATTTGTTGATTTTGTCAGTTGGGTAAGAATGGGAAAGAAAGTACAAGTCTACTCTAAAGAAATGAGAATTATTTCAAATGCTGGCTGGGTGCCCATCCTGGTGAGGCCTAGAGATAGAATGAAGATTATTTTTAAAAGTTCATAAATAGATTTTTCTGGAAACTATTTTTGTGCATTCATGATTTCGGCATCCTCCCCATCTAAGGCGGCTATTGAAACAACTTATTTTTCAAAATACACTGTCAGCCTGGATATCTATCTTGCCTAAAATAGTTCAGCATTTCAGACTTAACAGCAAAATCAAGAATAACAATAACAAAAGTGTGTTCTGGGTGTCTAAGTCTGCAATGGGGTGACTAGTCCTCACTTTGGGTTCTTTAAAAAAAAAAAGATTTGTTTATTTACTTTAGAGAGAGAATGAGAGAGCACACAAGCAGGGGAAGGACAGAATATCTCAAGCAGACTCCCTGCTGAGCACAGAGCCTGACGCAGGGCTTGAATCTCATGACCCTGAGATCATGACCTGAGCTAAAATCAAGAGTTGGCCACTTAACCAAATGAGCTTCGCAGGCACTCCTCACTTTGGGTTCATTATTGACAGATAGCTCATAGGATGATAATGGAAATGTCCAATAGGAGGGATGGGAGATTAGCTGGGAAGAGGCAAGGGAGCAAGGAAAAAAGGGTAGAGTTTACAAAAGCTGGAGGAATCCATTCTGGTGAGTGTGTTCTTAGGAAGAGGATGTCTACGTTTAAGACATGACATTGTTTAGCCACAGCAGAAAAGTAAACATGCACCATATGTTGTGTGTGTCAGCTCAGGGGAAGGAGGCATCTCCGCTCATGATTGTGCAATTTTTTTAAAAAAGATGTTATTTATTTATTCATGAAAGACACACAGAGACACAGGCAGAGGGAGAAGCAGGCTCTATGCAGGGAGCCCGATGTGGGACCGGATCCTGAGACTCCAGGATCACGCCCTGGCCCGAAGGCAGGCGCTCAACAGCTGAGCCACCCAGGTGTCCCTGATTGTGCAATTTCTGACCCTCATTGCCATCCACTCTTCCGATGTCCATGCATGATCTAAACTGAAAAGGAGTAAAAGTTACAAATGTAGGCTTGCTCATGGATTCTCCCCTTATGTGTGAGATCCTGTGTGTTTTACTTTTTTTTTTTTTTTTTTTTTTTTTTTTTTTTGCTACAAAACAACTTCAAAATGCAGTGGCTTAAAAAATGATTCATTATTGCTTATGATGCTTAGGTTGAGCAGTGGTTCTTCTCATTGGCTGAGGTTACTTGTGTGGTTCATTCAGCTGGGAGCCTGTAGGCTGGAACATTCTGGACAGTCTCCTTCTAGGTCTGTGCCCTTGGTTCTGGCTATTGGCTGGAGACCTTCAGCTCTTCTCCATGTGGCTATTTTCCTGATCCAAGGAAATACTCAGTTATCTGGATCCAAGTTGTTTTGCGTGAAAGCAATGGTTGGCACTGTCCAGACATCTTAAGGGCTAGTCCCAGGTCTGGAGCAGTGCGATGACTGCCACTTCCTATTTGTTAGTTAAAGCCTCCGTGAATAGACCCAATCATTTGATGGGAGGAGCTACAGGCACCTAGAGCCTCTGTAATGTCTGCAGTTTTCTTTGGAGAGAATCTACCATATTCTGATTAATGAAAGTGTTCAGAAAATACCAGATTGCAATCACGGCAAACTATTTTCAATGTCTGTGTCTTATTTAAGGAGTGACTGAAAGATAATTAGAAATTACCCAAAAAAACCCCAACCTTCTTGCAGTCATAAAAGTTCCAAGAATGCTGTGGTGAAAATATGCAAACAACTTTCCTTACTTGCAGGATCTCTGCAGGACTTCTTTTTTTTTTTTTTTAATTTTATTTATTCATTCATGAGAGAAAGAGAGAGAGAGAGAGAGAGACAGACAGACAGACACAGGCAGAGGGAGAAGCAGGCCTCATGCAGGGAGCCCAACGTGGGACTCGATCCCTGGTCTCCAGGGTCTCCAGGATCATGCCCTGGGCTGAAGGTGGTGCTAAACCGCTGAACCACCCTGGCTGCCCTGCAGGACTTCTTAAAGTGTTTTTAGTATGCTCATGTACAATGTTACCAAAATACATTTATTATGAAGCATTCCTAAATGAATTTGGTTACAGATTTCTCTTTTCATGGAACATTTTAATTTTTTTTCTATTTTTTTTTTTTAATTTTCTGAGAAGGAGTGGAGGTAGCAGAAGGAGAGGGAGAAAGTGAATCTTACCTTGAGATCACGATCTGAGCCCAAATCAAGAGTCTGATGTTCAACTGACTGAGCTAGCCAGGTGCCCCTTTCAGACAGGAACACGTTTAAAGAAGTAACGCTCTGTGGAAGACACTTTGGGAAATGTTGAATCCATAGGAGACGGCTAGATGAATGTCCTCTGAGACCTTAGAGAGTTCACGATAGTAAAGGAAAAGCCTACAAAGTATAATGGGGCATGAAGGAACGTGCCCAAGATTTGGTGTCAGAACACCTGACTTCGTTTCTAGTCCTTCTGAGTGTGCCTGAGTGAGTGATTTCATCTCTCCAGTCATCAGATCTGTAAGATGGAAATAATCGGGCTACTTTTTTACACAGAGTGGTTCAAGGATTCACCTGGGATATGAATTATTTTGTGTGAGGTAGTTTCCAAGTTTTTCATGATCAATGTACCGGCTTTATTACTTTCCTATTAACACCATGACGCCAGTTTGCTTGCCAAACAATGGTCAAGGGAAGATATAAGGGTAAATGTGGTCCGTTGTAAGTATTTGTGCACGTACTGGTTCATTTAGTTTTTATCAGTAACTACCAAGGCAAATTCCATTCTGGTCTCTCTGGTGGCAGCGTGATCACAGGATTTACTATGTGGATGCTGAGGAGGATATTTAGATCTCCTGCTGGCCATCTCTTTAATCTCTTACTTTTGAGACCCACAGTTCTCTTCACTCCCACCACTGCTTTCTACAAAAGAGCTAGAAGAGGAAGAGGAGATAATAGTCATCTCACACTACAATGATCTTGAGCCATGCTTTAGAAATGATGCTGCAAAGAAAATGTTTTAGAATCATGAATTACCTGCACCCAGACAACTGTACTCATGATAGTAATCTCGCCTTCCATAATTCCACCAGGACACATGGATATTCTCCCTGCCATCCATCCACCCATCCTTCCATCCATCCACCCATCCATCCACCCTTCCACCAATCCATCCATCCATTCTTCCATCCATCCATCCATCCATCCATCATCCATTCATCCATTCTTCCATCCATCCATCATCCATCTATCCATCCTTCCATCCATCCATCCTTCCATCCAGCCATCCTTCCATCCAGCCATCCATCATCCATCCATCCATCCTTCCATCCATCCATCCTTCCATCCATCCATTCATCCATTCATCCATGCATCCATCTATCCATCCTTCCATCCATCCTTCCACCAATCCATCCATCCATCCTTCCATCCATCCATCCATCCATCCATCCATCCATCCTTCCATCCATCCATCCTTCCATCCTTACATCCATCCTTACATCCATCCATCCATTCATCCATCCACCCACCCACCCTTCCTTCCTTCTCCCTCCCAACCTTCCTTCCGTCACACCTTTGTTAATCCTGAAGAATATAATCATCCTATTCTGCTCTGTAAGATCGGATGCCTTAATGTCCTGAATTAACATGCTTCAAGACTTTGAATAGTCATGTTGCATCATCTGCTATAATGGGACCTATCAATTTGCAGTTATTGAACATTCCCTTCTGTTGTGAATTCTAAAAGTCAAAGTCACATTTAAGCTGGATTCAGGTTATGAGATATTTCAGATCCAGCCTTAAGCACATAGTAGGCACTGGATATATTTTGTGGGTTTGTGGATATCACTGTTGCTTACAGGACAATGTGGGGATCTACAGTTATTTGTCCTACAATGTGTAGGAAAAGAATCCTATGTTGTAATATATCTGGGAAACATTGTATTTTTCTTGGAGAGTCATATCTTACCATCTTAAAGTCCTAGAGCCAAGAAGCAATTTTCTTTCTTTAACTCAGAATTTCCCAATGTATTTGAACATGGAGTTAAAAGAAAACCCAAAAAACAAAACAAAACAAAACAACAACAAAAAAGCAACCTAATTATATCCAGGGGTGAGGGTGAATGGCAATAAAGAGGGGTATTGCGAAACCTGCTCTAAAGTTGCTCAGAGAGATGCCCGGGTGGCTCAGCGGTGGAGCATCTGCCTTTGGCTCAGGGCGTGGTCCTGGGGTCCTGGGATCGAGACCTGCATCGGGCTCCCTGCATGGAGCCTGCTTCTCCCTCTGCCTGTGTCTCTGCCTCTCTCTGTGTCTCTCACGAAAAAGGAAAGAAAGAAAGAAAGAAAGAAAGAAAGAAAGAAAGAAAGAAAGAAAGAAAGAAAGAAAGAAGAAAGAAAGAAAGAAAGAAAGAAAGAAAGAAAGAAAGAAAGAAAGAAAGAAAGAGGGAGGGAGGGAGGGAGGGAGGGAGGGAAGGAAGGAAGGAAGGAAGGAAGGAAGGAAGGAAGGAAGGAAGGAAAGTTAGTTGCTTGGATTTCTTCAGTTTATCAAATCTATAATTAGAAATTCACAAAGTCTCTCCATGAATTTGTTTTATTTTTATTTAATATTTTCTGAAAATTCTCTAACCGAGAATAATCCCTAGACTGCTTGGATCTGTTAATTGGAAAACGAATTATAATTTCGTATGAGGTCGTTTCCAAGTTTTTCATTATCAAACTACTATTTATATTATTTTTCTATCAACCTCATGATCTGAGTTTGCTTACTGAACAAACTGCATTTAATAGCCCATTTGTTTTTTACGGTTATTAATCAGACATACCTTTCAATCGAGTGGCTTGCCAACATGAGCTAAAAAGGAAGTAACCTGAGACTATATTTAAATCATGCAGTCAAATCAGGAGTAGTTTTTTGTTTTTGTTTTAACATGGAAAATAGCTCAGAAAACTCAATACTGCTGTTGAAATATTTAAGGATCTAGAACAGTGTTCTCAACTTTGTATAGTACAATCACCTGGCTAGACTTGAAAATGATAATGGCGATGCCTAAGACCCATTCCACAATACGGAGGTCTGAATCTCTGAAATAGACTGAGACTCTATTATTTTTTTTAAATTAAGGCCTTACAGACTATTCTCACTTGCAACAAACATTGAAACTCTCAACCCCTGGTACGACTAATTTGGTTAAATCATACAGGTGAGATAAAGATTTTCATAAAGATGGAGTTACCTGTTTTGTTTTTCCCCCTGAGATTGATTGATTGATTGATTGATTGATTGGAGAGAGAGCATGCATGGGGGAAGGAAAATGGGGCTCCGTCTCACAAACCTGAGATTATAACCTGAGCCAAAATTAAGAGTTGGCTGTTTAACCAGCTGAACCCCCAGGTGCCCCAGGAGTTACCTGTTTTAGGACAGAAAGTGAAGGTATTGCCTGATTATGAGTCAGCCCATTCAGGGTCAGTTTCCTTTGAAAAGAAAGGCCCTTTGGTTTCATTTATCTCCTACATTGTTATAGAATCTTTGTCACAGATTTAATCTTTCCGGGCACCTGGGTGGCTCAGTGGTTGAGAATCTGCCTTCTGCTCAGGTCGGGACTCTGAGGCCCTGGGATCGAGTCCTACGTCGGGCTCCCTGCAGGAACCTGCTGCTCCCTCTGCCTGTGTCTCTGCCTCTCTCTCTGTGTCTGTCATGAATAAATAAATAAAATCTTAAAAACAAAACAAAACAAATTAAATCTTCCCAAAGCAATCATGTGGGAAGTTAGTAGATGTTAGATTTGAGAATTTGAGTAAGAATCCGGGAACTAATCCCTCTTAACTACATTGCATATTTAATTCTACTTTCAGTTTATTCACTTTCATTCTGATGAAAATATCCGTGTTGTATGCTTCTGTGAGGATTAAACAATAAAATACAAGTCAAAGGAGCCAGCATAGTTTAGGTGCAGTCAATGCTCAATAAATGGTAGTTGATTCTGAATCATTAATTCTAATTCACCTCTCTTATTTTTAGGATCAGAGCCAGTAATGAGGTTCAAAATTAACCAAGGAAGACAGAAGTAGAAAACTTTGTTTTCATTAGGACCCTAAAATATTGGCAATATATTTTGATAAATATGTAACATCTCATTCTACCTACCAGATATTATCAGAGAAATTCATTGATTACTTATTTCTGTGCTTTTTTTTCATGAAACTATTTCCATCATTCAGTCTCAAAAACTAACATTTGTTCACATGGCACCTCATAATCTTGGATTAAGAGAAATGACATTAATGGTTTTCTTTTTTCACATTTAGTATGAATTTGAAAAAGGATACAATGCTGGCTGAGTATGTGCATAGTCTAGAAAGACTAATCAAATAGTTCCTTAGTGATGTATTGATACATGTAGATCTGTAATTTTTCAACTCAGTTTGTTGCTAATTTTTACTTCTTCAGTGTTTGAAAATTTTTCAAGTTTTGACTCAAATCACCCTATTCTTTCTCATGTTGTTTTATTTGCTTGGTACCTCTGCTTATTCACAATTAGTTACCTATATTTACTTCTTTTTTAAAAAATATCTTTTTGAATTTCACATTCAATAATTCAATATAGTTGGGATTAGTTTTAATATACGTTCTTACACAAGACATCATATGGACATTTAATATTACTGTTCAGAAAATATTTGACATATAAAAGTAATTTTAAATCTTTCCATGATATTTATGTCATCTTATTACCATATTTAAAGTAGATTGACATACATAATATAAAAACTCAGCATAGCTACAAGGTCCATCAAAATTCAGCCCTAACTCCTTTGTCTGGTCTGCACCCCATTCTACTTTGGCTGTTGACTCATAGAAAGCATGCTTGTCCACTGCAGGGAACATGCAGCTGATCCTTGATCCTGCCTCATCTTTCATTCATGCTTTGATGCATTTCCATCCATGGATGCATCTTTAGCTAAATTTATAAAGAGGAGGGAGGGAGAATGAATAAAGTCTGTCAGACATTTCATGTATACCTGGAAATATTCATAATTATTCCTGTACCTCTTTATCGTCATAAAATTTTTGAGTGGAACATTCTCCCTATTTTCATATCAGACACGTGCAAAGTTGTGTGAGACGTTAGGAATCTGCTCAAAGTTATGCAACTGGCAACTAGCCAAAAATTGGATATTATAATATAGATCTGTCATAACCCAAAGCCCACTTCCTTATATTCAGAATTATTTTGCTTTTCATTTTAGCAACTCAGAGCAGTCTGCTTGCCAGTTTAGACTTCTCCAGCTACCTGTACTTCAAAGACATATATTACTGGGCTTCACTTCTCTATCATGTATTATACTGTGGGTGTCAACATTTGTGCCCACTCATTTATGATTTTATGAGCTCCTTAAGAAATCATGTAGAATCAGTGTTTATGTATTCAACACAGAGCTGGACACAGAGTAGATGTAATAACAGTGTATGTTGGTTGAACGAATGAATGGGTATGGATGGGTGTTTGGATGCATGGGTGCAATGTGATCGATCACACAGAACTGCCGATTTTCTTATTTTGCTTTCTATTTTAGTTATATGACACTTTTCAGAATAAAATTCTATTGTAATGTATGTATCATCCAAAATGGTTTAGAGAGGCTTTTATTTTAATTGAAGATATAGTATTACAGTTGTGTGAGTGACATCCCACCTCTGCAAGAACAAACTCTATTCTTTTTAAAATATATACTGAAGAGTTTGCATAGAAATTGTTTCTAAGCTATAAAATTATTTACTACTGCAGTGAAGAGAAAACAAAATCAATTTTCTTCTAAAAATTTATGAGTGGTCTAGATAGAGCGTTAGCTAATACATCTCAAGGAGATCTTTCAATAGACCCGTCCTGCTGCTGTATTTCTTTTGAACTACATTCTGCATTTCCTAATCAGCTATATCCAGACATTAAAGTAAAATTTATGATAAAAATAGGAAAGTCTAAAGTCCTTGAATTCCATTGGTTTGAATAAAAGCCTTGATGACAAAATTGTTCAACAGTTGATTTTTCCCATTGTCTTATTTCAATTTCTTGTAAGTCAGAGAAATAGAATTGGATTTTCCACATTTCATTCTGCAAAGTCTAAGGCAAGGGAAATATCCTGCATATACCAGCATCAGAATCAAATCTTAAAAATCTCATTATCAGCCTCCTGCATTTTCAGCACACTCATTTTAGTACATTTGAAATTAGGAAAGAAAAAAAAAAGAAAGAAATTAGGAAAGAAATAAGAATTTATTTTATCATCAGCAAGCCTCTAATATTAGAAATTTGTTCTGGATTACTTCTTGACACTAACAGGTTAAATATGTTAGAACAAATTGTGAATATGGAGAATTCACCAAAAGGAAACAAGCTGTAAGAGTTGAATCAGAATTAATATATCTTGCAATTGAAAAATGTTCAGTGATTTGGCCATTTTGTCCTAGATAAAATTAGCATTTGAATTGATGGATTCAGGAAAGCAACTTCCCTCCCAGTGTGGGTGGGCATCATATAATCCCTTGAAGGCCTGAATAGTTGGAGGAGGGAAGAATTCTCTATTACCTGCCTGACTGTTTGAGCTGGAACATAGATCTTGCCTGCCCTTGGTCCTCCTGGTTCTCAGGCCTTCAAAATTGGACTGAACTATACCACTGGCTTTCCTGGGTCTCCAGTTCAAACACAGACAGATGGTGGGGGACTCCTTGGCCTCCACACAGATGTGCTCCAGTTACAATGTATCTCTTCATATCTATTACCTACCTATCATCTATCTATTACCTGTCTATAATCTATCTATCTATCTATCTATCTATCTATCTATCTATCATCTTTCTATATCCCCCCATTGTTTCTGTTTCTCTGGAGAACTCTGATTAAAACAGAACCCATTGTCAAGGAGAAGACCACCATGTAAGACAGATGAATGCTAAATTGCTCTGTTTCAAGCAAAGGTGGGAAATGAAGATCCGCCCAATCATCTCTATCCCAAATTGAACCCTAAAAGTCCCTCAACTCCACAGACCACAATTTAAAACCATCTATTAACTCCTAACACTCCTTCTAAAGTTGTGAAGTCATGAACTGAGAGAAATTGATGGACCAGCCTGAAATAAGGGACTTACTTATGCAACAGCTAAGTCAAGCTTCTATAGTTTAGGTTCTAATTTGACAACTTTTAAAAGAAAAATTAGGTATTGTTTTTAACAGGAGAAAAAGTAGAAGTATGGGAATTCTACAACTGTGCTGTAAGGTAAGAATTTTAGGAAGGGAAGAGAGGTCACATTTGTTCCAACCTTCTAATTCTCAATACAGAGAATTCCCTTAGTATGGAGAATTGAGACAGCCTCATTTTACATTCTCTGCCACGAAACATAGAATAATTTAGTATGATCTACGTAATTCGTAAAGATGGTTAAGGGTATAAGAAGTATATTTTAAAACCGCATGAGCGAGGCACCGTCTATTCCTGCCCATTGCCGGCCTCAGTGCAAACATACACATGGTAAATAAAGTCCATTTGCTTCGGCAGGTTACTTTACAAAGAGAAGGCCTCTTCTTCCTCTCACAAATAGGATATTATTCTATTTTTTTCATTCCTTCATATGTGTGCAGATGCCCCAGAATGGTGCTTTTTGTTTGTTTGTTTGTATTTGACTTGTTTTTCTTTTTGGTACTCAACCAAAAACCAAGTATGCAGATTTTTTTTGGCATCATTTTTCACTTAAGTACTGTCAGCCTCTGTTTCAAAGTCCATGGGACCCTTCCCAATGCAGGGTTCAATATTGCTGTATAAAAAGCGACCTGGTCCTCTCATACTTGGAATAGTTGGAGAGGATGAAAAGTTATAACTGGATGAACTGCGGTAAGAAATCTTTATTGCCAAGACCCTTGCACAACTTTTTTTGCTTATTATAAGTTGTTTCTATCTCCAGAAGAGCAACTGCCCACCATTCTCTTTTACTTCTTGCCAGTTGTCTTCTTGGAGTTTCACACTCTCTTTGATGTTAAAAAGGAAAACTTCTCTGGAGGAGGAAGATTTAAAGTAGCAGCAGTTGGGAAGCCACGCACATATACACAATCAGATGATAACAAATTGGCATCCAATGTTGGGAGTGAGGTGGGTAACAGCTTGTCCAATATGCAACATATTACAGAATGCGAACTTGTGAAATAGGACCAAGGAGTGGGGGAAACAGTTAGGGATCTTCCTCCTAACTTTCTAGGGAAACAGGCATACTCTACCTAGTCCTATGGTTTCCTCTCTCTCTCTCTCTCTCTCTCTCTCTCTCTCTCTCTCTCTCTTTTTTCCTTTAGACTTCAGGTGAATAGAAATTCCTCACAAATTCTGGTAGCAAAATTGACAGTCGTGTCTAATTTTCAGAAATGTGATTTCTCACCTCTGTTGTTGTCTTCATAGGTATTTTGGCAGAGAGGTGGGAAAGATGCCATCAAGAGCTGCTTTCCAAATGCCATTTTAAACCATCATCACGACTCTCTTTTGATAACGGATGGGCAGAAGAGGAATGCTCTATGCTCAGCTCCAGAGGATTTTATTTCCCTCTTATGTAAACCACTTCATGTCAGAATAAGAGTTTATATAAAATTAATGTGTTATATATACCGAGCCTAAATGACTTAATTTTGGATATATAGACATTTTCAATGATTAAATATTAGTATGTAGAAATTGAAGGGCCTCTCAGGAATGACAGAGCTCCCAACCCTCCTTTATGTTTTGTCTAAAGCAGGATTTAAAGGTTTTTAATAGACTTTAGAAGGGCTAGAAATCTCCATATATACAGCCTTGCCTGCCCTGATTTATTGGTGTATTTCCTGTGGAATTTTTATGCGACACTTGATTTTCCCTGTGGGGCTTGTTAACTCCTGATTGGGTAATGTAAATTTCCAGCCAAGATTAAGCACAAACAAAGCCAAAATTCATTTATTTTAATAAGGAAAATTGGGGTTCTGAAGGTCTGGTGTCTCCTTTTTCAAATAAACCAGTCTGTCAGGTGATCCTTTAAAAATATTTGGTGGGAATTAAAAAAAAAAAAAGACAACAAATTTTGTGCTCTGATTTCTGGGTTATTCACTAAAGTTTTCAGATAAAAACTGGTCTTATGTGTAAGTATTCTATTTGAGTTTCCTCTTTCCCCCTCCTCTTTTCTTAGCTGATAGGATAAACTGCTATGAAAAGTATTTCTATTTTTCCTCGGGCCTCAGTAATTACTATCTCAAATGCCTGGCTGTACTCATTCGCAGCATAGAGATGGCATTTCTTCTGTCCTTTAGCAGATGAATATGAATTTTCTAGCCAGAGAGAAATCAACGATATACTTTTATTGGAAATTGTATAGGCTTCTTCCATATTTTCTCCATCATTTACGTCTTACAGAAAATGACTGTTCTAGAGAATCTGAGACTTTGTATTCAGAGTGGTGAGGACATGTGAGAGAAAAGACCCTTGCCAGCAGAGATATCTAGGAGGGAGACTTGATCGTTGTACAAGATTCATGGGAATAGAGAGGAAAAGAAGAAAGAAATGAACATTCCAGATTTCCTGGCTTGAGTGAATTGATGACAGATTTACAGATTGGGAAATACATGAAGAGGAGTAGACTGTTGGTTGAAAAGTGAGAAGGTTAATAAACTAGTATTTGTATATGTTGAATTTAAGATACCTCTGGGACATCCCTGAGTTCATGTTGACATTTTGAAATACGTATCAGGGGTATGGCAGACAGTCTGAGGATATAGTTACACATTTTAGAAGAGTTTGCAGAAAAGTTCATTAAAAACTCTGGATACCAAAGCTATAATGTCCATTTCACCTTGTGTTCTGCTATAATCCTTGCACATAAATGCCTGTATTACTCAATACATATTTTTGAATAAATACGTGAATCAGTGAATGAATTGAACTAAAATTATTAAATAGAGAAAGAGTTATGTTGGGGTGAATGAAGACACAATAAATATTTTAAGTGAAGAAATCTTTCAGTACTCTATCATTACTTATCTTACAATTTTCTAGTCATTCATTCAGCAAGTTCAATTCTCTTAAGTTTCAACTCCTTAACTTTTCTGACAACTCTGTATCAGTCAGAAATTGTCATAATGCAGCATAACATACGACTTCGTTGCTCAGTGTCTCAAAACTAATATCTTATTTTTGCTCCCATGACTTCACTTTGGTTGGGGTTCAGTTGGCCTAGACTGGACTCATCTGGTCTTGGCTTCAGGCTGTAGGCTGAATCTAGTTTTTCTTATGTGTCTCTCATCCTTCTTCAGAGCAGCAGCGAAGCTCCTCACAGCAGAAGCATGAAGGCAAAGCACATTCCAAAACTGCTTGCATAATGTCTCATATTATCTTAAAAAGCCACATGACTGAATTCAAAACTAAGGGGCAGAGAAGTCCCATACCCCACAAAGAATCATGGGAAGGGTTGAATATTTTTTCAACAAGAGTGCTATCTACCACATTGCCAACATTGCCTGAAGTTTTACAGTCTTCCTAACATGTTAGGTCATTGCCTACTGGGTATCTTTCCTTGGATGTATGATGTCATTCCTAAGGGGCACTACTTCCCATATACTCCTTCCAAGGGATTCTCATTACCTTTTAGTTTCTATATTTTACATGAGGTCTCTGGCTAGGAAGCAAAAAGGTTTATATACTTCAATTCTTACATAGCAAGCAATCACCAAACATTTTCAAATTCCCCTTATTTCTCTTTGGTTTCTCCTTTTCTGTTTCATTGCAGCTGTCCCCAGTGAACTGACTCCCTCTCTCCCTTTTCTTGATATAGCCACCCAAATGATATCTAGATTCAAGTCATCCTCTATTCAAATAAGCCTACACATCATCTCCACTTGCCCACTGAAGTGTTCTATCTTTGTGTCAAATATCTATCTAGACATCAGTTGACTCTCTTATTAACACATCAAATATCTACTGAGCTATCCCAAGTACAGCATACATGGCCATGTGAGGGGATAGAATGATAAACAAGGAGGAAAAGTCTCCTGGTGTTCATGCAGTTTGATGCTAGTGGGATTAGAGGGAAAAGAAGCATAAAAATAATCTGAGAAATACCTAAAAAAAAAATCATAGATAATGGTAAGTACAATGCAGCAAACTGAAAAGGATGGTGACAGACCACAAATGGTGTCCTTTTTAGAATGGATGCTGGGAAGACTCCTGTGCAGAGGGGATATTTGAATTAATACCTGAGTGGCAAGAAAATGTCAAAACTTCAAAGATCAGTGGGGAGAACATTCTGTGCAGTGTGACAGAGGGAAAAGAAATGGGTTGATAAATGAAATTGCAGAAAGGCAGAGAGGAAATCATTTAAGGGCTTGAGGCCAAAGAAATAAGATTTAGATTTCATTCTAAGAGTTACGGAAACACACTGAAGACTTTTAGAGATTGCACCTTATGTTTTTTAAATGGGTACTTTGGCTATGTTTTGGAGAATTCGTTGGTCAGAAGTAGTCAAAATTGGAAGAAACCAAAATTATGTGGCCAAGGTAGCAGTGCAGGCCACAATCATCATCATCACCATCATCACAACCACCATCATCACCATTATCATCATCCTTATCAAGTTTTGCTTTATATTTTGCATTGTTTTATTTTGTGAAGGGGTGAAATCAGGAGTTCTATTTAGGCATGATATGTTTGAATCCAAATGGAGTTGCCAAATAGTTGAATTCAAAGATCTGGAAATTTGTCAAGAGATCAGGGCTGTTAATGGCAATTTTAGCATTCATACAAATGTTGAATTATGGTTTCATTTTGAGGTATGAAGACAATTTGGATTAAGTGAGGCTCAGTAACTCTTTAAGCCACATTATGGAGGGAGGCTAGAACTATTTCCTAGCAAATTGACTTCCAGTTAGTGCAGAGCTCTTAGTTGGCCTCCAGTGTACATGGCTAATACATCCATTAAACAAACAAAATGGGCAGCCCGGGTGGCTCAGTGGTTTAGCGCCGCCTTCAGCTCAGGGCCTGATCCTGGAGACCCAGGACTGAGTCCCACATCAGGCTCCCTGCATGGAGCCTGCTTCTCCTTCTGCCTGTGTCTCTTCCTCTCTCTCTCTCTCTCTCTCTCTCTCTCTCTCATGAACAAATAAAAAATCTTTAAAAAATAAAAAAAACAAACAAAAAAAATACCAGATAAAACAAGGAGCAGCTGACCACAAAGGCTTAACAGTTCTTGAGTCTGGCCATATACTACATAACCAAATGGATCCCCCACTACTGCTCTACCCAAATTGGCCACTCCGCAAACAATTCTCCCTGTGACCAAGATGGCCTTTCTCACACCAAACTAAATGCTCCTACTTTTCTCTTAACTTGAAAACCCTCTCTCTGCTCTTCTCTGTTTCACTCTCTAATTTCACTTGTTCTTCAGGGTCTTGTATGTTAGTTCATGCAACCCCTCCTTTTTAAAAAAGTTTCCCTTAGCCCAGGTTGGTATCTCATCATCTTTTATTTCTTTACCATAAAATCTGACACTTCTAATTGTCTTCTGTCTATTTAATTGTCCTTGAGTTTTCAAGTGATTTTTCTTCTCACCCAGATCATATCCTCTTTGTGGGTTCTCATCCCCCACTTATAAAAACATAGTAATGAGAAAATGTAAGCTTTGGAATCACAAAGATCAAAGTTCAGGTTCCAGCTCCATGCTTTATCAGATTTGGGCTCTGGAAAAAACTCAGTAGAATTACTATTCTTTGAGCTAATTATTTAGTGTCTCTAAGCTTTCAATTTCTTTTCTCGTAAAGTAGTCCATATTGGTTCTACCTTGTAATGATGTTGTAAGCATAATATGAAATGTAATATGCAAAATCTTCTCTTACCATGAAAAGCACATTGCAAATTCTCAATAAATACTGGGTTTTCTTATTTTCTTCTCCTTTGCATCTACCCAAGTATTGAGATCACAATAGGAGCCACCACCTGCTATGTGGACAAAAGAAGGAAAAATATAATTGGTTCTGAATTTCTATACTAAAGATTTTTGTTTGTTTTTCCATTTGCAATACCCCACTGTGACTCACTTGATTTTCTGAAATGTCCTTCTTAATCAAAATGCTGTGTGACCTACAATTTTGCAAATTGAAGTGGATTAAAATTAGTTTTGTTGTAGAATTTCATGAGACCCTCAACCCCCACCTGCAAATAATTGGAGACACCCTGGGGCATCACAGACCTGGGCTAAGGAATCACCACTCTTCACGTCGCCTCACTTGAGTTTTTATGAGAACTAAATTGACAGCAGCAGTTCATTAGGGGAGCGTGATTGAATGTGCACGGCTTGCTGATAAACTTGTATGTACTTGGGGAACCATGAAGAATGTCTTCCTTTGTCCCAAAGAGGTTGAGCTGAAAAGGTCAAAGTGTGGGTGTGTGTGCATGTGTGTTTAAGAAAAATTAATTTAAAATAAGATGCTTAAACATCCAATTCTAATTAGAAGTCAATCAATATCAGGATAGGCATTTAGAGACCTACTTAGTATTTTTTACTTCTTCCTATCATGCAATACCTAAAAGTAAGAAATCAAAGCCCCACTACACATTTAGTGCACGTAGGTTGTACATAATTCAAAGGAAGAAGGAAAAAAAAAAAGGAAGGTGGAAAGAATGAGCACTATGGGGTGTGTACTGAACTCCCATGAATTAAGGAGGAGATTCAGCCTCAGTTTTCAATTGCTGAGGGTGGGGTGAAGAAAGAGGCAGTTAGATCTGAGTGGGACAGCTGCCCATCATGGATTCCTGAGAAAGCGGTCTCCCTAAGCCCCACTGACCTGTGTAAAGGGTAGAGGCCTGGAGTATTTATTAGTGATATATGTGTTAGAGCTGCTTACTAGAGTTTGTGTTGTGTAACAACACCTGCCTTTTTCAGGACTTGCATTTGGAAATGGATAATCTTGTTTCTCTGCACACCCTGACGAGCAAAGACCTCAGTAGAATTACTCGACATTCTTTGAGCATTTAAAGGTTATTCTATGGATATGGCCATGCTCATTAGCAAATGATCTGCACACTAATTCCTCAGCCCAGGGGCTCACAACAAGGGGGGATCTCATTAGGAAGTCCTTTGACATTCATTCCCCTCCTCTCTGCTTTTCATCTGCTCACTTCATCCTGAGAAAAGCATGTGCCCCACCAGATCTGCCTCCTTTGGCCAGCGGCCTAAACTCAGGGAAGCCAGCCACACAGGAAGTGTGGATTCAGGGGAAGAAGCCTCCTTTTCAAGCCCTTAGGGACCCTTTCAGTACTAATTACAGCAAAAGTCTGAGGCAGGCATCAAGTCCCAGAGCCAGGGATGGTGGGTCAAGGGCCAACGCCGCAGGGGCCTCCTCTCTTGTTTTCTGAAATATTTTTGATCTTAATATCTTCTCTCCCATCTTCTCCATGAGGACCCTCATGCAAGTCAGAACATGAGAACAAAATATAGTTAGAAAAATGAACTCATTGTAACAAAGGCATACAACATAACAGCATATGTAATAATATTACTAATACCTAATATTTACAGATTCTTAAATCATGGGAAAGCAATTTGTATTCTCCAATTTGATCCTCATGGCAATTCATAGGTGTTACGGGTACTGTTTAAGTTAAAAAAAAAAAATTGGCTTATGACAGTAAGTTGTCCAAAGCCTGGAAGTGGGAATGTTAGGTTCTAAATCACAAGCAATCATGTGTCATACGGCTATGAATAGAGAGAAAGTTAGGCAGACAGACAGATACAGGTTTAATTATAAATACGAGGGCATCCATCAAGGTCTTTTTTTTTTCTTTTTTGGAAACAAAACCTCATATTTTATTTCAGAATTTGAAGATGGATATTGTATTCACTCATTCATCTAGTCATCATTTCATCAGTCAACAAATACCTTTTAACATCTACTCTTTCCTGGGAATGAATGAATGAATGAATGATATTATTTTATTGAGGTATAATTGATGTGTAACACTATATTAGTGCCATGTGTGCAACATAATAATTTGATATTTGTATATACTATGAAATGATCACAATAAGTCTAGTTGCCATCTGTCCTCATACAAGGTCATAATTTTTCTTCCTGTGATGAGAGCTTTTAAGGTTTATTCTCTTGGCAACTTTCAAGTATGTAGATTACATCCCCATTGCTTATTTATTTTTTAATTGGAAGTTTGTACTTCTTGACTCCATTCACTCATTTTGCCCACCCATCCAAGTCCCCTTTCCCCACTATTCTGTTCTCTGTATCTGTGAATTTTGTTTTATTTGTTCATTCGTTTTATGCTTTAGATTCCACAAAAAGTGAGATTGTGTGGTATTAGTCTTTCTTTGTCTGATTTATTTCCCTTAGCATAATACCCTCTGGTTCATCTATGTTGTCAAAAATGGCAAATTTCTTTTTTATGACTGATTAAATATATATACATATATATATATAATTGTTTATATTTTAAAGATATATATATAATTTTTATATTTTATATATACATATATAATTTTTTATATTTTAAAGATCATGCTTATTTATTTGAGAGAGAGAGAGAGAGAACATGAGGGGAAGGACGGAGGGAGAAGGAGAAATAAATTCCCCACTGAGTAGGGTACTTGCCACAGAGTTTGATTCCAGGACCCTGAGATCATGACCTAGCTGAAGGCAGATGCTTAACCGACTGAGCCACCCAGCCGCCCATCCCTCATTTTATTAAAGATTTATTTATTATTTCGGAGAGAGAGAGAAGGAAAGAGAGAACATGAGCAGAGGAGGAGCAGAGGCAGAGAGAGAGAGAGAATCTCAAGCAGACTCCTCAGGGCTCAGTGTCACAACCCTGGATCCTGACCTGAGCCAAAACCTAAAGTTGGGCACTCAATTGACTGAGCCACCCAGGCGCCCTTATACCACCCCCTGTTTTATCCATTCATCCATTGATGTACATTTAGGTTGTTTCTAAATCTTAGCTGTTATAAATAATACTTTGATGACATATATTTTCAAATTAGTGTTTTCAAAAAAAAATTAGTGTTTTCATTTTCTGCAGGTAAATAGTAGAGGAATTGCTAGATCATACTGTAGTACTATTTTCAAGTGTTTGTTTTTTAAGATTTTATTTATCTATTCATGAGAGACACACACACAGAGAGAGGCAGAGACACAGGCAGAGGGGGAAGCAAGCTCCCTGCAGGGAGACAGACGTGGGACTCGATCCCGGGCCTCCAGGATCACGCCCTGGGTCAAAGGCAGGCACCAAACCACTGAGCCACCCAGGGATCCCCTCCTCGTGGTTTTGATTTGCATTACCCTGATAATCAGTGATATTTAGCATCTTTTCACGTGCCTGTTGGCTATCTGTATGTCTTTGAAAAATAACATTTATTCAAAGGCTCCTGGCTGCCTTAGCTGGAAGAGCATGAGCTCAGGATCAGGATCAGGGCTCAGGATCATGAGTTCAAGCCCCACATTGGGTTTAGAGATTACTAAAATAACTAAGTAAATAAACAAACTTTTTTTAAAAAGAAAAAAAATGTCTATTCATATCCTCTACCCATTTTAAAAATTTGATTATTTTGTTTTTGTGTTATTCAGTTGTATGAATTCTTTGCATATTTTAGCTATTAACCCTTTATCGGATATATGATTTGCAGATATTTTCTCCTATCCAACAGGTTACCTTTTCATTTTGTTGATGGCTTCCTACACTGTGCAGAAAAAGTTGGCTTTAAAAGATCTCTGTCATCCTGGGGGAAGATTTTATATGCTGAAAGCCTTCCCAGAGGTCATAATGTGAGATTTTGGGGGTGCTTTCATTCCGGTCCTCCCTACTGTGGATCAGCTCTCCTGTACCTAAGGATAAATCTTATGTATAATGTTGACACGAGCTCTGAATTGATTCTCATCTGATATGCAACCTTTGATAGTGATTTGTTCTCTTCTTAGTGTTCATTGCCTTTGGTCTGGTTTCCTTTTAATAAGCAAAATGTAATTAAACTTGGAGGCATTACTTGAATTCCATTCCCCAGTGCCTTAAACTTTCTCTTCCAAATCAATTTAATCACAGAAAATGTCGAAGTTAAAATAGATCTTGGAGGGGAAAAAAAAAAGCATATAGTAAGAAGATTGAGTTCCAAAATTCTGGATGGTCTTTTGCGTGGTCAAAGAGCTGACAATGTCTAAGAGGTTGGGTGTGGGTAGAATAGAGTAGACTGAGTAAAAAAATGAATGTGTGGTTCTGTCCAAGAAGGGAGGTCGGGAGCTCGGGTTTAGAGGTTCACAGGGGATCAACTCACTCAAATTTCAGTGTTTCTGCAGAGACACTGTCACACTCAGTTTTGCTGTAAATGTTACCTCTTCATTTTGGTTTTGCAGCCTAGTTCTTCTGTCTGTTTTGTATGGTGTTTGGAGAATTTGAAACTGTTTTTTTTTTTTTTTTCCACCCCATGGCACCTACAAGGGTTTTAAGTGGTACAGTAAGTACTCCTTACCTTTCATTGTTGATCCAGACCGCTTACTTTCCCTTCTCCCTACAATCTGGGTTCCTTTGAAGCACATCAGCTGGGATCATTCTACTTAATACCTCCTCATTAGCTTTCTGGCCACTTCCTCTCTTTCATTAAATATTTTAGTCATTAGATCCCTATATAGTACTCACCATTATTCCTTATTCTTAGAAAATTCAACATTCACATAAGCCATTTATTCAACACCCTGGTTTCATGAGTCCCTGAACTCATTTTTAGATCAGTCTGCTATTTCCCACCTCAGGGATACATTCTCATGGTCATGTCTGAGACACTACTAATAACTGCAACACTGAAGTCTCGGTCTCACATACGAACTCTTCCGTAATTATTTCCTACCTTTCTATCTCACTATTCTATCACCCTCATCTGAAAGGTCTTGGAGGTTCTTGAAATCTCCAATCATATTTACTGCAGTAATTTTTCACTGACCATGCCCTTCATGCTTTCATTATCATCCTTAAATTATTTAGAAGACATAGCCCATCACTAGTTCACTCCCTTGAATATGCCAGTTGTAGAATATAATAAGAATTGTATGAAGGTTAGACCATACATTGTCCACCATTTTTAGAGGGAATTCCATATTCAGAGGCCTAAAGTAGAGGGAGGAGGTAATTTTAGGAAAAGAAGGATTGCTACTTTAGAGGTCAAATTGTGTGAAACAAGTATTAGGTTGGGCAAGTACACAGAAGCCAGGTAACAAAAGTTTTCAAAGCTACCCGGATAACTTGTTTCTTTATTTTCTTAGACAATAGGAGATGATTAAAAGTTAATGAGTTGGGGGTGGTATTCCGGGTTGCCTCAATTTGCTAGGACTGCTATAACAAAATACCATAACCTGAGTGGCTCATTATCTATCTTTTTGTTTCAGAGTATGGGAGTCTGAGACCAAGGTGTTGGCAGGTCCATGCTCCCTTTGTAGGTGCTAGGAAAAGATCTGTTCAAGGACTGTCTCCTCGTTTCTGATAGTTTTTTAACTTGTGGCAGCATAATGCCATTTTTCACATGACATTTTCCAAGTGTGTGTGTGTCTCTAAGTTTCCCCTTTTTATTTATTTTTTATTAAAAAATATTTAAGTTATTTACTCATGAGAGACACAGAGAGGCAGAGACATAGGTAGAGGGAGAATCAGGCTCCTTATGAGGAGCTCGATGTGGGACTCGATCCCAGGACCCCAGGATCACGCCCTGAGCCCAAGCAGATGCTCAGCCACTGAAACACCCAGGTGCCCTAAATTTCCCCTGTTTATAAGGATATAAATCATATTGGATTAAGGACCCACCCTACTCCAGTATGAATTCATCTTCACTTAACTAGTTATATCTCCAATGATCCGAATTCTAAACAAAGTCATGTTCTGAGGGAGGGTAAGGACTTCAACAGGCGATTTTGGAGAACACTGTGTAACTCACAGTATGGATTTCATAAACAATATTTTTAACATCATACATGAATTCAAATGCTACCTCACCAAAGAGAACCTCACTTTCCCCTTTCATTAGGAAAAAAAGCCTACATAGGGCACTTTGTAGATTTGCTTTTTCTATAAATGACCTGGTTAAGAAATGGAGCAAGGATTACAATATAATGTGCAGCCAGCTCTCAGTTCTCATTAAGAAGATCCATATGGCAAGAGAGGAAGATCCAGAGCAGAACACAGAGATGGAGGCTGTACCTCTTTATTTCCATGGGTTATGCTCAAAAAGGCCTGTTTTCATGTCTGGTAGCATTCACCAAAGTTAGGCCAAGAGAAGTCAAAGTAATTTAGATTCAATCTTCTCTCAGAAATGAAATGAACAGAAGTTTTATTAAAAGGAAATGAAGAGGAAATTGAACTTTCATATTTCATTGTGCAATTGTGATGACAAAAAACAATATTCGTGAACAGAAGTTTGAAAGATTGTTATTTATATGTCTTTTCTCCCCCCTTGTATTCACCTACACTCTACTTGCTCTTGTCAAAATAAGGACCAAGGCATTTTTTTTTTTCCCTTAAGAGCTTAGTCATGGTAATAGCATGGCTAGCCTAAGCTAATGTGCCTATATTATTTTAAACAGTTTTTACATTTTCTAACAGAACAAATTTACTTAAAGTGTTTAATAGTGGAAGATGGAATAACAGTCAAAATTTATTTTTGTGTCATTATTAGGTACAACTTAGATTAAAAAATATATTTTTGGCCTTTATCTTTTCTTGGGGAAGAGTATATTAGAACATGGCTATAGTAAGTTAAATCATAAAGGGATTAGGAATTGCTTTAGCAAATTTCCTATTGAGAAATCAGAACATGTATTTTTAGGATTTCATTTTCATTTAGTTGTGTGATTCTATATAAAGATAGTATGACTGAAATAGGGGTTGCTATGGGTGAACTATTTAAGAGAAAGGAGGTGTTGCTTCTTCATTTGAGCCACTTAGGGCACAAAAATGTTGGCTTTGATGGTCAGGTGAGGAATCTGTAATATGATCTTGGGAATTCCTTAATATGAGACTTTATGAATGTGTAATGTGTCTATTGAGAATAACTGAAGGCATATTTAGACATGGGCACTGGATACTGCTTCTTCTCTGCACCAAAAAATCAGCTCCTTTCTCCATGGCATTTAATATGTCCAGAGATTTCTCTCCTGTTCCTTCTCACTATGGAGCTGGCTATAATTTTTAACCAATGAAGGCTGTATGTATTGAGGAATGTAGCATCATGCTAGGCTGTGATAATAAATAACTCCAGCCATGATGGCTTAACTTAAAGGATACTTCTCACTCATCCTACGAGTCCTTCATAGGTAAATAGAGGGCTCTGCTCCATGCAGTCTTTCAGGGATCAAGTCTGATGGGGGCAGTACAATCTGGTAGCTGAACCGTGAGTTATCACAGCAAAGAAAGAGAGATATTAGAGATTTGTGCATGATATTTTGCTGTCATAGCTCCCAAGTGACATACACATCAGTTTTGATTCCTTAATGGGCCAGAATCAGTAACATGCAAAAAGCTTAGAAATCTTGGGAATGTTTAGTGAGTTGTGACATGGGTCCAGGTTTTATTACTATATATCAGGTCCTATCTCACATGGCCCTCCATCTCTATAACCTGAGATTTATGAACTATAGTGTTGCTGGAAGCTAACATATCTCTTACTGGTTGGCAATGATGGGAGGGAGTGAAGGAAGTTAGACGACCATGTTGGGTAAGGTCAGAGGTTAGGGAAAGGAAAATGGGCAAGAGAGTCTAAGGGTCTGAAACAGTTATGATTTGGGAAGGTTATTCAGGAGTCATATTATTTCCTTGACTTTTTCAACCATAAGTTTATCACACCTTCAATTTTGTGTCCTTTTCATTGTAATATTAAAATCCTTAGGCCCTATATCTATAATAAGAAAATTAGAAGACCAAGATAGGAGAATAGATATTTCAAGGGAAGAATCAAAGAAAGTTTAGAGAACTCTGATGGGTGACAAAAGCGGCCTTCTAACTGATTAAAGTGTTGTTTCTGGTAAAGGTGTTGCCTCCAGAGTGGCTCTCAAAGTTCAAAGAGGAGTAGAAATGAGGAATGGATTTGCATTAAAGCAGAAGAGACAGGCAGCCCGGGTGGCTCAGTGGTTTAGAGCTGCCTTCAGCCCAGGGCGTGATCCTGGAGACCCGGGATCAAGTCCCATGTCGGGCTCCCTGCATGGAGCCTGCTTCTCCCTCTGCCTTTCTCTCTCTCTCTCTTTCTCTCTCTCTCTCTCTCTCTTTCTCTCTCTCTCTCTCTCTCTCTCTCTCTCCCTCTCTGTCAAAACGAAACAAAATAAAACACCTAAAAAAAAAAAAACTAAAGGAAAAATAAACAAACTAAAAAAAAAAAAAAAGCTTCAGCTCTTGGATGTGATAAATACTGAAACTGGTTAGCAGTGGAAAGGGATGGGGTAATACACATCGCTGAGAGCAGAGGTCCTGGAATTTAGAGCTGGGTGGGTCCTGACATGTCAGTCAGTCTATCTCCTTAATTTTATTGCCACCAGAAGAATAAACTTCATAGAATGTTAATGGGTATTCCTGGAAAATAGTTTTCTGTGAATAATCAAGTTTAGGAAATTCTCCTTAAACAAAGCTAAGGAGATATGTGAGCCACAGGGTTTCTTTCAGTGTTTAATAAGATAATGCACAGAGTAACTCTCCAGGAGAGGGGATGTGATAAGAAGCATTTCTTCAAAATTTGACCATGGCACATGACTTTTGTCAAAATAATCTCTAGGGCAACATGTGTGTAGAGAAATAGTGACATAAACAGTCATTTCTTCCTGAGAATTGGAACCCTAATGCTCTTGTGAGGAAGGGGATGTTCCTATAATCTTTCTCACCCACTTGACTTCACCATCGTCAGCAGTTCAAATGATCAGGCCCAGGAATAGTTTCCTGAGAGGTAATCGCACTCGTCAGCTGTTTGCTCCCTGGGGCTTTGGGTTCACAATGGGAATTTAAACCCTGGAGAAAATGCAACGTTCACCTGAACCTCTGTTGTGGTCTGCATCGAGGCCCATCCAGTCTGTGCACCTGCTTGTGTGTGTGGGGGGGGTGACTGTTGTGGCTGCCGCCTGTGTGACCAACTCAGTTGCTCCTTGATTCCATCAGTACAAGGATGGCTGGGTATTTAGACAAAACTTAACTGAGTATAAGCATGAAACACCCCTCAGAAAGCCTTCCATTGTAGCACCTGCGCTGAAAGCCTGGAAGTCTTATTTCTCCTCCATTAGTGGTGGACTTGAATCTCAGAGAGAGAGAAAAAAAAAAAATTGCTGCATTTGCTCCAGATGGAGGCGATGGCTTTTATCTGTTTATCTGATGTTTGAAAATTGACTATGATTGCAAGATGTAAATAAGTAAACAAGCACATAAGGCTTTGTATATGCGGGATAATACCTGTCGCAGTAGAAATCTCCACTTTTTAGCTCTGCAGTTCCTCATTGGCACCTGCTGATCATTCGTGGCCTTAACAGAAGACGCTGAACGGATACAAAAGGGCTGACATTTTCAAGTTAAGAACACGTAGATAAAGACTCAGAACGGACATCGTATTGCTCCTAGACAGTGGCTGATTTTCTCTGATTGCTTTGAAAAGTACAAAACTGCAACAGGAACTGCTGTTCTGACTCGCTCACTTAGAGAATTCGTTTTTGGGCTGCGGAAAGCATGAAAAGTCTTAGCTAAAATTAAAATTCAATAAAGGTCAGTTCTCTAGGCTATGAAAGAGAAATCAGAGCATAAGAATAGCTGAGTGGATCCCACCAAGCTGACCTATGGCAGTTAATAATAATGATTTCCAAGGCAGGGCGAGAGGAAACCAATGACTTCTGTGAACAAAATGGTGAAATGGTTTGAAAAAAGGGGAACAAGGGAAAATGAATATCCTTTGTTAACATAATTAAATATCTTTCTTGCTGGGATCATTGCTGGAGTAATTGTCCATAGTACTTCCAGTTTTATTAAAGGAGCCTGGCTTTTATTCGTCGTAAGTGAAGGTTGTATTAATGGTATTAGGGACTTTGAAACACATTTCAGTAACACTTTTCACAGGAATGATTTTTGAATCCATTTGGAGAACTGAAATAGACCATAGTATTTTTGGAATTTATTGAAAAGTTGAAAATCGGTCTGGAATCTGAATGTCCACACATCTTACTGGGGTCTATCTGGATCCGTTAACAGAAGTCACTAACTCCTTTTACATAGCAATGAAGTAGTGAGCTGCAGAAGATGGCTTTTTGTTCTGGAGTTCTGGTTTTGGTTTTGAGTGCACAGCATGAAACAAAAGGTATATAATAAATGTGAGCATGAGCGACACATTTGTGGTATGATACAAAATGAGTTTAAGTTCCCTTGATATTTCCTTGTGAATGATAATTTAACCTAAAATATATATATATACTGTGTTGAGATACAGTGGGAGAATTAATAGTTAGTCATATATATATTTTTAAGACATTATTTATTCATGAGAGACACAGAGAGAGAGGGAGAGGCAGAGACACAGGCAGAGGGAGAAGCAGGCTCCACATAGGGAGCCCAACGTAGGACTCGATCCCAGGACCCCAGGATCAGGCCCTGGGTGGAAGGCAGGTGCTAGACTGCTGAGCCACCCGGGCTGCCCGAGTTAGTCATATTTTTAAGGACATGTATATTTTTAACGAATTGGAATATCCTTAGGAATACTGAAAATGATGACACTACTACACCTACATTTCCTCATTTCAATCCTTATCATGTTCCTATGAAGTGAACATTATTCTATCCTCCCATAAATTAAAACTATTAGGCATTATTTAAACTTTTTTGAAAGTTCATACGAATCTACTGAGGCTTTATATGTGCACTCGGGATAAGATCTTTCAACGCGTGAGTAAGTAAAGGAAGGACACCACATACGGTGAAGCTATCGCTTCCTGTTGAGATGGAAAATGGAAGCTCTGGTATCTGGGCCATTTTGTGCAGACGCAGGTTAGTTCCTGCACCCGGCATTTCATGTCTGCTTGCAGGTGATGTGTACACAGTCATCCGAGTACTGGGTTAGGTTTCAGTCTACTTTACCAAGGATGTTACCAGTGAGCCGCCACACGGGCAGGAGGCCGCCCAGCAGCACTGGGGTGTCTTCCCCTGGCACGCAGATGCCCGCCACCTCCACCCAGGCCTGAAAATCTGTCTACTCAAGGTGGCTTTAAGGAATCAGAGAAGCACAAATTGCTGCACCAGAACCTTTTATACTTTGGTTTTACTCATTAGCCCCAGTATCTGTAGGAAGCCAGAACCTTCTGCATTCCAGAGCCACATCTAGGGTCAGCCTCACCAGGAGGGCACATGTCTTGGAACAGGACCTCTAGCTCTTGCTTTGCAGCACCCTGCAATCCCATAGCCCTGCATGGGGAGGCCTCCTCGCACTCCCAGGGACAGTCCTCATTCCACTGCAAATAAATTCCAGGAGACAGAGCTTGCTTTTCCTGCTAAATCCGTACAACTTAGAAGATCACCCGGCACTGAGTGGGCATGCAACAATTTCAACCAAATGAAGAAATCATCGCTCCCCAGATATGACTCTGGCCATACCCAAGCTCCCTCCTTTTAGAACAAACACAAAAGAACTTCCTGGGGCCCCCTGACCTTGCTATCATTCCCCTCACTCTAGATTTTAGCTGCTTCCAACATACTGGCAGAAATAACGACCTCTCAACTTTATCCAAGTCCGAGTTTAAGACTTACAGTATCTCCCCAAAGTATATAATTTAACTTTTCTCCTGGTCTCAGACCACAATTCTTTATTCTTCTAATTTGTACCAGTAAGAAAAACCCAAACAAATCACATTTGTTCTTTCAAAAGCACTGTTTCAATTTTAGCTGGAAACAGTGACCAAAAGACAACAAAAAGAAACATATTCCTATATTTTTCATGTTTATTTTTCTCCTCGTAAAAGTCGTATATTTGCATCACAGAAATTATAGATAGTAGAAAGATAAACATTCCACATGATTATACATTTCATGCAACTGTGTTTTACATCCTTTCCTATTTGCCAACACACACACACACAAGTACCCATAGGCCACTGTATATATCTTTCTGTAAATTGCTTGTTTGTCCCCCCACAAGATATTTTATGGTGTAAAATCTCTCCCAGGAGCTCGGCATCATGTTATCCTAAGAGGTTGTGATGTGAACTTGCCTATTCCAAACACATTGGATATAATATTGCACTGGACACAGTATTACCAAAGTTGGTAAGTGCCAGCGGAGTTATTAATCTACGGGCAGCTGAGTGGAAGAAGGAACTGTGATTGGGGCGAGAAAGCCTTGATCTTTAGAAACTCATTTATACCATTGGGGGGGGGGCACCAGAGGCTTCCACAGAAGACACCACCCTCTCTTCAACCCTCTCTTCAACATACCCTACTGGTATGTAGGGCCCATAATTATCGATAATAAGAAGAAACAATACTCTTTGCAAGAGAGTCAGCAAACACAGTGTACAGGAACAGACACACCAATGCTGCACCTAATGCATCTGTCGCACACATCACACGGCTTTTGCTTTTTTCACAGCCCCCTCCTCTAAACCACAGCATCATCCTCAGTGATAGGTGTGCAATGTCATGTTAATGACACTGGCCAGCAAGGAAATGCAGACAATGAAATGCCCTTCATGGAACATTTTACATGAAATCAATCTCATAAAAAAATAAATTTAATAATGCACAAAGTGAAAAAAAAGTAATGGATTGATAGCATTCGAGTACATTAATGTCTTTTTTTAACGACGAGGGGAAAACACCCAAAGACATACTTCCCAGAGAGAGCTCTGTGAGGTTCAGGAACAATTTGACACAGAATGTAAAATTGACATGGCTTAAATTCTCTATGTCTTTGCAATCACTCTCTATCCTTATTTAAAATGTTTCAAACCTCTGGTTTACACTTAAGAATATAAACTACCACAGGGCTAGAGATTCAATTCCACAGAAAGAGAAAAAACAAGTATTCTGAACCTATTAGCTCACTTTCTGAACAAATACATGTAGCTGAGGTCAGGTAATTGGAGATCCACCACATAACTGAAGTTCTCCAAGTATTTTCTACTTGAAATTTACAGAAATAATTATTTTAACAATATGGCTTATGATAAAGATAAAAAAAAAAATTTGCAAGAAAAGAATACTTAACACTTAACTTCTAGTCATTCCCCTAAATCATCTGATCAAAGTAAATAGGGAAAAATGTCACAAATCTGAAGAGAAATTGGCAAATCCATTTTTACAGCAAACTCATATCAATTAGACATGTCTTAAAATGTCCAATTAAGAATCTGAATCCAATAAGATGCTGAAACAAATAATGCATAAATACATTTCTTTTATATACCCAAAATTTTTTTAAAAAAATACTAAACTGCAGAGAATGCCATAATGAACACCAAATTGGAAATCAATAAGAGAATATCTTTTAAAAAGTACATTTTGGCCAAAAAAATAAAAATAAAAAAATAAAAAGTACATTTTTGTAAGTGTAAAGAAATACATAAATGAAACTTAAGATTTTTTTATCACAATAAAATACCACATATTAAAATTTGCATACTGCAGCTAATGCAATTTCTAGAGGGAAATCTATAGCCTTAAATGTGAACTAGGGAGGAAAAGTAAAAATTAATGATAAGTAACTAATTAATGATATTCAATTCAAGATCATAATTATAGAACACTAGTCTAAATGTCAAATAGACTACAGTAAGATACATTACAGTAAGATATATACGAAGAATATTAGTAAACTTTTAAAAAGAAATAATAAAGAGTATCAATAAAACCAGGAATTGGTTTCATGAAGATTCAAAATAGACCAAAGAAAAAAGAAAAAAAGAAACCCCCAAACCAAACAAGCCAGGAAGAGAACAGTGAGCATGGGGAATAGAACCTCTATAAATAATCAGTGTGAAGGACATTGCTGCAACACTAAGACTTCCTGTGTCTGCGTAAAAAAAATTGTCATTGGGTATTGTTTGAAAACATAACTTATTGATTACATGCTATTCACTGGCTGCCAAGCTATCTTGGAAAACACTGAGGGCTAGTACCCCCGAAATCATTCCGCACCTATTCCTATGGCTCAGCTAAAAGAGCATCTTCTCACCAGACTTTAGTACAACAAACAGGAGAAATGGCAGCAGCCATCCATCCTTCCCTGCTCCAGCCCCAGGCCAGGTCACCCTCACACTGAGCATTTTTCATCAAAATCGCATGACTGGTAAAAACCGGGATAGTAATAATGTATTTTGTAGCACAATTAACTGCTTTGTGTTTTCTTTCTATCTCTCTTTCCCTTTTTCTCTCCCTTTGTCTCTCTCTTTTGGTTACTTGGTTTGTTTTTCAAACCATAATAATTTGGGCTGAGTTACAACTCAAGCCAAACAAATTTGTTTTGTTAAACAAAAATCAACTCTGCTTGATAAAGACTAGAACTAAGCAGACTTTCATCACCTTGGGGAAAACATTCTCTGAAGTGGTGCTACTGTTCTGGGTGTGTGTGTTACATCAGAATCGGGGGCTTATTTTCCGAAGGAACAACATAATATAGTAACACCTAGTGCAAAATTTCCCATAAATAAGTGGCTACCTGCTTTCATTGTTCCTTTCCCCAACGCTACTCCAGGTCAACCTTAGATAATCAAGAAAGGGGACTCTAATATAAATACTTACAAATATTCTCCTAATATTGGATTTTTTATTGATTCTAATTTCTTGCTGTTATAAACATTTTATAGTTGACATATGTGTATACTTATTCAGCACCTCTAATATCCTCCCCCAGAAAATATTCAGAGAAGTAGGAGTATTAAATCAAAGAGTATGGGATCCCTGGGTGGCTCAGCGGTGGAGCCTCTGCCTTCAGCTCAGGGCATGATCCTGGAGTCCTGGGATCGAGTCCCACATCGGGCTCCCTGCATGGAGCCTGCTTCACCCTCTGCTTGTGTCTCTGCCTCTCTCTGTGTGTCTCTCATGGATAAATAATTAAAATATTAAAAAAATAAATAATCAGAGTATGATGATTAAGGATTTTGACACATATTGTTCTATTAATAGTTGTTAAAATCTGTTTTGTGCTATCAGCAATGTTTGACTTTTCTATCTCATTGCAGCACATGAGCTTGAAAATTCCAAATGTTCTTTTTCTTATTTAATTTGGTAAATAAATATGGTATCTATTTGTTGTTCAAATTTAATTTTTTTCACTAAGATGATTTTGCTTTTTAATGATATATATTTTCATCTTTTATATTTCTTTGCTTATCTATTTGCTACTCATATCATTTGCTCCCTCTTATAATTAGGTGTTAACATTTTGTCCTATTGATGGAAGCAAATATTTCCATATTAAAGGTTTGAATCTGTTGTCTTGTTGCTAATATTGTAAATCAGTGCTCTGCATTTTAGTTTTTCTTATATTTTAATAAATTTACCCTTATTTTATTTATTTTGTGATTATTTTCATTACTTTTATGCTTTAACAAGACTTTGCCATTTTTAAAAAGTTTTATTTTTTAGGGAGAGAATGTGAGCAGAGTGAAGGGGGCGCAGGAGAGAATCTTTCACACCTCTCCACTAAGCAAGGAGCATACTGTGGGACTTGATCCCACAACCCACGAGATCATGACCTGAGCTGAAATCGAGTCAGACCTGAGCTCAACTGACTGAGCCACCCTGGCACCCCAAAATTGTACTATCTTGATATCAGTTAAGTATACACCTTTACTTCCTACTGATTTATTTGTTTATTTACTTGAAGTTTTGGTTATGTACATTTAAAAAATTAATCAATAAAATGCATATTTAGGTGCAAAAAGTAATTTTTAACAATGGGTTTTATTTTTGCATTCAAAATGATAATTGAGGACTTTCTATTGCACACATAACGCATCTATAAATTCATTCTCATATATTATATTCTATTTCTTGACAGCTATTTCTCATTTCTTCAAGAAGGCATGCATTTTTAAAATTTCTTCTAATAATGAAGAAGTCTGAAGCTTGGCATGGTTCTACCCTTTTTGAGTTACTTGGTAGCCACAGATCTCTTAGAATGCTATGTGTCACAGAAATATATTTTAAATTCAAAATTTGTTTTCTTGTTCGAAGAGGTAAACTTATAGTTATTATGAATCAGTGGGCACAGATGGAATGTTCTTGATTACTTTTTAAAATCTTTCAGGGACGTTCCACATGATTTCATGCTAAATAACATCCACTTTGAGTCCATTTCACACTGATAAAGATTTCCTGATAAACAGACATATTCCCCTTCAATTTACCCGAGAACACCTTCTTATATTGAGTGCTTTGGTTTGTTTAGGTAAGCTCAGATGTATGAGAGCATAAGGGGTGGTAACGATTATGGAGTTAAGGGCAAGCTTTATTGGTAGAAGATTGATTGGAAAAGAAAAGTAAGGGGGGAACTGAAAGCCTAAGTTAGCTCACCAAAGCAAAAACAAACATTCAGAGGCTCCTACCTGAGACCAAGAGAACGGGGGCTCGGACCTTCCTTGAGATTCTCGTACCACCCCACGTTAGGGCCCAGATGCGGTCGATGAGGCCAGTCTCAGCACAGGCCCCGGGCGGCTGGGGCTGCTCAGATCCCACCTGCTTACCTGAGAGCTGTGCGCTGCTGGGAAGAGCCTGCACGTACCAGGGACCCAGCAGGCGTCAGGTGGCCACAATGATGAGGATGTCCATCTGGCGCATCAGTACTTTCCCACCTCACAGCTGTCACCTGTGCTCAAGCCTTTGCTCTTTTACAGATTCAGTCCACTAACACTCTGCCAAAATCATTGCTTCCCGTGTGATATTTTTGTCTGTATCTCTTATTCTTCCATTTGCTCATTCCTTTATTTGCTCATTTTATTCATTCATTCATTCATGTTCATTTTATTCAACCATGAATGAATGAATGAATAAAATGAGCATTTTCTTATCTCGAAGTGACTGAGGACCTACTCTGCTCAAGGTACTGGTGAAAATTACAGAGGAGATACGTGCCTTCTTTAAGCCTGTAGTAATTATAGTGTCACATTGTAAGGGATTAAACAGGATTAAGAACTGAGGCTCCTAGGATGCCTGGGTGGCTCAGCGGTTGGGCGTCTGCCTTCGGCTCAGGTTGTGACCCCAGGGTCCTGGGATCGAGTCCTGCATCAGGCTCCCTCCATGGAGCCTGCTCCTCCCTCTGCCTGTGTCTCTGCCTCTCCCTCTCTGTGTCTCTCATGAGTAAATGAATAAAATGTTGAAAAAAAAGAAGAATTGAGGTTACTTTGGAACACTTATGGACGGCACTTGTTTCAGTCTTGATGGTCTCAGGATGCTTCCTGGAGAAAAAGCAAGTCAGCAAGCATCTGTTCTACCTTTGTTGTGATTATATATTTGTCAAGCTTCAATATTTTATTCAACAGTCGATAGCTAGATTTATCACCCTTAAATATTTAAAAATTAGATATGTGGACCTCCGTGTGTATTCTTGCTTCAGGTCTCACAAACTTTAAGGGTGAGCCTAGTGCCTACACTGGAGTCTTTCCATCCTTCCCTTTAGGCTGTCTCAACATTAAATTCTTTTTTATTTTCTCTTACTAGATTGTGAGACTAGTTACTATTCTCCAGTAACTAGTCAATACCTGACCTAGTGTAGATCCTTTATAGGTTAGAGTTGAAGGAAAGAATGGATACAGTGGCACATAAAAGGGAGTCATGTCCTTCCCCAGCATCTCCAGATATGAAGTATCTAAGATTATTATTATTATATAACTTAATTATATTATTATTACGTTCTAAGATTATCATATCACCATTTTAAAAAAATCTTAAAAATAAATAAAATAAATAAAAATAAAAGTAAAAAAGAAATCTTAAACCTCATATATTCTCACAGTGATAAACTCCTTTCCTTATCTATCAGCCTAACTAGTAAATGCAAGTACATCTTTCTGCATTTTTTGCAAACAACTTTATATGACAGAAAGGAAAGGAGGGTAAAAAAAAGGGAGGAAGCCAACTGCTGGCAGCACACATTTTCCAAGAAAATTTTAAAATTTTTTGTTGTTTTTTTTGTTGTTTTAAATATTTATTTACTTATCCTAGGGAGAGAGAGGCAGGGAATGGGTGTGGGCAGAGGGAGAGGGAAAGAGACACAGAAGCAGACTCTGTGCTGGGCATGGAGTCTGATGCAGGGCTCCATCACACGACCCTAAGATCATGGTCTGAGCCAAAATCAAGAGTCAGCTGCTCAACAGACTATGCCACCCACGTGCCCCCCAAGAAAATATTTTAAGATTAGCTTGTGCTTTGAGACTTTGAAATGGATGTTTTTTTTTCCCAATTTGATGAGAGTCCATCAGTTGGTGGAGCTATGTTGCTACCTATTTGGTAAGGCCTATTTTATACAGTTGTTGGCTTGGTTGTAATGTAGACGATAAGTACATTAAAATAAATACATGCTATTTGAAACTCAGGAATCGGAACAACATTCCTTTTATTTGACACCATGGGCTTCTCAATCACATGTTCTATAATTCAGGATTGCCTATTAACTAAACCTAGAGTGTGACTGAGAGATGAGCTCGCAGGGCAAATAAAATACTGTTGGAATAAATCTGAAATATAGCATCAATCGATTCAGATTTCTATACACAACTCCAGCATATCTGGTGAAAAATAACTTGCCTCTACCTCTTTTGGTGCATAAAATAAATCCTTTGAAATATTTTGAAGATTAGTCAAGAGAAAAACAGTTATTTGTCATTTTTAATTTCCATTCTCTTTTAAGAAGAGCATATCCTGGCAGCTAGAGGTTCTTTGCATTGTTGGTCATAAAATCATTATCTTCTGGGTATTGGTCATTGTCACAGCTGAAGATTTTTTAAGTTGTGCATAGAAGTAGGCAAGTTTGGTGATAGGAATGGGGATAGAGTTAACTTGCTCTACAACTGAGAAGGGTGGGCGCAGGTGGGGAACTTCCTGATGCGGGGCCAGGAGCGAGAAGGCTAACTCCTGGAAGAGATTATTTAGGTATACACAGCGGCTTAGGAGAAGGATATACAGAGAGGAAAGATGTGGCTCAGAGGGTTTTCAAGTGAATTCTTGTATATTGTTGGAGGAGAACTCACTCCCTCATATTCTTTTTTTTTTTTTTTTAGTAATATGTTTTATTTTGGTACTGATGCCTTGCTCATTAATATTCTTAGGCAAAGGCATTTGGGGAGAGGTGGTTGAAAAAGGTGAATGAGTTACAAACATAGGGAAGCAGGTGACGTTCTATAAATAGAGAATAAATATTTACGTGCGCGTGTGTTTGTGTGTATGTGTATTTTCACACCAGACATCAAATTATTAACTCATCAGGGCACTTCTTAGTCTTGGTCTGGCCCTAGGTGAGCCCAAGACTGAGTTTGATGGAATATATTTGACAGTGGACAAGTCCTAAGGGTTGTCTGCATTAGACTCTGGGTTATATGATAGATACCAGTCTCCCCTGTCTTAGAGTTCTAGTCTTCCGTTCATTCATCTGACAAATATTTGTAGAGAACCCTTCCAGGAAAATCTCTCTCCAGAGGCATAAATTTACCTCCTATACACTAAAAAATTATTGCTCTTTATCATTTCAATGATGAATAACATTATTACAGTGAGGGAAATTTTAGATTTGATATGTCATATTTCAGTAAAAAATAAACCTAAATGAAACACAGATATATTTCTCAACTTCAGAAGGGGACTAGGTTTGCATTATCTCAGAAAATGATGGAATAACTAATGGCTGTCCAATTTATTCAATACTAGAACTTTAGTTGTCATTTTATATTTCAACAACCTGTTATCAAACATCATTTATGGGTTCCTTCTGCCAATTAGTCACCTCCAATGTGACATTTCAAGCTTGATGTGTCTAAAACGGATCTTACAACACACATGAATTTCTTCAAAAATGTCATTTGCTTTGACTTCCTCTGTGGATTGATAACTTGTCCATGAGACTCTGGAATCCTCAACAAATCTATTGTTTCTCTCCTCCTTCAGTGACCCAATTTCTGATTCTTTCTTCTAAAGAAATTCATCCATCTAATTTCTTATTGATAGCTCAGAGCAATTCAGAGTTAATTATAACTGAAGTATTCAATTCAAAGAGAATCTTAACCAGTTTTGGTGTCCTGACTCTCTATTCACGTTACCTTGCATAGGTTCTAGAATGCCCTAAACTACAGTGCTGACTCCATCATTCTGAAGTCTCTAAACCACCATATGCCTTCCCTTTTCTCTTAAATATAACCCCTCCCCCAAAAAACCAACCCATAACAACAGATCTCTTCCTATATCCTACCATCTTTCTATCTGATCTCACGCTCCATTTAAACTACCTCTTTCCACCATAGCCTGCATCTATCTTCTGTCTTTTCTTGACTTTCAGGGTGTCTTTCATCTGACATATCCTTACTATGCCCATTTCCTAAAACTGTACTCCTTTGAGACTCAGACATGTGGCATGAGTTTCAGCATATTAGCCCTTCACTTCATTCACTCAATTGTTTTCAAATGCTAAATGAGTATGTAATTTGTGTCAGTGCAAATTAATTGGTACTCTTTGGGGTTCAGATAACAGAAACTCAAACCCCTTCAAGAAATAATTTAGATCATGTGGTCACATTGCAATGAGAAAGAGTGACAAGTTATTTACACACATCTATGTTTCTGGCTTATTCATCACCCCAGAAGACTTGAATTTCAAAAAACAACCCATAATATTTTTAAAATATTTATTTATTTGAGAGAGACAGAGAGAGAGAGTGTGTGTGTGTGCATGAGTCAGGGAAGGGGCAAAGGGAGAGAAACCCAAGCAGACTCCCCATTAAGTGTAGAGCCCGACTCAGGGTTCAATCTCACAAACCCTGAGATCATAACCTGAGCTAAAACCAAGCATTGAATGCTCAACCAACTGAGCCACTCAGGTCCCCCCAAAAGCAGAATTATTTTTTAAAAATATGTTAATTAAATATTTTTCTGTAAAGGTACTCAAGTGTCTCAAAGAGCCCAGTAACAAGATCACTGTTTTAGCAAAACCTGGATCCTAGGACAAAAACACCATCACGTTTCTTCTTATTGTTATTGCACTTCATTCACTGTGTGATCTATCTTCAAAATCACGTAGTCAGAATGAGTTGCTGTTTTCATCCATTCCAGATATCCAGGAAAGTATCTTTTGGTTCAGCCCGGATTATTTGCTGATCTTCGAGCCAGGTGTTGGAGCAACTAATTGAAAACAGCCTGGTAGGGAAAGTGGCTACTCACTGGAAAAAGGGAGCTTTGGGCACATAATATCATAGGCGCCCACTCCAGAGGTTTATAAAGGTGAAGAGGACCAAATCCTGGTTCATAGAGGTCACGATAGGATGGCAGATAAGGTGCTTCTCTCTGGCCACATTTAAAGCCATTTTCAAATCCAATAAGACATTTCATTTAATCTTAACATTTTCAGGGGTCTTTTTACATTAATTTGTGACTTTATATTTTAAATACTAATCCTAATTTTAGCATTTTTGGATAGGTACATTTAAAGTGAATCTCTTAACAGCCATACTTGTGGGGAAACATTAATACCAAATCAATCTTTAATATATTTTTCCAGTAATTGAGTAGCTTGGCATGCTTGCACTCCTCCGATCTAAACTTAGTTTTCTGTGAGTCTTCTGAACAAATCTGTTTCCTGGGATGGCTCCAATTAAATTTTCCGGAGCACTGTGGATGTCACTGTCCAGGTAAGGGGAAGGTTTGAAACAGACTTAGAATTCTAGGGGGTAACAAAGCCGGCAGTGCCTCTCACAATATCTACCTCCCTTCCTCTGTTACACCTGGGCGGCTTTATTTACCTGGCAGGGTCCCTCCCTGCCAAAAACCTATGTAGCACACTTACTCCTCTAATTACTATAGCACAGAGAATCTTCTCAGAGAAACTTGGAGAGGGGTCCTCACATTAAAAGCCAAATGGGGAGAAGAGTGAGTGACTACCCAACATTTGTTGAGTAGGGATTTGTAAGCCGTAGTGTCCAGAAGACTGAGCATGACCTGAGGCAGCCCCGGAGAGAGCACTGGGCATAGTGTCAAAAGATCTAGGAAAATTGTAGTAATAACAACTGGGTGATGTTTTCAGACTCCTTTCAACATTTTCTATGTTTCAGAGAAGGATGAAGTGGGATGAAAAGCATAGCAACTATAAGATTTATAAGGACTTCCCAATTTCCCTTTTAGGTCATTAAATAGTTCAGTGATACTCTTTTATTAAAACAATTTACTAATGGCCTTTTATAGACAAGTTCACTCAGAAGTGACTTCTCTTTATTTAGGACCTCTCACTGCATTACGTTCTGTCCTGGTCTTATTGATCATCACTTCCAGACAATATAAATGGTTACCTGTCCGAATTAATTTGAAGTTTCCTAATCTTTTAATATTTTCACAGAGTATCTGAATACTTTCTTTTCATAGGAAAAGGAATGCAAGAATTTAAATACTATAAAAATGTGCTATATTTACTAAAAACATAAATAAATTGAGATCCTTGAAAAGTTAAAAGAATTTAAATTTCAAGGGTTTCCATGTGGCTATAATACTTGAGGAAACAGAATCAGGTATTTCTTTTTTAAGATGCAACATCAAGGAAGAAAGTTTTCAGAAGAAAATAATAGAAAGAATACTGTTGATCTCTAATTTTTATTGTTGTTACTGACAATGAAAGGATTCATTCATAAATTGCCCTTAACTTTTCTCCTAAGTATCATACTTACTTCTTTAATTCAGTGTTTATAATTTTTTATTTACTTTTGCTTATGTCATACATTAACATGCATGTAGATACACTTCTTTGTGATATTTACAGATTTGTTTTTTTATATCTTCAAAAACTCTTACACTGATAGTATCATTTTAAGGAATACAGAAGGGTCCAGTGTTTTTGTCTGGTTTTCATTTGTTACCAACTCCATGATTTTATTCTTTTCTTCAGTTCAATTATGTGCCATTTAAAACTGAAGAACTTTTCTCTGAGATCAGCTGGAAGCTTTTAAAGTAGTATGAGTGTAGGACCTTGATGGTAAAGATTGCTCAGACCAACTTGTCTTAGCTTTGAAGGCTCTAACCTATTCTGAGAGGTTTGACAGTTTCTATTTTCTTCTATCACACTGCCTGACATGTGACTGAAAATGATCTATTCACAAAACGATTGTCATTTCAATCTTGCATCATGAATATAACCTGGTAAAGTGCATGTTAAGGGACAATTAAAAAATTAACTTCCAATTAAAATTTATCTCCACACAAATGCCCCGTCTTGCCGCCGTCGTATAGGTGATCGGCTAACCAGATACCTGTGTACAACCCTAGGCTTTGGGCGCTGGCAACATCAACTCCTCACTCCTCAGTGTTGGTTCTTGATATCTATGGAAAGATTTATCTTCATTTCACAGATTTGAAACACTAAAAAAAATGCATCGGAATCAAAAAACCTGCAAATACAGATTTTCAAAAAGAAAAAAGAAATCAAATAGATTTACCGTCTGATTTCTCAGATAAATAAACTGAGGCCCAGTAGACACAAAGAGGTTATTAGTTGCCGAGAAGAAAACACAGCAAGGTAGGGGTGGCACCTACAACAGCAACAGCTTCTTCCCCTTCTCAGCTGGGTATTCTTTCTATCATGACCATCTGCTGTGCGTGTAAGAGCAAATGTGCCAAATGAAGAAACGAGAAAAACAATCCAGAGCAAATATTCTAGGCATTCATCTCTTCAATATTGGGGTGGGATGGGGCTGATCTCAGAGGTAAAGTAATGGGAGTTGAAATGAACTGTGTTAGATAGTCCACCAGGGGGAAAAAAAAAAAAGTTAAATTTTGTCAATCAGTAATTCCAGAAAAAGGACACATTGAGATTTCTTCGAGATTCATCAGGTTCCAAGGTTTAAGAGGAAGAAGGATTATATTCCATAGCCACTATCGAATCTATACAATAAAAGTTTTAGCAATAACCAAATCCCATTTAACATCTATTCAATTGCCAAACTTCAACAATTAACACCTAATTGGTAAAGACGCTCTATTAAAAATAGCCCACATCGTGGCAAGCAATCTGGCTTACAAAATCAAAAATATCTTGACCCAGTGAATTAAATTCTAGGAAAGGTTACTAAAAATAATTGCAAAAGAAGTAATATAATACACACATTAAATTTTACTTTGCATTTGATTATAATCATGAAAAATAGAAATGGCTAAAATGCCTCAGAGTAGATTATTTCCTAAATGAGTTACTATTTGTCTTTAAAAGAGAAAATAATGTAGCCACTCAGTATGGTAATTGTGAAGTAAAGAAAACCATAAACAATTCTTTTTGTATAACGGTAAGCCAAAAAAGCACAATGCAAAATTATCACGTTGTCTTGTTTTAATTAATTAATTAATTAACTTGAGAGAGAGAGGACATGAGCAGGGAGAGGGGCAGAGGGAGAGGGAGAGAATCTCACGCTGACCCCACACTATGTGCAGACCCCCCTGTGGGCTTGAGATCAGGACCTGAGCCAAAACCAAGAGTCAGATGCCCAACTGACTGTGCCACCTAGGTGCCCCTGTAATTATCATGGCTTTATATGTGTTTTTATGTTGAGAAACTGGGAGAAATATTTATAAATGCGAACACCGACTCTAAGATCTGAGGATTACAAGTCAATATCCCTTCTCTCTTTCTCTCTCACTGCCTTTACATTTCTCACAATGTTAGTAACTACAGTCTAAATCCCTTGATCCATTCCCACTCGAGGAGTTTAGCCCAGGTTCCAAAGACTTCCCCTCGTATCCTGGGAAATATCCTGAGTGCCACACAAGTCCTCTGCAAAGCATGCTCAGGCATTTTATTCCATTTTGTTTTCCCTCAGTGACCTTGGCTGCCCACAAAAGAATCAGAGAACCATCCTTGACCTTGCTGCTGCAGTCCTGTACCTTTCCAAGAGAACTCTGACTCTCCTAAAAACAAATTGCTTTTCGGCTAGAAAGGCCCGAGACTCTTCGGTAGCAAAGTGGGGCCTTCATCTCCTGTGGTACAGAGATCCTCTGGGTTCTGTGCAAATATTGAAAGACTTTTAGAAATCTTTCCTCTGGACTATTTCACTCTTTCCCATTCTAGCTTGTGGATTGTCCTCCTGGGCATTCTCTTTCCTTTATATGTTCTTCTATTCTCCATCTCAAAATGCACAAGGGGCAGGAACCAGCACATTTTTGTTCCCGGACTATCTCTACAGTCTATGGGAGAATCAGGAATTTGATAGATGCTCAACGAATGATTGTTGAAGAATGAATGAATGAATGAATGAATGAATGAATGAATATAGATATAGTAGCTGCCAGCCTTCCCGGATGTCAGTCACAATCAAGATTAATGAGTGAGTGAAGACCCCACCAGATCCAGGGGCGTGCCATTTCACTCTTGCATGGCTGGCATTTGCCATGTGAAGAAGGTCATACCTTTAGGTGGCCCATTCAGACCTACTTTTAATCACACAAGGCAACTCAATCCACAAAGCTCTGGAACACTCCTAGCCTCCTCTCTGCTCCTTCATCGTTTTAAGAAGCTGGTGGTTTCCTGTTACATGAGAGCCTTGTATTCTACTCCTCTACTATAGGAAAGGTCTCCTGGGTCCTCACCTTGCCAAGCTCTATCACATCTGCGGTTTGTCACACACTGTTTACACTTCTTATAGAAGACCCTCATCTAGCACCTAGAACATTGTAGACATTTGATAAAAGAAAAATAATAAGTCAGCTATAAACCTGTTGTTTGGAAAGGAAAACTATAATTTCATGATCCTTTTCTTACATTTAGGACAGTCTTATGAAAATAGGGCTTCCATCTCTTCTACAAAAACATTTCAACATCTTAATTCATGAGAAAAATTCAAAACTATATTTTCTAGTTATCTTCCCCTTATCTTTAGAAAGATTTAAACACTCTTAGGGAAAAAAATAAATTAAAAAAAGTTATTTAAACACAACCTGTTTTATCTTATAATTATTGTTGGTATAGTCATAGTTCCTCCTTTCCATGTTTTCTTTTACATTAAAAAAGCCCTCACAGGGACGGCTGGGTGGCTCAGCAGTTTGAACACCTGCCTTCGGCTCAGGGCATGATCCTGGGCCCTGGGATCGAGTCCCACCCACATCGAGCTCCCTGCAGGGAGCCTGCTTCTCCCTTTGCCTGTGTCTCAGCATCTCTCTCTCTGTTTCTCATTAATAAATAAATATTTTTTTAAAAAGCCCTTGGAAATAAACTATTGCATTTGCTCTTTTATTTTTATTCATTTATTAATCCATTTAGGTAGTAAATAATTATTGAACACTTAATGAATCCTGGGCACTGTATTAGCAACTGGGGATTCAAAGTGGATCAGATAGATGTGTCAATGAAGACAGGGCAAGGGCAGTGTCAGGAAGCAAACCTGTAAAGTTACATACGTAAATGTGTCATCACAGTCGATTAAGCCTGATGGAAGAAAAGTTCAGGTTGTGGTGAAACGCTAAGGAAGGTGTCGGTACAGCCACACACTTTCAGCTGAAACTTGAATGATCGTAAGGAGTGATCAAGATGGAGAGTACGGTTAAAGCTCCCTATACATAAAGAATGGAATATACAATACCCCGGAAGTCGAAATAAGTTGGTCCAGTTTGAGAAAGAGAGGGAGACCCAGCATAGAGTAAGAGACAGCAGAGTGACTGGAAGTGATGCCGGCAGGAAAAACAGACTTCAGATTATTTAGAGCCATGCCAACTAAACTCATGATTTTAAATGTCATTGTCAAATGAATGAGAAGACATAAATGCTTTTAAGCAAGCAAATGATGTCATCAGATTTGCTTTTTAGAAATGGTTCCTTTAGCTACTGTAGGAAGAATAGGGTAGAAGAAGGGTCAAGAGCCAGACATTGGTGCCCACCTAGAAATCCATTGTAGAAACTCCCCTGGTAGATGATTTTACATGAGGATGGAGAGAAAGGAAAAAGTTTTATTTTTATTTTGGAGGCAGAACATCTGATACTGGCAAACTAAGAAGTAGTAATCTCATCTCAAAGAGAATGAAATTGGTCCTCAAAAAAATATATATATATTGTAAGGGTTCATAAATCTGAGCATTTACCATTTGGCGGGCCTTTTAGTTAAAATTAAATTTATATTTTCAAAATTCCTTTAAGAGAAATAGCTGACTCAATAGTACAATTCACCAGATACTTGTAACTCTACCAAGGACATATTTGGGGCACTTCCCTCTTGATGCTAGGGTTTGGTCCTGTGCTTTGCTTCGGCCAAAGTAATAGAGCATGAATGCCACCTGCCACTTCTGTGTTGAAGCTTTCAGAGAAAGTACATTATTTATCCTTTTTTATTCTCTTCTAATAAATCTAGATGGAAGCTATTTCATCATTCTGGCTCTACAAATGAAGAGAACATGAAACAGCATCCCAGCCAACCTAGGATAAGCATATAGTAGGAATAAGTGATTAGCATATGTTATTCTAAGCCACTGAGAGAATTTTATAGTTTGTTACTATAGCAAAACTAATACTCTGATGGTTTATATTTTATATGTGTATATAAAATATATATAAATATATATTCTCACCTCATGTTTTACAAATTGAGGGCTCAAAATGGGCTCAATAAATCACAAGGCAGGAAATAGCAACAAACTCTATCAGACACCAGATACAAGGCTTTTCCAACCATGACTACAAGAGTTTTCAAATATTGCAAATATAAGAATCCAGAGATGAACACAATGAACACACAAAGACCTAGATGTCAGATGTCAACCACATGAGTTGGAAGAAGATGAAAATCACATGAGCTGATGGCAAACGACTGAACTTTTTCAACACTTTGAGACGCCAGTACCTGGGTTGCACGTAAGTGAAAAGGGAGAAAGAAAATGCAGGTACTGAACAGGAACAAGGCATTATAATATCTATGTTAAACCTGGTTGTACTGAATGATTTTTAAGGCTTGGTATGCATTTGAAGATTGGACGATGTAACAAAAATGTCAGAGTGCAAATATATAAAATTTGAGATAGAGACAATCAGATGAAGAAGTTTGTTTGGGTTTTGTTTTTTGTATTTTAGGGCTTTCCTGTGGATTTCTTTCTTTTTCTTTTCTTTTCTTTTTTTTTTTTTTTTTTTTTTGTCAAGGGAGATACAGAAAGGTGCACATAATAATGGGTTCTAGGAATAATAGCCATTGGAGTCTTCAAAATTACTCTAAGACTTGTCAAAACAATTCCATCATTTCAGAAAGGAATTCTACAACATATGTCAGTGTCAGCTGTGTGACAGTAAAGTATCCAGTTTCAGTTTAAAAGTGGGTTTTAGTGGCTCCTGCTTGCCCCCCTTGGGTCTCCTTTCCTTAAGAGTGGTTGTTAGAGAAGATCAACATATGGCAAATTTGGCAGTAAAACATCATTAGTGAAAAACACCCACAACTGCAGAAAGTTGAAAGAATTTTGAAAATTATGAAGCTTGAGGGCTCTGATGGTATATGCGGTTTAGAAATGTTATTATTTTTCTCTACCTCTGGGGGAGGTTTGCTGGTTATGTCCTCAGCATTCTTTCTCTCATTGACCTAACGATGGCTCCCTACAGCAATGGGTTCAGAGTGAACCTGTGACATACAATCATCTGATTTCCAAATGTGAGCAGGTGAGATTGGAATTCCTCTAGCCATTTTTACACAATGAAAACTGGAAAACTGGGACTGGAAAACTAGTTAAGTGGAACATAGAGAGAAACTGGACTTGACAGTGTTATAAGAACTCCTGCACCAAGTCACATCCTTGACCTCGGCTTGTCTGCTATATGAGCCAATAAAAATCCTGTTTTCCTTTAAGCTTATTTGGGTGAATTTGTTGATATTGTTGGTGGTGTTGTAGTATTTTTTGGGTCACTATGTGTAAAAGAGTCATAACTGATGATGCACCCTCAAAGTTGATTACCTCTTAGAACAGTATCTTATGGTTTGCCTATTCAAAATCCAAACTATCGAGGGAAGTATATTTATTCTATAAACATTTTTTGAATTTCTTCCTGCTTAAGGGAATAAGGGAATGGAGTTCATGAAAACTGCACACAGACCTAGCCCCCAAGAAAGTCCTCATTTATCTGGAAAAGGGAAATACATAAGTAATAGCAATACAAGACAAAAAAAGGGCAAAGGTAATACAATCCAGAAGAGCAAAGAGGTAAGGCAACTCAGTGAACTTGTGGGCACTAAAGTTGTCTTGAGAGAACTGATGCCTTGGCTCCGTCCCTGGGGTCAAAAATCTGCTCTTGTGTGGGACTACAACCTGAGGACCTGCCCTATCATTTCAGCATATACAATATCAGCTTCCTGAATGTTGCAAGAGGGATATTTTCTTCTGCCGGGATCCCAGGTTCCCAGGATTTCTTCACTTCCCATTCCAAGTGTTTACTGCCCACTTCAGAACTCTATCCCGAAGCTCCAGCTTCTGGAGGCTGCTTTCCCACGTCATCACAATCTCTCTCCTAGGATGGCACATTATCGTAGATCTTCTTTTCTATTTTTACAGAGTTCCTTGAACACTCTGTTCTTTCTCTCTTCTGGATCACGTGACCCATCATCCCTGTCCCTGGAGTATGATTTATAGCCCTACACAAGGCTACAGCAGAGCCAAGGCCAAGACAGGGCACCTTTGGGACCTCTGTGGACGTTTCAAGGTCTCTTAAAGGTGATATTCTAAAGAATAAATGAGAAACCCAATGCTTTTAGAAAAAAAAATTCAGGCTGGGAAAAATGAATTAAAACCAAATGTTTAAAAGTATTCTTTATAGTTATGAGATTTTGTTTCTGTAAACAGTATGTGTTATCTGCTAAAAGCTTATAAATACATATATATGTCTCTCTCTATATATATACACATCAAAAAATAGAATAAAAAAGAATAAAGCTAGGAAATATAATTTTCTTTTAATAAATATTTCTAAAATTCATTAGGTTTTAAATCAACTGTTTGATTTTACTTGATAAATTAAACATTTTAAAAATAATTAAACATATGTGAACACATGTGCTTTCACCAAAATTGTTATTAAGAATGAAAATAGTATTTAACAATTACTGATGTAAATATACTTATATTAATATTCCATTGAGATCAAAACATAAAATCATATTTTTAAAGTATATTTCATTTTATCACTTCTCTTAATTTTGCAGTAGGTTTATATTGTATTTTATTTATGTTTTAGATAGGTAGATACATATATTATTATTAAATAGGTAGATGTTTTAGATAGGTAGATAGATATGATAGATATGATAGATATGTTTTATGATGTTTTATGTTTTAGATAGGTAGATACATATATTATTATTAAATAATAAATATGGAGGTTAGCATTTAAAGATATCTTACTGTTCAGTGTGTGATTAAAAAGTAAAAGACTAAGACCACTGTGTTAGACTATAAGATCCATGAAGGCAAAATCTTTTATGACTTATTCATTGTTTCATTTCTAGAGCTTAGGAGCATAGCTGGCACATTCTGGGCACCTAATAAATATTTAGTAAATGAGTAGATAAATGGAAGAAATCATTATTTTAGGTAATATTATTTTCTAATGTTATTATAAACATTACCTGGAAAATATTATTTTTCCAAAATCACTATTTTCTAGGTAATACTTTGATGCTTAGCACTTGTATTATATTTTTGTTGGTTTGCGTGCTTATACCACCACCTAGACACTTATCTTTTGTTACTTTTGAGCACCAAAAGTTATTTGATAAATGGATAAATGAACAGCTAAATGTAGAAGCACAGTGTGTTTATGCTCACATTTCCTATACAACAGAGCATCACTTTAAAATAAACACCTTTGTTGCCTACTGCAAAATGCCAGAGATGTGATTTCTCTGTTGCATTTTAGCCATGCAGAGCTGTTAGATTTTCTGATTAGTTTTGTATCAAAAGGTTTGAATTTGGAAAGTTTAGCAATTTGAGAGAAACTCATCACCAGAATTTGTTGAAGGGCAGAAGGAGATTTTAATCTAGCAAAAAAAAAAAAAAGTAGTAATTTATGATGTATACTTCACTGCAGTGCTCCAGAATTTCAATCAGATTATTGGAAGTAGATATAACAAATACTTCTGGAATCCAGGGGATAAACAACAAGGCTGAGGTATTGGGTCCATTTGGTAATGGAGAATATTTGAGTAAGATGTATGGCATAGTTTTTTATTATTTATTTGCAGTGGCTCAGAGGCAAATGTACAATTCAAAGTTAGTTTTTAATGTGAAGCATTAAATTAAAAGCCTCCCCGGGGGACTTTAAATGGACGTCTAAGAGAATAGTAACTCTCAGATCTTTTATGATGATTCTGCTTGTTTTTAAATCATTTTAGATGGCATGGAACTTTTGTAAGGCATTTTCTATTGCTCATACAGCTTGGATAGACACTTAGTAATGTGAATTGTATTACAGATAGTCCCTGACTTAGGATGGTTCAACTTAGAATTTTTCAAATTTATGATGGTGAGAAAGTGATATGCATTCAGTAGAAACCATACTTCAAAATTCTGAATTTTGATCTTTTTCCAGGCTCATGATATGTGCTATGATCATTTCCTATAATGCTGGTCAGCTGCAGGAAGCCACAGCTCCCAGTCACCTTATCATGAGGTTAAACAACTGAAACAACTACAACCATTCTACATCCATGCATCCAGTCTGTTTTTCACTGTCAGGACAGTAATCAGTAAGTTGCATGAGGTACTTAACACTTTATTGTAAAGCGGGCTTTGTATTCTCACTAAGATACTAGCCAATAGGATCCAATAGTACATTAAAAGGGTTGTTCACCACGACCAAGTGGGAATTTTTCCTGGGCTGCAAAGATGCTTCAACATTTCACAAATTAATCAGTGTGATACATTACATTAATAAATGAAAGGACAAGAGCCATATGATCCTCTCAATTGATGCAGAAAAGGCATTTGACAAAATACAGCATCCTTTCTTGATTAAAACTCTTCAGTGTAGGGATAGAGGGAACATTCCTCAATATCATAAAAGCCATCTACGAAAAGCCCACAGTGAGTATCATTCTCTTTTTTTACATTTTTTAATTTAAATTCAATTAGCCAACATATAGTATAAACCCAGTGCTCATCCCAACAAGTGCTCTCCTCAGTGCCCATCACCACATCCCCCAGCCACCTCCCCTTCTGCAACCCTTTGTTTGTTTCCCAGAGTTAAGAGTCTCTCATGGTTTGTCTCCCTCTCTAATTTTTCCCCCGAATATCATTCTCAATGGGGAAAAAACAGAGAGTTTTTCCCCTAACGTCAGGAACATGACAGGGATGCCCACTTTCATCACTGTTGTTCAACATAGTACTAGAAGTTCCAGTCTCGACAATCAGACAACACAAGGAAATAAAAGGCATTCAAATTGACAAAGAAGTCAAACTCTCACTCTCCGTAGATGACATGATACTGTATGGGGAAAACCCAAGATTCCACCCCAAAATTGCTAGACTCATACAGCAATTCAGCAACATGGCAGGATATAAAACCAATGCACAGAAATCAGTTGCATTTCTGCATACTAACAATGAGGCTGAAGAAAGAGAAATTAAGCAATCAATTCCATTTACAATTGCACCTAAAACGAAGAGACCTAGGAATGTACCTAACCAAAGTGGTAAAGAATCTATACTATGAAAGCTACAGAACACTTATGAAAGAAATTGAGAAATACGCAAAGAAATGGAAAAACATTCCATGCTCATGGATTGGAAGAATAAATGTTGTGAAAATGTCTACGCTACCCAGGGCAATCTACATATTCAATGCAATCCCTATCAAAATACCATGGCAATTTTTCACAGAACTGAAACAAATGATCCTAAAATTTGTATGGAAGCAGAAAGGACCTCAAATAACCAGAGGAATGTTGAAAAAGAAAACCAGTGCTGGGGGCATCACAATGCCAGACTTCAGGCTGCATTACAAAACTATAATCATCAAGACAGTGTGGTCCTGTCACAAAAACAGACACATAGATCAATGGGACAGAATAGAGAACCCAGAAATGGACCCTCAAGTTCTATGGCCAACTAATCTTTGACAAAGCAGGAAAAAATAATTAATGGAAAAGGGCAGTTTCTTCAATAAATGGTGCTGGGAAAATTGCACAGCCACATGCAGAATAATGAAACTAGACCATTGTCTTTCACCAGACACAAAGATAAACTCAAAATGGATGAAAGACCTAAATGTAAGACAAGAATCCATCAAAATCATAGAGAAGAACACAGGCAACACCCTTTTTGAACTTGGCCACAGCAACTTCTTGCTTACATACATCTCCAAAGCCAAGGGAAACAAAAGCAAAAATGAACTATCAGGACTTTACCAAGATAAAAAGCTTCTGCTCAGCAAAAGAAACAGTCAACAAAACTAAAAGTCCACCTATGGAATGGGAGGAGATATTTGCAATCAACATATCAGATAAAGGGGTAGTATCCAAGATACATATCAAACTTAACACCCAGAAAACAAATAATCCAGTAAAAAAATGGGCAGAAGACATGAACAGACATTTCACCAAAGAAGACCTACACGTAGCCAACAAGCACATGAGAAAATGCTCCGCATCACTGGTCATCAGGGACATACAAATCAAAACCACAATGAGATCCCACCTCACATCAGAGAGAATGGAAACAGGAAACAAGAAATGTTGGAGAGGAGATGGAGAGAGGGGAACCCTCTTGCACTGTTGGTGGGAATGTGACCTGGTGCAGCCACTCTGGAAAACCGCGTGGAGGTTCCTCAAAGAGTTAAAAATAAAGCTGCCTTACATAATTGCACTATTGCACTGCTGGGGACTTACCCCAATGTAGTGGGGTCACTACCCACACATAGTGATACAAAGGGACACCTGCACCCCAATGTTTCTAGCAGCAATGTCCACAATAGCCAAACTGTGGAAGGAGCCTCAGTGTCCATGGACAGAAGAATAAATAAGATGTGGTCTATATACACAGTGAAATATTATTCAACCATCAGAAAGGATGAATACTTACCATTTACATCAATGTGGATGGAACTGGATGGCATTCTGCTGAGTGACATAAGTCAATCAGAGAAAGACAATTATCATATGATTTAACTCCTATGTGGAATATAAGAAACAGAGCAGAGGATCATGAGGGAAGGGGGGAAAGAGGGGAAGAAATGAGAAGTCATCAGAGAGTGAGAAAAATCACAAGAAACTCTTAACTATAGGAAACAAACTGAGGGTTGCTGGAGGGGAGGTGGGGGGGATGAGGAGATTGGGTGATGGGCACTAAGGAGGGCACATGATGTGATGATCACGAATAAGTTATTGAGCACTACATCTGAAACTAATGATATTATATATTGGCTAATAAAATTTAAATACAAATAAAACAGACTCCGTGTTAGATGATTTGCTCAACTGTGGACTGATTTAAGTGTTCTGAGCACATGTAAGGTAGGCGAGGCAAAGCCTAGGTTAGATGTACTAAGCATATTGTAGACATGGTATTTTCAACTTATGATGGATTTTTCATCGTAAGTTGAGAAAGATCTAGACTAGATTTAAAACAAAGTCATGAGATGCATGCTATGAAGAATTAGCAATAGAAATCATTTAAAATAACTGATGTTCTACTTTAGGATTATTGTTATGTTGGGACACCTGGGCGGCTCAGTGGTTGAGCATCTGCCTTTGGCTCAGAGCATCATCCCGCGGTCCTGGAATTTAGTCCTGCATTGGGCTCTTCACAGGGAACCTGATTCTCCCTCTGCCTGTGTCTCTGCCTCTCTCTCTCTCATGAATAAATAAATAAAATATTAAAAAAAGGATTATTGTTATATTGAGCACAGCAAAAAATAAGTTCTTCAATACACTTAAGGGGTTTCATATTCGGACTCTGTATGCTGTTGAGGGTAGAGAGCTTATTTCCTCTCCTGAGTATGCAGGAAAGATTGTCCCTAACCATTTCTATCCTACTGTGCCATTTGTTTCTCCTTCCCAAAGAGAAAATAAATCACCCTGTTGGCGGATAGTCACTCTTCACCTTTGTCCCTTGGGTAGAGATCGTCCCAAATACCAAAGGCAGGGGATTTGTTTTATAGCTATGTTCTATCCTCCCCAACAACTGAGAAGCAGAGATTCTGGGCTTTCTACTCTGCATCCCACAGATTTCAAAGTCTACATTAGTGTGTGTGTGTGTGTGTGTGTGTGTGTTGGAGGGGGTATGAGGTGGAGTGTTCAGGTGATAATCAAAGTGAAAGAAATATGAAAATGCCCAACGTTGAGTTTATAACCTAAATCTTCGAACCCAGCATGTACCGGATACAATGCTGGTATGTAAGTACCCATCTGAATGCATCCTTCACCCATATTAGTTGCTGTTATTGTTGTCATCAAATGTTTTAGTTGTTGCCTAATTCAGTGAGAAAAAAGTGCCGCTTATTGATTACGCCAAATTCTTTCGGACTTTCTTAACTTTACCCCACACAATTTCTCTTCTGCAGCTAAACCAAATTATTTGCACTGTCCATATATTTCATTTTTTCCCAACCATGTTCTTGTGCATGGGTTGCCATCCCATGCTCTTTTCTGACGAGTGGAAAACAATTATTTATCTCTCAGGACTTTATGCATATTTGCTTTAGGACAGGAGTCCAGATCCGGTGGCCCACTTTTTCTTGAAATAAAGGATGCTAGATAAACTTGAACCTCAATTTCTAGAAGACTACGTTCTGTAAACTATATCCCACAGGCCAACCCTGACCCATTACATCTTGTATAAATAGTTATTAGAACATAGCCCCAACCTTTTAGTTATGTATTATCCATGGCTTTTACAGTACAAAATCAGGGTCGAGTAGTTGTAACAGAGACCATATGGCCCACAAAGCCTATAGTGTTTACTCTCTAGCTCCTTACAAAAAAAAAAAAAAAAAAGAAAAGAAAAGGTTGCCAATCCCTACTTGAGGCGACAATTGGCTAAAATCAGATAGCAAATATTTCCCTTATATGGAGGCAGTGTTTTCTAACTTAGCACAAGCCCTATCAGTATCTTCGGTATTGCACTCTGAGTATTTCAACCATTTATGTTTCCAGCATGGCTCCTATTGACATTTGATCATATGAAATTCTTTTTAAAGAAGATTTACTTGAGGATCACATCAGGGAGGGATGGAGATAATTCTAGAATATTTGTTTAGTTTTCTTAATCATTTAGATTTCATATTTCTTTTACATTGAGCTTACTTATAATAGTTCCTGTGAAATCCTTATCTGCTAATGATAATGCCAGGATAACCGTAGGCTTAGCCTTATTGATTATTTTCTTATGAAATGAGGTTTTTCTTATTTCTTTATGTATTCAGTAATTTGGGACTGCATCCTTATCATTGTGAAAAGTATTTGGTAGAGGCCTCTAAAGACTAACTTGTATGTGTTTTAGTAGACAATTTGGATTAAATCAAAACTCACAAATTTATATTTTCTGCAGGAGGGGGGTAGTTAAAATTTTAGTTAACTTATTTTAAATTCACTTTAGGGGTCATCCAGACGTTTATCTTTATTTTATTTATCCAACTTTTGGCCACTGAGCAAGTTGTACACTTAGATATGTTGTGGGTATTAAAGGCCATAAAAATGCAAAACTCCTTAAGTGCTATTCTCTTTTTCTGAAGTGCCATCTCTGTTTCATTTTATTCTGCTTTTATTTGCTCTACAATGCCTTCCCTGGTTTGACATCATTTGTTTTGTCCGGAGTTTACTGTCATTCAATGAAAGATTGGTTTTGATTGGAGCCATTTGTATATTACCATGAATACAATCACCAAATAATCATTTTTGGGTTTTCTCTCTCTCTCTCTCTCTCTGGGAGGCCCTGTGTTATAATTTTCTACAGACACCATCTTCTTTAATCTTCACAATCACAGCTAAGTTTTACTGTATCCAATTACAGATCTAGTAACTGAAGATCAGAGAGAGAAAGACACTGGCCAAAGTTTCATAGAACATGGGATGCAGATGAGTGCCTGGGTGGTTCAGCTGCTTTAAAGTCCAATTCTTGGTTTCTGCTCAGGTCAGGATCTCACGGGTTATGAATCTGAGCCCCACCTTAGGCTCTGGACTCAGCGAGGTGTCAACTTGAAGATTCTATTCCATTGTTCCTCTTCCGACTTGCGTTTCTCCCTCTATCTCCAAAATAAATAAATAAATCTTAAAGCAAAAGAAAATAAGACCAGACCAACAGATTATAGGATGCAGAAACAGGACTCAAACCTAGAGCTGGCTGGGTTGTGTAGCCATGCTGCTTTCATTGTACCACCTGGCAGTCTATTGCTTAACAGCTTCTACCATTTCTGGGGTAACAAAGCTCCATCGATTTGGTGCTCTGCTCTGATGTTATGGCAAATTATTGATAAACAACAACAAAACCAAAAATAACAGAAACAAAAGTAATAGTAAGTTCCCTGATTGGCTTCTCTTTTTTATGACTTTATCGTATTACATTTATGCTTTCCCTCACACATCTTCAGATCACCTTTACTTGATAAGGGTGGTATATAAGATTCATATTTCCACTGAACCGTTTTCCCACTGCTTATCCAAATCTAATTGCTAAGAGTATGAAATGCCTACCTTTATTCTTAGGCATTAAATGTTAAACCTCCCAAAATATGGTGAGAATGAGTCAGCCGTAGAGATGTTGTCACTAATTTGTATTTTCCATTAGCAAAGAGTCCATGTATTTCTACTAGATGAGAAGAATGGACCAAGGCAGATTTTTCCCTACACTTATTCTATGTTATGGTAGTTTATGTACTGCTTGCCTACCAAACTTCCCCAATTTTCTTGACTGTCATACAGATCCACTGCACAGGGACAGCAATGCGACCCCAGATGGACCAGGTATGTACTTGTAGGAATTGGAGCTGGAATAAACACTCACAGAGATTGGATACATGGAACAGAGCAATTGAAGAAGTAACTGTAGAATTCAGAAATTTCCAGTATTGTCCTAATAACTTCTCTTCCTAAAAGTGTTTTTTTATTTATTTTTTTTTTAATTTTTTTTTTTTTACTTTATTTATGACAGGCACACAGTGAGAGAGAGAGAGGCAGAGACACAGGCAGAGGGAGAAGCAGGCTCCATGCACCGGGAGCCCGATGTGGGATTCGATCCCGGGTCTCCAGGATCGCGCCCCGGGCCAAAGGCAGGCGCCAAACCACTGCGCCACCCAGGGATCCCTAAAAGTGTTTTTTTAATAGCCACACTCTTGATTTTCTAAGTAACTTCAGTTTCTCCATATTAAGTTCCTCTTTATTCCTACGAGAAATTCCTTTTTGATTTCTTTATTACTAGTAACCAAAAGACCACATGGAATGACCTACAGACAAAACACACATGTTTGAAAAGGGAGGCCACTATAATTATTTAGATATTAAATAATGGGAGTTTAAAAATTTTTAAATTGCTTCACTTGCCTCAGTTCCCTAGGTTATGTTTTAAAGAAGAGAAGACTAGAACCAATAAAGGTGTTATTACTTGCCAGACTGAGCAAATAAAAATACAGAATGACCAATTAAATCTGAATTTCAGGTAAATGAAAACTGATATTTTAGTATATCCCGTGCATATATGGATATTATGCATGTGTACTGGAAGTACTCATTTTTGTTATCTGAAATTCAAATTTAATAAGGTGCCCTGAATTTTATTGGGAAGCTCTCTATTATCCAGGATAGCCCCACTGACCTTCCAAAACAACCTTCAACTTACTCCGGGGTAGGCAGGGATTGAATAATGCCTATCAACACATTGTGTGCCTATCAACACACAATAATGCTTCTCATGGAAACTCTGCTGATAAATAAAAACTGTATCCATGGAACCTTCATGGCAGAAGATGAAAAAAAAAAAAAACAACAGTGAAGGAACTCTGACTAGATGTCATCAAACTACTTTGTTATGCTTTTTTCTCCTTAAGAGTGAGGAGTAAAGTTTTCTTTGTCTCTGTATAGCGTGATGCTGCAAACAACCCTTCTGATAGAGTCCATATTTTCAATTATGGCTTTGCTATTAGAAATAGGATTATCTGTCAAGTTTTGTTATGGAGAAGGGGTAAGAAGGAAATCTCTGGAAAGGAATTATTTTAGTTTTTATACTTCACCTCCCTGCCACCATGAAAAAAAAAAAACATACAGAGGGTCATACACACAAATATACATGTGCACTTTTAGGGAATTTTCTCCAGTAAAAATGAGTAAATAGGAAGAAAGAGCCCAATTAATACATTCAGGTGGTTATAATGATAGAGATAAAAAAAAAGACAGGGATGAAATAAAAGGGAAGGACAGAAACAAGAGAATAACTGTGACAGTTGACATTTGAATTTTAAGAGTATGATATGGTGTAAGATTGGGTCAAGTGAAAAAAAAAAGATTGGGTCAAGTGTTAATTTGAAGACTGGGTTCAATAAAGTATTTACACATATCATGAATTTTAAGAGTATGATATGGTGTAAGATTGGGTCAAGTGAAAAAAAAAAGATTGGGTCAAGTGTTAATTTGAAGACTGGGTTCAATAAAGTATTTACACATATCATGGGAGAGGAATAGTTGTTTAGGAAACGATAGAAGACAAGATAACACTCACCATTCATTAGTTCCTTCTTTATAGATCTGTCTATGGCACATTATGTTATATGCTAAAGTTTCATGAGACATCTCAAGGGACTGGGGGTGTTAGTCTGAACCAATAATAAACTGGTATAACACTTACAGACAATATTTTCCTAGGTTAAAACCTCATTTTCTAACATTATGTGAAGAACGATTATAAGTGGGGTGCATCCAATTGTCGTAGGGAAAGAATGTTGCTAGGCTCTCGGAGGGAGGGAGCTCAATGAAGCTTTATATTTCCAATAAAGTTATCTGTATCCTTCCTGCCAGAAGAAACTCCAACATACGGGGTGATATATCACTACTGCAACTTTTCTTCAAGCACAGAAGTGCAAGGGGGTGGATGAACATTCTTCTGGACTAAATTCAACATTATGGTTCCTGCAAAATTGACCATAAGTAAGACACATGAAAAGTACCCGAGGCTGTAACATTGAGGAAGAATTTGCTGAGCAATGGCTGTAGATACTGCTTATGCAACTGGCATCTGCTTTAAAAATTGGGTAAAGATAAAAGCTACAGAAAATTGCAGAGTCTGAAGTTTATGATGGCAAGGAGTTGAATACATTGCCGACATCAGAGTCTCACTCCTAGGAGAGTAAAAAGTGAAAGATCTGAGAAAGCATCATCCCTTTGAAATCACAAATGGCTGAGATAATGGTAAAAAATGAAAGACAGTCAAGCCAAGTTTTAGTTCTTACCTTTAAAAATGGGGTGTCGAGAAATAAATTTGATATTTTGTGGTAGATGGGGCTGTCTTCTAAGATCAAGCATTTACCCACAACTCGCATGCCCAAGAACAAATTATTTGCTATCTCTGATCTTCAAAGTCTTTATCTGTAAAACAAAGATAAGCCTAGAATTACCATAAGGGTTAGATGACATAATGAATAAAAAGTAGGTGACAGATAAGTAGCTTCAGGAAACATTTTTTGTCTTCTTCAACCCATTCATGTTAGAGCTAAAATATAATTGTTTCAAGGTTGTGTTAATTGACTAGGGAATATACCCTACCCACTCTATAGATTGTGATTTACTAATTTCTATAAAAGACAATGAGATTGGAAATGCACTTCACCATTCCATGGGGAATGTAATAACTTCTGGATATTTGAAGAGTTGATCTTGAATAATGTTCTGATTTAGATTGCTTCCATGCTGTCCTTACATTTGATTGACAGGTAAGCTAGAAATACTAGTTCTTTGTGGTCACACTCATTTTTCAGTGGAAGTGAAGGCTATTTGGTAAAATCAAACATTGCCCATAAGTTTAGCACTTTGGAAGATACTTTTTTTTACCCCAATTTAGAAGCTTATGTAAGCTTTCCCTAGAAACAAAGCCTCCAAAAAGAATATATGACTTGGCTTAGTAGTTGGAACCAGGATTTGGGGCAATATCTGTTGTTTACTGATCATTTTTTTTTAATTCTGAAATTTTCTAAGGCTAGATTTCATTGTAACTTCTTCCCTGACTCCATGCCATTTTTTTAAAGATATTTATTTATTTATTTATTTATTTATTTATTTATTTATTTATTATTTAAGAGTGTGAGCTAGGGGACACTAGCAGAGGGAGAGGGAGAGAGTAAATCTCAAGCAGACTCCATGCTGAGTGTGGAGCCCGATACAGGTCTCAATCTCATAACCCTGAGATGATGACCGGAGCTAAAATAAAGAGTTGGATCTCAACCGACTAAGCCACTCAGATGGCTCCCTACCAATTTAATAGATAAATAAGTTGAAGCTAGACAGTTGAACATGGATGTACAATGAATAATACTCTAGCTAAGAATGCAGTAGGTCTTCTGGTCACCAGATAAAGGATGTCTTCCATTAGAGTGTGTTGTATTTCCTTTCCCCTCTGTAAAATTTGAGGAAAATTCTCTGTATTTCCTCTTTATTAGTAGCATTTTTATTATTTTAGTAAAAAGATTATTTCAATGCAGAGACTGTTTCTATGCTTGATGTTCTCTCAGAAGCCTCCAAGTGTCCATAATTTTTCTCTTGTGTCTCTGTGTGTGTGTATGTGTACACTACTCGTGAATAATATAGCTATATTTTAAGTAAAAACTTGTTTTCCTGTGTGTGTATTAGCCCATGCAACTTTATTCCTTATAAAGAGTCGTATCTGTGGCGCTGCAAAGTATTCCCAGGAAAATTTGTTTATAACCTTAAGAAGAGATCTGTAGTTACAAACTCATTTAGAAGCATTAATACCAACTCAGAGAGTTACCACTAATATGTTTGTCATTCCTAAACTACTTTGGAATATCCATCCAAGTGGATTTCAGTTTAAAGGATTTTGACAATCAGAAAATAGTTTGCTTAAACAAATTAGCAATTATAACAAAGAGAGAGTTCTTGTTTATAAAATTCAAGTTTTTATAGAAATTCAGTTTAATAAAGCATTTATATAAAATTTTAGTTCGAAAATAGAGTTCACAAGGATTTTCAGTTTGTTTTTTAATCTGTCTTATGAGGCAAGTAGGACATATGTTAGCATCTCCATGGAAGAGGAATCTGGGATTCAGATTAACTGAGTAATTTATCTAAAAGTACACAGGGAGAGGCTGTGGGAGGGTGTGGGGAGAAGAGTGTCAGAGATCAATCCTACCACCTTTCTAGATTTAGTAGTTGTTTTTTTTTTTTCCATTCTTATTCCTTTGACATCGGAGTACAGCGAGAGAAAAAAAAAGAGGAGGGGGGAGAAAGGCTTCATTTACAACACCAAGGACATAGTCAATGACTCAAGGAGCAGTTATAGTACCCCTGTGATACATAATTCAGAAAGAATCTTGTCATAAAAGTTAAGAAAAAGGGTAATTGATATGGCTGGAAGATCTTTCATGTCAGAGCAGAGAGACAATTTAATAGTGGGAGTTTGGACACTAACACTTTGACAGTATGGACATTTTCAATGAAAAGAAGAATTAAATAAAAACAGAACAAGGATTGCTTTTGAACTGAAATGTGTGAGAAAACTGAAGATGTGACAAGTCGCTTGCATGGGAGGATGAGATCCACAAGTTGCTTAGGGAGTGGAAAACCATACCGGTGATAGGACTGTTTCTCAGAGCTGACAGGAACCAAAAGTGTGACTGCAGGCATGATCAATTGTCACTTGACACGGGAAGTTGGGAACCAATGTAGCATTTTGGCAAAAGAAAAAAAAAAGAAAAGGAGAAAGAAAGAAAGAAAGAAAGAAAGAAAGAAAGAAAGAAAGAAAGAAAGAAGAAAGAAAGAAAGAAAGAAAGAAAGAAAGAAAGAAAGAAAGAAAGAAAGAAAGAAAGAAAGAAGAAAGAAAGAAAGAAGAGAGAGAAAGAGGCCCACAGAGGGACGTTAATTATAACCTCAGTAGACAGTGTGAGAAACTGGACAAACACGGTCTCTGGATCACACAGATCCAGGTTTCCACCCCAGCTCAATCACTTGCTAGACAGATGGGGCGGGACAAGTTTTAAGACTTAATTTCTGATGGAAATTGTAGCACCGACTTCACGAGGGTTGAGGTGGGGCTGCCTGAGACAAACTCCCATCTACATTCCTGTCACATGGATCCTGCTGGCAGCCATAAATGGTTGTTGCAATTTTTTATCCTAATCACCAACATCACCACCACCACCACCACCACAGCCACTGCGACTATCAGCATCCTCATCTGGTGCAGGCGGACTATAAGATGGTCTCTCATTCTCCAAGATGGAAAGAAAAATTAAATTTAGATATAAAAGCATGAATAGCACTTCACCTATTCACCGTCTCATTGAGAAGTTTGTTCTCCTTATAGTTCTAGCGAACTTGCCTTTAATCTTAACACATTTTTAAATATAATTTGATCACATCATTAGATTTTTTTGAATGTGGATCTATTGGAACACTTACACACTTAGAGAATTGGCTGAAAACATGTTCACTTAATATAAAAATAGTTTTTATTTTTATTTTAAATTTCATTTTGCTGTTCTGTATCTATCTTTATTATTCTTTATTTATTCCTCCCTTACATACATATATATATTTTTTTTTTGAGAGAGAGAGAGAGATAGAGAGACAGAGAGAGGTAGAGAGCTCAAGCACAGAGGGGCAGAGGGAGAAAGAGAATGTTAAGCAGGTTCCATACTCAGCATGGAGCCAGACTCAGGGCTCAATCTCAAGACCCCAAGATCAAAAAAAAAAAAAAAAGACCCCAAGATCATGACCTGAGCTGCAATCAAGAGTGGGACACTTAACTGACTGAGGCACCCAGGCAATCCTCACATAATTATTGTTATTACTATTACTATTATTTTTCACTTGATACTAAAAATTCAAAATCTGTCTTAACTTTATTCAAAATCTGTCTCTTAACCTTCACTTCATTTAGACCTACTTGTTCCCCTGGGAACCCCTCCACCCATTTATGGGGAGCATAAAATCATTTTGAATTTTAAAAATGTTTTATTGCAGTCTAATTGTTCCTTTTGCCTGTTTTTTTTTTTTTTTATGAATCCACTAGTCCATTGAATCTCTATTAGCCAATTGATTATTTTTAAACCAATGTGTATATTTCTATCTGTATTTAGGTGGAGGTCTAACTTCCATTAATGTGTGAGTGAGAAGGGTGTTTAACCTAATAGGTTTTCACTTAAAATTAATGCCTTTTGTTTGCTTTCTGTCCCAGCACCACATTCAAACCATGCCCACCATCATCCTCTAAAATATATTCTCTTCATTTCTTCCGCCCACCAGTGGAGTTACCTCTGCTTCTCTCTTACATGTATCTCAGCAGTCTTACCCAGGCGGAAGGCTCATCAAGTTCTTCCTTAGGCAGATGTTTTTGTTTCTATTTTTGGTAAAACAATGTTTATTCTTATTTACAAAAGGTAAATGTTTGTTGCAATGGAGACAGTCATAGTTAGTATGAAAAAGAAGCAAATACAGGTATGCATTGTTAAATCAGCCTACCTAATTTCTGCCTTTGGGGAGCATTTAACTGATTTATAGAAGACCATTTTATAGATTTTCTTGACCATAACACTAGTATAGGAATTTTATGGGGAGATCCAGCTTTCTTTCACGTCATTAAAATGCATCCCAACTCACTGACTTTGTAAAGAGAATTCAAAGAGCATGGTTTATGACTGGTGGCTGTTTTCCCTGGGATGTAAATATCATCTATTTTCTCTATAACATGTTGATCATGAACACACTGCACTGTGTTTACTAGATAAGACTTCAGTTTTGCATAAACAAAAAGTATATTGAATTGAGTATTCAAATTTTTATCTCGTTGGCACAATTAGGATCTTGTTCCCAGAAAAGTCTACAGGGTGATGAGGACATGAATTACCTACAACAGATCTAAAAATAAATCATGAAAAGATGTTTTAAAACATGATGTCTGGTTCTCACCATCAGAGTTTCTAACCTAATCGTTCTAGAGTATAGTGGGGGTGTCAAAATTAAAAAAAAAAAAAACAAACCTAGGTAAGGATTAAAAAACAGTACCAAAACCCAAAACTAAAGGAAATCAGCAAGAAATGAGACTGGTTGGGGTTTAGGAGTTAGTAAAAGCTTTAGTGGGGAATGGTTACTTGGACGGGAGTTTGAAGGAGGACTTTGATAAAAGGACAGACAGAAAAAGAATCGTCTTCCATTGAGTACAGTAAAGTCTTCCAGTTTTCGGATGGATTACTAAATTAATCTGATCAGGCTGTCATAACTAAATACCGTGGATTGGGTGTCATAAGCCACAGAATTTTATTTTCTCAGAGTTCTAGAAGCTATAAATTCATGATGAAGATGCCAGCCAATTTGTTCCAGATAAGGATTATCCCCTTGAGTTTCAGATGGTCACCATCTTGCTGGGTGCTCACATGGACTTCTCCTTGGGATGTGTGTGTGTGTGTGTGTGTGTGTGTGTGTGTGTGTAGGGAGAGGGAGAGAGAGAGAGAGAGTTAGTTCTCTGGTGTTTCTTCTTATAAGGGCACTAATCCTATCAGATCAAGGCCCCACTCTTATAATATCATTTAACCTTAATTATCCTTAGTGGCCCCATCTCCGAATATAGTCACACTGGGGCACTGGACTTCAATATATACACTTTGGATTACCACAAACATTCAGTCCATAACAATTACCAAAAATGAATGTGTGATGATATGTGCTGACTCCTTCCCTTCTCTTCTCATTCTATTACTTTCACTTACATTTTTTTCTCCTTTCTCTCAGTTTCAGCATTTTCTCCAAATAACCATTGAACAGTTGCTCCTGTACAATGGTTAAATAAATGTAAATGTAATACATTTATTATAAAATAAAGACCTGTTTATTTTATTTTATTTTTTCATCATAAGTGTACTCTTTAATTCCCATCCTCTTCCCCCCATCCTTGTAAATAACACCGCAATGGACATAGAGGTGTATGTGTCCCTTTGAATTAGTGTTTTTGTATTTTTTTGGATAAATACCCAGGGGCTTTGAGTTGTATAGCCATTCTATTTTTAACTTTTTGAGGAGACTCCATACTCTCTTCCACAGTTGCTGCACCAGTTTGCATTACCACCTAGAGCACAGGAGGATTCCTTTGCCTCCAATCCTTGCTGACACCTGTTGTTTCTTATGTTGTTGACATTAGCCATTTGTGAAATGGTATCTCATTGTAGTTTTGATCTGTAGTTCCCCAATGATGAGTGATGTTGAGCACATTTTCATGTTGGCCATCTATATGTCTTCTTTGAAGAAATGTCTGTTCATCAGTTCTGCCCATTTTTAATTGGATTACTTTTTCTGTATTGAGTTGTATTACAGTTTAAGTGTTTTTCTAGGTTCTAGGAACACTGAGATGAAAGCTGTGGTTTTACCGCATGCAAGTTATTTACCTTGAGGTAGTGAAATACACTGAGGCAGTCTCTAAGGCACAAGCTCACCCGTGTCTCCTGGGAGCCTCTGTGAGCTTCTCATCCACAGATCATGACAACTTTTTTACTTCTTCCTTAATAGAAAAATCCAATGGCTGTGTCATATTTTAATTATAAAGCTTGTTCACCAAATACAAACTAGTCATTTCATTTTAATTTAATTTAATTTATTTCAGATTTTCTTTATCTGAGAGAGAGAAAGTGAGTGAGTGGGAGGTGGGTAGGGGCAGAGGGAGAGGGAGAAGAAGACTCCCCACTGAACAAGGAGACTGATGCAAGGCTCCATCCCAGAACCCCAAGATCATGACCTGAACCAAAGGCAGATGCTTAACTGACTGAGCCACCCAGGTGCCCCTCAAACTAATTATTTTAAAGTAAGGACTCTGGTGCTCAGATGGGAAGGGACCCATATTAAGATCACTATGTTCATAAGCAATGAAGCCAAGACATGTATTCTAGCATTCAAGACAATGCACTATGACTACATTGTGATTAAAATAAACACGCACACGTGCACACACACATGCACACACACAACTCTTGAACTTTTAAAGATTCAAAAAGAAAGAAGGACAAAAAAAATGTTCAGTATTTAACCACATGCTAAGTTTGAGTGACCTGGAACAGAACCCAGTATTAATTTGAGATAAATATTTCTATCACCCTTAAATACTATTATCTACATTATCTACTTTTACAAAAATCATTTCATGGTGGTGGTTAAAAAACAAAACCACCTGTTTCTTTTGTTTCCTCCGTATCCATGAACAAAACTTGAGACCATACAGTGGGATAGAATAGCAGAATCATTTTCAGTGGTATTTTTTAGTTTCTTAAATCATTGAGAAGTTTCGTCCTTATTAGGTCTGTGTGCTTAGGTAATTTGGGACGGCTTAACAATTCTAGTTGTCAACAGCTAGGTTCTTCGATTTCTTTGGTTAATGAGGTGACTCCTCTCATAACATGAGTAATTGGGACAGCAAAGTTCTTTGCGACCATCTGACTGTATAACTTGACATCAAATGATAAATATAGATATTCCAGAATAAAGGATAAATCTCCCAAATCCAGGATTCCTTTTCTTACCTAAGCATTTAATATATATATATATATATATATATATATATATATATATATATCAACATGGCTTTTTTGGGCTGAATTATCCACATAATTGCCTCAATTCTTCACATCATGAGTATGAAATATTACCTTGTAATTCTTATATTAACTTGTCTTATTACTGAACTAACATTCAAGTATAAGGTAGCTGTGTGGCTTTAGCAGGTTAAATTAAAATGCAATTAAAAAAGTAATAATTCTCATCCTGACAGAAGCAGTGTAACAGAGATGGTACCATATGAGAACATTAAATTTTAAGGGAATTAAAAAAAAAAGAAAGACTCCTACTTCTCTAGCAATCCTACTGCATTAGTCTTTACCACATTGCTAAACATTGCTTTAGCTTTCCACTTTAATAGTGGCAAACGCTGAGGTCTGACATGAAATAGGCTATTTCATCTGAGATGGTTTAAGCTGGCCTAAGGAGTGACAGGAGAATATAGCAAGCAGTCAGCGCTAATGACAGCATACCATTTTTATAGACTAAAGGTCCAGCAATGAATTTCAATTATAGAGTGTCAGGATGCCCAAATGCAGGTACCTGATAACAAGTCAGAAGCTCACAGTTTCTGTAAGGCTCCTGTAGAATTTCAATAAAGCTCTTAGCCCTTAGCACAGCCTTTTTTATGCTTTTTTTTTTCTCTTTGCCAGAAGCCAAGAGATGTAATCTTTTCTGAGCAACTCCATCTATAGCACCCTTCAGCCATCGTGTTGCAATAGCTAAATGAAGCATGCCTTTCTAACATATGGGCTTCCCCTGTGGCTCATCTTCCAATGTGTTTGGGAGTGACATAGAGAGTGGGCATAGATTTTCATCTGCAACGTTTAAATGGAGTTTTCCAAAAAATGTATTATTAGCTCAGCAATAGCAGAGGCTCCATGATGACCTGATAAAGCCATTTTCCTGCCAAATATTTGAACAGGTTGGAGGAAAAAAGTAATTGTAAGAGACCACACTTCTCACTTGAGAAAGAACAAGTGAAGATTTATGCTCAAAAAGTAGTAAATATCACTGATTCTATTAAGTTTACTTCCTATATTACTCCAGGGAATTGTTAGGAAAGGCAAAAAGCGATCAATGTATTCCATCTTTTTATGTTGAAATAAATGATAAATGGGTTGAGTTTACTATCCATTTCAGTTAATATTTTTTTATTATAACATGCCCAAAAGACAACTTTAGATTTTCCTCCCCGAACTTGCTTTTCCTGCAGTGTTTCTTAACTTGGTTGTAGGCAGCTCCTTTCAGGTGCTAATGACAACAGAACTGGATTCCTTCTTGGCTCATCTTTTTTTTCCCTTACACCCCATAAACAACACAGCAGGAAATCCTGTTGGCTCTATCTTCAAGAAATAACCAGAGCCAAACAACTTTCCTCACCTTCACTGTCACCATTGTGGTACCAACCACCATGTTTAGATGCACAGGTTTTTGCAGTAACCACCATACAGGCTTCTCCTCGTCTCACTCCATCCCTGCCTCTCTTTCTCTTTTCAACACAGCAGAAAAGGTCCTTTGAATATCTCACACACACACACACACACACACACACACACACACACACACTCTGCATTTACCTTTTTCTTGTGTCAATTTGCAGCAAGATGAAATGGAACTCAAGGAGAATGAATATGAAAGAGAGAGAGGAGAGAGAGAGAGAGAGAGAGAGAGAGAGAGAGAGAGAGAGAGAGAGAGAAAGAGAAGAGAGAGAGAGAAGGCTCCACTATGAATTCACACTTTCCTCTAATATCTTGAACTTATTAATTATATTTACCATGAAATCATTATCTGTAAGAGTGCTGACAATACCGACTTCATTTTCGGCCTTCCATTTGGTTCATGTTTGCTCCATGATCTCTCTTGGGTCTACATGTTCCAACCCCCTTAGAGATTTATAAAATACCTGTAAAATGCCCAGGACTGAGGTGGGGGACACTTGCTTTGATTACCCATGAATTTGTTAGGGATAACATAGTTTTTTTCTTTCCTGATGCACAGGTGGTACTTCAGGATCAAATGAAAGGTTAGCGGTCAATCAGGTACAGGCAAACCGTTTGGAGTGCATGCAAATCCTTTTATCTCACTGCAGGGCCCCTCTGCATATCCTTTTGCTCTATAAAATCTGTGGACCAAGGTCTGGACTTGGGAGGGAATAGGTGGATGGTGCCTGGATCACCACCTGCCTCATTGCCCCCCTCAATAAGATACCCAAAATAGAACTGTAAAACTGTATGGAATGGCCTACTTTGTCTTCTGGTCTCAAAGTGCTTTCTCAATTGGGGGATACTTTACTGTCTCTTCATCATCTCCTAATTATATCAAAATGCGAATCATCTGAATTCTCTTTTTTTTAAGATTTCATTTATTTATTCATGAGAGACAAAGAGAGAGAGGCAGAGTCACAGACAGAGGGAGAAGCAGGCTCCCTGCAGGAAGTCTGATGTGGGACTCGATCCCAGGACCCCGGGGTCACGCCCTGGGCTGAAGGCAGATGCTCAACCACTGAGCCACCCAGGTGCTCTGAATCATCTGTATTCCATGATTTGGTTCTGTATTTTTGTCTTGTAGCCTTTGTGAGTTTTTTATGGCATGCCATATACTTTTAATTAAAAAGTGTAGAGATTTTGGATGTTATTATTTACTCCAAAGAAAACTACATTCCTTTTCTGGCTGGCGGAGTACCAGTTACATGTCTGGATGCTGCTGCGGGTGGTCTCTGACTTCATCTCCTATGGTGGACTTGAATTTTGCCCTCACTTCCTGGGTTGGTTGGACCTGCCACGTCCTTTCACATTTGGAGGGCTTGAACTCCCGCCTTCCTCTTCTCAGCAGCATATGACTGCTGAAATCTCCCAGTCTGTTGTTTTATTCTGGGTTTTTTGGTCTTGCCTTGTGCTCGAGCAACTCCTCTTGGAATTGGCCAATTCCTTAAGGGAATATTAGACAAATAATTTGTGGCTCACTTCTTTCCTGTCTTCTCCTCTCAAAAATTTTGCCAATTTAGTCCTAGTTCAATTTATCAACTCAGGACTCTATTCTCTGTTCTTGAGTTCCATTTCACCTTGCTGTGCATCGGCACAAGCTTTAGGAGAAGATGGATAAGTGTGGAGCTTATGATGTTGCAGTTTTTTTCCTCAAGAATTTCAGCCCTTCATGTCCTGCCCCCTGTTCGTATTCCCTAACGGGTTCAGGCAGATTTATTTGAAAAGTGAATTGTGTCCAGCATATGTGTTAATGTCAATGTTAGGGTAAGTAGAATTCAAGTTACTCCTTCAGGGCCAGCCCTGGACATCAGTTCCTCCTGATTTTATTCTCCTAGATACTAATATTTTTTTGCTTCTCTATTTTCAATGGCTTTTACTGTTCACACTTCTGTTCTTCTCTCATGCCAAATTTAGAAACCAGGTACAATCAGGAAGTTAGTAATTAAATCTGTTTAACAAACTCTCAGTGTTTTTATGGGTTATACCTTTCCACCTTATTAACTCTAAGTTTTGAACTTTACATGAACAATTTACATCCTAGAACAATGATGACAATTTATGATGAGTTATAAATGTGAACTTTCCTCTAAATGTATTAAAAACAAAAACAACAGCAACCAAAACTGTTCTTCATGTAACCAATTCACTGATCTGTCCTCCTTATTTGAGGCCCTTGACATGCCAGGAAGAAAATAGGAAGTGTTGGAGGGATTGATGTGTAGGCCAGGGAGGTGTATCCACAGGCATGAACCTTGGGATCCCATATACCTGAACCTAGCTCTGTAAATATCTTTCCCTTTAACTCATTTCAATAATGTCCACTTATTTTCAGATGAGCATGTTAAAACACAACACAAACACAACAAAGTAAAAACTGATCTCTACAGTTTGTTGCTGTCCTTTTTTTTTGTTTTGGAATTTTTGAAAACTTATCTTTTTATAGGATTCCATATGCTGCCTTTTCGATGTTAGGTTTTAACATCTAACCCCTACTGGACGTCCAATAGCAAATTTCGACAATGAACCTCACATCGTGTAATTAATTTGCATGCATTTATAATTTCATCAGAATATTAATGTTTTGAATATCACCATTACTCACATTTTCTCAGGGTCCCAAGTCTCCACAGGGAAATTATAAATATGATCGCCAATGGTTTCAGAACTTATATACCTGCCATGTTTCCTATATTTGGGTTTTATTTTTTTTAATGTTTTTAAAGGTTTTATTTATTTATTCATGAGAGACACAGAAAGAGAGGCAGAGACACAGGCAGAGGGAGAAGCAGGCTCCATGCAGGGAGCCCGATGTGGGACTCGATCCCGGGACCCCAGGATCACAACCTGGGCCAAAGACTGCACTAAACCGCTGAGCCACCTGGGCTGCCCTATATTTGGGTTTTAAAAACTCAAAGCTCTATTATGTATTCAAGTGAATCATTTACTCTCACTCTAAATTTCTGGTATAAGTATTTTCCTCACCTTCCCAAATTGTTACATAACTCTTCCTCTTCCACTCATATAGAATTTGCACTGATAATGAGTTTTAATGAGAATTTAATTCATGACAGCTTTTGGAGACTGAAGCGTATGTAGCGATAAATAAGTACAAAAATGAGGAATTTAAAAACCTTAAAATTCCAAAGCACTTGAAAGTGTTATGGAACTTGTTAGTTAATTTAGGGGATGGCCAAATAGAGATGGTACCCATTATATGCAACTCTGATCTTTGTGCAGAAATGAAATAATCATCTGGGGATATTGTAACCAAAGTAATTTTTAACTAGTTGTTCTTAACTTTCTTCCAGTTTCTGCCTGACTTGGTTATTCATATTTTCCTTTCCAATTTGTCTTGCTTTATGTTCCCTAGAAACCGGTATTTTGTTCTTTCATTTCCATAATTTTAATCTAGCTTGCACATTCCCCAAAATTCATGCTTGTAAATTGTGTGTGTACATCAGCTTGCAACCTTACAGTGTTTTGGCTCTTAAATAATTTCAAAGGGACCATAGGTAACTCATTTTGTTTTTTGTATTTTTTTTTTCCTATTTGCCTCATTTTAAATGTTCCTAGGTAAAGTGGTCTTTAGGTCTTAAACATTTTCCCTGAATAAAGTTAGGACACTTGAATGTTTGTCTTTAATGTCAAATAATTCATGTTTGTCATTTTAGGTAGCTATATATCACTTTAAAAACCATAATTAGCTTGGATCAAAAGCTGTGCTCTAAACAATCTGATATTTCTCTCAGAAATTTGACAAATAAATTGACAGATACAATTGGCATGGCTGGTATTGCTTATATCTTAGATTTGAGAATTTGATTTTTTTTTTTGTTCACGTCCTGGCAAAAATACTGTGTAATAGGAGACGTGGTCTCCTAGATATTGTAAACATATTTCTATGTAGATGAGCCAATATATAAGACTCCTTATTAATGAGGAATTTGTGTGAACATGTTTATCTGAGAAATCCTGGGGTTTAATGGGAAGAAACCCTGCTCTCTGCTGCAAAGAAAAAATTGGAGGATTTGCAGAAAATTTATCATTTCATTCAAATGAAGATTTTCTGGTCGGTGATGATTGAAAACTAAAATGTCTTAACTATTACTCTCTGACTAAAATCCCATAATTAAAATTAGAGAAATTATTCCATGGTGTTCCAATCAGGATGTACCATTCATGATCATGTCAAGGAAAACAATATTGTTTTTTTTTTTCCTTTTCATATTTCTGGATTAAGAACCAGGCAATCTGGTTTCAAATCCCTATAAAACACACACACACACACACACACACACACACACACACACATTACAGGTTCTTGGGCACAGATATGTTCACTGTCAAAGCTCTTTTAAAAAATAAAGCTTAAAAAGTTGAAATGGGGGATGCCTGGGTAGTTCAGCAGTTGAGCACCCGCTTTCAGCCCAGGGCATGATCCTGGGGTCCTGGGAGCGAATCCTGCCCCAGGCTCCCTACATGGAGCCTGCTTCTCCCTCTGCCTGGGTCTCTGCCTCTCTCTCTGTGTGTCTGTCATGAATAAATAAACAGAATCATTAGAAAAATAAAACATTTTAAAAAATTGAAATGGATTAATCTTCAACAGTGGGTAAATGGATGGATAAATCTTGTTTTTTTATGTTATGGATTATTATTAAATAGTAAATAAATAAAACTATAAATTATAAAATCTGCATTCACAGAATGCAAGAAATTGATATGAAATTTCAGGGTTGAAAATATGTCTATATGTATATTTCTGGTACTTCTATCTTCTCCTTCCTGGATTCAGATGACCTGGAGCAGGGGAAGGAGGTGGCTTCATTCACTACAGGACAGTGTGAATATCCTGACTTTCCACCAGGCCTCCTCTGATGCCACCCCCTGGGGGGGAAGGGGTGCCTCATTACAGCCAAGGTGGGAATAGAAGCCTAGGCTCCTCCACATGGTCTCCGCTGCCAAGATGGAGGAGAAGGTGTCATTGCAGCTAGACAAAGATGGGAATACTGGCAACATTCTCAGCCCTCTCTGTCATCATCCCAGAGGAGGGGGTGGGACCACTCTCTTCAGTCTGAGAAGAGTGGGGAGTCTAGGCTTTCCATCTTGCTAGGGACGGGGTGGAGGTAGAACCACAGTGTGTGGTGTCTATAGCGCAGCAGTATCTAAATGTTTTCAGTCTTGTTAGGTTGTGCCCCTTTCTCGGTCCACTGGCTGGAAGGAGTAGGCTTTGGTTGATCTTTTTTTTTTTTTCTTTCGTTTATTTTTCTGTGTGTGTGTGCGTGTGTGTGCGTGTGCACATTTCATGTCACTAGCATCTTATTTCCATGTCTTGGATGCATAAGGCAAAAACAAAACCCAGGAAACTCAAAGCATGTCATTACTTTAGTCCTAAGATCCCTCACCTGTGTGCCTTCTTCTTTCTACCTTTCAGAATCTTTTTACTATGTGCTTTACATATAATATGCAGGGTTTTGGTTACACTTCCCTGGAGGAATAAGAAAAAGTACATCTCCATCTTCCTAGAGTCAGAAGGTCAAGTATTTTGAATTTCCATTTGGAACACCCAGATACCAAGCTACCTTGCATGCCCACTCTAACACGCATTGGACTACTCTTGGCCTTGCAAAGTCTTTCTGTCCATAGCAGCCACCCTGAACTGGAACAGGACCTATTTAAAACTCATTTTAAAAATTGAGATACTTAACAATATTTGCTAGAAAGAGGTTGTGGCTGCATACTTAATTTGTTGCTTTCTGTTTGTTTGCTTGTTTGTTTATGAAAGGTACTCCAGACACATCCAGAAACATTTCCTCAAGTTTGCTTCTCAGAATTGCAAACCTGAATCACTTTGTTGCTTTCTGCACTGCAAAAGTTTGGTATTACCTAAAACATTTCTGTTTAAAATAATGTTGAATATTAATGAGATTTTTTAAGTTTTTATAACTTACAGAAGCATATTTTACGCCTAAATGGAAAGACCTGATTTAATAGTTACTTTACTGATTTCCAAAATCAGCCAGCTAAGGCATTCAAATGGGAGATATCAGCTATTACATATAAGCCTTGTTAGTCAAACCAACACAATTCAATAACTTCAAGATTTCTATTGTACCATCCATTATCTATTAATTTCTAAATGAGATGATTAGATAGCATGGGCTGTTGGTTAGAAGAAAGATAATGGGAGTTCCTGAGAGAGCAAATATTCTCCTGAATCACATTATCAAAATATTAGATCGTTTAAAAGAAATATTAGAAAACTTACTTTTGTTTCCTATTGGGCAGTAAGGTATTTTATGAACTTAAAACTATTTGGGGCACTACAAGCTTAAAATTGAATCTTACTAGAATTTTCTGAAAATACTCCTTCAACATTCTCAGCACAATAATTGAGAAAAATCTGGGGGTGGGGGAAAGCCAACACACTCGAGCACATAACATTATATGCAGAGGCTGTGAGCAGCCCATTCTTAAATTTGAGATGTTTTTCAACTCAATGTAAAGATAATGCAGATTAAAGAAAAAGAGGATTATCAACAGTGATGTCCTTTTCTCTAAATTTTGTTAAATTCGTCAGTATCCAATCAACATTCAGAGAGAAAGAAAGTGGCTTGGTTGAGGCTGGCAGTTACCCATGCTTAAAGAATATGTAACCCTCACAAATAAAAGATTATGGGATGAGGTGGATACAGAAAATGCCTTAAATCTTTATCTCTGTAGAGAACTTTGCACTCTACAAATCCAGTGTCGACAGAAGAAGGAGGTCTGCAGTTCTCCCCAGTTCCCAAAAGCAAGCAGATAAAGGGGGATCTACAACAGGGGCCAATGCTAGAAATTATTCGTCGAGATATATCTCTTCTCATTAGACGGGAGTAAACAAAAGTACAAAATCCAGCAAACAAAACTTTGAAAATAAGGGAAAGGGAAATTAGTATTCAGAAGACAGACTTTTTTTAAATAAATTTATTTTTATTGGTGTTCAATTTACCAACATACAGAATAACACCCAGTGCTCATCCCGTCAGTGCCCCCCTCAGTGCCCGTCACCCATTCTCCCCCAGCCCCCGCCCTCCTCCCCTTCCACCATCCCCAGTTTGTTTCCCAGAGTTAGGAGTCTTCATGTTCTGTCTCCCTTTCTGATAAACAGACTTTTGTAACTGATATGCTGGGACCCAAGTTCATTTTAGAAGTGTGACATTTTTAGGAGAATACAAAATGAGGAGGACTTCATGAAGTTATCATACGTCATAAAGAAATAAAGGTCCAGTGAAAAAGACAACATGAACTTCTAGATTAGAAGAAAGAATTGATTATGCCCGAGCCGTTTCTGCTCACCACTATACCCATTCCACTTACAGGCCTCAGAAGGATACAATAGGTGACCACTTAATTAAAAACAAGTAATAAGGTATAAGGAGGATGGAAGATGAGGGATAGCATAGGACTTAGGACAAGCATCTACAATAGAAATGAGTCTTTGAGTTCAGAAAAGGCACACTTTTGAAGAAAGTTTACAGGAATAAATTGTGGAAAGTAAATTATTGCTATAGAACATAAAAATAGTATGTTAATATTGAAATATTAGTGCATAGTGGAGGCCACTGGAGCATAGACGTCTTGACCTTATCTGGAAAGAGCACTGAAACCAATTAAATATGTTACCTCTAAATAATTTGTTTCAGTGATAGTCCATATTAAGCCAATCCACAAGCAAACCATTTTATTAAGATTTATCCATATGAAATTGGACCCATGGACTATAAAAATTCACATGATAATATTCATTCAACACATATGCATTGATTACTTTGCTCTAGGTGGTACAGACAGTGGTACACACTGATCAATCAATAAGAGACAGGATCAACACCTGTGAGAGACAGAGTGATGTAATCTAGGAGGTAGAAGCCTGAATTTATATTCTGGTTCTGTTCCTGGCTCTGCCACTGCAGCTAAGGAAAAATTATTCATTAACTTTGCTAATGTAGTTATTAGCTCCTCATTTAAATATATTAAATAATTTAGTCTTAGTTCTTCATTTGTAAAATAGGGGTAATTTACTTACATTATTTGATATTAAGCTTATTTATTGTATTTCTGTATCTGTTTTTATCTGTATATGGTTATCCATAGATAGGATAATCCATATTACGTGATTATACATAATTATACTTAATCAGCTATATTTGTGTGTATATGATTATATAATCATCTGTACAACAAAGACAATCATATATATATTAGTTTTCCAGATGTAGATGTATAGATGCATTTATATGTGTTTGGGTTTGTGCATATATACACACAGGAGAGAAAGTTTAGACTGGTATTCAGCATGTTACATACAAGTGCATGGAAATATGTGAGAATCATTATCATTTCAGATTATACGAGCTTACAGGATCACTAATATGTATAAATATACATTTTTAATATAAGGATTTTGAATTTTTATGGGTACAGACTTGTGGAGGGATCAAAGGGTATCACTTTTTGGGGTAGTGTGAGATGGTATCCTTGGGTTGAAATTACCTGGCTCCATACTGATTCTTATGTTTTTCTAAATGGGAAAGCGAAATGAGAAGATTATTTAAAAAATAATGGGTATGAGATATTAGGAAAGGGTACTAAGCTCAGTAAGACTCATCATAAGACATCCAGGAGAGAAAAACTGGACTTGAGTCTATGAAGTAACATTAATGGTGAATTATAGGTGGTATTTTTTCCTTTTGAAGTGATTTGAGATATTTTATTTTATTCTGCAGGGTGATTATAGTATTTAATCCATTAAGCACCAGTTCTTGGTGGTTTATACTTTGTCAAACTGATTCAACACTAGTTTCTTACCTGGAAATAAATTCATGCCAAGCTTTAAAAGATATGCTTAACATTTACTCCTTATGCTTAAAACTGCATAGAACCAAAGAAATGAATGTCTAGAAAGATCTTCAGAGACTAAGTACTTCCACAGTTTCTTAGACAATAGCTTCCTCAATACTGGAGAACACATTTCAGTTGAATTTTTATTTTCAGTAGCCAAAACAATGTAATATTCACTTATGAAATATATGTTCAATGAATTCAAGGTTTTAAGCACTAGTTGTTTAAAAGGCCTAACATTTTACACAAATCATTTCAATAATTGAGAGAGAGAGAGAGAGAGAGAGAGAGAGAGAGAGATGCTAAAGAAATGCAGTTGGTCCTCATTTACTATGATTTCACTTATGATGATTGATGTTACGATGCTGTGAAAATAGTATGCATTCGGTAAAACCATACGTCAAATGTCAAATTTTGGTCTTTTCCCAGGCTAGTGATATGCTATACTATACCCTCTGGTGATTCTGGGCAGCTTTCAATCAGCTTTCAATTACAAAGGTAAACAACCTGTTTACAGCCATTCTGTACCCACACAACCACTCTGTTTTTCATTTTCAGTATGGTATTTAACACACTACATGAGATATTCAACACTTTATTGTAAAGTAGGCTTTGTGTTAGATGATTTTACCCAACTATAGGTTAATGTCAACGTTCTAAGCAAGGTTAAGTCAGTCTAGCCTAAGCTATGATGTCTGGTAGGTTCAGTATATTAAATGCATTTTTTTTCGTGAGAGAGAGAGAGAGAGAGAGAAAGCATGCATGCATACATGAGCTGGTGGCAGAGGCAGAGGGACAGGGAGAGAGAGAGAGAGAATCTTAAGCAGTCACCACACCCACTATGGAGCACGACTAAGGGCTTGATCCCATGACTCTGACATCATGACATGAGCTGAAATCAAGAGGCCGATGCTTAACCCACTGAGCCGCCCAGGCACTCTGTAAAATGCGTTTTTGATTTACAATATTTTCATCTTATGATGGGTATCGGAAGATAACTGATTTAGCTATCTTCTTCACAGAGTCTATGTGTTTATATATAATTGTAATGATAAATGGAGAATTAAGACTCAAGAAATAATTCAAGACTCAGAATCATCTAGAGCACAAAGGGCAAGGTTGGGCTGGGACAAATTCTGAATTGGTCACTACCCAGTAGAAAACCTTTGTTATCCTCTCTAGTTTCAATCCTTGATGCACTTTAACAACTTTTTTTCTATTAATTGTGGATAATCCACTTCAATCACTGTTTAGAGTTAGTGCCAGATCTTGCAGGCTCCAATGTTGTTCATGTGCTCCTTTTCTTCTTCTTCTTCTTCTTCTTTTTTTTTTTTTTTTTTTGATTATCATTGGGCAGCAAGGGATGTCTACTGCTGTTTCTGGCACTTGGGACAGACATCATGATAAATGTGAGATGCCGAAGGAGTGTGCTCAGATCACAAGAGAAATGAATTGGGGGGTACTTTAGGACTCACTAGTCTTTATTTATTTCCCATTGACAAAATGTTCTTTGAATCTACATTTTTCTTCTGTCATTCATTCTCTCTCACTTGCTCCTACTCTTGTTTGAATCCATCAGATATTTATACATCCCTGCCAAATAGCCAGAGCTGCGTTAGATATAGGGAATGATGGTAAGTACAGTCTCTATAATGGACTGGGTGGACACAGGAATCAGAATCCATTTCTCTGTAGTTAGGTAATAAATTCAGCAATACTGGCTTTTACCTTGTTACCTTGAGAATCTGTTAACTTCTCTAAACAGAACATAGCCCAAGCTTCTCTTTGAGAAGCTTGTATTGCTATCATATACTCCACTGAATTTGATCCTTTGAAATCTCTGTATTTTACCTAATTGCCTCTATGGTTCTTCTTCACTGATATAAAAAAAAAATAGTGGTTGTTTTCTGTGACCATCAGGTAAAGGAGTAGGAGTTTTAGAATAGTAGTCCATTCCTCTTGAGCTTTAATGTCCCCAGTTCATGGATTTTTTTTTTTAACTGTTCTCTGGTGATTAAGATTATCTAGTGCAAGTGGACTATAGTACATTAAGTCAATGTGTGGTTAAGATTTAAGATGGAATAGAAAACATAGAACATGAAGATTCAGGATAATTTATATCTATGTGTGTCCTTGGACAGGTTGGGAAATTTCCCTAGATATCTGTTTTTCCGTCTATAAAATGAGAGTAATCAATGCTTTCCTTGTTTGTCCCAAAGACGGCAATGAAGACGACCTTGTGAAAGCATGATTTCACATTGGAATCCGTGTCTCACATGGTGAATATCACTGCATTTATGCTTAAAACTGTGTTGAATTAATGAGTGAAGAAATACTTTGATAAGTATAAAAGACAGTACAGTACACACATGACAGAGTATTATTACTCGATTTATTTAGAGCTTGTGTATTTAGAGGAGTTCAGAAAAACTGGAAAAATGGCCTCTCATACCTTCTTTTCATGCTGGTAAGTGGATATTAAATCAGTTCAAGGGTAAGAATGCTATTATGCAATGAGGATTGAAGCTCTGGGATCTGATATTCATGCATGGAGGTTCTCACACTAGCCAGGGGCATGGCACCATCATGCATCAAAATAATGGAACAATGCTGACAATAATGAAGATGAATGGCATGATTTTAGGCATTGATAGACTTGTATTTTCAACCATGAAATGTAGGTGATCTAAAGTGTAAGCCAATGCCTCCTGAAAATTGTTCAATAATTATATAACTAATTGTATAGGAAACAGCTGTATAAACGTATTCAGATATTTGAAATGCTTTAAAATGTTTTCCAGATGAAGTGAAGGTATCACTCACTATTACCTCATGTAGTAGGAATAATTAACTGAGGAAGAAAAACTTTGATACATTTCATTTCTAATTTACTTTTTTGGGCTCTGTGAAAATTAAATCTGATCATAAGCTCCCTGAAACAAACAATTTAACATCATCAAATACTTGAAGCTTAGAAAAAATAATCTTGCCAACTCCTACTCTCTAAAGAGGGATAGGATATGAGTCTGTATTATTTAGTTAGTTAGTTATTTTTAGATTGTACTATATAAAGATATCTGTTGGACCAACATGACTCATATAGGGAGAATCCAAATGTCCTTTATTCTTGACCTAGTTGTCTAGGCTTCTAAATAATTAATAAACAGCTCATTATATACTTTCTTAACTTTATTCTCTTTTTTAAAGATTTTGCTTATTTTTTCATGAAAGACAGACAGAGAGAGAGAGAGAGAGAGAGAGAGAGAGAGAGAGGCAGAGAGACACAGGCAGAGGGAGAAGCAGATTCCCTGTGGGGAGCCTGATCCCAGGACCCCGGGATCATGACCTGAGCCTAAAGCAGACGTCCAGCCACTGAGCCACCCAGGTGCATCTATGTTTTCTTAATTTTAAGAGGTAATATATATTCAATGTCTAAAACGTGGAAAGTACAAAAAAAATGGAAAACTCGCAATACAAAAATCATCTGTATCTCATCACTCCCCAGTAAACCACCATCACACTGTTGGTGCATGCTTCCAGTTTTCTTTTCCTTCAATATGTGTGTGGGGGCCAGGGCGGGGAGGAGTAAAAAGTGGAGGAGGGATCACATTTCAGATATTATTTTTAAAAATTGTTTATTCACTTCAGAATATAACTTGCACATTTTTCTATGCCATTACATTGTTCTGATAAATATTTCAATGTTCCCGTGGTATATCATTACATGCATATAACTGCACTTTTCTTACTTATTTGCACACTTTTACAAATATACACGACTGTAGTGAACATTCCAAGGAGTCTAAGACTGAATTTATTAAGGTACTTAAATCAGGTGAGCAATTTACTATGCTTTCTAATAGGAGATGTAATTGGAAATTAGTCAGATGAAGAAGGTAAGCAAGGTAAGCAAAATACACCACTCCTTTGATTTCCTTAGAACAGCCTACAAGTCTCAGAGATCTGTTCACTTTTTTTTCCGTGAGCAAAGAGTTTCACCATTAATTCTAAGTTACCACTTTTTAGTGCCTAGACTATTTTACCAATCTCCAAACTGGCTTTCTTGCATCCATCTTCTTGAATCCTTCTCCACACAATAGCCAAAAAAGGCTTAAAAATGAAATTAAAAATATAGTTATGTCATCTCTGTGATTAAAACTCTTTATCTGCTGTGAATGACATATTTTCTGGATAACTCCTCATCATCGCCTACAATGCTCTGTGAGATTTGGTCCTGCTCATGGATCTCTCTAGCCTCATCACACAACTACCTACTCTTGTTTCAACTTCAGTCATGTTAGCCTTATTTCAGTTTTCTTTTATTTTTTTTTCCCAACAAACTAATCCCTGTTTCTAGGTCTATACACCTGTGTGACCTCTGCTTCATTTTACCCCTGCTCCCCAAACCTGTTTGTCTATTTATTTCTTCCTTGTCTTTCAGAAACCACTCCAAAATTCTCTTCCAGAAGACTTCCCTAATATTTAGTCCACATCAGGTTGCCAATATACTCATATTCATAACTTATTATATTTCCACCTGTGGAACTTGTCCTATGCAACCTTGTATTATTATTTTGCACGTGTTATTATTTGATTACAAGCTGTCTTTCCAATGAGACTGTAAACTCTATGATATTCAGAATCTCATCATTTTGAAGGCATTATGGTATCAGCAGTGCAAAACATGGCACGCTAATGGGATTATTTTATTTCAATACTACTTCTTACTGATAGAATATAAGTAGGTAAATAGAAATTTCCCTTTTTTCTTAAGAAATGCATTTCTAGGGATCCCCTGGGTGGCTCAGCAGTTTAGCGCCTGCCTTGGGCCCAGGGCATGATCCTGGAGACCCAGGATCGAGTCCCATGTCAGGCTACCTGCAGGGAGCCTGCCTCTCTCTCTGCCTGTGTCTCTGCCTCTCTCTCTCTGTATCTCTCATGAATAAATAGATAAATTCTTTTTAAAAAATGCATTTCTACTGAAAAAGCTATCAATTCATCACTGTCCTCATTTCCATAAAGGACAGAAGGGATACAAAATACTTAAATTTAAAATGTTGAAAAATGAAACTAAGCAGTCTTAAATCAGGCAGGCGGTTGATTTCAGCAAACAAAGACTGAGCATGGAATAAGAAGTTGTAGTTGTAGATTTGCACTCATACACCATGTGATTTGGGGCAAACTGCAGTATGGTTTAGCATAGTTGCCCTGGGTGGAGAGAAGGAGAAAAGGAAACTAGCATTTCCTGATAACCTCCTATGTGTGTCAAATTCTCTAAAGTGCTCCACATTTGTTAGATAATTTTATTTGAAATTATCTTTGCCACATCTTGGACAGTACTATTCTCATTCCTTTACACATAAGAATCTGTAACTCAGTGAGACTGACTGTTATTTCCAAATCAAATGGAGTATAATTGATAAAACTGTTTTAAAATTATGTGTATTTGACCTTAAGGCAGATGCTCCTTTTAATCATAAACTGTGTGTCCCTAGTCGCAAATAATAGCATCCTTCTCACAGGGTTGTTTGGAGATTTGAATATGATTATGTTGTGACCACAACAGTGCCTGGCTATTAGTGGATAATTAGTCCATATCCGAAGAGTAAAAATAAATGTATATTGGATGGAACAATTTGTATGTAATAAACACAAATTGCCATAGCACACTCTTCTTACATCGAAGCTTTATTCATCACAGAGACCTTCTGCAAAGATAGATCAGTTTCTTCCCCCGTAATGCTCATGAAAACTAATTTACATCTTTTTATAAGAACACTTGGCTAGAAGTCTGAATCACTGAATACATATAGGGTAATTTTGAGAAAAAACTTGCATATCTAAGACATTGTTTCACACAACTAGTAATTAAGATCTACTAGCTCTTGAGAGGCAGTAACCTTGAAATACATTTTTGGCTCTGTGTATCACAAAAGCAACATTTTATGATTGTTCATAAAAACATGCATGAGCTTAGAAGTTCCAGTTATTAAATGAATAAATAATGTGGCAAGTGCACAGAAAAATAACAATTTGAATAATAAACAAGAGTGGTTTGGCTATTTCAATGATTTATTTATAATGATAACAGTTTAAATTAGATACTGGGATATTCATAATCATTGTACAAACTCTAGTTGAGTATTTTAGCTCTGTGCACTTAATATACTATACATTTTCAATGTAAGCCAATTTGTCTAATAAAATGATGAAAAAAATCTACCAGTTCAATGAAGCAGCTTTATAAAGACTGTAATTTAAGGACATTAGAATATTAAGCAATCATTTCATGCTGTTTCCTGCCTGGATGTTGAGCAGCATACACAAACCTAAGAGTTCTGATGCTTCAGAACAGTTCCAAAAATTTAAAAATCAAATGGAAGCTTCTTTCATCCAAACAATACTCCCCAGATACAAAATCAGAACAATAAAAAGTCTAATTTGCATCTCTCCTAATCAGACATGCATTCAAAAATGCAATTAACCTGACGTTGAATTCAACCTGAATGGTTATGAGTTTGTTAATATGGTGAGGGTAAGATATCTTTATTTAAAAAAAAAAATTCTTTTGCTGCTATGGACTTTGTTATATTGATTCACATTTTTTTTTTCAAACGCCAATTTATATCTGAGCCCAAGAAGTTTAATATTTGGGCTTCCAAAATCAGGCCTCTTTTTGTCAGCTTGTTAGGCAGTGGGATAAAAGAATTTTGTCTTAAAAAACAGTTTATATCAACAGAAGACTTTTCCCTGAATATAACTTACCTTGTAAAACAATTTACATAATCTCACCAAAAGATTACAGGGGAATCAAGGGGAAAAGATCAGTAAAGTCAAGGTAAATCTGTGTTTTCCAAGATTCCAAGGTAAATCTTTGTTCTCCAAATGAAGTGACTTACATTTGTACTGGATCTAGGACTCTTGGGTATTAGAATAGTTTTACTTCCAAGTCCCCAGAACTCACTTTTGGTTTTCTTTGTTTTCATGATTCCTCAAAAACACTAAGGATAGAATATGGGCAAGGCAACTCAAATAAGACTGGAAGGAATAAAATATTGAAAACTCAAGCATGAAGAGAATGCGATTGTGTTTATTAAATCTCCTACGCTTAATTATATGTTATGCACCAGCTTAGGAAGCAAATGAATGACTGCTTATGACTATTTGCATAATCACTGTAACTTAAGGTCTGCATTTAGGAGACTAGGAGCAGGTTTGGGTAAGAAAGCCAATGGAACAATATATCTCTGCCACTGAGGACAGCTTTCTGATTTTATTCATAGTGAGTGAGACAGACATGGTAAAATTTGTAGCAATCTTCTTTAATATAATTCAATTCAACAAATGTTGGTGATAACTCTACATATCATGGGGATATATGCTCCTTAATGAGGTATTTTCTCTTCCCTAAGGATACTTGCAAACCTGTGGATGACTCCTAGATGAAAATCAAATTATTCCACACCTTTCATTCAGCCCAGTGCTCTATCCACCATACAAACTTACCTCTCACAAATAAGTAAATAAGTGTAAGGGAGCTGTGTTTGCAATGTTGAACACACTTTCCAGAGACTGAAAACGGCTATAGTTTCTCCAATACTTTCTATGTGAATGTGTCTCGAGTTGTAGTTTTCCATAACGGTGAGCGATAATGTGAAATAAATTGCCTTCATATGTAAATGTCAGTTATAAATGAGTAGGAAAAAAAAGCATTCCAGGTTCATAGCAAATAAACGAAATACATTGCAGAAGATTACAGTATGTTATCTACCACAGTAAGTGTAGTAGAGTGAAGAGATTCCATTTAAGAGCTTTTGTGTGTATACACAAAATTTGTGTGTATACTATACACACAAATTTGGATTTGGATACCAAATTAATGAATACATCAATTCCACAAGGATCTTTGAACTATCAACACAACACCCGGTGCGTGAAAGGCACTCAAATATGGTGTTCAGAGAGAGAACACAAACACGGGTAAAATGATGTTTGGTTGAATGGATGCTGTTATTGGTCGAGATAATCAGGTATGTTGTGGGAACTATTTTTAGGGCTGTTGAACTATTTTGTTAATATTCTAATCACCCACACAAATTTATTATCAGAGTAAGGATTTAGTATTTCTGAAACCCATGTGTAGTAGACAGAAGAATTAGAAATATCACAATGAAGCACTTGTCACATGAGACAGCCTTTAATGATAACTCCTTAAATGGATGGTCACGTGAGACCAGGCCCCAGAAAACCACAAAGAAGGGAAGGTTGCAGACTCATGGAGCCATGCCTTCCGCGTGACCGTTGCTCAAAAGATCATTCTCAGCTCTCCTGTCCACTTCCTCTTACCTTACTCAGGCAGGAAGATTATCAGATTCTCTCCCATCAGAACTTTTTGACAGATGGCATATGCAAATGTCATTCCACTCTGAGGATTTGCATAAATTGTTCATTTAATAGCATTTTCTGTGTCTGCAGAATCTGAAGTAGCACAAAAGAACAATAGGAAAACAGCTGTACATGCTGTATGCTCGGTTGAAAATACTTCTTTAAGACTGAACTATGAGCAGTAGCTGGCAACGAAAATGTGATCTCTGCAATTATTCATATATTTTGTTTGCTTCAACTCAGATTCCTGAAAGCCTCCCATCTACTTTTGAAAGTAAAAATAATAACATCAGGCAGAGAAACAGAAGGAGGTGGAGGAAAGCGAACAAACAAACAAACAAACGTGGCAACAGAGAATGAACAAAAGAGAAAACTGTAATGCCACCAGAATATGAGGATGTTCCTTGAGGGCAATGACTTTTTTGTATTAGAGCAAAGCCTGACAGATGTTCTTTATCTTATTCATTTATTTTTTGCTTATTTATTTATTTTTAAAGATTTTATTCATATATTTGACAGAGAAAGGAGCACAAGCAGGGGGAGCAGCACAAGGAGGAGAAGCAGGCTCTCAGCCCTGATGTGGGGCTGGAGCCCAGGACCCCGAGACCACAACTCGAGCCAAAGGCAGTCACCCAACCGACTGAGCCACCCAGGTGTCTCCTGACAGCTGTTCTTTAAATATTGGTTGACTCACAATGCACCTCCTACCATTTTTATTCTAGTACAAAATACAGATAGTTAACAACTATACCTCTCTTTGTGTCGTTCTATATTGCTTTATTTATTATTTGAATAAAAATTTATTCATTAGAGTAGTGGAAAGAAGCCTAAACATAGTTCACTTTGCAGGGTATAGTAACTTCTTCTCAACAAATATTTGGTTGTCATTAAGCATTGAATTAAAAATATTTTGTTCATTGAATACATATTAACCAAGAATCAAACAATATATCAGGTATTTTCTAGGCACTCAGGGTTGAAAAAATGAGTAAGAGAATACAAACATTTTTCATAAAGAGGCTAAAATCTAGAATTATTATTATTTTTATTAGTAGTAGTAGTAGTATTTCTCTTTTTTTTTTTTGGAGAAAGAACTTCACTGAGGTATTCCTAAAAGCTTTTGAAAATAATTCTTTGGTACCTGCATTGGGAAACGTAGAATATCTGATTTACACAACGGTGCCTGAACAATTATGTAAACTACTATTGTTCAGGGACAACACCACTTACTTTTGTGAACACCTAAAATTACTTATTCAGAGCCAAAGTTAGTGAATTGGGTTTGTTGTCGGCTAATATGCGTCCCAATTCAGAATGAATACAAAATAGACAGAATTTCTTGCGTCTCACAAACTGTCTGTGGGAGTAATATCCAGCAACAAGTCTCTAAATATATTGAGTCATAGCTGCATTCTCAAAATATGTGTAAACTTCGCTATGGGAGTCACTCTGAAGGATTCCATTCTTTGTATGCACAGATTCTGACATAAATACCAGAAACATTAGTTTCTTTGCGTCCTATGTGTATTTTTCTTCTTTTTTCATGTATTTATCACCAAAGGAACATAAAATGCATTGTGTATATGAAAAGATTGTAAGGAGAGATCACTATAAGTGCCCACTTTGTCCATTATTTTTTTTAAGGTTTTATTTATCTATTCATGAGAGAGAGAGAGAGAGAGGCAGAGACAAGGGCAGAGGGAGAAGCAGGCTCCATGCAGGGAGCCCGACTCAATCCCGGGACCCCCGGGGTCACACCCTGAGCTGAAGGGAGATGCTCAACTACTAAGCCACCCAGGTGCCCCCATTTTGTCCAATATATATTTATAAAAATAGTATTTGAGTAGTACTTATAAATAGTACTTATAAAAATAGTACTAAAACAGTTTAGTCTTGTGTCTTATATATATTAGCTCAAATATCATCTCTGGAGGCCTCTCCTGGACAGGGATGGATGTGTACTCCACTCTTCACCTTCGCTCACTTTACTTGGCATATTTTCTATCTTAACAACTCATACAGAAACACAATCACTCTAAGATAGTGATATTAGTTCACCCACTTGATATCTATCTTTTCCCCCAACTAGAACATAAGCTTCATGAAAGCAGAAACTTTGCCTGTGTAAAGAGACTATGTCATTCCCTTCCTAGATCCTAGACAGTGCTTGGCACATGGAAAATACTTATAAGTGTTTATTGAATGAGTAATTGGGTAAGTTAAGTTTTCCCACGCAGCAATTTCCTTTTTTCCTCATATCTGACATTTATTGGGAATTATTACATGAATAACTATAAAATTAAAACAGTGGGTCATAATTGCATATCTTTCCATTCTAAATAAATCTATTTTCAAAACTGAAGTCAATGCCTTAATAGAGCAGCAGAAATAACATGTAAAAAGATATATTCCCTGACACACCAACTCCTGTCAACATAAAAGTAGAAACCCACAGTTCAATCTCATTTATGAATACCAAACAAAGAAATAACTGTTAGCATTTGAATCCATAATATAGTAATCCAATATACAGTAATATATATAGCACCATAACCAATTGAGGTTCAATTAAAAACTGTAAGAATCATGTCGTATTAGTACAATTAGTACAATTAGTGTATTCATTTCAACAAATATTAAGAAGGCATTTAATACATTTCAAAGCTCAAGAGTATACCTAACCCTTCATTAAAATATTGAAACATTTCTATTACAGTCAAAAATAAAGATATGAATGTACATGGTGATAGCCATGATTTAGTACAATGAAATTAGTAACAGACACTTAGTACTAGACAATAAAATGAGGAAAAAGAGAATGAGATAAGGGTGGTACAACAGTGTTTCCAGAAACTGCGTTTGAAAATTTTGGAAATAGTAGGGCATTTTAAAATCATTTTGAAATTATAAGTTATTATGGAGAAATCACAGGGGAATGCAAAGGAAGTATAAATAATAAGAGACTGAAGGAAGTTTAAATAATAAGAGATGCAATTGAGAGTGTTGAATATAAAATGAGTGATAAAAATCAAATGTTTTCTTAGAAATAGTACCTGATTAAAAACAAAAATATAAAATAAGAAAACCCACATAATGACAAATATCATTAAGTACTTAATGCTTGATGCATCAAGAATTGTCCAGGGCTGTTATGAAATGACAGACACAAAGGATCACTTAAATACATAATCTTTATTTATAAGACTACTCAATTTAAGTCCATACACTGATATGTAAATGTATTGAGATTACCATAAATGTCCCAAAAATCTTTCAAGGAAAACATGAAAAATATTAATCTAAATCTAATAATTTAATTTAAAAGGCCAAGAGTGCGGAACTAGTCAGGAAGAAAAAAAGACTGAAGAAAATAACAAAAAGGTGATAACCTCTTTCAAAGATTTAAACGTATCATAATGTATTGATTAAAACTGCATGATAATAATGCAAATAGACAGATCAATAGAAGATATAAAGCCTGAAATACATCAGTATATTTGTGAACTTAGTATGTGGGAAAACTACAATTTGAATAAGAGGAAGGAAATATGGATTATTTATAAGTAATATTGGTAAACACATAAGTTCTTGTGGGGAGAATTAGAGTCCCTTGTCTCTCCATTCATCAAAATAAATTTCAGAGGCAACAGATAGTTAAAAAAACAAACTAAAAGGCTAGAGAAACGCTTAGATGATTTTTTTTTCATTTTCTGCTAATGACAAGGTTTCCTCTCCATATCATGAAACCAAGAAACCATAAAGGTGAGTTATAAAACCTGACAATATTAAAGTCATTTAAAAAATATATCGAGGGACACCTGGGTAGCTCAGCAGTTGAGCGTCTGCCTTCAGCTCAGGGCGTGATCTCAGAATCTGGGATCAAGTCCCACATCGGGCTCCCTGAGAGGAGCCCGCTTCTCTCTCTGCCTCTCTCTCTCTCTGTGTGTGTCTCTCATGAAAAAATAAATAAAATCTTTTTTAAAAATAAAAAGTAAATAAATAATATGTCATATATCTTTATATAAAATGAGATTCGGAAAAATAAAACACATATGACAAAAGAAGCTTCACTATTTTTAGTGTAGAAAGTACACCTTCAAATACTTAAAACAATAACAAATCAGACTCAATAGATCAATGACATGGGTAGTATATTCAAAGACCATTTATATATACAAACAGGAAAGTTCATAAATTCAGATTTTCTGCTTCCTACATGCCACCTTGCACCAAACATATTGTAGCAATTAAATAAGTAAGTATATAGAAGTCTGAAAAGACATGGTAGCATTGAAAAACAAAGTGAGCATTTCCACAGAGCAATCTAGAACAGAAAGGCAAGATGGCAAGCTCACAGCTGGACCTGTGGTCCTGCTGGGCTGCTGGGCTCCTGCTGCAGAAGTCATGCTGAGACTGCTGGCTTCCAACACCCAGTGGGGAATAGTCTGGTCACGGCCTCTGACCTAGACTGGAAGGGCACATCTCTGACTGTGAACAAGCACTGGTGAAGTCTGAGATTTGCTGCAGAAAGGGTTCAAGTGACCTAGCAAAACATGTGAGGATGGAGGAAACACTGCTGCTCCACACCCCGGAGCTGAGCCAATCTACAACTGGGACAGTGACAATGCTTTACCATTGTCAAAGAGTGCCGGGATCACCGTGACTGTGACCCAAATGGTAGTGCTGTCTTAAAATAGGAGGGTGAGATAGGCAGGAGAAGGTCTAGGAGACAATAAGCAGAGAAAAAGAGACAGAGAGATGGACAAAGGGAGAGAGGGGGAGAGAAAACGAACCTCAGTCAAGATTAGCCTGTTCCCTTCAATTCAAAAAAAAAATTGAAGCATATCAACGTGAATAATCACAAATATTAAGTGAACAGACAAAACAAATCCATCAAAAAGTTGAAAGTAATAGAAAAATATAAAATAATTTAAAATCAATGTAATTCAAGATCTTCAGAAATATAAAGGAAGAAGAAGTAACACTGATCTAAAAAACAGAATTTGGAATTACAGGAGAACATGAATAAGAGGATATGAAAAGACCCCAATAAAAGCCTATATAAATGCTGGAGTAATTGAAATAAAATACAAAAATGATGCCAACATAGGACATAGTTGAGGACAGAATTAATGAAATGAAGACAAAGTAGAAAGAGCTCTCTATTCAGGACTGAAATTAAGGACACATGGAAGAGAGAGAGAGGTTCTTCAAGAATTTTATTGTTCCATAATAGAATAGAGGAAATTAAAAGAGGTTTTATTTGAAAGGTTGATTTATTTATTTTCCCAGAGATGAAGAGAAATATGCAGTATTTCTTCTTATTTACTTCTTATTGAAGTAAAACCACACCCTGAATAGCAGGAAGATGAATACAATTTAGTGTGTATCAAAAACAAGTAATAAAACAGAGATACAAAGATACCAGGACAATTAAGTTGAAATTAAGGAATTTCTAGGAAAAAAATGAAGAAGATGGAGAAAGAGATGGGGATGGAGAAATGGAATTTACTGCCAGAAGCCCTTACATTAAGAGGGTTCTAAAAACTGTCACCATTGTGTGTAAAACTAACAACCTACTGTAAGCAATCATTATATGAATATTTTAACTTTGGTAAAATTTTCAAATTAAAATTGTAGATACTAATACCTCCGCTTCCACAAATGGCTGGTCTGTTTAGAGGACTGTTAAATATGTTAAGACATATTATGTTCAAGAGGCATAGTAGCTGGATCACCTTAAGCATTACAGAAAATATAATAGCAAGTAGTATGTGATAAATAAAATTGTCACCAAAATAAAATTAAAATCAAATAATTAATTTCTGGAAAAAAAGGAAACTAAATTATGGTTTGGCATAATTTACTGATGTATCAGAAGGCTGAAAAAATAAGTTTAACAAATGGTATATACAGAAACAAAAGAGGATCAACAATATGAAGAATAACTCACCAAAGAACCAAATAAAATATAAATCTTTTGCCAAGTTGATCAAGATATAAAAAGACAAAGATGTACGAATAAGAAACAAAACAGCTGTATTTAGATACACAGATGTATACAACTGTAGTATGAATGTTATAAACTATAAAATAATTGTAAGTAAACACTATAGGCTATTAGTTTGAAAATTTAGATAAAATGGCTATTTAAATATATAATTTTAATACATGATTTTTATGTAAAATATAAATGTAAATATAACATATAAACATAATATATAATATACAATATATATTATGTATACATAACCAGAATTCACTCAGAAGGAACATAAAGTATACATTTTCAAAATAGGGAAATATATTCACGTGGTTTAACACACACACACACACACATATACACACAACTCAAACAATTTATTGGTAATTTCTACAAAACATTTAAGAAATAGGTAATTCCTATGCTTTACAAAATATTTCACAAAATATGAAATGAAGATACCCATCTAATTTTGTGGCAGTAGTAGAACCTTCTTTGGAAAACCAGGAAAAGAATAATACAAACTAAGAAAATTATAGACATCTTCTTCATAGGTTAGTATGCATTTAATAAGAAAAAATGCTCTTTGAATTCATCAATATAAACATATGTATTGAATTATGCACATATAAAGTTTTTCCGTGGAAGAAGATTGGCTAAATATCTGAAAATATTCTGATGCAATGTTTCACATCAGTTATAATCAGAAGAAAAAAAAAAGCAAATACCATAGATACAATAGATCATTTCAATAGATAAAAAAATTATTCAATAAAACTCAACTTCATTCATATTAAATCTTAGTAAATAGGAAGAAATGTGTACCTTCTAGAACAAGTATTGTATGTATAAAACTTTCAGAAATATATTTATTAGTTCAAAAACAAAATTTTATTGGATTTTATATAGGAGACCAAGAAAAATCACAACCTAATGTAAAGCAAATTAAAAGGAAGATAATAAGGAGAAGAAAAGAGAAAAACGGCGATTTTGCGATCATATAACATCTAAATAGAAATCAAGAGAATGTACATAAAATATATCTGTACAAACTAAAATGATTCATATTTAGTATCAGTGTAAAAATCAACTACATTACTATATACTAGTAGCTAACCATCTAGAAAATATAGATGAAAAACTCTTTTCTTTGGTAATGCAAAAATAAAAAAGATGCTAAATTTAATTCAGGCAAGATTTTATTTAGAAATTTACAAAATAATGTTGAAAGTCATTTAAAAAATTAACCAAATGCATAAGAAAATTCATTAATGGGGTGATTTACTAGTATAATGGAAATTCTCCCCCAGAGTAATCTAATAATTGAACATAATTTCAACCACAATGTCAGTAGGGTTTTTTTTCCCTGAAGAGGGAAGGTTGTAAGTAAAGTATACATGGAACATCAAAGGGTCAATAATATTGACATAATTTTTTTAAAACATGGGTGTCTTGTGTTACAGATTCTTGCCGAATGTTGCCAAGATTTATTATGAAGTCATAGCATAGTTCTTGTGCAAGGATTTTAAAAAAAGGCACAAAAGTAGTACCCAGAAGTCTACAGTAGTGGAGTCTAGAGAAGGACCGTGGATGTATGGAAAATCAATTTCTAACAAGTTGGTATTACAAGTCTGTAAAGAAAGATGGATTATTTAATAAATAGTGCAGGGATAAAGTGGCTATACATATGGAATAAAAAATAAAATTAGATTCTCACCCCATCCATCACTCAAAACCACTTCAGAGTACGTTCAACCAACTTTTAAAAATCAAATTCTTAAAAAATCATCAGACATAAGAATATTTGTATGAATGGTAAGAAGAAACTTTTTTTAAAATATTTTATTTATTTATTCATGAGAGACAGAGAGAGAGAGAGAGAGACAGAGAGAGAGAGAAAGGCAGAGACACAGGCAGAGGGAGAAACAGGCTCCATGCAGGGAGGCCGACGCGGGACTCGATCCTGGGACCCCAGGGTCACGCCCTGGGCCGAAGGCAGACACTCAACCACTGAGCCACCCAGGGATCCTCAGGAAGAAACATTTTAACTTACACACATGCACACACACAGACTCACAGAAAATATAAATAGATATGATAAACTTCATTAAAATAAAAATCTTCCATTCAAGGAAAGATCCTATGATCAAAATGAAAAGACAAGCACACACAGAGGGAAAAAAAAAAGAAATATATATATATATATATATATTTACAATGAATGGAACTAAAAAGGATTAGTGTTTTAATGCCAAAGTAATATGAACTCTTACTATCAGTGAGTTAATTATAACAGACCAATGGCATTTAATCATTAGGTTTAATATGGGTAAATACTGTTTAGTGAATAAATTCAACTACCTACAATAAACATGAATGGGTAAATACAATTATCCACAACAGTCTTGAGTTTAGGACGTATGAAACAATAAATCATTGCCTTTTTTTTCCCCTTTGTTTGTTTTGTTTTTGGTCATCAGGTCACAGCAAAATCCCTTGCTAAAATCAAAGCAAAAAAACCCAAAACAAACAAAAAAAAACAATAACAGAGGAAAAAAAAGAAAAAGAGGAAACAGCCAAGACAGTGCTTTGTAAGGACCAGAATGTGTGTAGACCTGAACAGGAAAGCCCTTCTAACCCAACTGCCTAATGATTACATTCTTTACGATGGCTGTACGTCCCCTAACTAGCAAGTGTCTTCCGTCCTCTTTTCTTCCTCTTTATAACACACGGTTAAAGGCTGGTTCTGTATTTTGAATTCTCAAGCAGTTCAGTCAGCAACCCAACAATTCTTTCTCTCGAAGCTTTTGAAGTCTTTGGCCTAAGATCCTAAATTAATTTTAATTAACGATGAATTTAATTTATTTGGGATTGATAATTAGTTAACTTCCACCACATAAACAGGCAATACATAGCAGATGAAAACTGAATAATAGCATATGTTAGAGGACGCTTGATTTCACTAATGATCAGGAAAATGCTTATTAAAACTACAATGAGAGGCAAAGCTATGCATATCAGGTTGAGCTACTCAGAAACGATCAAGCACATATTTTTTAATTACTTGCAATGTATGAAAGAATTACAGAAAATGTATTTGATAGGGCTCTGCGGTGAGCAGGTGATCATATAGTCTCTAGAATTTTCTGTATGTGTGTAATATGTTGCAGTGAGTACATTTTCTTCTAAAGTAGTTTGTATTTAATTTCTAAGAATGATGTATATATAAATAAGATTTTAAATATGTCCACGAAATACTGTCAAGTGGAAAATGAAAGTTGCTAAAATATATCGGCCATAATTGTATTACACATGCACAGACATACGTGCAGACACTTAAAGAAGAGGGAGGGCCCAGGGAGGGAGCGAGGTAGTTAGGGAGAGGACAGACAGACAGGCTGATGACCGACCGACTGACCCACTGGCAGAGGGAAATGCAACAGGATTTTCAAGGGAGTGACAGGAAGAGACGTATCGATGCAGAGAGATAAAGGAAGATTTTTGGTAAAGGTACTAATGGACATGCAGTTTTTCCTGGGGATTCAGCTTTACTACTCTCATTTCTTTCTTTTTATTCCAGTTGAATAAAAACTGGAATAAAAAGGATACTAAATATACTTTGCTTATACTAAATATACTTTATACTAAAGTATACTAAATATACTTTGTTTTAGAAAAACATTAAAGTTTTATTAAAAAAAAGAAGAAGAAGAAAAGAAACACAGATACTGGTTCTATTCATGCCAATGTCACTTCTCAGGATATATCCCAAAATCCTGAACATTTCCTACCCACCATCAAGAAAATAGTAATTTTAGAGCACTATTGAGCTTTATTATAAACATAATAAATACATAAATCTAATGGACTTATCACACTGGTCTTTTTTTAAAATCTATCACAAAATTCTTGAACACTTCACACCCCTGGATAAGTAAAACGATTATCTCTTTTCACTTTTTTTTTAAGCTTTCATAAGCTTTGTTTTAAAAGAAAAATAAAGAACATTCACCAATTAAATTATTTCATTTTTTTGGAGCTATGACAGTGACAAACTGTTGAAAATCTCTAGTCTAATTAGTCATACTAATTAGATATGTATATGAACTAATTTATATTTGTGTTAAAATCAGTCACTTATTTATTTAGTCATTTACCTGTTCACAGACATGAAACCGAGGATGGTACTTGCTTAATGCTACAAACATAACCATGTACCCTTTGCTGTTTTTCACTAAGCACAGAGACTGTGTCATGAAGAGCAAATCCCAAGACTCAGCTGCTTCAAAAGAATTGGAGGCTTTACGTTGAAGATGGTAAAAATATCCATATCTAAGCTAAGTTGAAAATTATTACAGAATCTAACAATATGTTCCCACGATAATCATAATTATCAAGAAACTGTCTCAATAACATCACTTCATATTAATCTTTGTGAACTCCCTTAGACTCTTCATTATTCACAGCATTCATTTACCCAATACATTGAATCAACCTCCGAACAGCAAAACTTTTATTTTTTTTTAAGGACTAAATGAGCATCAAACATATACTTTTTGCCCCCCAAACATATACTTTATGACGTAAACTTTTCTTCCGGGAAATGGGATTTCTGGTTCACCATTAATGTGAAAATAGAGCTACATCTGAGGTACATCAGGATACTGGCTTGCTTTTCCTCCCACAAGACATATCTTACCTGATGCTGAATGTGGCTTGATAACTAATAGGAACTTAAACTTGTCCTATAATTGGAATAGACTTTTATATAACTGCTTCTTGGGTGAGGACAAAAATTCAAGTGTAAAAGAATTATGTCATAACAACATATTGAACATCAGTTACAACAGTATCCTGTTGCAGGGTTATTGGGAACTCTCTTGTTGAGAGAGTCAGAATCATCCTTGTACCGATATTAAGTATGTTGGCTGTGGTCCTAGTCTAGGAGATCCCAAATTTCTTAATTATTTAAGAATTATCCTAAATTTCTGAATTATTTATTACGATATTCCATAAGGGCACGTTGGTTAGTGGCTTAGTTGGTTAAGCATCTGACATTGGCTCAGGTCTTGATCGTGGGGTCCCGGGACTGAGCCCCACATTGAGCTCCATGTTCAGCGGGGAGTCTGCTCCTCCCTCTGCCTCTCCTTCTGCCCCTCCCCTTGCTTGTGTGCTCTCTCTCTCTCTCTGCCTCTCTCTCTTTCTCTCCAATAAAGTCTTTTTTTAAAAAAGAAATTCCATAACAATCTGGTTTTATTGTATGTGTGTGTGAATATGCATGCACATGTGTGGCACGGACGGTCTCTTCTCACCATCCTAAAGCCCTCCTGTGCAACAAAGACAGAACCGAAAAGGCAGGCAATGTCATTTTCAAATGTATGTATATGGAATCTATGCTCTGAGAAATAAGAGACTTATCCAAGGACATGGAACTATGATACTTTATAGAAACCACCACAGGAAGGATATAAAAAAACATATAAAAACCTGCATCAGGGTTGGTGAGTAATGTAAAGAATACTCACAGAAAAAAATTGCTTTGTCAAAGTCTTAAGATGATTTTGGGACAGATCTTGTTATATATGAGAAAGGCTAGTGCAAAGGTGGGGAGAAGTCAGGGGTCATAGTAAAATATGAACATAATTCTCTCCAAAAACACATTTAAAAGAAATTAGAAAATGCAATTAAAGTGTATACATATTTTATTTTAATGATGTTAATTCACTTTCTATGAAGTTAAAGCATTAAACATTCTGTGATTTGGATCCTATTAAAAACTATATTACACTAAAATAAAATATTCTAAAAATTATTTTGGTGACAGAAGAATATTTAGACACAGCTAATTGAGAGAACAAATTATCCCATTTAGAACTATGTTATGTAAAACAAAGTTGTAAATTAAATTGAGAACAAATCTGGGCTTTTCTGATCATCATGCTCCAAGGCAGAAAGTTAAAGTTGGATGAAGATTCAATCTTGAAGAGGATCATTTGAAGGAAATGAGAAAATAACCACAGTGCTATCAGCACTTCATGGACTGGCCTGGAATCCGATACAGGCTCCCTCATTCGTGTTGCTGGCATTTGAGCTAAGAAGACTCGGCACCTGAGAGCTGGAACAACAGAGGCATTTCTATCCCCATGTTAAATGCATATACCCCAAAAGTATAATCCTAACACTCTCAAAAGCCATAATCCATCGTCATCAACTCTGTCTAAAACCTCATCTCAATAGGACTTAAATCATGCACGGGTGGGGTGCCTGGGTGGCTCTTGCTTGAGTGTCTGACTCTTGATCTCTGCTCAGGTCATGATCTCCGGGTCATGAGTTCAGGCCCCACATTGGGCTCCACACTGGGTGTGGAATCTACTTAAAAAAAAATGCATAGGTGACTCAGAATGATTCACCCTCGTTCTCCCTGGATCAAAATTGTTTTCCTTCTGTGAACCCATGAAATTAGACAAGTTATCTGCTTCCAAAATATAACGGTGGGACAGGCATAGGTTAGACATTCCTACTTCAAAAGGGAGAAATCAGAAAGAAGAAAGAGGTGATGGATCCCAAATAAATCAACCTGGCATAGCAAAGTCTGTTTGATTTCAAGGCTTGATAAGAATCCTCTTTGGCTCTGTGGTCTGTCCTCCAGGACAGTGGCCCTGCTCCCTTGGCCTATGCCCTCTGGGCCCATGGTGGCAGTAGCAGTCTTCCTGGCCTTTGAACTGCTTCTAGATTAGTCTTCCTTTTCCTTGAAAGAGAATGCACATTTGCAGTTGGATACCTCTATTAGCCCGTTTCCTGCCTAGAGACTACAAGAAGTCTGACAGCCTTCTTTCAGGATAACTCATCTCTGTTCTCTTCCATCCAAGATGGCTGGGTTTCTGCTGATTTAAATTCTCAAAAACCTTGTGATTGATAGAGGTCCAACCATTAAACAAGAAGATCTTCCACGGGCCTTTCCTTGATGACTTCATCTCCATTCCTGGCTTCTGCTTGAGATGCTCGATTGGATCAATGAGTCACTTGCCTCATCTCTTTAGAAAACCCTTGTCCCGTCCCATTCTTGGCCCTGTTTCTAGAGTACACTACCGGGAGAGGCTGAGAATTTTCCAAACCTTCAAGTTTTGCTTCCCTTTTGTTTACAAATTTCCATTCATCTCTCCTCACATTTTACTATAAGCAGCAAGGATAAACTAGGACACATTTTCAACATTTTGTTTAAAAATATCCTCAGGTAAATATCCAAGATCGTTGCTTACAAGTTTTACATTCTGCAAAACACTAGAACACAATTGGGCCGAGTTCCCTACCACATCATAACAAGGACTGCCTTTCCTGTAGTTTCCAATAAAATACTCATTTCCATATGGTATTTTACCTGAAGTGCTGTAACATTCAGTTCAGGACAATATATGTATTCTCTAAGACAACAGGAACATTCTCTAGAGCCCTCCTCTTTCTAAGCTCTCACCGGGATTGCCTCCACTGTGCATACTTTCAACATTCATCTCTACAAATCAATCTAGGCCTTTACTATCAAGCACCTCAAATTATCTTCTACCAATTACTCAATCCCAGGGCCATCTCATATTTTTAGTCATTTCTTAAAGAGGCACCCTACCTCCTAGTACCAAGAACATATACATGAGATTGTCCTTCTTCTATTCATTCTTTAGGAATGCCATAACCAAGTATCACTAATTGGAGGGCTTCAACAACAGAATTGTATTGACTCATATTCTGGAGGCTAGAAGGCTGAGATCAAGGTGTTGGCAGTGTTGGTTTCTTTGGAGGGCTGGGAGGTAAGAATCTACTCCAAGTGTCTCTACTTGGCTTGTAGATGGCTATTTTCATGGGCATTCTCTCTTTATATGTGTTTCTGTGCCCAACTTCCCCTTTTTTAAGGACACTAGTCATATTGGAGTAGGGCCTATCCCAAAAACTTCTTTTAAACTTGATTATATCTATAAAGACTCCACCTTCAAATAAAATTGCATTCTTGATACTGGAGGTTAACATACAAATTTTGGGGGGAGCACAATCCAAACATGACACCCCACAATATGTAGGATAAAAAAACTGTGCATGTCTATTGAGCACTAAAACTTTGACCCATCTGGTCTCAGTGGTTGGGTTTGATGCTCTGAAATCTAATATATATTAGAAAGACAGAAATACAATCTGGAGATAAATAATAACTTAATTCATATTTACCTCAAATTGTGGACACACACTCATTTAAGACAGTATGTTTAATAAGATTATCTTATAATTTTTTCAGTTAGAAGTATTGCTTGTGTTCACCATTCCTGTTAGCCTATACACACATGCCTGTGGTTGAGCAAAAACATTAAAATTCATCTTACAGTTCTCTATTGCATTCTTTTTCTTTTTAAATTATTTTTTACTTGAAAGAGAACGTGCACACTCAAGCAGAAAGGAGGGGCAGAGGGAGAGGGAGGAGTGGACTCCCCACAGAGTGGGGAGCCCAGTGCAGTGCTGGCTCAGGGCTCAGTCCCAGGACCCTGAGATCATGACTGGAGCAGAAGGCAGCTGCTTATGTGAGTCAGCAGCCCAGGCACCCCTCTTTATTGCATTCTTAATGCTTTTGGGTGAATATATACACACTTCAGCCTGTGGAAATCCACCTTTGCCATATGTTCTTTAGTGCACACATCTTTGGAAATATGGAATAGGCAGTTAGCCTTGTAAATTATTCCCCACCTCTGCCAATGATGAATGTTATTTCGTGTGCAAACCTATGGCCACATTTTGTATCAGATGGATTGCAACAGGAGCACACCTATAGACTCGGTTCTTAGGCGATTTCTCCATACTTATTTTTATGAGAAGCCTTTTCCCTTTTCTTGATTTCCTTTTTAATTCTGCTTTAGGATTCGGGCTAGGTATGGACTGTGCATAACTGCTGGAGTTTGCACAATCAAAAACTGAAACACATGGTCTCACTAATACAAGAACAAAGGGGAAGAATATTTGAAATCAGAACTATACCAAGAAATTCTCAATATTTGATTGCCCTGGCTTTGCACCATCAAAGCGTAGATTGGAAACATCTTTAAAAGCATTGAAGTAATACAGAATGCAATGATATTAGCTAATTTTGTCATCATCGGAAGGCACTTGAGATGTGACTTTCTGCCACTCTTGTCAGTGACTAGAGGAGATGTCTATCATAATATCTAAATCAGACCACTCAAGGCAATACTGAATAAAATGTTATCTCTGGAGGTGAATAAAATTTTCTCAAACTGAAAAGCTGCCACGGTTAAAATATTAGCATGAAGAATTCTGATTTGCATTCAATTTGATGCCTCTTTTTCCCTGACCCTTAAGTATTGATAATAAATGTGTTTTTGTTAAATTTTCTCAACATTTTTATAAATCCAGCCTAAAGCCACTATGTTCACAGTATCCTATTAGGACTGGGAATATAAAGATTAATATAAGTTGTCGCACTAAAACCGGAAAGAATGATATACAAAAATTCTAGGTCATTTTTTTTTTTTGAAAATAAAGTTTCCTTTATGTGAGACTATTATAATTGAGAACTGGGGTTGTCAAGGGTTTCAGGATAGTAATCTCCCAAGTATTCAAATAAACATTCAAACTTTGGATAGTTGATTGGAAATCATAATTGAATTTGAACTGTGGTATTAGCTAATGACAAAGTTTATGATGCAGATATATTGTCATCCATTAAAAATATTTGCATTGTAAAAGATCAAAAACATAAAGGCTTACTTGACAAATGTTCGTTCAGAAGCATATGTTTTCAATATTGTGAACTTTCTGCAGAGAAGTATATGCTAATCATGTTGCTTTATAGAATTTAAAATAGTTCAACAGCATTTTGAAACAAATGTCTTACAAAAGAAATCTGTTGCTACCATGTCTGAGTTATCTCTATTTTTAAGAAAGTTAAAATACCCTGAATAGTCTTTTTTGTCTGGTGAACTATGGCAATTAAGGACAACTCTCTAAATACCGTTTGTGTGTAAAATGGTTAAAGTAATGGTGCATACCTCTTGGGGGAGGTATGATTTTAAAATTAATTAATACGTGTGAATCAGTTACTACAACACAAAGGATGCAGTGAGTGCTTAGTGAAAGATACCTCCTTGTTTTGTCACTGTTTTATTTTCCGATAACTAAATTTTTACCTTCCAAAATTAATTTTATTCAAAGTCTTGGACATTAAGATTTATTTAATGAATCCTTTTTTGAACCCTTAAGTCGTGGAATAGTGTGTGTGTGTGTGTTTGTGTGCGTATGTATGTATTGAAATGCAGATGGAAGACGTCTTCTTCATTAAAGTAAAGGGACATCCACAAACTAATAGGTTGGAGGCAGAACAGGGACCTTCTAACTCAAAGAACATTTACTAGGTTGGGTTAATAAGAATTTGAGAGAATTAAAGGCAGGTTTTAAAGTAGAGTCAAGAAACAATAAATGAACGATGGACCAGCATTAGGGATTCATAGGAATGGAAATGTAATCGAAATTTTAGAGCAAGAGGGATAACATAAAGTAAAAATAAGTACAGAACCTATGTTAGGTTGGGTTCCCCGAGAAACAAGTGCTGAGATGGAGTTTTCTAACAGGACATTTATTAAGAAGTGTGGGTACATGTGGATATACATCTCTGGGGCAGTGACGGGGATGAGGTTGGGAAGAGGCTGCATCTGAGCTGTACTACAGCTGCAACACAGGTCTCCACTACCCGTAGTTGATGTGGTCCTTCCAACTGGCCCAGCTCCGGGCAAGCAGGAAGGGCCTTTATAACCCCCTCCCACTGACTAGGCTTTGGATACAAACCACCCATTGGAAGGCAATTCTCTTCATCTGAGGGCAATTTTAAGGGAGGCACCAACACAACAATAATGAAAGCCTCCGACTTGAGGGGGAAATCTGGTGCCTACAACAGCATCCACAACACAAGTAAACCAAACTTGATTGCATTGCCTCGTAGCTCTGATGAGAGGAGACTGAAGTAAACATTGGGAAGGTAGCTAGAGCTCAGATGAAGTCATCCTCAAAATGTCTTTTTTCAGGTTTATGTATTTATTTTTTAAAGTAAAAGTTGAGCAGATAATCTGGAAATAGCCAGGGGTTCAGAAATTCCCTTTTTGATTACAGAATCACACAATAATATCAGTATTATGAGTGGAATTTGTCAATGAAGATGTATTAATTAAACTGCTTTGAATTATATTTCTTGTGTGCACAGCTGTTTCCAATTACATGATTATAGCTTACAAAGCCAACAATTGAAATCATGTTTTTTACCATCCATGGGAGAAAGCAGCATACTGTATAACTATAAAAATAAGCTCTCACTCTGCACGAGCATGAAAAGCTGAATGAGGCCTACAGACTCCAGCCATTGAGGGAATTCATGCAGAAATATGCCCTCTGGCATGATGCTTATTCTAAATGATATGACTTGTCTCAGAGCTCCTTTTGCCAAGCAGATCTTTAAATTAACAACTGGTCAGCTTCAGAGGCATTCATTTAGGGGAGAGTGAATCTAAAAATGTGTTTCTTCATTTTATTGGCCCGCAGCTTTCAAGTCAGGTGGCCACAAATCATTAATGATGTTGCATAAAGAATCAACAGGGATCCATCATCCTTGCTTCCGATAATTCTTCCCGCAACTTGGGGGACTTAAAAGCCAAGGAGAGTCACCCTTTTGTGGCCCATACACCCAGAAGCATCCAAAGGTTTAGCCCTCCAGCTCTGTGCTCAGATAGATCTGGGTTTGAATCCCAGTTCCTCCACTTAGTCACTCTGATTTTTAAAAATTCATTTAAAAAACAACAAACAGAATATGCACATCAAAGAAAGTCACTGTGATAACATAGTTTGGGCAAACTTCTTAGCAGATAATCCTGTTTCATTCTCTTACTTACCATTTATTGAACATCTCGTGCTGAGTTTTAACTGTATGTATTAACTAATTAAACTATCAAGTCAGCTTCATGAAGTGGGTACTTTTTTTAAAAGATTTTATTTATTTATTTACTTATTGAGAGAGAGAGAGAGAGAGAAAGCTTGAGCAGGGGGAGGGGGAGGGGTAGAGGGAGAAGCAGATACTCTGCTGAGCAGGGAGCCCAATGGGGGGCTTGAACCCAGGACCCTGAGATCACGATCTGAGCTGAAGTCAGATGCTTATCTGACTGAGCCACCAAGACACCTGCAGTAAGTCTTATTATCCTCATTTTATAGAGAAAGAACTAAGGCTTTGAGAGATTATATAAATTGCTCAAGATGACTCTGCCTGTAAGTAAGAGAGGGACTGGATTATCAAATAGTGATACTTAGTAATAAATAGTGGTAATGACAAACAATAAATGTTAGGCGCTATGGTCACTAGTTCTGTGGCACTAACACGACTTTTGCCTCTGCTATTACTAGCTCCACACAGTGCTAGGGGACCAAGAGAGAGGGCAGCCTGGCTATGGGATCATTTTACCATGTCCACTTCTGGTTGAAACTTTAGTTCCTTATGGGGATATCTCACTGAAGATACTGCTTACAGTTTTATGTTATTTTTACATTTCTTGTCTACTTTGCAGTGTTCAAAATCACCAACATATTAGTATGGTAAGTATTTAGCTATTGCAGATACAAAAAAAAATTGAAGCATAAATCCAAGAAAGGAAATAGACAGGATCTCAAATTTGGGTAATGGTAGGATTGGAGTTAGAACTCTAATATGATATCACCTGTTTGTTTGTTTTTTGTTTCCAAATCACAAGAGTAGGATTTACCCCACTTGAAAAACCTATTTGGGATGGGATAGCATAAAATATAGGCTCTACAGAGTAAACATGTCACTTTGAGGGTCTTGTCTGCCCCCTCAGCATTAAATTGTCATCCACCAGAACAGCTGAAGCTCAGAACAAGGGGAATCTGCAAGATTGACAATGTCATCAATGAAAATGTAGAGCGGTTAAAAATATATAATCCAGTTTGAGCTATGATACCAGATTCTTCAAAAGGCATGTACTGACTTGCCATTTAGCTGATTCTCACATAAGCAACTCTGGATAATGAGTTCCAGCATGAATGGCAGTAGGAAATGAATTCTCAGAGATGGCCAAAGATTCTCCCAATCAAAGGTGGGAAAATAAATTAGCTGTGGGTATTTTACCAAACCACCTTACTCCAGTTCAGTTTAAGAGTTTTTGTGGATACAAACTATCTTAATTTTACTATGGATGTAAGAGTCTAATTTTAAGAAAGAGGGAAGTAAAGGGAAAAGTGAAGACATTTTCATAAGGTAAACTTAATATCTTTTTTTTAAGGAAATTTTTTTAAATTTTTATTTATTTATGATAGTCACACACACACACACAGAGAGAGAGAGGCAGAGACACAGGCAGAGGGAGAAGCAGGCTCCATGCACCGGGAGCCCGACGTGGGACTCGATCCCGGGTCTCCAGGATCGCGCCCTGGGCCAAAGGCAGGCGCTAAATCGCTGCGCCACCCAGGGATCCCGGTAAACTTAATATCTTAAAAAAAAAAAAAAAAACAACACTGGATCTGGAAACAGGAGTTTCTATTTTGAATTCTGGCACTAGAGCTCAATCTCTTACGTCATTTTGGCGTAATGGGCTGAAAGTTTATGTCCTCTCAAAATCTGTATGTTGAAATGTGATGGTATCAAGGAGGTTTTGGCCGAAAAAAAAGAGGGTAGAGCGCTCATCAATGGGATGAGTGCCCATATAAGAAGAGACCGAGAGCTCATTCTCACTGCCTTCTCTTCACCATGTGAGAATGCAAGAAGAAGACAGCCTTCTGCCAACCAGGAAGAGTGTCCTCACTGGACACCAAATCTGTCAGCACATTGACCCTGGATTCCCAGCTTCCAGAGATGTGAGAAAGCTGTATATATCACACACACACACACACACACACACACACACACACACACACACGACACTTTTTTTCCCAGGAAAGTTGATGGTTAAACATTTACCTACATACCGCTTGCTGTGTCCCAGTACCTAGTAACATATTTACAACATGGAAATAGGCCTAACTGCTGTTTGTTGATTGAATAAAATGAATGTATACATGAATAGTTTCTTCTGGAGCTGTAATGAGGCGACTATACTCACAAAGCCTATATAGTCTTTTTTTTTTTTTTTTTTTTTTTTTTTTTTTTTTTTACGAGAGGGAAACAGCTTGATTAATCTATATCTATATAACCTATATCATCTATCTATCCATCTTTCTATGTATTTTAGTGAAGGAGTATTAACCAATTTCAAGCAATTTTTTTAATGGCTTGAATGGAAAATATCATTGGGAAATATCGCAACCAACATTCCATAGTTATTGTTTATCACACTGGCTAGTAATTACTGAAGGTCTGTTAAATACACTTGCCTGCTAGCAACCAATTTGGATATTCACTAGCTCTAGTGACTTGGAGTGTGTGTGTGTGTGTGTGTGTGTGTGTGTATGTGTGTGTGTATTTAATCTATTGTCTATAAACAGTATATAATCAATTGATATTCAGATGGGTCTCAAGGTACATAACTTAAATTCTAAATTTCAAATTTCTTACCTATACGTTTGGAAAATATTACATACCTTACTGCTAGTTTTAAGAATTAAGAATGGAATGTTTAGACAACTACTTGTAAAATAATAATGCATTAGTTAGGTTTATCCAGATAAACAGAAACCACAGGTATATATGTATATACAGATATTTATATATGAAGATTTTACAATATGTAAAGATATTTAAGGAGGTATTGAAGATATCCCAAGAGCTACAGTTGACAAGCTGGAGACTCAAGAGAGCTGATAGTGTATAAAGAGCTAAGAAGCAGGAGAACCAATGGTGCATATTTCGGTCTGAAAGCCAGCAGCCTCCAGGCCCAGGAAGAGCCAATGTCTTGGTTGATTCCAAAGGAAGAAAAAAGAAACATCGTCCCATCTCCAAGGCAAGACAATTTCCCTTCTACTGATTTGGTAGAGTCAGCCCTTTGGTTCGTATTTAGGCCTTCAATTGATTTGAAGAGGCTCACCCACATTCAGGTTGGCAATCTGCTTTACTCACTCTATTGACTCAAAGGCTAATTTCATACAAAGACATTTCCCAGAGAAATGTTTAACCAAATATCTGAGCACCCAGGGGCCCAGTCAACTTGACACATAAATTATCACAATTAAGCCCCCAATGTAAGTTGCTATTTATAATTATCATCAATATTACCTATTAATATTACCTTAATAATATTCGATTACAAGCATTTTGCTAGGCACTTTTGCACATAGTATCTTTTGCTGACATTAGTTCTTCACATATAGTATTTCAATTATTCAAAAAGCACTGCCATAGCATGTCATCACATTGCGATTGGCATTAATTTGAACAAAACAAAACCTAGAAACACTCTATCATTTAACCTTGTATTCCTCTGCTAGGCTGCACATAGTAGGGCCATAAGAAATTCTTTGTTAAACATACTTTGGGAAAATCTAGGGCAGAGCTCAAGGTCCTTATTCAAAGAAGCAGAGTAGCACATCTGTTAGAGAAGAGCATGTACTTATTTTAGCAAATGCTATCGGCATTAATTTTTCTTGCCTCTATCCTCTACAAAGTCCATGAGTTAAGATTTATTCTTCAAATAGTTAGAGGTCATTATATAAAAATGACCTCTTAATGCAAGAATAGCAACATAGTTAAAAGTTCATAGTTTGGACAGTCAGCGTTAACGTAGACTGGAGAAGTAATTTGGCAATTTCTCCCCCTTTCCCTAGGTAGCTTGATGAATGACCGTTTCCTTTCTTCTGTGTTCAGAAGTTTTATGGGCCATGGAGAGTGCAAGATCAGAGTTATTTGTGCCTGAAATCAAAAGAAGTATTATCCAGCCACACTTAAATAAATGTAGCAAAAGACCTGAACGAAGCATTTCCAAATACCAAAAATTCTACTTTTCAGAGAAATTCTGATAGTGTTTGCAAATAAATCAGAGAGAAATTATGTTTGTAGCTTCAAAGTAAGGTCAAAGCTCCTAGCATTGCAAATTATTTTAGGAATTGGTATTCATTCAAAGCTCCATTGAATTAAAATCAGAGTATGGAAGACTGATTATCCAGGGTTCTAATCTGGGGAAATTTCTAGATATTTTCAAGGACTATTGGAAACATTGAGATCATTGCCAGTTTGGCTAAAAAAAGTCACAAGTTTGGTTCAAACTTTTATATAAGTTTCATACAGTCCAGAAAAAAAAAAGTTTGATATACACCAGACTTCTGGCAGAAACACAGGATAAGAAATTAGAAAGAATCCCAAGCTCTATGTCTGAGTCTCAAAATTTCTATTCATGACAGTCTAGATATTCTGGGACAATTATTATTATTTTATAAAGGTCTCTTTCATCATTAGACCACATATGCTGAAAATGGATCCACTCTGTCAATACTCTAATTTTAACAGTTGTTCTTATTCATAGCCCCCCAGGGAAAGGTGATCCCTTGATTCTTTCATGCCTAAATTTGTCTTAGAAACACATCCATTTTGTGTCATCTGCAGCTTTTCCTTTCAACTTCTATATCCAACACATTGTGAATACTAGTGACTTTGTCCACTGAATTTCTCTTGAATCTACACATTTCTCTTAATCTCAACTACCCTCCTTCTAGGTGTGGGCCACCCTAAGTAACTGAGTAATAATAATAATCTCCAAAACATTTCCTGCATGGTTGAGTACCAAAGATCTATCCAATGTACGAAGTGATGTGATCCTGTCATTTCTCTGATTAGGACCTTCTCTGTCCATTTTATGGCTGTCACCGTAAACCCCAAACTTACCAAGCTGTTTTAGAAGCCCCTCCTATGATGTCCACCGCCTTATTTTCCAATCTCTTACAACTCATGTTCCACTTGACTTTTGGGTCATAATAAACTTCTTCCTTCTGTGAAAGCAACTCACGTTCTCTGGACTGTCGAATCTGCAACATCAATCACCCAAAATCCAATCCATTCCTTTGCCACCTACTCACTTATTTGGTCTAAAGCCACCAGTTCTCTGATGCCATAAGGATTGCCGCCCTTTTCCTGGAAACCCCAGGAGTTGTGCATGTGCCTTCCTGCATCATACATATCACACTGTCACTTCATCATACGTGTCACGTTGTAACTCATGCATTCTCCCTAATGTACCGAACAGCCTATTTCCTTGGCTGTCTTCCCAATTACTCCACAAGAACAAACTATGACAAAGTCATCATCATAAATTAAGGCTTTATCATAGATTCTGAACATAGAAGTGTCTCAATAAGTATTTGTGGAATGAAGAAAGAGTGAGTTTTGCTATGTGGAACAGTATAGAGAACGAGACTTAGGGCATTCTCTCTTCCCTCCTCTCTTTTTCTTCTCCCTATCTTGGCACCCTAATATTCAGACTCTCCCTGAACTCTGTGTGCATTATTCCTTTCTCCTTTTCCATAATAGCAGCTTTCATGATGAATTATTCCAATGAGTTCTGGAGATGGAGGTGGAGTAAAAGAAGAAGAGGAGGAAAAGAAAGTGGGAAAGAAAAATCCAAAACAGTAACAGGGGAAGATTTAATATTCAAGAAACACTTATTATGTACCAGGCACAAAACCATGAACTTCATCAGCATCTGTCATTTTATCGTCACATTAGCAGTATGTGAGTGGCACAGTTATCATGCTTATCCTTTTTCAAAGATTTATTTTAAAGAGAGAGAAAGAGAGCACAAGTCCGGGGTGGGCATAGAGGGAGAAGGAGAGAGAATCTCAAGCAGATTCCACACTGAGCGTGGAGCCCAATATGGGCCTAATCTTATGACTGAGGTCATGACCTGAGCCAAAACCAAAAGTCGGACACTTAACTAACTGTGCTACCCAGTAGCCCCTCATTCTCATCTTATAAAGAAGAAAACTGAAGCACAGTAGTGGACACGCCCAGGAATCAAACCCGGGTTTGTCCATCTGTCTCTTAATGAAACCATACAACCTCCCTCGGGTCATTAGACGTACCCTGAGCTCTTGAGTGAAATCCTCTGATCCCTTAGACCATAAAGCCAGAACTCAAGGTTCGGGGATGATCTCTTACATGTGCCTCTGGAAATGCTGGAATGAAGGAAAGCATAAGTCTTTCTTTGTCCTACGCATATATTTCATCCACCTTGTGCTGGTACTTTCCTCAGTGACTATCCTACTACTAGGAGTGCATTAACAATAGAAGAAACTTTTTTTAAATTTTTTTTATTTATTTATGATAGTCACACAGAGAGAGAGAGAGAGAGAGAGAGAGAGAGAGAGAGGCAGAGACACAGGGAGAGGGAGAAGCAGGCTCCATGCACTGGGAGCCCGATGTGGGATTCGATCCCGGGTCTCCAGGATCGCGCCCTGGGCCAAAGGCAGGCGCTAAACCGCTGCGCCACCCAGGGATCCCCAATAGAAGAAACTTTTGTCCCAGGGGCACATCTCTATTATTCCTCAGGCCAGAAACATTTGGAGTCTGGTCCACAAAGCCCCTTCCATACCATAGGCTTCTCCCTTTGCTGCAAATCTCCTGACTCTGCTTCATTCAACATTTTGTTTCCTAAGGATCCACAGATGTTTCTTCCTGACATAGTCCATTATACCTCTAGCCGGTTGAGAAATGAAAGCTGCTGTTAATGCATTCGGTGCCCTCTCCAAGAGCGGCATTGATTTTAGATCCTACCTTGCAATTCCTTTGTCTGGTATGTGGGAACAAGGCTTACCCATTCATTTATCACAGGTGCTATTTCTTGTGTGTTTGAATTTTGCCTCCTGCATTTCTGAGACCTACACAGATGCGTGCCGTACACAGTACTGGGGTGTGATAAATATCAAATATTTCTTAAATGAGTATAAGAAACTATGTAACTTTGGTTACCTGTTCTCAGGTTGCTCAAATGCACCCACCTTTCTCTTACTTGCACTTACTTCTTGGTTACATGGTTAAGTTCTCTTCTCCTTTTGGGTTAACTTGACCTGACCTAATTTTTGAGACTCAGCTCAGGATACGCCCTTTTCTTATGAAGCAAGACTATGTCCACGCATCTCTCTGTACCAATTCTGTTTTCACTGGGCTGAGGTAGCTAATTTACTCACGTGTGTGTGGTGTCTTCAATGGACTTCTCTGCTTTTCAAAGTCAGGGGATACAGTCCCTCCATCTTTAGTATATTAATTGTAGCAAGAACCAGGACCTGTCACAATATCTTTGGCGGAGTAAACGAATAACTGTTTTAAAGCTTCCCTAAGTTCAGGATAAGCATATCAATTTAGTCGCCTGCAAACCAATAGTTTGAACAAGATATTTTGGACATTTAGTTGTACACTATTCATTCAGCTCTCCGCTGTGCTAAGGACCTAAGTTCGCTCATCTTTTGCATTTTGGCACATTCACCAGTGTTTCTTCTACAATGGTGCTTTGTTCCATATTGGGAGAAAAAAAAAAGATTAAAGGATCCTTCTCCCTCTTACTCCTGCTCTTCCTCCCTCTCCTCTTCTCCTTTTTGAGCTTCTCTTTCAACTTCTCCTTCTTCTGCAAAGGAGGTACTAGGATGAAGGGGTGGAGAGTGTAGGGATTTCACATTTGAATTTCTGAGAGCTTTTCCTGTGTCTTACAGACTGTCGTATAAACTGAGAGCTTTTATTTTCTCATCCCTAAAAAGAAACTAGCAATGCCTTCTTTTTATATCTTAAAGGCTTGTTGCAAAGATCAAAATATATTATTATTCATATTTATGGCTCTCTGGAAATACTCAAAAGAAATACGACCTCTGCTAATATTATGTGGAAGACCTCCAATATCTCTATTTATCTATATTACAGTTCCCAAATAATTCCAGTTGCTATCCAGGTATTGGTGTCCTAAGCATGAGCTACTGAACTTTCATATATATTTTTACCCTGTATACATGTTTTTATTTCACCAAACTTATGAGCCTCCTGGTAAAGCACCAAGAGTTACTTCAACTTGAAGTAAATTTAATTGGTTTTCTCATTTAAATATAAATAGAGGGCATTTTAGTAGTACTGAATTACATTATTTTAAAATCATGGCTTTTGAATACAGCTGGTTCTCAGAATTATCAGTGGAGTTAATAAACAACAACGACAACAAACCCAGATTTGTCATCCTTATCGTAGATCCACTGGAAATCTGTACAAAATATTTCCTCTGCTGATTATGACGAGTGCTTGTGTTCCTTAGAAAGCCTCGTACCCCAGCAACTGTTTTTGTACCAGAGAATTCTTCACCTGCGCTATCATAGGCGTGACCAAGGAAGGCTCTTCATTCAACGGAGCCAACTTGCAGGCCTCTCAATGCTTTAACTTCCGAGTACGTTGCCTAGTCTTATTTGTTAGTAAGAGGGATCTGGTCAGAAATATCGAAATTCTCCCACTTACTAAGGTGGGATATTAGTCAAGTCACTTAACCACTTTGAGCAACCGATTGAGAATGGATAGAATCAGAACGTGCTAAGTTCGTCCCTTTGCAAAATAAAGATAACAATGGAACTTGACTTGCAGGCTTCTAAAAATTATGACGCACAGAAAGTGCCTAGATTTTGGGTACTTTCCATCATACCTCTCATGAGGTTATTGAGGGGAGTGAATTAGCTGGTGTATAAAAAGGACTTAGAATAGTTCTGGCATCTATAACTGCTCAATAGGGGTTAATTATAGGCTGCTATTGTTATTGGATTGTACCTAACTCTTGGTTGTATGCTTTCTTTCACTTCCTGTAACATCAATTTACAATTCACTGGGCCTGTCTGGGCTCACCCATTCTGCAAGAGTGCCCTGAACAGCCCGTGTGTGTCAGTGCACGCCAAGCCTCCGTGTCTAAAATGCCCTTCCTATGACCTAGGATTGCCTCATCTCTCCCCATCCTCTGCAACGCCTTTCAGATCTCAGCTCTACCTCTGCACCTTTACTGATTCCTTGGCCCCTGTGGAGAGCTCTTCATCTGAGACCCCCCTTCCCTCTGGGACACACTTTACTTCCTGTGCTCATCAAAGGCTATCAGCATTAGTTGTTCTCATGAACATCCAGGGCTGCCACATACAGCTGTAGAGGTTGTGCCCTTTTTGGGATCCTATGACAAGCGAATGGATGCTCAAGTGCAGCCCTGGTTATTAGTCAATGCTCCTTGACATGGGACTGCATCTAATTAGTTCAATAAGAGGAAGTATGTTTTACAATTTATCTGCCTGGAGAGGTTGCATTTTATGACTGATCTAACCAAAAAGGTATACGTTTTTCTAATTGGCACAATTGACCCTGGTGGCCCTGATAGTGTCCTAATTAGCATGTGAGTTCCTTGAGATCTGGAATCACAATCATCTTTAAATTCATTCATTCATGCACTTACCCATTCAATCATTCTACAAATATTTATTGAGAACCTACTTTGTGCTGGTCACTCTTCTCAATTGTGGACCCCTATGCTTTGTCCCTCACGTTGCAGACAATATAAAAATGCTACAGATTCTACATAGGGTTGGCTGTAATTTGTTTCCATGAATAAGTGTCTGGATGAATATGAAGAACTGGCATGCTAGACAGAGTTGTTTTTTACTTTAATCTTTTTTTATTAATCACTGACTACAACTCTGATTTCTGTATCCTGTACAGACAATATTTAATGATAATAAAAAAAGAAAATAGCTCATAGAAGCTAGAGCTACCAACAAGCATGTTCACAATGCAGATTCACGCATCCATATTCAATCTTTATGTGCAACTACCATGTGCCTGGCTGGAGGTTACTTCTGAGTAATACACAGACAATCAAGTTAGGCCCCAGTTCTGTAAAGTTCAAACTTTAATATTTTAAAGTAAATATACTTCTTTAAGAAATGGACTTAAATACTAGCAAGCAATGGTAATAAGTTAAATAAAAAGAAACAATTCACACTATTCTATATTATATCATCTCTGAGCTGAGTTTTAAAGCAAAGAAAATTTATCCTACACAGAATTTTGGAGATTGGTCATTCAAAGCAAAACCTGTACAAAAGCACACAGTCAAAAATTAAACAACAATAACAAAATGTGTTTAGAAGAGAGGGGAAAAAATACATGTTTTGGCTGAAGATCACATTTCTGTGATAGCACTGAAAGAAGTCTTTTAAGGGACATGGAGAAGAATTTTAATATCTCAAAACATTAAATATCTGCAGTTTCTCACCAGGCCAAAGCTAGAGAGACAGATTAGTGTCATTGAGCAGAAGTGATTGGGGCTAATGAATAGATATTGTGTATTCCTTTGAGGAAAACTATCCTTAACATGGACAAGCCATGTTGGAATAATCTTTTAAAAGCAGTTTGCAGTTGGTTGTTTACTATGAAATTCCTTTTTATAAAGATTGACCGAAATGTACACATTTCTATCTAAGAATATCTTGATCTGCAGACCCCCAACATGTAACTTCTAAGATAAGGGTTTGTTGCCAATTTTTATCCTGAAGCACTGCACTTGAAAAATAATCCTGGGGGTGCCCGGGTGGTGCAGTCAGTTGAGTATCTGACTCTTGGTGTGGGCTCAGGTTGTTACCTCAGAGTCTTCGGAACAAGCCCTATGTTGGGCTTCACACTGAGCATGGGATCTGCTTGGGATACTCTCTCCCTCTCCCTCTGCCCTTCCTGCTTATTCTCTCTGTCTCTCTCTCTCAAATAAATAAATCCTTAAAAATCATTCTGGCATAGCTGTAAGTATTGTTCACAGTATGGAACCTTGGAAACTTGTATCCAAACCTCTGAAGTGCTTGTTTAAATGCATATTCCTGGGCCTCAGCCCAGATATTTGGACTCAAAACAGCTCGAGGCTTGACGGAAAAGACTGAGCACCACTGTGTAGGGGGAAGCTCAAAAGGACAATGGCCATATAGTATGCTATCTCCTCATCAGAGGACGATATGATTTTATGCTCTTTTCCACCCTTAGGAAATGATTTTTCCTTTCCACCTGCCATATAAAGTGAGGTATGACTTTCCTTATGGGAATAATGATCGTCTTTGAAATATGGAAGATGAGACAGCTGACCTGCTGCTTAGTGCCAACACCACCCATTTGTAAATTAAGGATTTGCATATTGACTTAATAACTCCTTGGTAACCACTGTCTATAGCATCCTGGTACACAGAGACCTCCTTATTAGTGTGCATTGTTGACCTGGAAGATAATGTTTTTATTGTTCAGCTTAGTCCAGTGCAAGTTTTTAAGGTGCTCACTCCAATAATCTCCACGTTAAAACACACACACACACACACACACACACACATACACACACGTTACTCTCATTAAAATTAATGACTCTTATGCTTACCCACAAAAAGGAGACTCCATCACTCACTGCGCCAATAAGGGATATCATTAGATACTTTTGAGTGAATGTATTAAGACATAAGCACTTACTTTCCCATTTACAAAATTAATAAAATTATCAAATCCTAATTTAAAATCCTTTTACTGTCACTCATGGAACTTTCCTTTTTTGACCTATTTCATCCTTGCACTCTGTCTACCTACTAATAAAAATTCACCACATAGAACATAATGATAAGTTTCAAAGTATGTGAAATATTTTCAGAGTACCAGAGAATCTTGGTATTGGGTAACCATGGGCTGAAGATTTCATTTTTTTCAGGTGAAATATAGGAATGTTCATCCTTATTATTGAATCAGAACTGACCTCAGTTAGTGGAAGAGATTGTCTTATCCAAAACTATACTAACTGGGAAGTTATACACTTGGAGAATAAAGGCATTGAATCTGGTGCATTCCTGTCCAAATCTTTTACTTTTCATATCAGCTAAATTATAGGCAAGTCAAAATCTTATAAAAATTATCAACCATACAAAAAAATCTTTGCAAAATGAAAAATATTGTAACGTGCATAGTAGAACAAAATGCGTTCTCTAAGCCAAAGAAACATTTTGACCCCAATCGTACCAACGTACTGCTGAAAAAATGTTGAGAAAAATGCATTGAGTTTTCTCAAAATGAGACCATTATTGTTTAATTTAGGGATAGTGCCAGTTTACAGACCATCTCTTATTGACAAAGATCGTGCGAAAGGGTTCTCACAGCTGAAAGTATGAGCGGAACATGAAGGAGAAAGTATACAATTAGGAAAGAGCTTGAGATTGTAATTATATTTGGACCATGATCAGCGTGCATCTCCGTTCACATGGTGAGCCAACTCCTAATGCCAACAACTGAGCTCATGAATGCTGTAGGTTCTGTGTAAGGAATGGCAAGGTAAAGGGTGATACTGAAGAAGGCAAAGCCAACTGTATTTATTCATTCAATGTTAACTGAAGAGTCAGCAAACTATTCTTTAATGCTCTTGAAAAAATAAATCAGAAAATATGGGGAATATTTCATCCTGTCATGGGACTTAACTATAAGCTGGGGAGTTCAATAAAATCATAGACACAAGTCTTTTTTACATAGGAATTTTTGGAACTCTATTAAATAATTCAAAATGCACATAATGAGTAAATTATTTTAGTACATGTTCTCTTTACGTATAAAAAAGTGTTATTTTTTGTCTCAAGATACAGAGTTCAGGCTGGTTTGTATTTTGAAAATATGACCCATAAAAATTCAAAGGCCAAAAACCAAACCAAAAACTTGTTTATTCATTCAATACTCATGCATTACCACCTTCTGTGTTTGAGGCTTGCGTTAAGAACTAGGATTACAGATGTGATTAAACATGGCTCAGGTTTTCAAGAACATATGGCCTGTTGAAAATGGCCAGCCAGGCAATTCATACTCTCAGGGCCTTGAATTACTTCTACTAAGGGTAGGGCAAAATTTTCTTGCGTTCTATTTTCATACAGAAAGTTCAACAAAATACTCAGAGGGATGCACAGAATCTCTAGTTTACAAACAAAGTGTATAGATGTTCTCAGAGTATGATGAGCAAGTCTGCTGTGAATTCATTTGCTAGCCCTTTTGCTAATGAGGAAATCTCCCCTTTCCAGTCCTTCAATCTAGGGTTGTACCTTGTACTTAATTCATTGGATAGTCCTTACTATTGTCACTCCTATTTAGAGTATACTGCTTACGTACAGGGTAGTTAGTATACTAGGGATGTTAAATGTATTATCTCGAATTGGATCGTCCATGCAATCCAAGCATTATTATTATTCATATATTACAAAGGAGAAGATGTAGCTCAGGGGAGTTGAGGGATGTGCCTAAGGTCATGCAGGTATCAATGAGAAGGCCATGATTCAAACTCAGAGTGCTGATCTCTGAGGTGGGTCCTCTCATCCCTTCATTTGCACTATCGCGTGGCCCTTGCTAAAAAGCCACTCGGCTTCTAGTCATATCATCATCCTGGGAGCCACACACTGGCTCCATTAGATGCATGGGCTGCCATACTCTCCAACAAAGCATAGACACCAACGACTCTTGAAGCATCTTCTGACAGTCCACTCCAACCAGCTTAACTTCAACTATACATATAACTATATGCATACAACTATATGCAGTTGTAAGTTCATTTACAACTATCTATTGATCATTATTAGGTGAGAAAAACCATGTACTTCTTGCTTTTCTTTATTACTGTTTTTTTTTCCTTCTTTGTGCTCTCTGCTATCACTGTACAATCATATCTGGAAGTTTTATATTTCCTTGTCTTCCCCACTAGATTTTGATTCTTTAAAAGAACTGTTCAGGCCTTTCTTATCTTTTCATCTCCAATCCCTAGCAAGGATCCATAAATATGACAATTATAACATTACATGTTAAATTAATAAATGGCCAGGTGAGCAAATGAAGATACTGCCATTCATCCCACCTTGCTAACTATGATTAAACCATGTAATTTTACTGTGAAGTTATGTTGAGAAATGAGTGAGCTAACTAGGAAAATATTATACTCCAGTTTCATTGCCCTTCATGGAATTCCAATTAATGACCAAAAGAGAGAGAGAGAGAGAGAGAGAGAGAGAGAGAGAGAGAGAAGAGTCTATAAGCAAGTTAATATTGGCTGTTACTGTTCATATGTTCTAAAACAACAACAACGACAAAAAACAAAAACCAAACAAAACCAACAACAACAAAAGTCTTGTGGGAAATGAAAAGAGCAGTGTTTCTCAAACTGGGATTCTGAATCAGCAGCATCTGCACCACTGGAAAAGTATTAGATTCAGAAATATGAGGCTTTGGGGCTTGACAATTCAAAATTTGAGAAAAAAAAATAGAATAATCGTTCCCAGGTCCTTGGTACTAGTTACAGAAACTAACCACAGAAATCCTGAATTGGCCTTTTTGTCACTCGTTTTATTTTATATTGTAGATAGGGGGTAAGAGGGGGAATGTTGCTGGTTCTGGTTCAGTTCTCTTTGAAGCACCATCTCAGGGAACTCTCTCTGACCCATGTTTGTGGACAACTACAACAGTGACCATGTTCATGGAGTGTTTCTGGACTTTCCACCTACGCACACAGAAGGACCCAACACAGTCGATAAACATCACTGACTGATCTAACAGACAAACTGGACTGACAATACAGATCATTCAAGGAGTTTATTTTCTGCCAATGGGTTAAAATAATACCTTGTCATAAGAGGAAATGCAGCACTCCAGCCCTCAGATTCTAATAATGGACTCTGTCCTAGGGCATCTTCTTTTTCCTCATGCAACTGCATAATCTTTTCTCTCCAGTAGCTTTCAGAAAAATTCATTTGCAACTATCTATTGATCATTATTAGGTGATAAAAAAAAAACATGTACCTCTTGCTTTTCTTTATTACTGTGGGTTCCTCCCCCGCCCCCAAATAAACAAACAAGAAAACAGTCCACAAGCACAAAAGGCAGCGTCTGGACAATGTTCTTTATAGACAGATCGCATTGCTCTCATGTTTGTAGCAAGCTCTATTGTGCATTGCTGGAATGACTTCAGGGAGCACATGCTCTTTATCTACACAAGTGAATGCTTTTATTTTCCTGTCTTCCTCAAGGAGAAGATAGTACAATTACAGTTCAGCAATGTGAACTTGGGAGGAAGGGGAGGAGGGTAAGGAGAACAATATGAACAAAGTTTTATCCAACAAGAGCTCTCTTCTCCTTTGCCTCTTTGTTGGCCTTAACAAAACACACGTGGCCCCTGATGCAATCTACTCTGACCTCTATGTAGATCATGTGTAGATAGGAGGTGAGTTCTTGCCTGCGACAGCTGCACCTACAACAAAAAACAATTTTCGGGGAATTTTCAACTGCAGCTCATGGATGATGGCAGCATTAACGCGTTGCTGTTAAGATATTCTGGTGGTGGGTAATGATCAATTTTATTTTAGAGCATCAATATTGCAAATACCTACTCTAGGTGTAAAACTGGTTCATGTGTATCTAATTCATTTGAAAGACACTGCAGGCTATTGATTTTTTTTTTCTTCTTTAAAAAAGTGAAAGAGGCATACCAGTGTGTCCTTGGGCAATTAGGTTAACTTACACATACCTCTCTTTGCTCATCTGTATCAGGTATAGGACCAATATGTCAAATCACGAGTGAAGACTAAGGGTAGGAAGGTGCAAGAATGAAACAGAAGGAACAGATCGGGAGAAGATACAAAGGTGAGATGCTCGGTGTTGAACAAGTAAAACATCCAATGAGCACATACTTAAAGGTGTGTACGGGTTACAAGAGATACTTGTGCTGGGTAGTGGACCAGCACAGAGAAGTAATAAATAAGTTAACTTGATGGTCTCAGAGACAGAAACCCAAAAGGAACAAAAATTGAAATATTGCCTGGAGAGCACAGGAGAGTATCCTGCAAGAGGAGGAAAGGTGACTGCCTTGTATGAAGAGGAAAACATTTTCAAAAGGATGGAAACAAAAGGTTACTGCGCTGCATCAGAGAAAGTGATAGAAGATAAGCCTGGAAAGTATATAGTATCTAACTACAATCGTGGCACTTCTTTTCAATGCAAACAGAATGGTTAGAAAGAAATGCACCAACATGTTAACTCTTGCCATGTTACACTCTTCTCATATGGAGGGATTGCAACTGCATGGTAAAAGTATACATCGATTTCATCCTATACTTCATAGTATTTAATATTTTCTATATTTTCTGTAGTGAGCCTGTATTGTTCTATAATGAGAATAAATGTCCTAATATATTACCTCTATCACATGGGGTCATGGTGCAGATTAAATGTGTCTATGGATTCATTCATCTAAAAAAGTATTTGCATGCCTACTACATGCAACACACTCTGGTAACTTCGAAGCTGGAGAAAAAGGACACTGTTCTCTTGAAGCTCACTGTTTTTACCGTGGAGACAAAACACAGATTGGTGAGGGAAGTCAGGTCACGGGGAAGCACAGAGGAGTATCTAATTTCAGAACAGAATCTACTGGGAGAGTTTACTGGAGGAGAGGGAGCCCGACCCAGGCTGGCATTTGAAGGGCGGGTAAGAATGCGCAGTGTGGCAGAGGCATGTAATTCTGTATAGTAACACGGAATGGGAAAGAAAAGTGGAGCCCATAGGAGAGAATCACATAGAAACTCCAGGATCCAGTTCAAGGAATTGCTAGATTTCACTCAAAGCTGGGATAGTTGGAGAAATATTTTTCGAAAGAGGTGAGAGGAAGCGTTAGTTTACCATGGAATGTGCTAGGACTGAGCTCAGTTTACCTGAATCTAGGGTAGTGTTCTTAAACTTGAGCATTTATCAGAATCATCAGGAAAGCCTGTTAAAACACAGACTGAGCCATTATGCTGTGTACCTTAAACATATACAGTGACTTAATGTCAAATTTTTTTTTTCACTAAAACTGGAAAAAAACCCAACCTGTAAGACTTAACATTAACACACACACACACACACACACACACACACAGATTGCTGGACCACCCCTACCCCACCCATCCACCCCTGAAAAGTTCCAGATACAAGATACAATAGATTTAGGGTGGGACCTAAGAATTTGCATTTCTAGAAAGTTCTCTTGTTCTGCTGCTGCTGCTGCTGCTGCTGCTGGTCCAGGGACTACACTTTGAGAATCTCTGATCTAGGACATGCAAGCCACTGCATTATTCTCCACCTGTTGAACAAATGTGAGACGTGTGCCACTCTCTGTGTCCTACTATAGTTCTGAGCTGATGTTCTTTGTGGTCGAACAACAAATACCTGTTTGATAGTTAGGCTCTTGCGTAGCTATTTTTGTTCATGAGTGAATGTTCCGGGCTGCGACCTAAAATCACATTTACTGGAGTGCTGGTGCTGGATCTTGCTCTTGTTTAAAGGTGTGCAAATTCAGTAAAGTCTTATTAGAGATGTGCTGTGCTATTTCTCTATTTCCCCTAAACAAGCAAGAGGCCAATAAAAATCATGTGAGTAAAAGCTATCTATGGTCAATCTTAACTTGCTTACACGGAAGAATTCTATACTAACTTGGTCTCGTTTGCAGAAAAATTAATTTTTTAGATCTCTCTAGAAAGCAAGCCAGATGTACTTTATTATGTTTGGTCTTTATTCAACATACTGCTGAGAGAATCCAAGTTTTTCTCCTCTGACACCCAACTGTCACTCCAAACTGCCCTCTGCTATAGGCTAATACATCATACACAAGAACCACATGCATACACAGAGTATCCAAATACTTAATTTTTCACTAGCACATGCTTAATTTACTTATAATATAAGCACTGTCTGGAGTGGTTTCCAAAGGCCCTGATCCTGTGAGGGGGAAAAAAAAAATCCCTATTTAACATTAAAAAACAAAGTCATTAAAAACACATCATTCCTAGTCTATAAAAGAGATTGTTTGTTGTTGTTGTTGTTCATTTGTTTGTGTTGTTTTTGTGAAAATACGTTAGAAGTCATGGATCCTGATAATCAATTATAAAGCCAGGCATTCCTTCCAACAAACAAACAAACAAACAAACAAACAAACTTGGATTTTTGACCAATTGCAAAACATCACTTTTCATGGGTTAATCTTCTGTACTCTTACATGCAACAAACACAAAGGTTGCCATCAAAGACTGATATGTAAATAGAAGGTGAGGATTTATACCATTCTATTTTTACTAGATAAATATATGTTTTTTTCAGAGAAAAAGAGAATGAGAGAAATTAAGTATTTTTTTTATTTATGTTTGCTTTATTTACCACTATAGATCCAGGTCTTAGCAAACACCTGGAAAATAGTGGAAGTATAAGAAATACTTGTTAAAAAAACACAAAATAAATGAACGGTTATAGAATTTAAGATGAATAATCCTCATAAGTTTCTTTATAAAGTAGCATATACTTTTTAAGGGAACTTTCTCATTATATGTGTGGCTGCAATACCTATTGCTGTTCTACTGTGTGCCGAATGCTGTTCTTGCTACTGAGGATGTAACTGAACCAAAAGCACAAGGGTCCTGACCTCCCTGGAGCTTCCAGCTAAGTGAGAGAGACAGACACGAATGCAGATTTGCCCAATTTATTTACTACACTGAAATGAGTGTTCATATGGAATGTGTAGGGGGGTAGAGATTCATTTAGGGGAGTCTGAGAAGGTTTTCCTGAGGAAGTTCTTCAACATAGCCATTTGAAAGAAGAGCAAGAGTTACCTCGGCATGGTGGGGGGCAATGAGACCAAGCCAGATGTAATGGCACCTGCAAAGATCTAGGGGCAGAGCAAGAACAATCCTTCAAGGACCAGCACAACTGGCCCTCCAATTTGATAGGAAGTCGACTATATTAGGATATCCATTGTAAACTTAGAGTGGGACTTGGGCATCCTATGCTAAGAACTGCGTAACTCATGTAACATAAGATGTTTCTCCATTGCAGCACAGGGTGCCCCTACCCTCGGAAAGGTAGAAGTCATGCCTGGAGTCAGGTAAGAAGGGGACTCCTAGATGCACTAGTCTTTCATGGTCCATAGTTGCTGACTAAGCTAGCGGAGTATATAAATATAGAGAGTATTTGGGATTTAAACCCTTAATCTTACACTTCTACATAAGAAATACTCTCATGCCATCTGATGTAAAATTCCTTCCTTAGGCAGCCTGATTTATCTTTCCAGCTAAGGAGCTAGTGTGGAAGCAATTGCTAGTGACTGCACATTGGTGAGTCCACATGGTGCTTATAATGGTCAGCGTGCAGACCTCCAGACCACTGTTATTGACCTGTTCAAAGCCATGGGTACCACTGGGAGGCTGTGCTCGCACTTCTACTCCATAAATTTAGCAGACCAAGAAGTTTATTACTACCCTGAGACAAGCTGATGATGGAATGGCTGGTTGAGTTAGTGCCTCAGCTCTTTCGATCTATTTCCAATCACTGTTGGAGGAACCAAGACTGTGTAATGTGTCCATTTTTATTCAGTTCATGTTACTAAGGCTACATAATAATGCTCCTAGAAGATAGTGTGTTGGGCTTTTAGCAAAATCACAAAGGACTGGTAAGATTGTTCCCGGTGGGATGGCAGAAGGATAGGGCAGGGGCAATTACTCAAGATTCTTCCAGAAAAGGATGCCTGGGTGGCTCAGCAGTTGAGTGTCTACCTTCAGCTCAGGGTGTGATCCCGGGGTCCTGGGATCGAGTCCCGCATCGGACTCCCCACAGGTAGCCTGCTTCTCCCTCTGCCTGTGTCTCTGTCTCTCATGAATAAAAAAATAAAATCTTAAAAAAAAAAAAGATTCTTTCGGAGAGATGCAAACCAATCAGGAGGCTTTGAGAACCTGACCCCTGGGTAGGGCATGGCTGAATTTTAGATCCTGTCATTGCAGGCATTTTTAAGTGGAACTTCAGTGTAACACAATGTTGTCAAGGATCTAGTGATGTCTACCTTAATTGAAGCCAAATAATATTGAATTTAGAAAAAAGACTTGGTATAGTCTCTCATTTGTACAATCGGGTCTGATTATACCTCTATAACCCCAGTTTGCTTTTATTTCACTAACCTTGTCTATGAGAAAAGAAGGAAATAATTAGGACCTGGAAGTATAGAACAGTGGTTAAAATTGCCCCTTCTGGCAATAGCCTAAATCTACATTCAAACTGTTTCATTTACTGACTGGAAAGTTTAATAATGCCCTGAACCTGACTTTTTAAACATATAAAATAAAAATACCACAAACCTCAAAGCATGATTATGAGGACTGAAGAGATTATTGCGTGCAAAGTGCTTAGCACGATTTCTAGCACAGCTCCCTATGTCGATCATCCTCATTATGATGAAATATGGTTTGTTAAGTGGATCCTGTGAGCTGGAACAGCAATTGTCCACCATCATGCCACTGTCTACTAATGTTTGATGTGAAGAAGGAGAAAAGATCAGAGTCACCAGTGTCCAGCTCATCCATGCCACAGAATGCAAACCATCTGGGAATCCTTTGGGGCAGACCTACCAGCACAGGAAACGTACTAAATGCCACACGTTTTATAAGGGAGTTAGTGATGAGCATTAGCTAGGATAGTGACAGGATCCAGTTTTGTATTGAAGAAAGAATGGTCTGAAGGCACAAGGAATATGGGTTAACTTAATAGACACAGGGGCCAAGGTTCTATTGCAGAAATCATTGGGAAAATTAGTCTGATCCAAGGCAATGAAGGTGGGAATGGAGACTAGGAAACATTACAAAAATCATATATTTAATGACAGAATCCTTTAGATTCTTTTTCACCCTATTCCTCCCCCCCCCCATTCCTTTTTATTTTTCCATCCTTTCTAGGTATTTTACTTGTTTTCAATACCCATGATACTTCTCTACCCAAGATGGAGAAATATGGATAAGGAATTAAATGGCAGGTGTACACTCCAAACCCAGGAAATCTATATGATAACATGGTCCTCCTTTGTTCAGTGTATGCCAACTAGATAGAAGAACATCTGGTAGAGAATGGTGGACATCATTTCCAATCCTAGGATCCTAAAATAACGAGAGCATGCTACCTTGGGTGTCGACACCAACAGTATCCTAGAGACCAGGGCTTAGAATGGGAAGGTTGGGCTGTAGGTCATCCAGCTGAGCTGAGCAATCGCATTGGACGTGATTCCAGAAACACATTTCTGTTTGTTTAACTGTAGGAAACATAATACCAATATATCAGGAAGGAAGTTAGCATTTGCTATAAGGTCTTGATACAAAAACTAAAATATTTAGCATGGTGTTCGGGGCTTACAAGATTGCCCCCTGCCTAACTTTTCAGGGCCATCTCTCGCCATCTCTCGCCAGTGCCCCCCTTCATCAGTACTCTCCTGCCACACTGCCCATTCACTTCTTCCCCTTTCACAGCCACTCTAGGCTCCACTGATCTCTTTAATTGCATCACTTCCCCCTCTGCTCTTTCAGCTGGAAAGCTTCTCTTCATTATTCACATCTCATCTTGGCTTAAGGCAAGGGGTCTCCTATGGCAGGTCATCCAGGTCAGCCTTCTTGGAAACTGTTCTGTGGGAATAGTTAGTGTTCCCATAGAGTCCAGAATCCCATCGTCTCGAGAAGATGTCTTGGGCTTTAACTCTACCGTATTTTAATGATTTTATCTTTTCCAACTAGACCATAAGCTATATAGGAGTGGGTTGTTGGTTTGTTTTGCTCTCAAAGAAAGCCTGGGACATTCTAAATGCTCGCATTTCCGAAAGAAGGCATGCATGGATAAACCGTCCTTGTAACATTTAATTTTTACATACTCTTCCCAAAGAAGATATTATCTCCGATTTTATAGATGAAGGAAGGGGGCCCCAGAAAGATGATGTTAATCTTGTCAAGTCACAGATGCTGGATTTGACTCTTACCAAGGGCATCTTACAAACCAACTACTTCTCTATGTCTCTGTTTTGCCTTCCAGATAGACGAAGTGGACTCTATACAGAGTACACACAAAAGTCACATCAGTGCTCACCTTGGGAATATCTCCATTCTCTTTTTTTTAAATATCTCCATTCTCAACCCTTTGATGATTGATTTTTAAAAGCCACATGGCCTGGCAAATGTTAGATCAGATGCCACAATGAAGCAAACAAATATGAAACTAAATTGTGAATTCCTAGATGTGCTCCTCGTTATTATTCCCTGAGAAAAAAACAAAACAAACGAACCTGCCCCCACCCCCTAACTCTCATTTCTTAAACCCTTTTAAGTGGCTCATCAGTGCTGGCCTCAGTGAGACCTATCAAAACCTCCAAAAGAAGTGCTGCATAAACTGATAACCAGAAGCAGTAAATAATAGGCAGAGAATAAGAAGATGAGAGTCTTATACGGAAAAGCATAAGGTCATAACATATGAAGAAAAATACGCGAGTGGCAACTCCAGTTTTCTGTTTCATTCATTTGCCTACATTTGAAGACCTCATACACGGTTACATATTTATTCAACTCAAACTTTTGAGTGCTTGCCATGTACCAGCCTTCTGCTAGGACCCAGGAAAACAAGGTGAAGAAGTTAGGGTCTCAAGGCACAGATTCTCACTGAATATCTGGTAAGAATGCTTAAATAAAGGACTTCTAATACAAAGTGGGCACAACCATGATATGGGTTCATTTTCAATATTCTGGAATTGAGGAGAAGGGAGTGATGAGGGTTGCCCTTAACAGTTTCTTTTTGGATTTTTTCCCTCATCATAAACGTTAGTATCAAAGTGAAGGACCTTTAGGACACTGCTGTTTTTAAGTGAAATTAGATTCAGCTGCCACGGTTTGAAGCATCAGGGTCCTGTTCAGGGCATACACTAATTTAACCCACAGGTAAAAAAAAAAAGGCAGCACTTGGTCACTTTTTTGGATTGTGATATCGAGAACCTCAAAACTGCCAGCTTAGGATATGCCCCAGTTTCAGCCAAGATGTTATTGTGCAAAGCATGCAAAGAAACACATGTCAGAGACAGGATTTTTGAACATCCTGGGCTCCCGGATAGAACCAGCTTATACTGATGGAAGCTCTGCAGGTGAAAGCTGCCTTAACATGTGGGTTAAATGCGGTGTCCCCACCAATAGAGAAATGAAGATCCATTTGTGGGGGCGCCGGGGAGCAGGCCTGGTCATTCCTGGAATGAGAAAATGAGCCTTCCATTTGGTCGGTGCATCAGTTTTCCGGCGCACAGGTCAGTGGAGATGGAAAAGAATAAGACAAGGCAGAGGCACCGGCAAATTTCTCCCACTATTTCATGAGTGACCTCATTTGACTCTCCTCCCTGCTGCTGACACGTCCTTTCCTTTAAAATTACACGTAGTGCTAAACAAATGGGTCTCTTCAGAGTCACTTAGCAGAACTAATCAGCACACCAGCCTGGTTTCAAAATGAAGGGCCCACTCCCCCGTGGAGGAGGGCGATTGCTTTCCTATCCTCCATCGCAGGTAGGGGTCACCTGCCACTCCGAGGGAATCAGGGCTCTGTTCCTTCATTCGAGGCAAGAAATTGTACCCCTGTCACACTGAAAGCTCAGGCTTCGGCCTGAAAACTCATTTTCTTCCAGTGTTTGCCTTCCCCAAGCCCCTTCCCCCTGGCAGCTAGAAATTGTGCTCAGCCCCCATGCACATAGGAAGTGAACAGTGGTCTCTCCTGCTTCCAGGGGCAGTGGTTCTGTCAAGGGCAAATTGCTGGGTGGTGAGAAGCAGCTAGCTAGAAACACACACTTTAATAGACCGCCATTTGGTAATTGGCTCTCATTCTAATCAATGGTGGAATGGAGCCACTCTGCTCTCCACCCACAGCAATTAGGGCTCATAAGCTAGCGATGATGGTTCGGGCGTGAGATCGAAAAGGAAAGCAGTGGAGCAAACAATTTTCACTTGGGTTTGCAAACACTGAATTTTGCCCTATTAAAAGTAGATCTCTAAACCAAACCACCACGTTTAATGTCTATGCAAGAGGCTCTTCATTTAAAAATAAAATAAAATAAAATAAATAAAATAATAAAATAAAATAAAATAAAATAAAATAAAAAACAAAACCTGTTCTAATTTCCTGTAAGTACAGTTTATCAGGGAGCTGGCAAACTAACAGCAAACTCAATTAGATCTCTTCACAATGATCTAGTAGATCCCAGTGCACAAGGTGGATTAGCACTGTGATCTCATTTACAACCACAACCATCCTGACCGTGTTATCCCCACTTTGTAGATAGTGAAACCGAGGCGTATAAGGTTAAAAGTTTCTTGTCAAAAGTCAAAATGCAAAACAGGGAACCAGAACCAGATTTTCTGGCTTCTGGCACTTTGGGCTGAAAAATAATAATCTACAGTTGGGGAGTCAATGCCCCGGCCCTTTTGTATCATAGGGATATTGTATTTTCTTTAATCCTAGAAATATGGAGGAATAAAGTCTCTGAAGGGGACTTTGTAGTGCACATAAGCAGAAAGAAGACTGCATGATAATAGCCTTGGGCCACATCCCTTATGTCTTTATTCATAAAGAGAGAAAAATGTCTTTATTCATAAAGAGATGCTAGCATTAATGATTTCCTACTCGTAATAAGTGCCTAAGTACATTTTTTTTTTCCCCTGAGTGACTGACCACAGTGAAGTTTTCAAGTACATTTTGGACCTGAATGCAGATTAATGTCTTAATACTGTTCATCTGTGAGAATCACATGCCAGTCTCTGATTAGATTTTTATGAGACACTTTCCAAATCAGACACTGTCCCTGCTCCTGACTGAGTACCTAGTTGTGCAAGAATAAGTATGATCTCACACAGGCATGGAGCACTAAGCTAATTGCTCAAACTCGTTTAAATAGTGACAGAAGAAGAGGAAGTTTAGCCCTGTAAAGGACACGGCAACCATAAGGCCTTCAAAAGCTGTAATTAATTACGAAAGAGGTAGCATTAAAAAGCCAAGCTCCATATCTTTCGTGCAACAGATACAAGGAACAGACATGTCCAGTAAAGATTATCTGCCTCCTTTTTACTCATATTATCAAGGATTTGGAAACTTAATGGAGAAACAACAACAACAACAACTAAGCTCAGAATTATGTTGCTCAAATCTGGCAGCAAGCATATGTCTACTGAAATTTAGTTCCTGTAGGGAATGTCAAAATCCTCAACAGACAAACAAATTCTCAACAAATATTTGCATATGTTGCCTGAAAGGTCCATTCAGAGAAGTGAAGATTCGTCACATGGAAGAACCATGGAAACAGATCAATGACGTCAACTGTATCCATTCCCTAGAACGTGGCAGGCATCGGATTCAAGCGACAGGGATAAATTCAAGCTTTGATTTTGCCTAATGCATGGGCTGCCTAGGAGTTCATTGGATAAATGACTTCTTACAAATGTTACTACACCTTGAGAATGAATAATAGGGTATGTAAGAATATGCTCGATTGAGTCTTATTTTTTCATTCCATGATATGATTGACAGTAATACGTAGTTATTTATCTGCAAGAAAAATGAAGATTAATCAGAGCTACACTATAATTCTCTGAACATTTCTCCCAAGACACACCTTGATTCAAGGAAGAAAAGTTCTTTATTATTTTTTCCCTATTTTATAGTTTTTCATTTTTTAACATCTTCAGTGAAGCTATCAGAAAGGACCTCAAATAAGAGAGAAGAGATTTATGGAGAAAAAAATGGAATTTCACAAGAGAATTTGTTTCATCATGTCTACATGATATGCTATTTTATGATTCTATAAGTTGGTTTTTATTAACAGAAAGTAGAGAGGGTTTGACTTTTGTGTTTTTATAAAATAAAATAAGCATATGTTCATGGTGGAAATTTGAGAAATATAGGAAAGGATAAAAATGAAACAGATTACTCATAATTTCACAAATCTTTGAAAACTGCTGGGATTATTTTGGGAATTCTTTCCTAAACATTGTTATATAAATACTTTGCATACTTCTGTGTATTAGTAGGCACACTGTTTTAACATTTTTTTATCTTTATGTCTTTACTCTCAGTGAATACAATGATTAGTGAAATAATAATATTCATTGACATAGGTCAGCCGTAATTTATTCGTGTTGAATATATTTAGTGAATTCTGATGCTCTGTTAATAGAGTAACTACTATGAATATCCATTTATATAGAGATTTTCCTGCATTTCTTTTGGATAAATTCCTAGAAGACAATAACTCAGTCAAACGGCCTTCATTTTCAAAGCTATAAGTGCACATACCAAATGAATTTTTAAATTAAATATGACTTTCACGGGTAGGATATTTCCCTTCTTCCCTCCCTCCCTCTCTTCTTTCTTTTCTTTCTCCCCTCCTTCCTCCTTTCCTTTTTTTTTTCATCAGAATAAGCCAGGGTCATGGTTCCCCATGAGATGACTAATTTTGGAAAGGCATATAACCATTCTGGAATATAGCGGTATCACTAACTGCTAGGTGTATAATTGGAATATTGCCATGGTGCCATGAAGTATATTTTTGCAGAGTGCTTCAGTCTGGAACTGCCTTGAAATTCCATAGCGAGACAATTTCTGGTTTCAGCATAAATTTCATTTAAGAATTCTGCTGGTGTTATGGTACTAGTCTCATGGCTCTTCAATGTTTCAGAGGCACAGCTTATCAAAATATAATAGTTAAGTTTGTTACATGCTGTATATCTGGTATTGTGTTTAAGACTTCACTAGGTCATTTAATGCATATAATAATGTTATAAGAAAGACACTGGGATTTTGTTCTCATTTTATGATAAAAAAAAGCAAAGAATCAGAACTTTTGAATAATTGCCCTGGGTCATGACACTATTTTATTATGCTAATCATTTTGTGGGTTAGGAATTTAAACAGGGCACAGAGTAGAAATAGTTTATCCCTTTTCTGTAATGACTGAGGCCTCAGCTGGGGTATCTTGAAGAGTTGTGATGTCTGTGACAGTTCTACTGGGGTTATGTATTTGGGACCTTTGTTCTGGCTGTCAGCTAAATTCTTCATTTCTTCCCTACATCATCTTTATGGGGTCTGACATGTCCAGCGTTGCTTCTTTACTTACATGTCTGATGTCTGCGCTAGGATGACTATCACACCCAGGATGTCCAGGCATACCTTTATTTCATGTGACCTTTCCACATGGCTAGTGCAGACCTTCTCCCAGCATAGCAACTGCAGGATACTCAGTCTTCTGACATGGTGGCTGGCTTGTCTCACGGTGAACATTCCAGGAGATTTATGATGGAGCCTGGGAGGTCACACAACCTCATTAATGCCATATCTCATTGGTCAAAAGGGAGTCATAGGCCTACTCTAGGGGGAAAAAATAAGAGGGGATTGTAGACCCCTAGCTCTTAAGGAGAGATGTGCCAAAGAAACCCTATTTTAATCCATTACACAAAGTTTGCCTGACTCAAGAACCCGTATTGTTCAACACCATTCTTGAGTAAAGACATGGTTAATTATTCCGACACTGCCAATATTCCTTAGATAGTAACTATGAACCAAGTGGAGTTCTGTGGGAAATTGGGAGATTTGGGGAAGACCATGATTGCCCCAACTCAATTTCCCATTTTACATCTCCCAAGAGGGAGAAGTATTGGGATAATACTTTCAGCTTTACTATCCTCAGGTCTCATCCTCTTTCTTTCTTCTTCATCTCTCTCCTCCTCTTTCCTCCTTCTGCCTTCTTCTTCCTTTTCTTTTTTTAAAATATTTTATTTATTTATTCATCAGACGCACACACACACACACACACACACACACAGAGGCAGAGGCAGAGGCAGATAAATAAGGCAGAGGGAGAAGCAGGCTCCTCAGGGAGCCCAATGAGGGACTCGATCCCGGGATCACACCCTGAGCCAAAGGCAGATGCTCCACCACTGAGCCACACAGCCATCTCTCTTCTTCCTCTTCTTCTCCTCCTGTCTCCTCCTTCTCCTCCTCTTTCTTCCCCTCCCCTTCTCCTACTCCTCTTTTATATACCACTTCCCTTTCCCTCTTCTCCTTCTTCTTTTCCTCTTACTTTTTGTTTTCACTAGATGATGAAAATTTATTTGGTGAAAGCTTGTAAGTGGTTTTAGTATTTCAGCTCCCTCAGGACCTGCCTGCTTGCCAGTCGAAGATGAAGAGTTCTCTCCTGGCCCAGGCTCTCAGTCTAAAAGGATGGTGAGAGCAACGCATAGAAGGCAGTATCTGTCCTGATGCTTTGACTGTGAATGGCCAGGAAAGTCTACTTCAAGGAGAAACTTCCAAATGTCTTCAGTATACACTGATACTTATATTTTGATATATACCTGACTTTTTTTTTTTTTCAATTTTAATGGGCTGGATATCTGAACACGGAGTGATTTTAGCAATAGATCCCTTCAGATTCCAGTACATAATGAATTGGTCTAGTGTTGACCTCAATCTTTTGTGAGGATAAGAATACCAAAATTGAATGCATTGGGTTTATGTTGATTTTTTCTATTCTAAAAATGTAGAATATATATATAATCCTTATAAATTCTAATAGTGTATCTTTTAAAATTATACTTTGGTTTACTTGTTCTTTTTCATATATTATTTAGAATTTACAGAATGGTGTTAAAATGATATTGGTACAAACTTATTTATTTTTCTTGATTCAAATGTCACTACTGTTTTACTATTAAGTAGAGGTTAAGATATTATTTTACTTAAAAATAGAACATTTATCAGAAATGCATTTCTCACCTGAGATGGCCATGGACCCTTTTTTTCTCATCTTATTACACTTATAACTAGATGGATATTTAGGAACATATTTAGAAATTCTAAAGTATTCTTTGGTACCAAATTCTACTTCATTACAGTGGAATTATATAGATGTATTCATACCTACAAATGAGAAGCGTTTTTAAAATTATTTTCTTTGTATTAATGTATTTATCTTCACGAATGAAGTTGTGCTATAGTTTCTTTGTGTTTCCTACCTTTGTCAGGTTTTACAGTCAGCCTTTTGCTAGCTTCCTAAAATGAATTTGATAGCTTTCCACTGAAAATAACTGCTTTGATTAGATTCTTTAAACATATTAAATTGACACGTTACTTTTGGTGACCATTTAACTGATCACAAATTACCTTAGTCACAAGGTCAATTAGTAGAAAAACAGAACCTGTAAAATATTTAAAGACACAGCTAATGGGCTCGGGAATATGTGTTTAGAAACAGACACAGGCAGTATCTCTTGCATATAAACATTTCACCAAGGAAGGCGAGTTTATATATTTGTTGTTTCTTTTTTTAAGAGGAAAAAGAAATCAATGCTGTTCAGTTCTAAAGGGACTTTGGCCACACAGCCTCATTTGAAGAGATAGCAAGTTAGACCAAACACCAGCTGAATACAAATACCCTATTTACCATGTATATCAGAAATTAACAGCATTTAGAGTTTTCATGACAATAGTATAATGAGCTTGTACTTAACTTAAGCAAAGAAGAAGAATTAAACCCAAGCCCAAATTTACCCATTCAGCAAACATTTAGAGAGTAATGGTTATGAGGTCAAGCAGCAAGCTAGGCACTTGGTCAGAGGCATGAGAAAAGAGAGGATAATTATTATGTCCTCAATAAAGTAGTACAAATGATTATTGAGCTTTTGCAAATGCATTCATTCATAATGCTTACTCACCAGCATAATTAGAGTGATGATTTCTCTCATAATATCTATACAAAGGCTGAGAGCACTGTGATCAGAAGTGTCTCTACCTTCCTTCTTCTCTTCCTCTCCTGACAGTTCAGAGATGGAGGGAGACAGAGCACAAGGGAAAGTCAAATTTAAGGTATCACACCGTAGTCTTCTTGTACACCTGCAGTCTTGTCTGCTCTTCCACATTATAATGTCTTATGAGGGTGTATAAATGAGGGTGGTAATGAAAAATCTTAATATCAAGCATGCTTGTGTTGTAAACTTTCCAACACCATCATCTATACTTTGAAATCCTATATATGCTTCACATCTGATTCAAATGTCCATCTCCTTTACAGGAAGTCTTCTGAGGTCATCAAATAAAAAAGAGATATTCTAGCTAACATTTATTGGTCACTTACTACGGTGCAAGTGCTCTTGTAGGTTCTCAACAAATGCTATCTCATTCCTCATGATTTTTGACACCAAACATCATCTTTCACTATGTAGTTCAGGAAACAAAAGCAGAGAAAGGCAATTATATTGCCCCAAATCATCATCTAGTCAATAGCACAGCTTGGATTTAAACCTATGTTTTCTTAATTTAAAAAAAAGTCCCTATTTATTCCATGATACAAGGCAATATTTTCTCCAAATTCCAGTACAATTGTGTTGACTTGCCTTAAAGTTCTTAACATGTTACCTTGTCTTATACATCAACACAGGAGCTGGCATGTTTAAAGCACTATCAAATTTGACTTAGATTTATTTGTATACATTAGCTAGAAACCAGGTAGATGTCACATTCAGTAAATGCCCGATGTATACATAATTGGGTACGTTCACAAATGGTAAGAGACAAGGACACCTTTGAATTTATGCCTGTCAGATAGAATAGGGAATAAGAAGCTTAGAGGAATAAATAAAATGTGCCCACTTCAAAAATATTTTATACCTAAGAGAATACAATTTTCTCTTGCAGTGTTTTCTGCTGCTTGCCTATCTTTGGAGAACTTGTTTTCCTTTAAAGGTTTAATTTGAAAAATTCCCTCAAAGAGTAGGTTACTGTAGACAAGACAGATGGGGTACTTGTCTATGAATGTGCCACTCACCTTACAGTTACTGATGGCTGTTCTATTAATCACTGGCACAGATATTTACTAGAGCATGTGGTTCATATTGGGCAATAGGACCAAATTAGACCTCTCTTACAGGAAAAAAAATCCCCGTTAGGCACTGAAAGCAACCCCAGGAGATGACAATTACAAGCTAATAGGGTCATTTATTTTTGTGTTTGTATTTTCAACTGAAAGAAATACATTAACCACTCGAGGGAGTGTGAAGGAGCTAAAAGGAGAGTTTACTCTCTAACTGCGAGCCAAGCCATGAGCCGGACCACTAAGGTATGAACCAGGCATCATTACCTAAAGTTAAATGCAGATGAGGAGAGTTGATGAGTAGAAAGCTATTTAGAAGGAATAACTCTGAGTCTGAGATTCACTGGAAAACCACAAAATAGTTTCCAAGACTAGGTATATCTATATTTAGTTACGAAATTAACAAATGCTCATGGAGACACACTGCTAGGCATCATGGGAGAAAAAAAATGGGAAGTTAAGTCAATCTTCAACTCCAGAGTTGGAAACTAAGGGGACACTGTGATTTAGTAAGTGGCAACTTTACACCGCAGTGGGTATAGAGTTTTATTTGTAGGCACACAAATAAATACACACATTTCTTGAATATTAACAGGAAATCCATGTATGAATTATGTAGAATCAATAGCAGGATGAATAGAAGAAAAAGTGTCTAAATGCATAGACGACTGCTTTAAAAAAGAGAAATACCATAAAAATGTAAAAGTTCTATGAAAGAGAGAGAGAGAAATTGTAGACGGGTGGGGAGCAGAAGTCATGAGAATGTGATAGAATGAGCAACATATTTCCTTTTTAGGCATATGAAATCTCCTTCCATCTTACGTAAGCGTTTGCATTTTGTTTGTCTGCATTCGTGAAATCATTTAGAAAGGGTCTCTGATTGGCAAGAGTGTGATTGGAAAATAGGGTCCTGTGTGTAAGCTGAGGGTGTTAACAGCTTATCATTGCTGCTTGTCTCGGGGTGCCGTGACTCGCAGGCTCCTTCATAGACAGTCCTTTATGAAAGTTCTCCCAATTACTCTGGTTGAATGCGTCATCATTTTCTTGTGCAGAACCCACAAACACTGCCTCCTGATGTGGAAGTAATGAAAGAAAACTTTATTATCTATTTGGTTGTTTGTTTTTTGTTTGCTCGCGTGCTCCTTCTCCCTAAGACGGTGTACAGTATCCAGTGCATATGATGTGCCCCTTGCAGTCAGTATAAGGAACATCTGCATGAGTGCAGAGAGGATACTCATGTAACACAAGGAACCTGTCGCTGGAATTACTTTTCATTTCTGTATTTGAAACCTAATAGCTGGAACCAATATTTACTGGTGGTGACTGATCAAGACTGTCTCCCCAGGGACCTGAAAGCACTCAGAGCTATTCGAGGACTCCAGGAGAAAGATTTTTCTTTTTCTTTTCTTTTTTCTTTTTTTTGAGAAAGATTTTTCTTGTGTAGATATCCCACTAAAATTCAATCAAGTTAGTGAAAATATTAAAATCTCCTCATTGCCAGAAATACTTTAGTTATCTAACATACCAAAGCCTAAACCCAGTTCTTATTATTTTCAAAGATGCCATGACTGGAGGCATTTACTGCAACATTATATATGTTAAAATACTCAAGGACCTGAGCCAGGGGAGTGGCAGTTGGGCATGAGGGGTACAAGGAAGACTTTTTAAGGAACTCTGCTAGACTGGCAAAGACCCAGAGATGAGTGTAATTCTCTAGTCTTCTTGTGAATGGAGTCATCACACTGCCTATACCAAGTTTGGGCTACAAGTCTCCACTCAGTTTCCACCTGCAAATCTTGCACATCATGGACACAGAAAAGGATTTGTGAAAACATGAGAGATTGGTCAGATGAAGATCCCATACCTGTAACTAGGGTTAAACTGAATATGGAAAAGCATCTCCTGGCTCAAGGAGTAGAACCCAGATATCTTGATTATAGGTGATGAATCACGTACCTATAGGTGATAGGTGTTTGGATCACAGTGACCTGGTTTTGAGTTCTGGTCACTCCTCTGTTGTGGAGTAGCTGGGTGATTTTGAGATATATATATATATATTCCCATATACATATGCACACATATATAGCATACATATATAGAGAAACCATATAAAAAGTACTTAGAATTGTGTTAAGAAATTATTCAGTACCCAATGGTTAGTACTGTTATGATCTCAGCAACATTTTTTTATAGAAAACATGTGCATTTAGTCATTTGGCGACACTTTGCCCTTTCACTTGTAATGTTATATAAGCCAAAATGTCTCCATAAATCTTCAATTTTATTTTTCTTGAAAAATAATGCTAGGAGAAATAATTTTTAAGATGTGTCTCTCTCAGGAGATGTCAGCTTCTTTACCTACCACACTATATTCTTATGGTTTTCTAAGAAGTCTGGTTAAGAGAAAAGCACAATAATTTCATCACTTAATATATGGATTTAGAGATTTGTTTATCTAAGGAAACATTTTGTCCTTATCTTGTTTTGTTCCTGCCTGGTTCCTGAAGGGACAAGGACCAGACACTGAAAATTAAAAATATAGCTACAGTTCACTTGAAACACATTAGTATAGATCTGAAACAATGGTGTCAGACAACAGCAATTGATGTCGTCACTCAGAATATCTGAAGAAGATACAGAACTTCCAATCCCTGTTTTTAGATACTTAGCATATTTTACATATTCCATTGAGGGCTCAGGATACTCCACTTGGCCAAAGAAAATGAAAACCATAGAAGAATAAGTACTTGAAATAATCTACAAAATATTTTCAGTGACTACTTAGGAGAAGCTAATAGAGGGGGAAAACATAGAATTTTACAATAGTTAAAATAAGTGAATAGATGGTGCAATAAATACAGAGTACTTATATTTCATCATTTGAAAAATGTTTATATTTAATAGAAAACACATTGAAATGATCTCTGGATTGACATGCACTCCACTAAGAGATACTTTTAGAATCTATAATCATCTTGACTTTTTTCTTCTGAAAGACTATAATAAATGTATCAAAAGTCGTTTCTCAATAATACCGATTTGTTAAACTGGAACCTCCCTTTGTGTTCTCCATGTTATAATGATTATATTGGTGTCAATCACACCTAGGCATCAAGGTAGTCTTACAGGAAGAAAAGTATCGGGGCTTTCTGGTTAGCATGGGGAAAGAAGAGGCCCTATCAGGCCTGCCATTCTCTCTTCATTTTACAACTTTTCTTGACAAATATGTTGAAATATATACCAACATTTGCTACGTTGGGGTCTTCCTAACCCATTGAAAGCAAAAGAGGGCCATTCATCTAGGAGTCCACAAATGTGCGGAGTACTGGTTGGCAAGGTTGTGCAATGTGTAAACAGTTCGCTTACACATATCCTAAAGCTAGAGATGAGGTCTGTCCCTATTGAGAGAGTAAAATGAGTCCTGGTTATGATGACTCCTTTGTTTCCCAAGATATAAAAAGGGGGAAGTGTTATTTGAATAAAGTATCTCTACAGGAGACTGGAAATAAAATAGCTCTTTTTATAATAAAGTGGTTAAGTCCTTAATTTTATGTCACACGGATAAACCTAAACTATCAGTACAATTTCAACTGTTAATACTGAAGAAATATAAGAAGACATCATGTTTGGAGTTTACTTATATTGTTGAGGATTGTACTAAATGTCAAAATTTATCTCAAATATTCTTATTCTTTTTTTTTTTTAAGATTGATTGATTTGAGAGAGAGAGAGAAAGAACATGCATTTTTTTTTTTTTGTGGGGGAGAAGAGGAGGGGAAAGGAGAGAAAATCTGAAGCAGACTCTGCTCAGAGTTCAGAGCCCAGGCCGGCTTCATCTCAAGACCATGAGATCATGACTTGCGCCAAAATCAAGAGTCAGATGCTTAACTGACTGAGCTACTCAGGTGCCCCTAAAATATGTTTTACAATAACTCCATGGGGTAGGAATTATCACCTTTATTATATAATCATGGATACTCAGAATTTAAGTAACTTCCCCAAATTTTCAGAGTCCTCTTTAAAGTCTTTCCTACAGTACAAAGTGTGTCTCAATAAGCATATCAGAGCCAAGATTCATTTTCCATTTGTGACTTTCCAAGAATGAGGAAGAGGGAGGAAATAGAAAATCATCTTTGTGATTCCACTGGGACCAGTCGAATTTGGAATCACAGTACCTGGACCATAGTGAAATATATAATAGAGGCTCAATACACGTTAGCTTCTATCAGTAGCATCTGTTATTGAGGGGTATCACAGCAGAATTTTATTTACTTGTTTGTATCACATAATAGACTGGCAAAGAATAGACTATCCTTGAAAAACTAGATATCCCTAAATAAATGAAGAATATTATAGAAGAGGAAACTAGAGAATATTTATTCTTACTAAAGTAAAAATATGGGGCAGTATATACCCAACCTAATTTCCTGTTTTTCTGAATAGGTGCTCCATAGATGGTTTAGTTATTGCATAATTAAAACTATATGAGGCACACAAGAATGAGAAATACAGTGCTTGTTCTATAAATGTACTGCTACCCAAACAAAACAAAACCTGTTTTTCTGCATAATAAGTGGTTCATAGATGGTTTGGTTATTACACAATTAAAACTCTATGAGGCATACAAGAATGAAAAATACTTACTGTGTTTGACCTATAAATATATTGCTACCCAAACAAAACAAAACTGGCATTCTTAAAAGACTTAAGCCTTTCCCCACTTTCTACCCTTGGCTGACACTATAATCCATAATGAGAACTGGTCCTTCCTTGTACATAATGCTTACCACCTTTTCATGTTTGAAAACTGTTTATCTTTCCATTAACAACCAGAACCTGCGATAGGAGATCCAGTTGGACAAAATAACCCCAAGAAGACAACTGCTTACAGAGTAGAAAAGATTGGTAATGGCCCTTGCTTCCTGGAATGAAGAGTCCCCCACACCTAACACACTAGGGTGCAAGACAATGGAGCCTGATAGTAATGTTGGCTTTACCACACTCCTTTTGTTCAGAAAACAAGTTGGGAGGTAGAATTTGCCATTTCAGGGCAAAAGATGCAGATGGAAACTGCTCAGAGGCTACAAACCAACCTGCTTTCCTTATAAGGAAAAGACTTGTCTAACTGCCCCCAGAGATCCATATTCCCTTACCTGGACAAATGCCACTTTTTAGATATGTCCCTCCCTTTAACAGAATGCAAAAATCAGAAAATAAAACAAATTAAAAGTGACCTAACAAAAGCACAGCCACAGCATGAAACCACAAAAACAAAAGCAATTAAAACTTTATGATCATGAAGACTAAGTGGTTAAGAGGTTGCTACTAATTTTTTTTTCCAACTGCAGGAATAAGAAGGAAAAGCTTTATTATGTTTTAAATGCTTGGGATTTTTAAAAGATATTCTAGAAATTTTTTTATTTACTCTACTTGTCTTGGTTAAATTATCTTCAACTTTTCAGAAAACTAGGTTAACCTTGGATTGATCTTGTTTCATGGTATCAGTGCCATATAGAGCATTTCATAAGGGCCCAGGTCTAGCTCAGTGCTGTGTATGTGTGTGTGTGTGCAAGTGCATGTGTGTACTCTATCAGTGTATACTTTATGTACAAATATAATTCACACACATTAAGTATAGAGATGGGTAGCTTTTGACAAATTTATATACTAATGTAATTACCACCTCAATCAAGATAATGAACAATTCTCACTTTTGAAAATTCCTTCTTTTAACCCCACTCCTCAACCCAGGAAATGAATTTCTTCAATATAGATTAGTTTGCCTATTCTGAAATTTCATATAAATGGAACCCTACAGGATAGATTCTTTCGTGTGATTTTTGTTGTTGTTCTATGTAAAAACTATGAGATTAATCGAATGAGTAGCTTGTTCCTTATTATCGCTGAATAGTATCCATTCAATGGATGTATCACAGTTTGTTTATCCATTCACCTCAGACAGACATTTAGGATTTTAATTGTTTTGGACCATTATAAATACATCTGTTACGAACATTTGTGTACGACTCTTTTTATGCTTTCAATTCTCTTGGGAAAATTCCTAGTAGAGAAACTACTCTGCTAAATGTATGGTTCTTTACAAGAATGTGCCAAAAGTGTTTCTGAAAGTGGTTACACCATTTTACAGTCTCTTGACAGTATGCGAGATTCCAGTTGTGACACATTATTGTCTGGAATTGGTATTCCATGTCTCCTTTTATTTTGGGCACTTTATTAGGTGTGAAATTGAATCCCATTGTGATTTTAATTTTCATTTCCTGGATGACTAATGGTATTAAGAATCTTTTTGTGTACTTTTTTTCCATTTGCATATTTTCCCAAGTGAAGTGTCTTAAGAGTTTTGCTTATTTTAAAATTAGCCTATGCTTCTTTCCATTATTCATTTATGTGATTTATTTTTAGGGGTTTAAGTCCTTCTTCAGATGATGTATGTGCTAAGAATATTGTCATCCAGTACTTGCCTTTTAATTTTTTTGATGCTAAATTTTAAAAAAGTACCTTTTGCTTTTAATCAAGTTGAACTTTATTAGTATCCAATAATCCTTATATCAATATTATTCTAGTTTGACCATTAAAGCTTTAGAATAAGTCTTCAAGTCAGATAGTGTCAGTTCTTGCGTTATTTTTAAAAATATAATTGCAGTTATTTTGGCTATTTGATGCCCTTCCACATAAATTTTAGAGTCTACTTGTCAATTGCTACAAAATTCCTGTTGAGATTTCAGTGTGAATTGAATTGAATCTACAGATCAATATGGAGAAATTTTACATCTCAATGACACTGGGTCTATTTTTAATCCATGAATGTCATGTGTTACATTTGTTTATATTCTCTTTATTTACTAAACAATGATTTGTACTTTTTTATGTGTACACCCTGTATATATTTTATTAATTGTATTCCTAAGTATTTTGTATTTTGATAATTTGTGAAAGGTATTTTAAATTTTTATTTTCCAATTGCTCACTGCTAGTATACAGAAGTAAATTTTATTTCTGTATTTTAACTTTATATCCTGTAACCAAACCAAATCCTTTAAGGATTTTACAAAATAAATCTCTTAGGATTTACAATGTAGAGAATTATGTCAGTGTCATCTAAAATACAAACAGAGTTTTACCACTTTCTTTCCAGTCTTTAAGCCTTTTATAGTAATAACAATCTTTGTTATTTTAGATAATGATATTGCCTGATTGCACAGCTACCAGTTCCATATTATTGGGTAGAAGGGTAAAACGGTATATCTTTATCTTATATCTGGTCACAAGAGAAAGTAATTTATTTATTTTTATTTATTATTTTTTTCCATTAAGAATGTTGTTAGGTGTCTGAATCTTTTTAATGACTTTTTATCGACTAAGAGAATGTCATTTTTTAAAGATTTTATTATTTATTGGTAAGAGACACAGAGAGAGAGGCAGAGACACAGGCAGAGGAAGAAGCAGGCTCCTTGCAGGGAGCCCCATACTGGACTTGATCCCAGAACCTGGGATCACGCCCTGAGCCAAAGGCAGATGCTCAATCGCTGAGCCACCCCAGACGTCCCAAGAAAATGTCTTTATATTTCTAATCTGCTGATCATTTTGATGGTATATATGCATTGAGTTTTATCAAGAGTCTTAAAAAATTTTAGAGGGGGAAAGGGCAGAGGGAGGGGGAGAAAGAGAACCCCTCAGCAGGCTCTGTGCCCCCAGCTTGGAGCCCCAGCAAGGAGCCCCATGAGCTGCTTGATGCCCCAATCCTGAGATCATGACCTGAGCCAAAATCAAGACACCAATGCTTTACTGACTGAGCCACCCAAGTGTCCCAATTTTAAAAAAAATTTCTGTTGATCCTATTTTTCTCTTTTATTCTGAGAAAACGGTATACTTTATTGATTTTCAGATGTTAGGTCAGTCTTGCATTTTTGGTGTAAACACCACTTACAGTCATGTTGTATATATAGCTACAGATGTAGATCTATAATACATATGTGTGTGTAGACTATATACATATAGTATATGTACACGTATGTGTTTACCTAAATATATGTATACCTGTACATATGTATTTACATAAATACATGTATGTATGCATATACACATATGTACATATGCATAATGTTTCCAAAATATATTGCTAGTATGTTGTACAAGTATTTTGCATGTAAATTCTTGAGGGCTATTACTTTGTAATTTTCTTTTCATGATTTGTCACTGTCAGACCATGTGTAAGGGTAACAATGGCCTTATAAAATGAATTGAGAAGTGTCCATTCCTAGTCTGCTTTCTGAAAAAGTTTGAGTAAAATTAGAACTACTTCTTCCTTCTTTGATAACATTCAGATCCACATAGATTTATTTGTGGGCAATTTTGTTAACAGTAATTTGATTTATTTAACAAATTTAGGATAGTCAGAGCACCTTTTTCTTCTGCCATCAGCTTTGGTAACTTGTTTATAAGAGATTTTTTAGCATAAAGTGGTTCATAGCATTTCTTTGGTATCACTGTGTGTCTTTGGATCCGTATAGCTATCTTTTACTTTCATTCCTCATACGGGTAATTTGTTCTCTCTGTTTTTCCTGGTAGGTGCTACTTAATTTTATTGATCTCCTCAAAGATCTAGCCTTTGGCATTTCTAATTTGCATTGTTAGTTTGGCTTTCCATTTTATTGGTTTTTACTCTTCTTGCCTTTCACTACTCAGGAGGTGATGTTATTTTATTTTTTTGATGTGAAAGAATTGGTTATTGTCCTTAAGTATTTTTTTCTTCTCTAATATAGTTACTTAAAGCTATAATTTTCCCTTTCAGCACTTTTGTGGTTATAACTCACAGATTTTGTGATGCTTGTCTTTTCATTTTCATCTTATTCAAAATATTTTAAAGTACTCATTGTATTTCCTTGTTTGACTTAGGAGTCATTTAGAAATCTGTACTTGATTTGCAAACATCTACAGATTTTGGAAGTATTTTAATATTACTGTGAAAATGTAAGTTAGAAATCATTATGCATATGTGTATATGCATATATACATGTATTTATCTAAATACATATGTACAGGTATACATATAGGCATTCAGTCTGCTTGATTTTAAAGAAATCATTGATATGTCAGAGTATAAACTCACCAAATGTTTTCAATTTGTTTCTTCTGATTTGTTGTTCCTTTAATGGCTTGTCTGGGTTGATTAAAAATAATGTTTTAGCGTTCTGTTCTATTTCCTCTATTGACTTCTTAGCCAGGTCTAACGATAATGCATCTTCAACTCATTAGAGACCATTCTATCTTCTCATGCTTTACACTTCACCTGACATTTCCCTCTTCCTGGTTCATACTTCACAACATAATGTTTTAACAACAGTAGATTGCATTTACTCACTCAACACTCTCTTTTCCTCTGTGCAATAGTCTCATTATTATAAACCCTAACTTACATTTTTACGTTCTTTGCTTTAACTGAAAGAATCTTCTTTCAAGTAAATTATGGGGAGAAAACAATATAGTTTTTTATATTTACTCACTTCCTTACAATGCCTAGACTTATAAGAAAGATACGTAGATAAAAAACAAACAAACAATCAAATAACTTTATATATAATCTTTGGAGAACATTGAGTATTTGACTGACACTTCATCTAATAGTATAAAACTGTAAGTGACTGATAATTGAGAGCAGAGAAAAAAATAAGCTTGATTTAAGAGAAATTTAGTTATATTCCTGCCCTCAAATAATTACTATAACAAGATTTTTATTTGTGTGGATATAGGGAAAAAGAGGCTCTCCAAAAATGTGAAAGAAAGAACACATTCAAAGAGAAATTGTCAAGGTTACAATTAAAACAAAATCATGAAACTGATTTTAAAGCCCTAATAATATTTCTAAAAGCTAACCTGGATTTAAAGGGATGGGAAGAAGCAGGAAAAAAATTGATGATGTTAAGTATATTGATAATTTTAAAATTATAATATTGAATTATTATTAAGAACTTTGGATATGCTATTTTGTGTATTAAGTAATTAACATGTATCACACCATTTCATCCTTTCAACAACTACGTGAGATGGGTGGGCTTCTCAATATCACTCACGTCAGGAGGGGTGGGAAAGAATAAATAATTCATCCAAGATGTAATTAGAAAGTTTGAATCAAAACAACTCTCTGATTCCAAAGCCTGCTTGATTAGGACTAAGCTGCAGTGTCCCCCACCTCAAATTAAATTACTCAATTTGCACTGAAGGAAGTCAAATCTATCATCAAAAATCAATTTTAAAAATTAAATGAATGCCATTATTTTACAAAAAATACTAAAGACAATCACCATCAATACTGTAAACCTGTAAACTTTCCTCAAACTTATGAACTTATGATGAAACTTATACAGCTACCAGAGGGCATAAAACAATATGTATAAAAATAATAAAACAAAAAAATAACAAAGATAAAACATAAGCAATGTAAACTAAAATGATAGCAATATATTGATTATATTTGTTTGAATAAATATAAATCACTTAAAATGTCCTAAACTCCAAAAGTCTTATACTTGTTGAAATTATTTAGCTCAAAGTTGCTTGTAAAAGATACAATAAAAATGTACGGGGTAGTAAAAAGTTACAGAATATTCTTTAGGAAATGGCAATAAGAAAAATTCTGCAGAAGTATTTTTGCAGAAAAATTGTCAAAGGACAAATGATTAAACAAAGAACATTACCTGGTAAAATTTACAGAAACCCAACGACTGTTTAGCATTTATAAAACTTTACATACTTAACAATAGGACCCAAGTAGATTTTTAAAACAACTATTAAATAAAGAGGTAAATTGATAGAAACAAATTACTTCGAGATTTTAATAAGTCTCTACATAGTTTTGACAGATTAATAAATTATAAAAATGAAAAAATCATAAATATCTAAATATAAGAATAAAATAAATTATCCTTTAGATGCATTTCTGAGAAATACTATTCTTTTCCAAATGGGCTCTTGGTCATTATTTAATAATAAAGATTTGGGACAGCCCCTGGGTGGCTCAGTGGTTTAGAGCCTGCCTTCGGCCCAGGGCCTGATCCTGGAGACCCAGGATCGAGTCCCAGGTCAGGCTTCCTGCATGGAGCCTGCTTCTCCCTCTGCCTGTGTCTCTGCCTCTGTGTGTGTGTGTGTGTAAGTCTCATGAATAAATAAATAAATAATCTTAAAAAAAAAGATAAAGATTTGAGTTCCTCTATTCATAGTGTTTATATCAGGAAATTGGAAAACCAAATAGTGTAAGCAAAAAGAAAAAGAAAACAGCAAATATATACCATAATTTAAGGAAAGAGCTATTTCCATACTAAATACATATTGACTAAAATGCATACAGTTGAAGTTTATGGTAGGAAAAAATGCAGGTCATTCTGAATAGAATATTCTGAAAGCCATCATATTTTTCATTATCGATATAGGATTCATGTCCTGTCTGTCTCCAGAATAATGAGATTTTAGCTTAAATTTTTAAACATAATCTAATATAGGATAATTGAGGATAAAATTATAATGAAGGCAATCTAAAAGTAGCTGAGGTTATAAATATCATCAGTTCTGCGATATAAATGTATTTTCATGTTTTGTCCTTGACAGAAAAAAAAATAGCAAAGTAAGTTTATTGTTTCCATTACTTAAGGAAAATGTTAGACTGCAGTTGATTTTGTTCTCTACAAGTTAATAGAAACTATGATTCCTCTTACGCTCTCAAGGTATTATAAGGCATTTGGATAAGCAAATTTATACTTTTAAATTTAATCACCAAATAAACACCTACAAAAATCTAGGCGGAGAATTGTTTATAAACCTTCAGACTTATAATTTTAGGAGAATCAAAAAATTCAAACGTCTAAATTTGTATTCAACATCAATCCCAGTCACTAACTGATTCAATATTATTACAATGGATTTTAACAAGTTGGATCCAGGTTACATAACAGTTAAAATGCTAATGACCCAAGGTAATTACCAATTCAGGGAAATTGTGTGATGACACTATTCCTCCTCCCTTCATTGGCAGAAGTCTTTTGCAGATTATGCTATCTGTATTTAACTTCTTGGTCAACGGATGGACCCTACAATCTTAGCATTTTCTGACACATTTAAAAGGACTCTACCACCATCTCTTCTTGTCTTAGAAATACTCATTAAGACACATTTCATATCTTTGTAGCTTGTGTGATCCATGCAGTTCATATGTTAATGAAAGATTATCTTTATCCTAGATATTTCCCAGGGGACTTTAAATAACCGGGTTATATGTTCCATTAATTTTGTGGGGAGCTAAAAGTCCTAGGAAGAAACTCACCTGTAATCAGCCTACTATGAAACACCGTGATTCCGGATTTGATGGAAGTGGTACTGAGCAGTGTGAGGGGCACAGAGGTGCCCCCGGGAGGGTACAAGATGTGGACATGGTGATAGGCAGTGGTTTACATGTCACGTCGAGGTCAAGTTGGCTTGTAATAGCTGGACTGCAAGGCTCTCTCACAAATTTTTAGTCTTTTCATAAACTCCTATCCTTTGCACTTTCCCTTGAACCCAGACTTCACCTCTAACATGAGCTAGTTACTTTACAAAGTGGGCACCACCTGTCAAGGTAGGCTCAAGTGTGTATATATTTATCTCTACATATCCATGATGAGAAATGGAAAGCATGGCCTTCTGATTATGGTAGATTAAAAAAATCTTCCTATATGAACACATCTCTAGTTACTGAGGTTTTACTTTCTTTTCTTCTTCCTTTTATTTTTCCCATCACTCATCCCCTCCCTGGCCTCTGTGAGCATTCATTTGACTTTGTATTTACAGTACAATTTAGAGTTAAAATCTATACTCATGAGAATTCTATACTGTGTATTTCATTTTTTTGGTCAACTTTCTACAATGTTGTGAAGGGCATCTTTCACAGAAGTTGTGACTTCTTAAATAAATAGCCCATGTTCTTTTTTTTTAATATTTTACTTATTTATTCATGATAGACACAGAGAATCAGAGACACAGGCAGAGGGAGAGGCAGGCTCCATGCTGGGAGGCCCGGGCGGGACTCTGCTGGCCCTTTTTTTCTTTTCCTGGTTCATCCTTCCCTCTCCGATGTCGTATCTTCTTGTGTTTCACTTCCGCACCCATCGTCCCTGCCTGAACAGGCAATCTTGGCACTCTGGTCCTCAGTGTCACACTCTCCACTGACCAGGAATGTCCCTCCCCGTACCCTGCGGACAACGGTAATAATATGCAGGACTGATGGCTAGATGATAAGAACATAAAAATAGCACTGGTTTCCCTTGGCTTCTTTTTATTTTTTTTAAATATATCTGAAATCCTTATTCTGAGACATTCAAAATATACCTACCTCCACAGAACAAATCCAACTTGGCTTGCTCTGTGAATAAATGAAAGGATGTGCCACGTCTTCCAGTAACAAGAAAACCTGTCACTGCTGTAATCGCTCTTGGAATCTATGGAGCAAATGACCTCTTTAAGGAAAGCTGCAGATTCCCCAAAGCGAAGTGCTCCCGTGGGACAGCAGTCATCAAATTCCCCGAAGTGACATCTCCATAGATCTGCCAATGTGTGAGGGCGACAAGCGATTTAATTACTGAATCGGCTCTCCTTCCCTGAGGTCCCTTTGTGAAATTGCATGAAACAATTCTCTTTAAATTTATTCTTGAAATGTGTCATCACTGCACATCTTCTCATTATGTTCACAAAAGCAGAGAGATGGATTCTTTTCCAAATGTATTTATTTGGGTGACATTCTGGCAGGTTTTTTTTTTTTTTTTCTCTTTTTCTCTCTATTCTTTCTTTTTTTTCTTTTTGATCAGCTTTGATGCTAGCTCCTTTAAAAAAAAAATGCACCCAGCAACTTCAGAACTAAACTTACCTGCTTGTGAGTAGAAGGTGCGGTTATTCTTTAACACGGAGTATCTGTTTTTCCTTTAGCACTTCCTGGTGCTCTAAAGGGTCTTTTTAATCCTTCCTGTATCTCCCATAAATATTGTCTTATCTACTTTCCTTCTAATGGCATTTGTGTCCTCACTGTGTTTTCCCGGACCTGTAGGTGTTCCACTCAGGACACAGTCTTTAAAAACACTCCATGATTCTTGTTAAAATAAAGTGTCCTTAGCTTCTCATTTCCTTGAAGACAATGCCCTTTGAATGAGTAGGGTTTCTCCGTTCCAGGCTTGACTTTGACTAATCAGCTGATGCTGGTAAAGTGGGGGATTCCATGTCCTCATACAAGCATACTTGCCCCTACTGTCCTCAAACCAGGGGGAAAGGCTCAACTGGGAGCCCTCCCCCCTTTGACTTTGCTGGCACAGATCCACAAATCTTAACTGCAAGCAGACTTACTTCTCTCACTCTTTTCCAGTCCACCCTATTATTTCAACCCTTTATTTTATTTTTCTCCTCAACAGCTGCAGCTAGTCTCATGACTATGTTTCTTTCATTAAAAGCCTATACTTAACAAAACCTGGGTTTCCTTGTAATTAGCATGTTGCGTACAATTTGAAGAAATGCTGTGGTTAAGGCATGTGTCTTTTATAAGGAAAGTTGGTTTTTTTTTTATTGTAAACTGCTTATTTTGCTAATTCCTTTTAAGAACTTAAAAAAAGTGATTTTCACAGCACAGCAGGTCAAAAAGATGAGTTCTTCTTAAGGAAACGAGTGAATGTGAAGAGGAGAGAGGGTATACACTATTGTGCTAGTGTCTTTCTTCATTAAGTCTCAAAGGATTTTAGGACTGAGTTTGTCCTCATCCATTTCTTCATGAAAGATGTCTTTATTTGGCTTGAAGAAGCTAAGAATTTCATTTCTTTTAAATTCTTAAAAGCTTTCTTGACAATGATCAGCAGCAGCCTCTTGAGGGTGTTTGTAGACATCTCTTCCCCTGATACCTAATGTGTTGTAAGAGTAGGGCAACACTCGAACATCCAGAAGAATCCCACTGATACATCCAGAGACACCCTCAAGGTATTGTCAAGAGGCTCCGTTACTAATTAATTGTAAGCTGAACAAGAATCCCTAAAGACCAGGCAATAGTACAGTTAAGACCCTGGACTCTAGATCTGGGGTGCCTGGATTCAAAAACTAGTTCTACTGCTTATCACGGGGCCTTCGGCAAGATATTTAAGCTTGTTCGGTCTAGTTGTCTCGTCTGTAAAACGGGAGTCATCAAGATGGAAATGGACTTCAGAAAGCTGGTTATGAGGATAGGATCAAATGAGTAGAGGAAAATACTTAGCACCATGCTGGACACATCATTAGTGCCAAGAGAGTGTTGTTACTAGAGATTCATGCAAACACATACAATTAGGGCTCTCGTGTCAGGTTCTGTCTCTGTGGGGTACGCACGCTTGAAAAAGACCCATAAAAGGTAGACAGAAATGCTGCATAGTGTCAATTTATTGACACCTGCTAAAACTGGATGCCTTCTTCTATGATTTAGTCATTGCTATTGGGGGATTCTCCAGCACTTTCTGAGCCTCAGTTACGAGGTGAGGAAGCAGCACAGACTGGGCAAGGATGCTACATGCACTTGAACATTTCACTCATCCTGCTTGTCTCGACCTTAGTCCACAGCGGACATTATCAATGGAGCAGACACTCTCTCCTGCAGGATCAGGCTCTCTCTCTACAGAACCAGGACTTAGTCTCCCTTCTTCCTTCCTTCCTTCTTCTTTCTTTCTTTCTTTCTTTCTTTCTTTCTTTCTTTCTTTCTTTCTTCTTTCTCACAGAGAGAAAGAGAGTGAGCACAAGCAGGGGGAGGGGGAGAGGGAGAAGCAAGCTCCTTTCTGAGTGGGGAGCCCGATATGGGGTTCAATCTCAGGACCCTGAGATCATGACCTGAGCCAAAGGCAGACACTTAACCGATTTAGCCATCCAGCTGCCCCTCCGGCTCCCTTTCAACTTCCTGTCCCAGATAGCCATGTTGGCAAAACCTCTCTATGGAAACTGGCCTAGATTATTTTTAAGGTTCCTTCCAGCTTCAAAAGTCTATGAGTCTAAAATTATATTTAGAATTTGAAAGCGCAGTTCCAGTTGATCTCATTGGAAAATTACAACACAAGAATCTACTATGATTGCCAGGGAGACTTGACTAGCACTCCTCAGATCCAAACCCATCAGGCCTGCATTCAAGGACATCTTAGGTTGAAAGTTTGCTTCTCCCTGCCATATGTAATTTTTTCTCTCTCTCATATTATTTATAAACAATGAATATTATACTTCTAGAATAACTCTGTTGATGGAGACTTTATGCTTCTGAGGACATTACATCTATGGATAAGTATTTCTATTAAAGCTTTATTTCTTATGTTAGACCAAATTAATTTTTCTTGCTTCTTAATCTGCCTGCCAGGTTAATATCAACTATGATTGAGTTTACTGAAGTTGTACATAGGTGTAGCCAGCTCTTTTTCCATCTCTGGTTTTCCATCAACAAATGAAACACCCACAGGCCTCTAAATATTCTTCCAATGGCACAAATGTTTTAATCCTTTACAATTTCAATTGCCCCACTATGGGCACCATTTAATGTATTGATGGGTGTCCTCTAAACTCTCCATCTCATAGTCTCTTACCTTTACTTGGTAAGCATCTCCTTTTTTTTTTTTTTTGCCTCGTTCTTACATAGATTTATTTGAAAAACAAAAACAAAAACAAAAACTATTTCTTAAAGAACATCCACCTGGGTTCTTAAAAGTACAATCCAAACTAGTCTCTGGAAACCTTTACACAATGTCAGTTGAGAACTGATGAAAGCTATCTAATATACATGGGTCTAAACTAGCAAAACAGTCTATTATGGGGACATATTAGCATTGAACATGAAGGTCCCCAACCTTTCTCTCAATTCCAAGGCCTTTCTGTATTCAATGCCCACTTGAAGTGAAACACTGTGCTGTTCTAATTGGCCAGGACGATCTATGCTCAATTCTTTCCTTCTGTTGGAAACTATCAGTACAGCCAGGGTTATTCATAAATGAAGGACAATAACAGCAGTTATAACAACAATATATTGATATTACTACCAGTACTCTATTACTAGTTCTACTATTGGTACCTCTTAATATTAAGGAATTCTTGCTCAAAACTGAAGTCTATGGTAAAAGTTTTACATTGATGTTATAATTCAATTTCTAAATAATTTTGTGAAGTAACTATCATTATTCACCTATATCATAGAACAAAACAAAAAATGAGGATCCAGATGTAAAATGAGTTTGGAGTTTCATCTATAGTTATTTTGCGGGCAAGGGGGAATATTTTGGACTTTTTTTTTTTCTGAGAAGGAGACATTGTTAAAAGTCAACAGTAAAAAATATTGGTAAGTAGCTGGAGGATATAATAAAGTTTGGTCTGACTTCAGAGGCTGAGCTCTGTAGAGCTTCAAGCCGCCACAGCACACTCCCATACTGCTAGACTACTCAAAACTGCAAAGAGAAGAGATAAAGATGACTTTCTGGCTAACATGCAGGGGTTATCTGGAAACTTTCAGTGCTGAACTAAGACAGTGGGCTCAGGTAGGTTTACATATTGCTAACCTTTGCCGAGCACAAGCAGCAAAAGTGCCTGAGTCCTAAGAGAAGCTGAACTTTCTCATTTTACTCTTTGTTCCTTTGGATGATTAACTTGTCCCCATCTTTCCATTTCATTGTAGGAAATAACTCCCTGCTCCATGTTGCTACATAAAGATCTATGCATGGGCTGTTTAGAAATCTCAAACCTAGTGGATAATCATAGCTGCGTACATTCATATGTCCTTTCTGTGTAATTATATTGGCTTTGTGAGAATACAGGCTTATTCCAAGAATAGAAGAAAATCCTATGTACAAAGATACCTTTTCCATGCATTCCTATTGCAATTTTAATGAGTTTGAAAAGAAGTTTTACTGCTTAAAACATTTTTAACATGGTTAAACCTAGGACATTTCAAGTGGCGTCAGTAAAGAAACATGCATCTGTGTGTGTGTGTGTGTTTATGATTAAACTATCAGCTTGTGTGACACTTGCAGTAGTTTCTACAATAATGTCTCATCTTTCAAAATAAATCACAAGCGGGGACATTCAATGTGTTGATCGTTTTGACAACAAATATCTCTGGTAATAACACAGGAGAGTCAGTTTTCTAATGACTGGAACCTGTGAGAGAAAATTTCCAAGAAGCACTCTAAAGTTACTTAGGTTCACTGATTTTCTGGACCAGAAGGGCATTTCTGGCAACTTTTAGTAGAGTGACCTTAGCATGAGGAAAGATCCAGCATTATTAACTTATGTTGATGATGGTGTCAGGATGGCTAGGTGTTTGTCATGAAATAAAATGAGGAATAAGGCCCCAAAGGGACCCTACATCATACCAGTAAAAGAACCTCCTCTGTATAACAGCCAAGTTTCCACGTGAGTTTCTCATTCAGAGAAGAGCCGATACATTGATTTTTTTTTTTCACTCCAGTTTCTCATTAACTTCACCAATAAAACAAAGCCAAGCTTTAATGGTGATTTCATTGACCCAGTCCTATTTTGTCACCATTAACTGGCATTTATTGAGGTTTTATGAAAAAAAAACTGAGTTAGACATTTTATATGACTGACAAGTTAAATAGAAAAGAAATTATGATTCCTCACATCCAGAAGAGGAAGCATGGAAACTCTGAGGTTTGTAATCTCTAAAACTCATGTTCGATGCTCAGCTCTGCCAGTACTTACTGGTCCAAGAGAGACTTTCTGGGCTTCAGGTTACTCACTTGTCAAATGAAGAAAATTATGCCCATCTCACAGGATGGCTGTGAAGATTAAGTAAAATCATCACTGTCACACACAAACTAGGATACTAGTTTTAATTTAGATTTTAAAATCCAGTAAATCAAATCATTGACTTACAGTACAATCTTATAATACTCCATATGAAAATTGAGTAAAGCGAGTGTGCCTGTGTGTATGTGTGTGTATATAAACTTTAATACCAAGAATCAGTAATGCCATAGGCAGGTCTGAGATCCATGATGGTAGTTAACTTCTGAGCCAACTGTCAGGATCTGTATAAATGGACTTGGCATCTTATACCATCTTGGATCTAATAGATTTCATGACGGTAGGCCTAGTCACTAGCAGTGACTTACTACTGGTGACTTACACTTTATTTTTTATTTCTTTTCTCCTTTTGGCTTATTAATGTTAAGGACTTTCCTCCTTTGATATAGATTGTTGTCATCTTGACAAACAGAAGATAAGGAATATTAACCTGATATCCTGCTCAAGTGTTATTGTTTTAAGAACAACAATAATAAATAGACATAATTCTCAATTTAGTGTCTAATAGCTCTCTATTGGCAATTCATTTTTTCTACAGATGTTTGTGTATGTATATATGTAGTTCATATATTATTATTTTTATTGGTGTCGTTTGACATGTAAGGAATCTAGAAATCAGAACATAAGTGTATTGGCAAAGATATCACATTTAAACCATCTCATGATACTTTCATTAACTGTCCTGCTTTTGCTCTTTCAAAGATGACAATCTGCTGAGGGCCATTCATTTTTAGCTCAATTTATTCCATGACTGTTATCTGTAGCAGGCATGGTTTCATCAATCACAGATTTATTCACAAGGAATTATAACAGCTTAAAATATAATCAGTGGTTTCAATTTGATTAGCAGAAATTAGATTATAGCCCGTGAATAAAGTAAGTACGTTTGGATTTCCTTAGGTAGCAAAAGTCAACCCAAACTCTGAGGACGTGTAAACATTCAACCCATAGGCACTTCTCTGCTCATCTCCTAGCCTCTGAACGAACACCAACGCTCTGTAGTATCCTGTTCATGCAAATGTCAAAGAGAAGACCATATATTACAATGCTCTTTGTTGAATTCCTACTGTTACACCTCCTTGTAGAATCTTCAATTATCTTTAATTTGCAGGGCAAAATTATCAAGAAGAATTACACTCTGTGAATTTTGGTTGGCGATATTTAAAGGTTCCCAGAAAATAACCTTACCAAAGGATGAGGAGTCAGAGGAATAGGTTTTAAACTCAGATCTCTAGACTTCAAAATTCATGTATTCTCTTTCCTTTACTATATCTCCTTCTACATAGTAAATCAAATTTTGGCTCCTTTTGGCTGTCATCAGGCTATATTTTTAAATCTGGATTTTTTTTTTTTTTTGGCTCATCATCCATCATCTGGGTGGCCTAGGCGTTTTCTGTCCTTTCTACTGATCTTCAGCAGCAGGCACAGTTAAAAACCCACTAATTCTGTGATGCTAGAGAACATTACTGTGTGAAAACATACTTACACTTCTCTAAAAATTGAGTATTAATAAATTAAAATAAACATATCTCGATGTAGGTCAGATTTGTGTATATCTGTGTTTCATAAAAAGCAGCATGACTATATTCTCTTTTTGGTTCCTAAAGGAAATCTTAAATCTTACAAATGTTCACATTTTAAGATGTATTAAATTTTTTTTATGTCTGACAAAATCTTGAACATAAGGTTCATTTTTGTTTTATTTAATTATCATTCAGGTGATCAGACAATTCCACTGAGATGAAAAGAATATCCTAAGAAAAAGCTAGAGGTAGTTTTAATACTGATTCCAAGCTAAATCTTGGTAAAGTATAATTTTGCTTTTTGATAGTGGAACTAGCAGTTTGGTTGAATCTCTAAATAGAAATTTAATAGTGCTTATTTCATGCTCATATGGTCAGGTTTTTGGTCCAATTTGTTTATAATGAGTTAGAGTAACTGATATGCTAATCACTGTTAGTTAATTAAAAGTGTAGTTTCCATTTAGCTATAAAACCCATTAGAGTGCCAACCATATCACATGGTAGATGACTTGATTCACATATTTGAGCTCTTAAAATGAGAAGGAGGTGGTGGAAAATCTGTTTGATATGTTGCCAGGAGTGTCACTAAGTTCCTTCTAGAAACACATTTGCCCTGATAATCAGAAGGCCTGGGTTCTATTCATTACTCTATTGCTGTTTTGCTCTGACATTTGGGTTGTAGCTCTTGAATCCTCAAAGACTCAATTTTCTAAGAGCAAAGGATGGAAGGACTAAATAATGTGTAGGCCCAGTTTCTTGGGATTCTGTGGCCAAGATTCAAAAGTAATTCAAGGGTTTACTTTCTGATCAGCCACTTTCTAGCTCTGTGATCCTGGGATAATATATAATCCCTCTGATCTTTATTAAGAGTGATCTTAATCACTCTACTACATAGTCACTTCCACGACATGAGGAAAAGCATGGTAGTCACATGGCATTGGTGCTCAACTACAAGTCATGACAATGATGAAGAAAAAAAGAAGATGATGATGATAGGAGACATAAGGAGGAGGAGAAGCAACAGGATAAGGAGCTGAAGAGAGAAAGAAGAGTATTCAATAGGAAGAAAGAAAAAAAATGCTAGAGTTAAGGTATTTTACTGGTATTATAAAATTATCAAACTTACAAAAATATAAGTAAACTAAAAAAATCCATACATATAGATACTGAAACATAATCTAGTGGAGATTTTCACAAAATCTTATCCATAAGATTCTGCTAGCAAGTGTTAAACAAATATCTCACAGTGGACTAAGTTTTAGAAAAAGTTCACTTAAAGAAAATGATCTACGACAAGTAGGGCGTCCAAGAATTTCCAGAGTGTTAGTATATACAGTGATTCCTCAAGACTATTTCCCTAGGATTTCCTTCCTTCCTTCCTTCCTTCCTTCCTTCCTTCCTTCCTTCCTTCCTTCCTTCCCTCCCTCCCTCCCTCCCTCCCTTTCCCTTCCCTTCCCTTCCCTTCCCTTCCCTTCCCTTCCCTTCCCTTCCCTTCCCTTCCCTTCCTTTCTCTTCCCCCCTCCCTCTCTCTTTCCTTCCCTCCCTCACTTCTTTCCGTACTTACCTTTTTTAAGGGGGTGTGGGGGGAGGTAGAGGTTTGGGGGTCATATAGGGCTAGTACTCTATGGAACAAACATTAGCAAATATTAGAATCATGAAAATAAGTGAAGGTTTGGATCCTAGAAACCTGATTGGATGCTCACTCCTGTCACTTAACTATGTCACTTAACCAAGCAAATCCTGGTGACTGTGAGTGGGGAAGATGATTATTTTTTCTCTAGTTCTCAAAAACAACAAGACTGTTTTGAGAACTAGAATCAATACAGGCAATGATATCAGCATGTGATAGAGACTCAATGAATTAGTGGCAATAATATGATAGATGCCAGGTGCACTTCCTCTTGCTGAAGCACAAAATAGAGGAAATTGTGCCTATTCCCCCATTCTCCACTTGAAATCCCTTTGCTATAAAACATCAAAGACTGATTCCCATATGTGAAACACTGTGGAAACACTTTGCTGTTGTTGTTTGCGTCCTTCTTGAAATTGAATAAGAGAAAAATGGAATGGAAAACTAAGGTGAGCTTGATGCTCCGAAAGAATGGGATTGAAGGGGTGGAGAGAATACACATGCTGAGGCTAATGCTATCGGAAGTTAACTAATTCTTTCTGGAGGATGGATATCACTTGCAGTAAAGCAGCTGTCAACTGCTGTAGAATATCAGGATAGCTCGATCTGTCACTGAAACAAGCCAATGGGAACAGACCTTATCCTGCAGGGGGCATGATTAAAACCAGAGCCATTTTCACAGATAATCCATTTATAAATCATGGTAATAAAATGGCCATCATGACAGCAGCTCAGTGACATTTTTTCACAAGCTCAGCTGTATCCAGGCAACCAAAACATCTTAACTCAGATGAAAAGAAAGGCAGGCTGGGGTTCCAGGAGTCAGGGAGCAAGATCCTACTGTCTGGTTCTCTTTCCCATGAGAGAAGGTGATGGGTTGATGGCTAAAGGAGCTGCATATGACCCTGGTTACAGCAGTTCGTTTTATGTTCATGCCAGAAACGACGACATCAGAAATTTAGGTGTTTCCCAACACTTTCCTCATTCTAGCAACTGATAAATGGGGAACTCCAAAGCCCATTATATCCACGTCCAATTTTGATCCATTCCTTGCTGTGAGAGACTCAACCGTTCAGCAGGAACTGGAGAGAGAGGAACATATGGCAGAAATCCAGGTATTCTCGACTCAGCTGTTTACACGTGTAATTGCAAATCAACAGTGGCTGAGGTATTATGGAGAAGAGGTTCTAATAGACACCATTATAGCAACTATCATGCACTATAATGTTAGCAAAGTGTGTGTCTTTGCCTCAGAGGAGACACAAGCATTCTCTTTTCACTCCTTTGGGATTTTTCTATGCAACCCGTCTTTGCAAACTTCTGATGACTGAGCTGTCATGACTCAGCAGGGACTTAAATATTTAAAATAAAAATACATTTTCTCAAAGCCTTTTTCTTTGCTCTTTTAAGCACTGTAACACACACACACACACACAATTTGTATGAATCCCACTAAATGACTTGCTTTAACGGAAAGACCAAATATCATGGATTATTAAAGCATAAATTTATAGAAATTTATTTCTGTGTGTGCATATTCACATATGTTAGATGAGACTCTCTTTATCATGTCAGTGCAGAATAATAATCTTTACTCAGCTACATGAGATGAAGTTGAAAGTATAAAGGGCAAAGTGCTATGGTCAGGGTAACTATTTAATATTAGCATTATTGCTATAAAAGATGCTGCCATAGTTCCAATAGATCCCTCTACCCTCCCCCTTTTTAAAACTTTATTTAAGAATAATTGAACAATATAATTGTGCATATTTAAAGTGTACAGGGTGATGATTAGATATACCTATACATTGTGGGATGGTTACCAAGACCAAGATAATTAACACACCCGTCATCTCACGTAGTTAAGTTTGTGTGTATGTGCATATGGTGAGAATGCTTAAGACTTACTTTTCTATATCAATTCCAAGTGTGCTTTCACCAATAACAGCTAACATTTCTACTCGGTAGGAAGCTTGCCCTTAGGCTGTCACTAGTTATCTCGTCTAAGTACAGGGAGAATTTCAAGTGCCTGGGGAAGCCTTCAACCAATAAACGTTGAATACAGCCAGTTATCATGCCATCTATTTGGGGTAATTCCAATTTTTCCAGGGAGGCAGTTTATGGGTACACTTGTGTGTAATCCATGCTGTCTCTGGAGCCTTCATGTGGGACTGAGGCAAAAATCCCTCCCTGGGATTTTTTTTTTTTTTTTGGTGGGGGGGCTGCATCATTGTGTGATCTCTTTGTTGCCACTCCCCGCTCTCCTACTGTGTTTTCTTGAAAATTCCTTCATGTTACATCTATATTGCCATGGATCCTTTTCTTGATAGCTCCTTGTGAGAAACTGAGCTTGGATATCTGGAAAGGAGGTGAAAATTGTTAAGACCTGGGTGGAGATTGGCCTTAAGAGAGGCTCCCAAGGACTTACTGTATTTCATGTATGGTACTTAGGAAAGCATCCAATAGCTAGAAATATAGTCCAGGTGAAAGCATCATACAGGAGATGGCTAGATGGTTAGAGACCATGAGCTGGACAGAAATAAATACATTGATTAAAATATTAATAATTCACAACTATAATAACATCCGGAAATGACTGAGGCTTTGGGTTAGGTGCTGTTCTAAGAGCTTTAATGCATTTCCCCCCTCATGCCGCGCAAACAAAACTGAGGTAGTAGCTATCACTCTTCATATTTTACAGATGTGGAAACAGAGGCCTCACGATGCTTTGTAACTTACCAAAGGTCTCTTAGTTGTGAACCCGGATTTGTGACTGTCTGCATCTGAGTCCTGAGACTGTAAGCTTAATCACTATGTTGTAAAATCTGCTTACCAGCTAACGTTGTCCCCAAAGAAGAAGAGTCAAGACCAATTCTAGTATGATCAAGCTGATGTAATAACTAGTTGTAGCAAATGCTTCATTTTAATGCATATCTCTGTGCCCCTTAAATGTGTCTTCCAGGGCCAGAAGGGTTAATATCCACTATATATATTTTTTCTACTATATAGAAGAAGACTTCTGTTTTTTGCCCCCAGTAAATCTACCCCCCCTCACACCTCCCACCACTATCCACATATCCACATACCCTGGCTTCTCTGCCTTCCAAGCCTCAGCAGTGTTAAGTGGCATGCTTAAGGCCACATAGCTAGTAAAGGCACGTTTGGCGTCTAATCTGTATCTTCTGACTCCTAGCCCAGATAGATTTCTCTCCAACAATATCATGCTAATTTAGTATCTCATATTCAAATCCTGGGCAAAGTCAGAACTGGCTTAGTATTAGACGGTTATCCAAATATAAGTTTCCAGTGTAGATGCCAAAGCCAACCCTCTATAAACCTCAACTTTCTAAAGGGATGTTGAGATTCAGCTTTCCTTGTCATTTGCCTGCCAACCCCTTGGACTCAGCCTTGTTTGGAAATGCTAATTTAGAGTGCTTCAAGTAGGTATTAACCAAAAATTATTAATAAGTACTTCTCAAGCTCAAGTGTAATAGGCCCTATAAAAGACACAAAATTGTTTATTCAACATATTTAAATGTGTCTTAAATGAACTAATTGCTTTTCCTGGGTGCTGTGCCAGATTTGTGGCTTTACCCATCCTCTAGAGATCGGGAATCTGAAAGGAAAGAGGCTGTAGACCAACAGACGCTCATCTCACGGTGCATCCTCAGACAAGGAGACCTTAGCATCAATCCATTCATAGAACTAAGGTCATAAGCACAGTTCCTGTCCTCCTGAGTTGAGCTCTGACCACATCAAGAGGATGAAAAATAACGTGTATACAAGATGGGAATCCAAACCCACTGTAGTATTCCATTTGTGGGGCATCATTGAGACAACTCTCATTTCTACTCTGCTGCCGCAGTTCCCTGACATGCAGGGTCATTTAAACATAGTTCTCACAAGAGTTTACCTAAATGCTGCCCCTTGATCACGACTGATTATCTTCCACCAGTCAGATGACCATTCACGTATTTGCTCTCAGATCTGCTCATTTTTCTCGGCCTGCTCCGCTATGATACCCGCAAAATTACATTCACCAAGCAAACATCTGGTTCTGTGCGTGCAACAGATGCCCTGAGAGGAACCTGGAGGGTGGGATAAGGGAAGAGGATAGCCTACTTCTCTCCTCTCTGTGCTTTAGGAGGTATTACTGGGGATGGGAATATATTTTCCATTATTCCAAATCCTCCCAGACAGGGAGCTCCTAGCACTGAGATTTCAAGCTTCCATTAGGTGGAATCATATCATGGGCTCCAGAACATGACATTCATTCCTTTATTCCTGGGGTGGAGCACCTACTAGCTGTTGCTACTATTCTGATTTCCTCAATGCCCCCCCCCCAACTCCCGCTGCCCTTTTGGCCTTTTAGCTTTTCCAACATCTTTGTTTCTAGGGCCCCAATTAAATTCTTCTATTGAACTACCCATTGTGGGTTCATTCTCCCTGACTGTAAAACTGGTTTCAATCTCTTGCCCTTTTATCAAGTTGGTAGGTGAACTTATTCCTAACCTTGGTGTATCCGTCGGTTGAGTATAGCAGAGCGTCCATCACCCCCAAACATACCCAACCTTTCTTTTCAGGATATTTGTGCTTCCTTTTTAACACACATTTGTGTAGGCTTTCTAAAATCCCTCATGCATGTGACTCAAGGAAAAATTTCCAAAACTTATCAATAATACCTCCTTTATTTGATAAGAATCCTTGAGGAGGTATATTTCAGCTCTGAGCAACAATGAGAAATAGCCAAAACGAACAGCTGGAAGAGTCCAAGCAAGCACTTGTGAGGCACCTCAGGCACAAGGCCAGACTCCACTCTTACTTTACACACAGTTCCTGTAAAGCACCTGATTTCACAGAAGATTGGAGAACAACAAATGGGAATCCCAACAGTCACCGAAACGCAGTAATAAGATTGATACTTGATGAAAAGAAAATGATAACTGGACACAATACATTAAAATTAACTTGAACATTCCTAAAGTGAAAGAAATTAGAACTTTTTGATGTAGGAGAAAACCTAACTGCCCATATATGTGACTCAGGATCCAATACCAGGAGAGGACAGAGGAAGCTAGTCTATGTGTAGTGCCAGGAATCATTTCAGGGGTTACATTATTTCAATACTGGGACATGGAAAAAACCGTTAGGTGTGTACTATTCTCACAGGTCGACATTTGAGGAAAACAAAGCTCTTAAAGGCAAATCCCTTTGCTGGTGTCACATGTCCACAAGTCCACGTGTTCATTACAAGGCAAAAAGTATGGACATATAAAACCTTGTTGGCCTCGCTCAAAATCCCATGGTATTACTGCTCTAGGCTGGAAAATTGTTGTTTAGAATCAAGACCCTCCAATTTTTTTCATCTTAAGCAAACAGTTCATTTTTTGAAGCACTTGGGTTCTAGAAAAGCGGTTAAGCATCTAATACATTGCAGAAAGACTTCCACTAACCATAAAGGAAAAACAAACTGTTTTTGAGAACTGACCATTAGAAGCTCTACAGAGGCAGGGGGAGAAAAGAGGGCAACGTGGAACAGCTCAGATGCATGCAGTGCTACTGAACCTGACGGCGCTCCGTGTTGCAACCCAATTTCTATTTGTTCTTGGTGGTTAAACCCTGGCCTTCCTATCTGTCTCTCTCCAGAAATATCCACATTGCCTAGGATGGCCAGACTCAAAGCAGCTTCAGACATACAAATACTAATCGCTTCCTCTGCTGGTGAATGGAATTTAATCAGACTCGCAAACTAAATCAAAGTCACACAAAGGGTAATATTTGACACGCTTAACAAGAAACCTTTATGCAACTGTTCCCATCAGTCAGACTTAGAATAATATGCTGCTATTTTTACTTCATCTTGGTTAAAGAAAACTTTAAAAGGCTTAGGATCACTGCTGACTCTCAAGAGGTGGTCTCCGCCCCGTGGAGGGACTCTCTGCTGTGTCCATGAGATGTAGGGGGTCACTGACGTGGCTGTTCCAAACAAGTTTACATTCATTTTCTCTGTGCTTGAAATAACAACCAGCAGTGCCACAGCTTAACGCCCTGCTTTCTTCCCTCTCTTTATCCCCTGATACCAAGTGCCTCCCACCTCACTGGAATGTGTGGTGTTTATTTATTATTCAACATGTACTGCACATTTAGTCCATGCCAATCGTCATGCTGGGCACCCTGAGGATAGTAGGAACAAGCTAGAGATGCACCTTTCAGAAGCTTGCAGAAAAGGAAGGAAGCATAAGTTTAAGCCAAAATTGTGAAAATTACCTGATTCTTCTTGATTCCTCACTGATCAATCACTAAGATTTTTCACTTCCACATTAATATCATTTTAACCTACTTATTTATCATTACACCCTGTGGTCTGGGTTATAACAGGTCCTCACCTGGACTATTGCTATCACCTGTACCATCTCTTTTTGTTTGTGTCATTAAGCTTTTAAGTCGAATTAGAAAAAACGTAATTAAAAAGCACAAAGAGCAACTGTATAATTCAGTGAATTATTACAATGTGAACTTATACATATAAGAGTTTCTCCCACACCAAGAAATAGAATATGACCAATACCCAGAAGCCACCTGCACAAAACTTTCCATTCTTTATCCCAAAGACAATTCTGAATTCAAACATGTAGATATGGATTCAATTTTTTTTATATAAATGGAATTATATGTGCTTTTGCATGTCTCAGTTCTTTTGTTTAGTGCTTTTTTTTGGGGTCAGATTCCTCAATGTTGTATATAGTGGTTGGTAATTTGTTGATTTTCGTTGCTGCAAAATATTCCATTACATGATTATACCACAATTAATTACCTGAGCTACTTTTGATGTGCATTGGGTTTGTTTTCAGATTGGAAGTAGTATAAATAATGTTGCTATAAATTTCTTGCACATCTCTTTTTGTGCATCTCTGCATGTTTCTGGCTCGGTAATAAGCCTCGGGATGAAATTAATGAATCACCTGGTTATATGCACATTCAGCTTAAGTAGTATATAGACCATCAGTGTCTAGTAGGCACGCTCCCATTAGTGGTATAGGAAAGAGTTTAACATCCATTCCTGCTCTACAAAAAAAAAATCTTTATTTACTTTCTGAGATGCAAATGTGATCATGTGATAGCCCTGTTTAATGGCTTTTAATAGCTGCTTATCGTCCTTAAGATAATGTTCTAAATTCACTAGTTGCCAAAAGGTCTGCAGCTTCTGCTCTCACCTACATCTCCAGATGCCTGGCATGGAGCCCAATGTGGTTCAGGATCCCAAAATCAAGACCTGAGCAGAGATCCAGAGCCGGATGCCTAACCGACTAAGCCACCCAGGCACCCCCGTCTCCAGATAAATCTTGCACCTCTCTGACTCTAAGGTTCTCCCCTCTGACCATACTACTGTTCCTCTCCCAGGTTCACATGCATGCTTACACTCCTCTGAGCCCACATTTGTCTCCCCTGAGACATTTTTCCAGACCTGCTTGTCTCACATTGCTTCTTCCTTCTTCCTCTTGATATTACCTATCACATGGAGCTAATGAAAACTTCCCTTATTATACATGGCAATGACCAAAAGAGCATGATTTGCTCACATTTTATGGTCTACTCTCTGTGTTCCCCACCAGAATTTTTAAAAATATTTTATTTATTTGACAGAGAAAGTACAAGAACTTGCAAGCAGGGGAAACAGCAGAGAGAGAGAGAGAGGGAGAAGCAGGTGCCCCACCGACAAGGAAGCCTGATGTGGGGCTCAATCCCAGAACCCTGGGATCATGACCTGAGCGAAGCAATCGCCCAGCCAACTGAGCCATCCAAGCGCCCCTCCCTGCCATAATTTAAGCTTCAACAGAGCTGGGAATTTCATAGCTTGGTCTTGTTTTAGTTTCTAGTGTCTAATAGGGCTCAGCATCAAGTAGGAACTCAATTCATGTCTGTATATGAATAAACAAAACCTAGCATATTTGCACATTTTTTTCCTCCCCTCAAGTTGGTTCTCTCTTGCTGCTTTAAATGGTAACATGTACTCGTTCCTGTGGTCTTGACTTAAATAGTATTTGCAGTCAATTTCTTTGACTTGCTGAGTTAAATTAATACACTTTCGTATGTGCTGTGAGAATTTCTCTTGAGCCTTGACTTCATACCACTTGACACACTCTTAACAGATCACTGAATGATCCATGTTCCTTTTATTTGTTTTTTGCTTATGAGTCATATTCATTCTTATATTGTAAGCTCTAAAAGGGCTTTGATATCTGCTTTGTTCAATACCATATGCCTCATGCCCAACACCATGCTATGCACAGACTTCCTAATTTACAGAGGTAGGTATTCAAATTCTGAACATCAGGTCAAGTGAAAATTGTCCAGCAGCTCTCATAGGACTGACAACCTAGTGTTGTGTAAGAAGACATAATCAGGGCCAAGTAGAGGAGGACTGAGGAAATATTCATAAAGGTAATCATATATAATAAAAACTGTATATATTATATCAGATTTTGATAGTCACAGATACTTCAGGAGAGAGAGCAGCCACATAAAGCAATGAGGACAGAAAAGTAGACACTATGTTTAGTCAAGAGGGAAAAGGCAAACCTAAGCACTTAATTTTCTTTCTCACTTCTTTTACCCAAATATTTTCCCTTAAAGACATTGCTTTGTCACTATCCTCTCCACAAGCACCAGTTAATAGTATTAATCATTTTTGAGGTATTAATATCACACTCTCTGTGCTCTTAGAACACAAATCATAAACACCAAGGCATGTTCCCAAATAGCCATTTGGAATGATGGTAGGCAAAACAAAACAAAACCCCAAAAGTGAAAAAAAAACAAAGAAAGGATATTGGGAAGACACACACACACACACACACACACACACACAGAGCTTGCACACAGAGCTCCATATACCCCCAAGCTACTTTGTATGGGTAAATAAACAATCATATTACCTAATATTTACTGAGCTCATATAAGTCATAGACCGTTGTAAGATAGCTAGCTAGGTAGCTACTTTGAGGGGGGCATGAATCTAGTCTAAGCAGACACCTGATTGATTAATCACAACTTTAACTGAAAGTATTATATACTTTTTGCTGATGTTAGTATCACCATCACCACCACTATGCTTTATTGCACCTCATTTATGTCTACGCCATAGCAGTCTATTAGCATGGAGAGTGGGACAGGGGAAGCAAGTGTGGAGGAGAGGCATAACATGATTTTATGAGATGATCTGGGTGGTGGTGGTGGTGGTGGTGGTGGTGGTGGTGGTGATGATGTGGAGCTCCAGGACAGAACTGAAGAAATAGAGGAGAGGCCTTCTCTTTTGGAGCAAGTGATGATGGCAGAGGGAGTGGAAAACTCTTCTTCAAGAAATTACTTAAACACTGGCATTCTACCTCAAGCAAGCTGGGCCAATCAGACTGTCTTTCTGGGAAATCTGGGTTTATGAATGAGAGCGTGTCTGTGAACTTATTTTTTTTTTTTTTTTTTTTTACCTGCTGAATAGAGGCGATTTAATATAGTAAAGATGTGCTATGTGTGTGAAGGAAGCAACAGGGGAAAAAGCAGTTTGTTCAAATAAGAGTGTGGTACAGATTTAGAAGTAAGCAGAGAAGAGAAGAACAAAGATTAGGATTAGCTGGACTCTCTACAGTTTCCAATTCTATTCCTGGAGAAGCTCTGTATACCTCTGGTTTTCCAGAGAAATTCTAGTAGTTATCCAAAAAAGGAAACTCCATATGGCTTCTCCATAAATGGCATCATTAGGAAACTGACTCAATGATTTCTCTGAGCGTTCTCTATGAATTCCATAGATAATGGTAGAAGAGCCTTCAGAAATGTTTGTTATGAAAGAGAATGTTAGTGAAAGAAAGATAAAGAGAGAGAGAGAGAGAGGGAGATGGGGAGGAGGGAGGGAGAGAGGGAGAGAGGGAGGAAGGAAGGAGAGGAGGGAAAGATAGATATATAGGCGACATCCCAAATAAGTAAGTTCTTCTTTTTGGAGAATGGTATCTTTTTTTGTTGTCTGTCAGAAAGAAGCACTCAAGCCTGGGTGTTTGTATTGGCCTTTGGAAGCTTAGTGCTCTCCCTGGAGCTCACCTTTATTTCTGAATGTTTAGTCTAGCATATGTGACAAGCTGTATCTTGCAAGGAGAATCTAGATTTCCTTCTGCTCTGAAAATGGGAAAGAGGAACTGTTGATACTATAAACTCTTTTCAAGATGGGCCTGAAAACATACAATCCTTTCCCCCATGTCTGGCACACCCCACAAGAGACCATATTATAGAACCCATGAGGAGCTTGTTTCAGAACCCAACGGTATTTAATAGAATGAATGTCCAACATGTGAAAACAATTTAGTTTCATAATATAAAAAGCCAGATACTATTCATATGCAACGTAGCTAAGTTACTCTTTCCTTCTTGTCTTTCTCTTCTATAGTGTATATATATATACACACACACACACACGTGCATATGCATATACATAAATAGGTGCATATTTATGCATATACATAAAATATATATGCATATTTATATACACATATATAAAGTAGCAGGCCTACTGCTAACCAAACTGACAGAAAACTGCATATCTGTGTTTGTTTCATACAGAATTGGAACTCAGTGTCCATGTCCCTCATTTTAAGTAAAGTCTGAGAAGGTTGAAAATCTAGCAAATGTGTTTAACCAAAGCAACAATTCTAATGGGATGAACTCAACTCTGAGCCACTCAGAAGATGGCTAAAAGCACCGACTCAGAAGCCCGAAGGTATCTACATCTAGCAGTACTTTGGCTCTGCTATCAACTGGGTATGAAATGTTGGGCAAGATACTTAACCCCGCTGCATTCCAGTTTCCTGAAAGGCCTCATGTATTAAAATAACAACTATTTAGGACATTGCCTGATATCGTTTTATCTTACAGATACTACCAGTAAGTTTTATATTATAAATGTCAATTATTATTAGCAGCCAAAAATAAACTACATTCATGCCTTTCAATCTTCCCCACATGCTTGCTTTTTAGCTATTTGAATCACACCTTTCAAAAATTAAAAAAAAATTAGTTGAGTGTAATAAATTTTATTGTAGACATACACCACACAATGAGACGGCTGAACGAGATTCTGAGGTTATATGGGTAAATAAGAAAGAAAAAGAAAGAAAGAACCGTTGCTTTTGTGGAAAAGTCATGTGGCCCCCCTAGTGTGGCAGGCATTTTGGAGGAGCATGAACAGAGAGACCAATATAAGTGCCGGGTCATAATAAGCTCTGAACCAGAATTTCTCAAAAGGAGGCACCCATACCACTGGGAGGCATGGGGTAAGTTATAGGGTGCAGCAGAGGTTAAGAATAACACTATTTACACAATGAGTCTCCTTCTGATTACACAAAGTAGGCCTCAGTTTGGAGATGGCTTCTCACACGTCTCTAAAATTTGCTAATCCCCATCTTAGTAGTCAGAGCTGACCTCCATGCAATGGCTTCCAGCTAGACTTACACAACTCATTTTTTAAAAAGACGTTTTAATTACTTTAAGGTCATCTTCTCTTTTCTGTCCTGAGCTGTTTTGCCATTCACATAATTGGAACATAATTAAAACAATTATGCTTCATTCATAATTGAAACATATTTCTTTTTAAATAATGGATTTCAGTTTTTTTAATTTAGATCAATGTATTAGGTAAGAAATAGTTTACCTGTTATGTGGGCACAGAAAACATTCAAAGGGTGGTACATCAGTGGCCAAAACTGGGTGTGCACTGGACAGCAGAGATTAAAGAACAGATTAATATTTAGAATAAAGAGATATTAGTGGTTTGTTCCGAAGGGAAAGAGTTATAAATGGTCAAGTGGTCAAATGATTCTGAGCCTCAGCCTAACGTCCAGTTGGTTCAAGGTATCTGAAGAGTGAGCCACCTGATAAATGCTGGCAAGAGCTGCAGGTGGAAAGCCCATTGGAGAAATGTCTGATAAAGCTCAACCACATCCTCTCTGCATTCGATTCTTAACAAAGTCCATCTCTGCACAATTGTGTGTTTTTCTTGGCCACGTTTGGGAGAGTTCTGTAGGATCAGTACCCCCTCAAGGGTCCGAAGAGGCATCACTAATTAATTGTTCTCCCTATTCAAAATGATGGCATTTGCTGTATTATATAAGCAGGGTTTCCTTGGACTATGGAAGGACTCCTGTGAGGTCAAAAAAATGCAAGTTACCTGGTTTCTAATCCCCCCAAAATGCAACTTTCTGTCCAATAGAGAACATCATCATTTTATATATATGATAGCTCTCCTCTCTCCTTTGCTGCCGGAGTAGGCTGATGTCTTTGGGGTCATTATTCAACTAGAACAATGTTGTTTACTAACAGTAAAGACTTAGGAGAAAGAGAGATATAAATAGACAAAAATAATCATTCCAAGTTTTAAGTTCCATAGGAAAATAGTATCTGTCCTGTAGGCTTCACAGAGTTTTTTGGGGACGATCTAACAAAATACATAGGAAAATATTCCCTAGTAATTTTGGTGAAAATAACAAAAAAGATTTTTCATTACGCAGTGTTCAATATTTCAGGGTCACAAGCACCCATGATAATTTATGATGAAATCCACAATCATCCAACTGAAATGCTTTCTTCTTTGGACTGAATTTTATTGTCCCCAAGACAACAAATCAAACCTTCCATTGTACTCCTAACTGTGTATGTATGTGCCTGGATACACCCAGAGCTTCTCAACCTACACAAGTTGACATCTGGGGCCAGATAATTCTTTGTTGTAGGGGGCTGTTCTGTGCATTGTTGGATGTTTGGCAGGATCCCTGTTTTGTACCCATTAGATACTACTAGGATGCCCTGGCTGTGAAAACTAAAAATGTCTCCAGACATTTGCTTCGTAGGTCAGAATAGTCCCTGGGTGAGAACCATTGCTATAGAGTTACATGTCACTTCTCTTCCTGCATTAAAATTGCTTGTTTTTATGACTATATCAGTAGATTAGAAATAATCTATATGGCACTGAGCACTGACGTCTATGCATAGTGGGTCCTCATTTTTTTTTTAATGTTTCTAGACAACACTTACTATACAGATCGGCACAAATTCCTGTTCACCTTGTCTGCATTTCAAAGAGACACCTAGTAAGGGGTTGATGCAGAAGAGTCTTCGTAACCAATCGATGACTGATCTCTTCAATGGCAGCAGCAACCTAAATAATTTTCATCTCAGCATTTCTAGTATCACAGTGTAGGACACGTCGGGGATTCTCAATGACTGTTTTAGGGATGAATCAGTGAATGAATGGATAAAGGATGAATTGAGAAAGACAACCTCATATTCACAGGCCAGATATTCTCACGTGTGTACATCCCTAATCTTCCCCTGGAGTTACTATGACTACAAACATCTGAGCTGCCAACTTTCTGCCTAAAACTCTAAACAAGATTCCAGGTGAGGAAGCATCTTTGGCAGGAACCCAGCAGACCCAGCAGCAGCTCACAGGAGGAAATCTGCACAGACTTAAGTGAAAATCAGATTCATCCTAGCTGAACTAATCTGTGACTAGGAAAAAAAAAAATCATTTCATGTCACTATGGTTGGGTAGGGACAGGAAGAGAACTAAGATCAGAAGGTTTAATGCCAGACAGTTTCAGAGGCAGGGCCCAGAACAGGTATTAATGGCGCTGCTGCTTCTAAAAAGCTATGGAAGAAGCTCCCTTGTTGAATCAGGGGTGGAACATATTGGATCTAAAGGGTATCTGGGGAGAGAGGAAACCATGTGGGCCACCAAAAAGTTTCCTGTTTTTGTTCTTCTCTTACAGAAATCTGACACTTTTGAATTGACTTGGATTCTGCTAGGAGCTTTATCAACCTCTGAAGATTTGAATGGCCTTGGAAAAGTCATAATCTCCTGGAGATACATTTTCTACCATCATCTATTCATCATCAAGTCCTTATCTTCAAGGTCAATTTGATTTGGCATTCTAAGAATTCCTATGTTGTTTCTGTTCAAGAAAGGTTAATTTAGAGGTTTCCTTGTTCTCTACTCAACTAAATGATACTCAAAATTAAGAATGTTTCTTAAGCAAAATATGCTGAGAACCATTTCCTAAAGTCACACCGCCTCTTACCTCTATCAAAATCATTTCCTATCAGTTGGCTGAATGACTGAATCTTGATTCTGGCTCAGGTCATGATCTCAGGGTTCTGGGACTGAGCCCTGCAACAAGCTCTGCACTCCGCACGGAGTCGGCTTGAGATTCTTTCTCTCACACTCCTCTTCCCCCAACTCAAGCACGTGTATGCACTCTCTCTTTCAAATAAATAAATCTTTTAAAAAATATTTCTTATAATGATTTCATTTGTCTTAATGTTGTTATTTCCATTAGATTTAAATTCCTTGAGGGCAAGAATATTTTCTGGACAAAATAATAATAATAAAGAAGGAAGAGAAGAAATTAAAATTTGTGTTAAATACTATTAATATTACATTTAATTTTCAAAACAATTATTTTCAAGATTTTTTTTTATTTATTCATTTGAGAGAGAGGGAGTGAGCACAAGCATAAGCAGAGGAGAAGGCCAGAGGGAGAGGGAAAAGCCGACTTGTGGCTGAGTGGGGTGCCTGACACTGGGCTAGATCAAGACCTGAACCAAAGACAGATGCGTAACTGACTAAGCCACACAGGCACACCTAATTTTCAACACTAATTTATGAATCAGATCCAACTGTATATTTTTATGTCTTCAGCTCTTCATACAGGCTCTGGCATAGTGATGATCACTGAGTACCCTTGCCATGAATTTATATAAAAAGAAGTGGAAAAAGTAAGATAAAGAGCAGGCCAAGGAGTACTGCAGATTGAAGTTCAGTGTTTGCTAATGGACACTGGAATTAAAGTATGAAGACCTGAAATGGAGCTCAGTTTTATGTCTTGTATGAGAGTCTACTTAATTATCCAAGTCCCTCCTTTCTACATGAAAAATTGTGGATCATGATATCTACTAAACAGAATGGTTGAGAGGATATGGAATTCAGTAGCCCAGTCTCTTCTTCTATTAATATCATTTTTTTCAATTATAAATATCATAATGAAAAAAATAAGGTTAAAGAGGTATTGAGATCAAAACTGGTTATTTACCTCCCTCCCTGATCCTAATCCCAGATTCTATAGCTTCTATTGGGATGAAGGTAAATTTATTAACACTGCTCAAAAAGAAAAAAAAAAAGTCTATTAAATAGCATTCTTAAATTCCAAGCCCATTTACTCAAATTAATAACATACACTTCACATTCGACATATTTGGAGATATAGCACAATGCTATGTATAGTTAGGTAACATTTAGGGAGTTTATCAGATATCCTCATCTTGAAATTCTTGGTATCTTAATCCAACTCCAAGGTACCAATTTATATTTTTTTACTTGGCCAAGATGGAGGGTCATATAATTATTTTGCTAAAGAATACTATCAATGGACACGGACTGCTTCCATAATTTGGCTATTGTAAATAATGCTGCTATAAGCATAGGGGTGCATGTGTCTTTTCAAATTAGTGCTTTCATATTCTTTGGGGTAAATACTCAGTAGTACCATCACTGGATTGTAAGGTAGTTCCATTTTCAATCTTTTGAAGGACCTCCATCCCAGTTTGCATTCCCACCAATAGTGCAAGATAATATCTGGGCAGAAGTATGAACATCACCAAGACTCCCCTTGGAGAAGATCAAGTGGCAGGACATTCCAGGAAGAAGAGGCAGTAAGAAAATTTCTCATAATGGGAACCACCATTTTGTTTTGTTTTGTTTTCTAGAATCAATACGAATGTCGGTGTGCCTAAAGAATAATCAAGAAAAAAATGATAAGCAGAGGCCTCACCAAGTAGGGACGTGTAGGCTATGATAGGTGTTGATATGTTATAAAATGTTTAAAGCTTATACACTTATATATTTATATTCATTTACCTTTAAATTTATAAGTTTATAAGTTTAAAATTAAATCTTTAATTAAAAATAAAATAAATATATAAATAAATATAAATAAATATAAATATTTATACCTAGGGGCTGCTGTGGGGAGAAAACATGGGAGAGTAGAAAGAAAAGTCAATGAGAGACAAGCTAGAGGTTATTATGCTATTTTAGAAAATAGGGAATGAAGTTGATAATGAAACAAAGTTCATTCCCAAGTTTTTGTTTCAGCAATTTCAATATAATGGCATTATTTACCAAAATGGGGAAGACTATCAAAGAAATAAGTTTAGGGGATGGGATAGAGGATTAAAGTTTGCTTCCAGCCAGGTCAATGTTCAGGTGATATCTAAGTAGAAATTTCACTTAGGTATCTGAATCAATAAATCTAGTAAAGTTCAGCAAAGATGTTACGGATAAAGATATAAACTTAGAGTCACCAGTATTGAGGGGGTATGTGAAGATATGGGGGCTTATAGAGCTGAGATGTTAATGATAATAAAGATGACTTGTAATAATAATAATAATAATAATAATAATAATAATAATAAATCATGACCTATCTTAAAAGACAAATTTATATCATCTCCCATAGTCTCCATGCACAAAACCATTTTGTGAGATAGATCCTAGGTTATTACTAGCTGAGTGTCACTAGTTAGCAATTCACTCTTGCCCACCATTCAAATTCCCATATTTTTTTAAAGCCCTTCAAATAACTTTGTATTTCTGAGGTTGCTTATGAATGCTTGATATTGCTAAATGCCTTATATTCCAAAGGATTTTCTGTATATTTTTGACACTCAATCAAAGTCTCTATTAAAAAAAAATGTCATGGATCCTCACAACACCAAAACTGTTCATTAAAATAGACTTAAAAACATGACATGCTCTTAAATTTACTATGTATGACACGTTATCAATATGAATTATTATCATCCATTCTAAACACACATAGATACGCAAACTATGAAGAGAGATGACTGACTTAGGAAGGACCTGGAGGGGACTACCCCTTACACAGTAGCCCTCTCCATAGGTCTGTTTCATCTGGTTGGGTTCGGGGAGGTTATTAATTAACAGAATATCCTTGAACTTATCTCTAGAGAGTCTTACCTAGTATTTGTGAAGGGAAACATTTTAAGTAAGTGTTTAACATTTTCCCCTTGGTGGTGGTGCTCCCAAAATCACACTTTGAGATCATTATCTTATTGTCACAAGATTACCAGATTGAATATTTATTAGGATGCAATTCCAAATAATAAAGTATTAAGACATTCTTCCTTAGGGACAGGTTCTCGAATCTTACCAAATATAATGGACCATGGAGAATACTGTCCAGATCTCCCTGTGAGAAGGAAGACCTAGGGATGCCTGGGTGGTTCAGTGGTTGAGTGCTTGCCTTCAGCTCAGGGTGTGATCCCCGGAGTCCCTGGATCGAGTCCCACATCGGACTCCCTGCATGGAGCCTGCTTCTCCTCCCTCTGCCTCTCTGTCTTTCTCTCTGTGTCTCTCGTGAATATTTTTTTTAAGAGAGAGAGAGAGAGAGAAGAAAGACCTATTCCTTAGTAATTGGCACTGCTGCCAGCTGACAAACCTCAGCTGGTAAGCACCTTGGGGGGAATTGCCTCAGATGAAGACATTTGTGTCAATATTACATCCTTGCCCCAAATAGGGCTGGGGAGAGCAGCCTGCATCAAGTGACTTTGACATGCAGGAGCATAAAAATCATCCACCCACAGTTTATTCAGGAGAATGCTGAAGGGAACACTCACTTTTAAAAGTCCTGCACATATGGGACACCTCGGTGGCTCAGTGGCCGAACGCCTGCCTTCGGCCCAGGGCGTGACCCTGGGGTCCTGGGATCGAGTCCCACGTCGGGCTCCCTGCAGGGAGCCTGCTCCTCCCTCTGCCTGTGTCTCTGCCTCTCTCTGTCTCTCTCAAGTATCAATAAATTAAATCTTTAAAAAAATAAAATAAATGAAAGTCCTGCACATAGATCTCCACCTCAGTATCTATTTGGGAGAACTCAGATTAACACAGAAGTTAACAAACAGTCATATTTCTTTTTAGCTGAAAACAGCTCATCATCTCAAATACCGTGAGGCGCAGGAAGTCAGAGTGTGAGTGCTCACCATGTCCTACAGAAAGCTGAGCCCTGAAGACACAGGAGCTGAATTCTAGCCCCAGTGCTGCATGGCGAGCCCAGTGCTGTGAGAAGGGAATCTCAGATCTCAATAACTGCACATGGATCAGAATCAGATGAGAGCGTGAGTCAGTACGGAGGGCTCAGACCCGGCGCTTCTTAATGTGACGTTTGTACTGATCTTCCTGCCACTTCATGCATAGATGGCCTGTTAGATTTAAGGGTGTGGGATGAGGCTGAAAAAGTGGCTGCTGCAAAATTGCCCAGCGCCCTTGGTCTGTGAGATTGTCAGAACAGAAGTGGGTAGGGTTTATTGGCTCTGAGAACAGGTTAACATCAGGGATATGGTCGTGCTATTTGAAAGAGTTCCTGTCCACCTCTACCCTTCTATCTGAAGGTTGAAATTCCACTATTTGAAATTTAAGACAAGAAGAAGGGATAAAAGTCTAAAACCATTAGAAGTTCACTGTAACATGAAGTGAACCTGTTCTTAGACACAGTAGGGGATACCCTAATAAAAGCCGTGTTTCCTGATCAATGGAGAGAGAGCTCCAAATCCCAGGGTGCATCCAAACGTTCATGCTTTGAAAAGGTTCTATACACCTGTCTGGCCCACCTACCTCCTCCACATCTCCTTGACTTGTAAGGGGGAATGGACATTATTTCCCTCTTTCAACTTTCCACTTAGTTGTCCAGTGAAAACTGAAGCAAAGGAAGCCAAATAACTACAATAGATGGTAGGAAGTAAGAGTGCAAAGAACGGGAGAGAATGATCAATGAGAATTGAGTCTCCCACCTGGTATAAAACAATAAAAACATCATGGAGGAATAGGTTTGACCCAGGCTTTAACGGATTTGTGACCACCGCACAAAGATATACCAAGATTTTTATTCGCTTTCTAGAGAAGACACAATAAACCATAATTTTGCTACAAGTTTTTAGTATCCTCAATATGCTAGGTGTATTGTTTGCTGTTATTAATGCATTAAGAACCAATTTAATAAAATTCCTCTCATCAAGGTGCTTACATCACAGAGGAATGTAATACTAAATTAGTAATTGGAGAATACTCAATAATAATTAAAAACATAATATGGATATGAACGATTTCTTTGATTTCTAAAGCTTGATGCATTAAAATAGATTATTTCGGTTCTATTTGACATTCTGTGTTTGAAATAGGTTTACTTGGATTCCCTCAAAAAATGAGCCAGATTTGCATCCAGGGGCAACATCGTGTTCTCTACCTCTTTGTTCACCTTGTAGAACAGAGGCAATGGAAAGCAGGACTGCACATAAGATACAAGTGGACTGCAATGGCATCTCAGGGAAAATTAGGTCAACATCATGAGGAGGTCTAGACCTTGGATACCCCTTCAGAGCTGTTGCATTCATGTTGAACATTAGGGGCCTAAATTGACTAGTCTTTGGATTGGGACTGCCACCAAGCAAGAGATATAACTTTGGAACTACATTGTGTTTGGGAAATTTTGAAGAGAATTTTTAACTTCCAAGTGCCAGCTGGTAATGCTCTCAGGAGCCAGAAGAATGGGTGCCTCAGTCCTGAAGGGGGCATCAAAGCAACAAACCACAGCCTCTACCATAGTTTCTAGTGCAATTACTTTTCCTGTTACCAAAAACCATATTTCTGATTGTGCTCAAGACCTTTCTATAAAGTATGAGTTTGGAAAAACCATTTTGCATTTCCCCAAAATTCATATGTTGAAGTCCCCAGCTCAGATGTGACTGTATTTGGAGACTGAATGAAGGCATAAGTGAGGGGACGGGGGCGAAGGGCTCTTATTAGATAGGGCTGGAGTACTTAGAAGAGAAAGAGACACGAGGAGTCCATATGCACAGAGAAAACGTGTTGTGAGGACACAGAGAGAAATCAAACCTGCTAACACCTCAATCTTGGACTTCCAGCCTCCAGAAATGTGATAAAGTAAGTATCTGTTGTTTAAGCCACCCAGTCTGTGGTATTTTGTTGGGGAAATCTTAGCAGGTTAAGACAGTAAGCAAGAACGTGAGCTAAGTGTTCCCATGTATCAGAAAGGTGAAGTTTCAATCATCAACACGAGGCCTATAGTTTTAGATTTTGATTTCTGATCTGGTTTCTGGATCACCTACGGAAACAACACTTTGTTCAGCTACATTATAGGTCATTGAAAAATTTCCATGGAATGAAGATCGTGAAAAGGTCTGATTCCAAATGAAATGTCATATTGTGGTTTATATAGTTACTGTATCTGAATGAATGTTTTTGTCTATATAACCAAAGTGTATACCTTTTTTATTATTATTATTTTTTACCTTTTTATTATTAAGTATCATGTATATGCGTATGTTATATGCGTGTGTTAGTGAGTGTGCGTTTGTAGTTATATATGCAAATATAAACACATAGCTATGGTTTGTACCTTTACGCAACATGAAAATTAATGCTCATATTCATTTATTGTACATTTTCAAGACATGCTGTCTCTACTAGCAAATTTAAATGAAGTATGTAAAGGATTTGTCCAGAGATTTGTGATCTAGCTGAAGGTAGAAGAACCATAACATTTTCCATGGTGGAGATGCTGGAAGCTGCCAATTTGGTCTCTAACCTGATCACCTAAAAACTATGCTCTTCTCTGAAGACAAATGATTCTTCCCAAATGCAAATTTTCAAGTCTATTCCCACTGCCTTCAGCATAATGCCCAAGAATGGTGCATGAGGCCTTTCCTGAGCTACCTGCCACCCATGTCATGAGCCCATTTTGCATAACTTGATAGTGATAGCTCTTGCTCCTATACACTTGCATTACTTTCTTATGTCTGTGCTCAGGTAGATAGATCTGCCCTCTTCCATCCCATAGGGTGTGATCTGTCACTCTGGCCTCCCTCCCTAGGAATGGTCACACAGCCATTGCACAATGGTCCTATTCTTACAGGCCATGTCTCAACACTCTGTTGTCACAGTGATGCCTCTTAACTTCCCTGACCTGCAATGGTCCAGTTTGCTTGTCCCTTTCCTCAGGGGTCTATGAGCACCATAAAAACAGTCCAGACACCTTCATCTCACCATCCTCAGGGATTTCACTGTACTTTTCACCCAGGAGGTTCATGATGCAAGCTCAAAGATTTGAACTAAAGGATGAATAGACGAGATCGGGCGCGTTCAGGGTGCTATCAAAATACCATGGACTTTTTTCAGAGACTTAGAACAAATTATTTTAAGATTTGTGTGGAATCAGAAAAGACCCCGAATAGCCAGGGGAATTTTAAAAAAGAAAACCATAGCTGGGGGCATCACAATGCCAGATTTCAGGTTGTACTACAAAGCTGTGGTCATCAAGACAGTGTGGTACTGGCACAAAAACAGACACATAGACCAATGGAACAGAATAGAGAATCCAGAAATGGACCCTGAACTTTATGGTCAACTAATATTCGACAAAGGAGGAAAGACGATCCACTGGAAGAAAGACAGTCTCTTCAATAAATGGTGCTGGGAAAATTGGTCATCCACATGCAGAAGAATGAAACTAGACCACTCTCTGGCACCATACACAAAGATAAACTCAAAATGGATGAAAGATTTAAATGTGAGACAAGACTCCATCAAAATCCTAGAGGAGAACACAGGCAACACCCTTTTTGAACTTGGCCACAGTAACTTCTTGCAAGATACATCCACGAAAACAAAAGAAACAAAAGCAAAAATGAACTATTGGGACTTCATCAAGATAAGAAGCTTTTGCACAGCAAAGGATACAGTCAACAAAACTCAAAGACAACCTACAGAATGGGAGAAGATATTTGCAAATGACATATCAGATAAAGGGCTAGTTTCCAAAATCTATAAAGAACTTATTAAACTCAACACCAAAGAAACAAACAATCCAATCATGAAATGGGCAAAAGACATGAAGAGAAATCTCACAGAGGAAGACATAGACATGGCCAACATGCATATGAGAAAATGCTCCGCATCACTTGCCATCAGGGAAATACAAATCAAAACCACAATGAGATACCACCTCACACCAGTGAGAATGGGGAAAATTAATAAGGCAGGAAACAACAAATGTTGGAGAGGATGCGGAGAAAAGGGAACCCTCTTACACTGTTGGTGGGAATGTGAACTGGTGCAGCCACTCTGGAAAACTGTGTGGAGGTTCCTCAAATAATTAAAAATAGACCTGCCCTACGACCCAGCAATTGCACTGTTAGGGATTTACCCCGAAGATTCAGATGCAATGAAACGCCGGGGCACCTGCACCCCGATGTTTCTAGCAGCCATGTCCACAATAGCCAAACTGTGGAAGGAGCCTCGGTGCCCATCGAAAGATGAATGGATAAAGAAGATGTGGTTTATGTATACAATGGAATATTACTCAGCCATTAGAAACAACAAATACCCACCATTTGCTTCAACGTGGATGGAACTGGAGGGTATTATGCTGAGTGAAGTAAGTCAATCGGAGAAGGACAAACAGTGTATGTTCTCACTCATTTGGGGAATATGAATAATAGTGAAGGGGAATATAAGGGAAGGGAGAAGAAATGTGTGGGAGATATCAGAAAGGGACACAGAACATAAAGACTTCTAACTCTGGGAAATGAACTAGGGGTGGTGGAAGGGGAGGAGGGCGGGGGGTGGGGGTGAATGGGTGACGGGCACGGAGGGGGACACTTGACGGGATGAGCACTGGGTGTTATTCTGTATGTTGGTAAATTGAACACCAATAAAAATTAATTTATAAAAATAAAAAATAAAAAAAAATAAAAAAAAAATAAAGGATGAATAGAAAAGTTAATATATATTTTACCAGGAAGAAATCAGTTTTGTCATATTATTTTCAAAATATAACTACTGAGTTCAAAATGAATAATTGTTTTTTTTTAAATGATAAAATACGCCCTCTTTTTCTTGGAATGTTCACATTTAACACTGTATTGCTTTTTAGTAAAGATTTAAGCAGTTACATAGTCACTAGGGGTCACTCTTACAATTTTAAATCTTGTGAACCTGTGTAGGTTATTTTCCTTAGAACAATTTAATTTTAACTCTTCTCCCAGTGATATATATTAATGTTCTAATGACGATACCTGAATTTAGCTAAATAAATTACCTAAATGCTATGTTTACCTTCTTGGTTATTAAATATCATCAGGATGGTTTTCTTGTATGTGTTTAAGAGAAGTTGCAAGGTAAGTGAAACCTGAGAGTCAAAGCACATATTAATGAAAAACAAAATAACATTTCATCAATTATATTCTCCCCAGAAAATTTCACCTTATTTTAGTTACAGCAATTGTTACAGATTTTTTAAAGGTTATGGAAAGCCTTGTTCCTATAAAATGCAGATGATCTTCCTGTGAATCCGCAGCAAGATTACCTGCGGAAATACAGGCACAACACTTGGCTCTTCAAACCACCAAGTGTCATCTCAGCAGGATTCTTAATCACAAACAGGCTGAAAGGAAACCAAAAGACATTTGCACATGACAGGGGAGCAGCAAAAAAGGGAAACAAATCTCTTTTTAACTGTTCTGCGATCATCTCTATTCTTGCACCCACTCCCAAACCTTCTAAGTAATTAGTACATAACAATCAATCATGGCTCTTCAAGGTAGGCACCAGCTCAGGTGTCTGATGTTTGATTTCATGTCTCCCAGGAGCAAGGATTTAAGAAATTAGGAAAGAGCTAGGAAGGGCAGGGAGCTGGTCAAAATACACAGGGCTGTGGAGAAGGTGAGCAACCCTTTCACCAGGCATCTGTACTTGAAGACCAGGAGCCTGGAGCATGTTCTCAGTAGGAAATAGCCAGGGGGATGAAAGAAAATTTGCCTTAAAAATAAAAGGGGGCAGCCTGGGTGGTTCAGCAGTTTAGCTCCACCTTCAACCCAGGGCCTGATCCTGGAGTCCCAGATGGAGTCCCACGTTGGGCTCCCTGCATGGAGCCTGCGTCTCCCTCTGCCTGTGTCTCTGCCCCCCCACCCCCCTCTCTCTGTGTCTCTCATGAATAAATAAATAAAAAAATCTTTAAAAAATAAAATAAATAAAATAAAAATAAGTTGGAGGAAGTAGAAAGAGAACAATGACCATATGCTTTAAAGTCAGACTGCAAGGTTAAAATCTTAGCTACTCAAAAGGTCGTAAGAAAGTTGTAAGCTCCAATTTTCCCATTTAGGTGGTGGGAGCATAACAAGAACAGCATTTATTGGCACAGATTGAGATATATGCATACATCCACGCATACACACATATATGAATACACACACGTATACACACGTGTGCATACACCCCCCACACTCCTAATTTTACCCACCTTGCCAAAATTGATGTTCATATAGCCTACTTGCCCTATTATACTAGCTGAGGAAAGCATATCTCTCTAATCAAAAATCAGGAAATATTGATCTAGTATACGACTGAGGGACAAGATACAATATTTGAAATTGGATCTGTCCCTGAGAACCCAGGGTTGTTAGTTGCCATAATAATATGGCTAAACTTGATTTCCACTCATTCAATCTCTTTGAAAGGCATCATAAACCATTTATTGATTTTTCTAAAAGGAGAAATAAAGGAAAAAATGTACCAGTTAAATATAAAGCCAGGCCATCCAATTTCAATTACAAACTTGGGCACTGGGCCTGCCAGACTCTCCGTGGGCTCAGCTGTACTTAACATAAAAAAAGAAAAAAAAAAAGAAAATACAAAAAAACATCCACATGTTAGAGGTCTCTTAATTCAAGGGAAAAGCTCAAGTACTGTATTAAGTAAAGCCACAGATGAGATAGTTATTGCAGACCCTAACGCTGGGCTCTACTGACTACTTCATGTTCCCACAGTTTCCGCCTACAGACCTTAGGAAGGGAACTATAATGTAAGGCACGAGGCACAGATAGGGCAATTTAAAGAATTTGGTGTCCAGCACTGAAAATGAAACCCATGAGCAGTTTCAGAGAGATATGTGGGGAAATCTGCTGATTCTACCTCTAAGGTGTTTGCTTAGGAAGTTAGAAAAATCATATTGTTGTTAATATTTAATACTGAAAGACCCACATATTCTATCTGGACAATTTATCTCTAATATATCTTTGTATGATTTCCAGGATTTTTCACAAAAGATGCTGCCATTTTGAAAACAGATATCACACTACTTCTGCGGGCAGGGAGACCCAGAGCTTTGCAGTGCAGACCAGGACATTTTAGGCACAGAGATTTAACATTGATTACCTTACTTAACCTCTCTACGATGACTTTCCTATTATCTAAAGTGGTATAATAGTACCCGCTTCTCACGAGTTTAGTAAAGATGAAAAATGAACCCAAATGATAATGGCCTTAAAGCACTTAGCACAGTCCATAATAAATACCTAATAAATAAGTAGTAACTGCTCTAAATTACTAGCATCACCATCATCATTACAGAATAAGGATAAAATGTTTTTTCCTACTGTTTTTAGTTTATTTTGTGAGGAGTTACAGAGATCGATTTTTCTCCTCTGCTTATAATTCTAGTAGCTGCCACTGTCAGCAAGACAAGGATGGTACTATACCTAGGCTTTATTTTCTTTTGCACTAACTAACAGTATTTGCCAGGGGCACCTGAGTGGCTTAGTTATCAGCTGAGGATCCGACTCTTGATTTTGGCTCAGGTCTTGATCTCAGGGTCCTGTGATTGAGCTGCACTGGGCTCCCTATTCAGTGAGGAATCTGCTTAGGGATTTCTCTTTCCCTCTAACCCTCCCCCTGCTTGTGTACTCTCATTGTCTCTAAAATAAATAAATAAATCTTTAAAAAAAAGGGCTGTAAACCAAAATTTCTCAGTCCACAAGGATGCTATGAGCATGAGACTGCCCTGCATCAAGAAAGCTATTATCTCTAGAGGCAGAGGGATGGGTAAAATGACCTCTAAAATTCCTTAGAAATGGATTATCTAACTTCCCAGACATTCGGGTTTTCTCAAGTGATGTTCACTTACACCCTACAGAAGGATCTTTGGTTGAATGAACAGAGTATGCCTGTAGTTGGTGCCAAAAACAATAAAACAAACAAAAATGTCTTCCCATAAACCAATAGCAAAAGTATAAATAGGGCAATTTCTTTATTCCTCATTTTTACTCTTGAATTGGTGCAAGATGACTACATGAACAAATGGTGTTGATTATTCATTGTTCAGAGAATGTACGGCTTGGCCTGCACTTGCTCCAAATGTATATCCCCTTTGTTACTTCATAGTCTGGTCTAACACAGTGATATAGTTTCATGTATATCTGTGTATATCCTATAGATCTTGGTTAAAATGCAAACTCTTCAAAGAGAAATATTAAATTTTTTTTTTGTTGAGAACATCTTAACAAAATCTCATTATAGCATGCAGGGACAAAACTCTACCACAATAAGATAGAATATTCCAGAACAAGGCAGGACGAATTCGAAAGGAAATTGTGAGCACCAAAGATTGATTTTTCCCAAGTGTTATCAATTTGAATATTCATGTATGTTTTTTGCTCATTGATTATTTTGAAAGATTAATCATTTATCATGATACATGTTAGAGATGTTGGCGATATAATGCATGATAAGACTTGGTCCCTGCATTCAAGTAATTCTTAATTCAGAGGTGGAGATATGATCAAGCGGTAATTTTATGATTATGCCTTAAGAGATGCCTGTAGTTAATATAACAGCGGGAACAAACATTTGAGTGATAATTCCCTTATTGTGATTGGGAATGCACAAAATAGATGGTACATTGAATCTTTAGTTGAATTTTGAAGGATGAATAGCTGTTCACCAGAAACTTAATTTTGCACTGGGCTGAGGCTGGCTCAAGTTTATTAAAGTTATTATCAGAACAATAAAATGTACCTTCATTGATTTTCACATTGAGGTTTTGATCTTTTTACTATTCTGATATTTGGAAATAAATCAGAATAATACAATCCTATAAGTGGAAGGCACAATATCATTAAAGCTGAAATATGATCATTAACGTTATATAGATCTGTGTGCTGCGTTATATCAAATGTTCTATGTATATCTCATTTAGTCTGGATCAAGACAATGTGAAGAAGCAATAGCATTCCTGTTTTCAGATGAGAAAAGTAAGGCTCAGATGGCATAAACAGATTTACCAAAGCCACAGCAGCTCAAAAATCAAAATCATGGCTTTCTAATTCTGGAATCTATGATCCTAATAATTATGCAATACTGTCACTTTTCCATAATATCCAGTGCATCACTATTTATAGTATGGACCACTGCCCAGCTATAGCAGAATTACCTAAGAATGTTAGAAATGAATATTCTCATGCCCTACTCCAGATCTCCTGAATAAGAATCTACATTTAACCCACATCCCGGGTAATCTATACACATAATAATGTTTGTGAAACATTGTTTTTGTCTAATCCTCTCCACTAGAAATCCCATAAGCATGTATTCATCTCCTGATTAGAGGGTCAAGGAACTATTTTATTTGCCAGTTTCAGTTGCTCACTTGCTAATGAAACCTACTTCCCCGATATGCAGTAACATTATGCCCTCCTTGCACAGTTCCTGCTTTCTAGAACATCGGAGCATGCATCCCCTTGCTCTTTCATGTGTCAACATGTCACATATGTGGACCCAAATTTGAATATATGGACACTTTTGTTCTTCACTTTCATCTAATTATTCCAATTTGTTTTATTATTATATTATTATGCCATGTCTACCCCTCATCTTTCTGGTTGTTCATTTGTGGGCCAATTGTAACTCAACAATGTCCCTCTTAAGACTGAATCCTATAAAATAAAACAACGAATGCAGATATGTTCTTCCTGAGGGAGAATACAATTACACAATCATTCTCTGTGATCTGAATATGCTGGGACTGTTATTAATTGAATAACACCAAACATCTACGGCATCTCATTAAGCCAATGATAAGCTCAAATGCCAGAAGCTGTTCCTAGATACCAAAATAGGTCATCCCTACACTCAGAGCTTTATCCATGCTCAGATTTGGGGAAGTGGTCCCCACATACACACCAGGATGTAAGAAACCATGTATCTGAAATTCCCTTTCTCTTGAAAAGTCTTCAGTAATTTTCTTCTTTGGGGCCTTCGAACATTTTGAATATTCCCTGAGTAATCAGGAACCTTCACTGTGAATCATTTAGGCAGTATAAGCAGTAGAAATTTATCCTTCATTTATCCTTTTATTTATCATTCATTTACCCTTCGAAAAAATTCAGTGATTATCTAGGCCCTGAGGAAGCAAAGATGAATAAGTAAGAGTCCTTGCTTTATAGAAGGTCACAGACTAGAGAGAAAGAAACATAAGTATGATCACAATAGAAAGCTCAAGCACAGTTCTGTGGGAGGGATAAATGACTAATTGCCTTAGGGATGAGAAGAGAACACCACAGACAAATTGTGTCTGTGCTATCTTATAAGGATGGTTTTGCTAGTCAAAAAAGTCAGCGATCTTGGTAGTCACAGAAGACAAAAAGTCGTTCCAGGTAGAGGACCACATTGTGACTAGTCAAAGAGAACCTGGTGATTAGAGTGTTCAGAGAATGGTAAAGAGTTTAGTGACTTGGATTTCTTTCTGGAGGTCAGACACAGACATAATTTGTCACCAAGTTATATTTTAAGAAGGCCCTACATACTGAGCCACAGAATGAGACCTTAACCCTGTGAGCACCGGGGAGTCATGCCGGGCTCTTCTTACAGAGAGCATGTCATAATCTGATTCATGATGAGTAGCTGGGCTCTGCAGGTAGACAGGACCTCAGATTTGAACGTGTAGGGAAAGTAATGACCAAATGACTTCTTAGGAGGCTCTTACAAGACTGGACTTGTTGAAAGTTCTGTCTGACAAATGTTTATAAAATGTATCACCCAGATATAAAGGGCCAAAGCACATTAGCAAGACTAAAAACCAGCACAGCTGTTTGACTCCTAAACAAAACAAATGCTTAAAGCTCTTAGAAATTGTGAGAGAATTAATTTCAGTTCCCCAGTGGTAAGGGAACATCCTCAAGCACATTTTCTACTGAGCCTTTCACTGGATGAACAAAACAGAAAGCCTGAGTACATATTGTTAATGATATGTATAAATATCCTACCCATTCAGAAGAAATCTGTATGGTAAATCTGAGGAAGGAAGAAAATAGCTTTGAGAATAAACACTAAATGAAAGAAAAGTCAGATCACATCCAGAAGGAAATAAAAACATGTAAACTCCTGTGTATTCTAACCAAGAAATCACTTAGCCAATAGGGAGCGAAAGTTTATAAACCCAACAACCTCGCTGGGGTTTTTGAGGATGCTAATGCAATCCAAATGACTTTACCATCTTCAAAGTGTGTTCCCACCTGGTGTCTCATTTAATCCACACAACACCGCTAACAGGTTGTTGTTATTGTCCATATTTAACAGGTAAGGAAAATTTAGGTTCTAAGAGTTGAATTAACTGATTTAATTCTCAAGTCTCATTGTGTCCCAGCAAAGATCAATTGAACCTTCTCTTGGGGCACCTGGGTGGCACAACTGGTTAAGCATCTGACTCTTGGTGTTAACTTAGGTAGTGATCTCAGGATCCTGAGCTTGAGCCCTGTGTCAGGCGCTTAGTGCAGAGTCTGCTTGAGATTCTCTCTTTCTCTCCCTTGTCTCTCCCATCCGTTCTTTCTCTCTCACCCTCAAATAAGTAAATAAATCTTAAAAACAAAACAAAACAAAAACTTCTCTTCCCTCGAGCCATAGAAACTGACATTTTCTAGGTTAAAATGTCTAAATATTGGCAACTTTACACGATTCAACCTAATAAATCCCAAGTATAATGCTCTAAAATTTTTAATCAACAACATGTGACTTTATACTGGTTCCCTGGTTACAAAAGTAAGTTAATTGACAATATCAAGTGGCAGAACAAAGTTGGGGTCATTATCTGACCAGGGAACTTGGCAGGGATGTGCCTGAATCAGATCCTCAAATGAGTTTTATTGGCCTTAGAGCCTGTCTTGCCCATGTCCAGGCAAAGAACTGAATCACAACCACTTTGGGGAGTGTCTTCCCACCCCACCTGATCAGAGGGCTGGTGACATCTCCTGGAAGCCATGCAGCCCAGTGGCGCTAGAGCCTAGGGAAGGACATGTAGAGCCCATAGTTTGCAAAACAAAGCAGTGGCCCTGTTCATCCAGGGAACTTGGAATGTGTGTCTGCTTGAATTAAGACAAAGGACAAAGGCTTTAGAACTGCGTCTTCCACTATGCCTGGGCAGGGGATTTATTTCATAGCCCTACTCATGGCTGAATACAGCCTTCAGCTTGTGTGATCAGAGAATCCAACTGGAGCACACACCAAGTTGCAGAGCCCATCCGATAGCCCTATGTACAGTGGTGCCTGATTAGAGAGCAGAGCCCATGGCTCCTCCCTCTGCCGAGCAAAACCAGATGAGGGAATTAAGTGCACACTCTGGCCTGATTTTGGTCCCCAAACAATGAGCTGTATAAACTCTGGGTTCCATCTTACTACCCTGCTAATTAATAACCCCAACTATTACTGAATATAGTACCCAGGCATGGTTATCTAGTAAACCTGACCAGAGAATTCAGACAACCATGGAGTCCATTATGCAGCCTAATCAGGGTAGGAAACCAAGCTAGCAGTCCTATCTAACTCTTCTCACCCAGTAGCCAGCTTCCACCCATCTAAGCCCTGTATTCAAAGCTCAGGCACTTCCTTTGCCCCTAAATAGGCCATAATAGCAGGGCTCACCCATCCAACAGCATTACCAGCAGACACACCCAGGAACCCAAAGTGAGTTGACTAGTAAAGTGTATCTGCCAATGCACACCCATAAATCCTGGAAGAAGAGCCCAATTACTCAAATGCACAGGTATCAACATCAACAATCAAGGATTTAAAAAAATCAGGTAAAGATGACAGCGCCAAAGGAAATTGACAAAATTCCAATAACTCACTTAAGGAAATGGAAGTTATGAACTGTCTGACACTGTCCTCTTAAGAAGTGTGGTGAAGAAAACACAGACAACGAAACATGATTAGGAAAATAATGCATGAACAAAAAAGGAAGTTTGACAAGGAAATAGCAACCATCAAAACAAACAAAACCCACAACTCCTAGAACTGAAAAATGAAATAGTTGAGCTACATAATTAAATAGAGAGTTTCCAAAGTAGACTCAACCATGCAGAAGAAAGAATCAGTGAGCTGGAGGAAAGGACATTGGAAATTACCCCATCAGAGTAGAAGAAAACATAGGAAGAAAGCTCTTTGACATAGGTCTTGGCAATGATATTTTGGATGTGACACCTAAAGTACAAGCAACAAAATAAAACAAACAGGTGGGACTATTTCAAACTAAAAATCTGTGCAGCAAAAGAAACCATCAACAAAGTAAAAAGAAAACTTATGGAATGGAAAAAAAAATTTGCAAACCACACTTCTTAGGGGCTAATATCCAAAATATACAATAAACTCACACAACTCAATAGCAAAATATGAAATAACCCAATTAAAAATGATCAACGAAACTGAATAGACATATTCTAAAAATAAACAGAAGGCCAACAGGTACCAATAGGTACATGAGAAGAACTGAACATTACTAGTTATTAGAAAAATGCAAATTAAAACCACAATGAGATATCACATCATGGCTGTTGGAATGACCATCATCAAAGAGAAAGAGATAAATGTTGATGGGGATGCAAAAAGAATAGAAACTTTGAGCACTGTTGGTAGGGCTATAAATTGGTATTGCCTCTATGGCAAACGGAATGGAAGATCTTCAAAAAGTTAAATATAAAACAACCATATGATCCAGAAATTCTGCTCCTGGGAATATATCCAAAGGGTATAAAAACAGTAGCTCAAAACGATGTCTATATTCCCATGTTCACAGCAGCATTATTTACAATAGCCAAGATATATGAGCAACCTAAGTGTTCATCAACGGATGAATGGATAAAGAAATTCTATATATTTTTTACAGCCATAAAAAAATGAGTAAATCTTACCACTCGTGACAACATGGATAGACCTTGAAAGCATTATGCTAAATAAAATAAGTCAGAGAAAAATAAACACTTTATGATCCCACTTACATATGGAGTCCTCATATCTAGATAGATACATATAGATATAAAATGAATTTTATCTAAACCTACTGTGCTGTAGGTTTAGATATCATTTTATAATATGATGTAAATATCATTTTATAATATCATTTTATAAGAGGTGTAAATCAAACCATCATGCTATACACTTTAGGATTATACAGTGACTTATGTCAATTATTTCTCAATATTAAGTGGAAAAAAAAGGTCTACAGGAAACTTAAAGTCAAGTGATACATGAAATAAAATGATTCTGTATCTCACGTCAGCTGGGCACTAAAATGGCCCATGTTTGTTATTGAAATGGGCATAAACTAAAGGAAGAGCTCCTTGAATACCGTCTCCTCCCTCATTTATCTAAGAGTTACCATAAATATTGTTTTATTTGTATTCATAGATTATTTATTCATATTCCTTCCTATTGTCCCTAGAATATCATAGATCATAAGATGATGTATTGAAACATATATTACACATGTCATCTATTATTATACACACAAATACATACACAACTATTATTCTTTTTTCCATCTCAGAATAGCCTATTAAAATGTAGCATTTCAGGAGCCATATTTTACCTCCAGTTTTCTGGAAAGAAAAATAAAAGAAAAATGTTCAGTAAATGCACTTGTAAAGATGATTTTGTGACCTGTGAATCATGATAGTTGGTGGGGAAGAAAATGATGTAAGATCTCTTGCCAGGAGGATCCAATCAAGAACTCTTTGAATCATGTCCTTTTGGTTACAAGGTGAAGGCCACAGATTTTTAAGGGCCTTTGCTTCGTTATTTGCTTCTAATTGAAAGACTGTGTCCACAATGAATATAGAGAATTCTCATTATCTGAACTTCCATCTCAGCCCTTGAGGGAGGTTGTCCTGCTGGCGACCCTTCTCTGGTTTGTTTCATCAGCACGTTTCATGGTGGCTGCATGTGGTGACCAAATTTCTCTTTGAGGGCAAAGAGTTTTACAATGACAAATATACCTAGCCTATACCATACCGATTGGATATTTGCACCTATATCTCCACCCAGTGATCAATCAGAAGCAACTAGCAAAACTTCCCATCTTGGGACAACTCCAAACATCCAGAGTTGTTATTTTTTTATGTTGAAATACAATATGTCTCCAAAATTAATAGGTCTTTTAGTGCCTAGAAATGACAAGTAAAAATTTTTCTCCCTCTTCTACATGGTCCAGATATCTTCCACTGATCTTACCCCCTTCAGCCTAAAATCTTAGTTCTTTCATTTGTTCCTTAGATGATAAGATGTGGAATTCCCTCAACAATCTGCTCATTTCTTTCTGACATCAACAGGTGAGGTGACTTACTCAACAGTATCTTTTTCTCCACCTAAGATTTAAACCAAATCATGTCATTCTCCCGCTTAAAAACCTGCAATGTTTTATGCAACCTTCAGAATAAAAGCCAATTTCCTGACTATCACAAAAATGCCGGGGATGTGGTCTCAGCCCATCTCTCTGACTCACTCATGCCACCCCATGCTATTTCAGCCCTCCCCACAAACCTCATTTTCTTTCTTCTCCAGATCTCTGCACCAGCTGAGCTCTTATGTTTTCAATATAGTAATAAACTGGCCTTGAGTGGGGGTGTTAGGTATTGTTCCATTATGTTCCAGAAAAGCTTTCTCTTTCCATATTGGGCACGTTTCCTATAGTCACGCATTTGGAAGTTTCTTTTTCTGTCTCCCTCCCAGATATGTGTATAGACCAGGCCTCTTTCAGAATAGCCCCCGTCCCTTCATCGCATGCTCCTCCCTTCCTGTATTCTTCCTGGCAGAGTAGAAATCTAAGTTAAATAAACAATTTAACACAAAACAACTGGAGACTGACCAGAGCTACATATCATAGAGCAGACTTTAATGAACTGAAGACTGTACAAGACTTGGATCTTAAAATGGTTTCCCCTATTATTTGGTCTACTAGCCCAACTCACCTACCAGCGTGAACATTGGGGACTCTCTTGCAAGGAATGGTTTAAATCACTCAAAAAAGATTACTCTTTTAGTAGTTTCTGCTCAGAGCGAGGCTATGGCATGTTTTAATGATGGGAGAATTAAGGCAATCTCCATCTTTGAGTTCACATACATGCCTAGTCCTTACTCTTATTAAAATAAATGGAAAATCATGACTATGGAGAAATAAAGCTATACTAAGAATAAGAAAATTAAATTTTACTTTCTTCTCCTTTTTATTTTTACCTGGCAATGTCAGGGTAATGTTAAAAAGCAAGATCTTTAACATTTCTGCATGTAATTTTTGAACACTTAGCCAACCGGGCAAAAAGTGTTTTAGGGTCAGGATGAAAATAATGATCTTTTAAATAGGATTGAGGGATGCCTGGGTGGCTCAGCGGTTTAGTGCCTGCCTTCGGCCCAGGGCATGATCCTGGAGACCCGGGATTGAGTCCCACATCAGACACCCTGCATGGAGCCTGCTTCTCCCTCTGCCTGTGTCCCTGTCTGTATGTCTCTCTCTCTTTCTCTCTGTCTGCGTGTGTGTCTCTCATGAATAAATAAATACTTTAAAAATAAATAAATAAATAAATAGGATTGAGGTGGCTGTCAGTGAGATAGCAATTGGAATAAACAGGTCAGGGGAAGGGTATTTATATCAACTTTAAGGAATGGAGGAAACTAGAATTTTATTTATTGTGATCCAGGAAGACAGCAGAAGTCAGCACATGGAGTGAAAAGATGGACTCTCTGGCTAGAACATTTTCTAGTCCCATCCCCCTCCTTAAATAATAACTATCCTTGGAATTCAAATCTCTTCATAAACTGGTCTTTCCCTAACTCCAAATCAACTGGTATTGGAATGCTTTAAAAATGTAAGGATAACCAAAAAATATATTTTAATTGTCCTTAAGTAGACTTGGTCATGGATATTTTTCAAAGTTTCTAGGTGACTCTAATGTTCTTTCAGCACTGAGAAGTTAATATGCCTTCAGCCTCAACACAAATCTTTCTTTTGCTAACACCATAAATAGTAATATTTTTACTATAGCATTTGTGGTCATGCGATCTTTGCTTTTATTAAACTATTTGCTTGCATATAATTGATACTTGTGTCTGTCAACAGGTACTGGCTTTACTTCATATTTTGTTTAAAGTCATCAGCATCAGGAAATAATAATAACAATCAATATTTATTGAAGTACTTTTACAAGCACTTTATGAATAAAATCTATGTAATCCTTGGGGGAAAAAAAAACCCTTATGACTTAACTGCTATTAATATCCCCCACTTACATTTTACAGGTGAGGAAACAGAGGCTCAGAAAAGTTAATTTTCCCAAGAGTATAGAATTAGTAAAAGAAAAAAAAAAGAATTAGTAAAAGAGAAGACTGAGTTCTGTGGAAAACAGTGATTGACACTGAAACCTGTTCAGAATGATCAAATTAAGCATTCAATACAGTGGGAGATTTAAAAAAAAGGGGGGGGGGGTTAAGAATATGGACTCTGGGGCTAACACACCTGATTCAAAGCTGACTCCACTGCTCACCAGCTGTGTGACCTTATTCAGAATCCCTAAACTCTTTGACTTTCAGTTTCTTCTTTGTTTAAACAGGAATTGTAATAGTTTCAACTTCACAGCAAGCATGCCAAGGCCCAGAATAGCTAAATAACTTAGCATTAGGGACCAACAGAGTTAAGTGGCAGAAGAATTAAAACCTAAATATCTTGATTTATAGGTTCATTTCCATTTTAGCATGATAGCTCTTCTCTGAGAGCCAGATTTGAAAAATCTTGGATACTTAGGTAAGGAACTAACAACATTCTTGAACCATGTGAGCTATGATCCAATACAGAGAACACACCAGCTCTCTACAGGAGCTCAACCCAGGTGTTTAACATAGTTAATGAGTTAACTGAAAACTCAGTGGGGATCCTCATTTGTTAGTGCATTTTCCTGAAAGTACATGGAGTCTGACAGTGACCTATCAATCTTCAGATCCCAACATGAGTATCTGCAGGTTTGGAGGGCAAGAACCACCTCTCCTAGTGTCAGACAGTTGTTTCTTCCTTCTCCATACTGCATGTCACTGTAGGAGGAGACGAGGCGCCACCAAAATGGCAAGGAAACTCCACGTTCTTGCCTCTGTGCTTTCCAATTGACCTGTTTTCTATATTGTAAGCCTTTGGTCTTCATTATGTTCTGGAAAGTAATGAGCCACACACAGGACAGGAGGCTTAAAAAGGGTGGAAAGATGGTTTATCTGCAACCCTATATAGAGCCCCATTTACTGCAAGGCAGCATCAGCTGCAAAACTCCAGTTTGTAGGCAAACTGCAATTTAACAAACAAGCAACAAATGAATTATTTTATTAAGCACAAGACATTTCAAACTGGTCTGATTGAGATAATTTGGCATCTGATACTTCAATATGCTGGTAGAATGTGTTTTTTTTTTTGAAGATAAATTGAAATTCTATTTTGTTATATTATATAAAATGTGCTGCTCTACATTGAGGCAATCTGCCATTGATTTTCTATCTTTTCTATACATACAATTCAAGATCTGAAAATTAAAATAATATTTACCTTACAAAGAATTCACACATCTATTGAGAGCTAATACAATGGGCTCTACAACATATTACAAGTACTGTTGCACAGTTACTTCTATTGTCACAACAATTCCATGAGACAGCATCACCATCTCCAGCAAGAGAGGCAGAGTAAGTCGCCTAAGTTCACACCGGTAAAAATTTCTGTTAACCATTAGACTTATACTGGCTTTCACATGATGATATGACATATGAACTATTTCTTCCAAATTTGTTTTTTGGATAGACATTGTCAATAGAATTGGCACAGTTTTCTATAGACTATACAGGATGTTAAACATTCTGGAAATGCTCAGGAGTGACCTGAATAAGTATTTAACTGGGAAGGCCCAACTTCTTTGGGATTGGCTATTAGGAAGTGATGAGGCCAGAATTTTAGAATCTCAGATGAGGACACCTCTGTTTAGGTCTTACTAAAAGCATGTTACTGCCATGAGATCCTAGCATAAACCCAGTTTTCTTTTTATATTAAATAAAGATAATAATTCCCATATTCCATATCCTTGGGGGTATGATGAAGCCTAGGTTAAATATTTGCTGTTTCTTCAAGATATCATCTTTGGAGTTCTGGAATTTTAGGAGGAGGTTGAGGGTAATCAGTACTTTCAATTGTCCTCAATTGCCCTGTTCCAATCAGCCTGCTCCTCTCCTATTTTATATTTTGATGTTTCAAGGCTTGAAAAAAAAAGAGGAACTTTCTAAAAAGAATAAATGTTTTAAATCAATTGAGATGATGCATGCAAAAACACTTTGGTGTATAGGTAGTAGGGATTTTTATTACTTGCCAAGTATTATCATAAAAACCAAACCATGTTTTCATTTATAGGAAAGCAGGATAGTGATAGAAAATAGTATTTGCTTTTAGATTAGAAAGGCCAGTGCATGGGTTCTATATTAGTCAGGATTCTCCAGAGAAACAGAGCCAATAAGATGGAAATATCTATATCTGCATCTGTGTCTCTGTCTCTATATATTATAAAGAATTGGCTCACATAATTAAGGAGGCTGAGAAGTCCCAAGTGTTGCAGCCAGTTACCTGTAGACCCAGAAGAGCCAATGATATAGTTTTAGTTCAAGTCAGAAGGCAGGAAAAACCAAAGTCCCAGCTCAAAGAAGACAGGCAAGATGAATTTCTTACTTGCCAGAAGGTAATTTTTTTTTTCCTATTCAGGCCCTCCAATGACTGGATAAGACCCACTCACTTGAAGGAACACAATCTTCTTTACTCAGTCTGTTAAATGTTACATACATCCAGAGACACCCCCACATACACACCCAGAATAATGCTTGACCAGTTGGCTGGGCACCCCAGGTCCCACTCAAACTGATACATAAAACTAACCACCAGAGAGCTTCCTGTTATTTCCTGTTTACTTAAACTGCTTAATCATCAACAAAACAGGAATGAGATACCATCCCATACAAAATTCTCTTGAGGATTAATTGTTCAGTGCTACAAATAAATGTCTGTAGGTTATCTCCAGAGGCAGTTTACAGTATGGTCTCTTACTTCTTCAACACCATCAGGAGAGTGAAACAAACTAATATACACCTGCATAAAATACTGATTTTTAATGTTATGTAATCATGTAGTGACTCCCCATTACCTTTGCCATATATGGTAACATAACCAAAGGAGTGACATTTTATCACCTTTGCCATATTCTATGGATTAAGAACAGTCACAGATACTATACTGTCTGCACTCAAAGGGAAAAGGTTATATAATTCCTTCTGGTGTGAATATCAAAAGATGAGCATAACTGGGGGCCATTTTAGGATCTGTCCATGACAGAAATGAAGCAGAAATATAAGCAGATATTTAAAAATTGTAGGGTAAACTTTTTAAACTCATCGTTTGTTGGGAGATGTAATTTTCTGAAAGTAAGTTAGCAACATGTTCAAAGTATATCAGAAGAGGCTCTATTTTCCATGGTGACACAAGTATAATTTTAATTACTGCTTCCAAATGTGAAATACATATCTAGATATAAGTATTTTATTATGTTATATATTTTTTATGTTTTATATATTTATATTTGTATTATATATGTAAGTATATATAGATATATATTTCACATTTAGAAGTAGTAATTTAAAATATATATTATATATAATATATATATAAGATATATATATCACAGATTTCATGGTTCTGTGTACTACATGGAGTCTAACCACTGCATATTTATTTCAAGGAAAACTCAACTTCCCTATAGAAAAAGAAAATACTCTTTCTCTCTTTCTTTCTTTCTTTCTTTCTTTCTTTCTTTCTTTCTTTCTTTCTTTCTTTTCATTTTTTATTCCTTCTTTCAAAGAGCTTCAGCACTATCTGAAAATTTTAGTGTTTGTACATGCAGCTGATAAATCTTTCCATCCTAAAATACTGTTGCTTTGGGTAGATGATGTTCACCTTATGATACAATGAGAATTTGTCTATGTGGGAAGGATGATATGTACACATAAATTTTATTCATTCTTGTCCGTTTTCTGGGTAGTTTTAATTTCTATGTCTTTTTTATTCAAAATTACAAGAAATGAATTTTTTAAAGATTTTTTATTCATTTGAGAAAGGGAGTGAGCATGAGTTGGGGGGAGGGGCAGAGAGAAAGAGGGAAGCAGACTCCCCACTGAGCAGGGAGGTTAACATGGGGCTGGATCCCAGGATCATGGGATCATGACTTGAGCAGAAGGCAGACCTTTATTTTTTTATTATTTATTTATTTTTTAAAAAAATATTTTATTTATTTATTCATGAGAGACTGAGAGAGGGGCAGAGACATAGGCAGAGAGAAAAGCAGGCTCCATGCAGGGAGTCTGATGCGGGACTCGGTCACGGGATCCTGGGATCACACCCTAAGCCAAAGGCAGACGCCCAATCACTGAACCACCCAGGCATCCCAGAGGGCAGACATTTAACTGACTAAGCTATGCAGATGCCCCAAGAAACTGATTTAAAAAAAATTATATATATATATAGTATTGCTCATCAGTCTGCATGCTGACTTGAAGGAAGGCAATATTCATACAGATTTATAAACATGCTCATTGGCCCATGTATACCACAATTTTTGAGGTTCCCTTGTTGTGAGGTCAGTTATGTTCACAGATCATCACCTCTGAGTCATAAGCCACACGTGACGTAATACAAATTGAGAGAACTAGAAGGAATCCTCAAGTACAAATCACAGGAAATATAAATAAAAATAGTACAATTCGAAAATACTTACACACTATTTCTCAACCTCTTTCCCAGAAATACTGGACCTCCCTGTTCACAATCAAATACCTGGAAACCCTAACCAAAAATGTGATCATGTAATAATAGTTATTTCTAGGACTCTATTTGTTTTCTCTTTTCTTAAATTACTTGAAGTTGTTACAATTGGGGGGGGGGTATAAGTGGGACACATTCAAAAACAAGCAAGAAGCTTTGTATACCAAATATTCTAAACCATCCAGTTACTAATTAGGAAGGATTGCTTACAGGAGAGCTGAACTGGACAGGAGATCAAGAAATGTAATCAGGAGCAATACCAGTTACTAGATGTCACCTGCATGTAAATACTATAAAAAAATCACACTTGGAGGATCCGGATATCTTGCATTGATGTTAGACCTGGATTATGAAGGCAGTAGGGACAAGTATTTCTTCCCTTATGGTGCATTTCTGCACCTACCAAGGTTGCATGTAACATTCACACTCACACACACACGCACACACACACACACACACACACACACCAGCAAATGTGCATACACATATACATATATAGAGTCTGTGTCATCTCCACTGAACACACATGTATGATATGTATAAGGACAATATTCCTATATTCCTATTTAGTCTACTTTTATTATCCATAAGGAAGCATTAAACAAAGACACCTTCCTCACTCGGAAAACTGGGTATTTATATATATATGTATATATATATATATATATATATATATATATATATATATACACACACACACACACACATATACACACACATCTATGTGTATATATATATATATATATATATACTGTACGTAGCTGACACATCTAATTATAAGGTCTAAATTTGTTGGAAATCAATCTTTTTAGCTGCAAATTGCTTTGAACTATCTATGATCTCCCTACCCCAGTATACACCAAATTATAAATGTAAGTTGAAACTACCTTGAATGCTGCAAATTATTTTCATAGATATCATTTGCTATAGAGTGGCCAGTTGCTTGGTCTGCAAAGAAATAACCCCTAATTATAGTACTGATTCATAGAATTTATCTTTTGTTATATCCTGTTAATTGGACAACTTCCTTTTCTTTCTCATTAATGTCATAAGGTCTTTTGTCTAGCTTCTAATGTTTTTTTTTAATATTCCTTTGGTAATATTAACTTTGGATATAGAATAAAATAAAATAAGGTCTGGAATGTACACGTAATGTGTAAATTTAATAAATTTTAATCCATCTGTGTCTTAACATTGGTATTCAATATCCAGATTTTTCCCCATTTTTATAATTTTCAGGGGACTACTGACCAGAATGAAAAGATATATATCTTTCCAAAGTATAAGATAGCTATATGAGATATAAAGCACGTGCAATACAATTCATATATTTAAAATGTATAATTCAGGGGCACCTGGGTGGCTCAGCAGTTGGGCACCTGCCTTTGGCTCAGGTCATGATCCCAGGATCTGGGATCGAGTCCTGCATCAGGCTCCCTGTTTTCTTACTGTCCCAATCCCTGAAATCTGTAAATATGTTACCTTACATTGCAAAAGGGATATGTGGGGGTGGGGGGGCTGTGGGTGTGGGTGTGATTAAGGGTATAGATCTTGAGATTATCCTGGTTTACCTGGGTGGGTTGGTGAAATCTAGTTTATATAAGTCATTAAAACAAAGAATCTTTTAGAACCTTTAAAGAATCTTTAGTTAAAGAGAGCTATGATTATGAATGAAAGAACAGAGATGAAATGCTAAGTCTCCATCTCCCATTATACCCCTTGAAACTGGAGGAAGGAGGCCATAAAATAAGAAATGTGGGCAGCCTCTACAATCTGTAAAAGGTAAATAACAGTTTTCCCTAAAGCCTGTAGGAAGAAACATATCCCTGATGACAACATGGTTTTGGCTCAGTGAGATCTGTGCCAGATTTCTTCTAGTCAGAGCTGTAAGATAATAAATTCAAACTGTTTAGGACACTATGTTAGTGGTAAATTGTTAGAGCAGCAATAGAAAACTGGTATAGTTGGCTCCTGTCATTTCTGATATACTGGGGGGGGGGGGAGTCAACGGAAAGGTGTTTATTTAATAAACATTCTAGTAGCCAAAGCATCTTTTCTTCAGCTTACTGGAAAGATAATCTTCTAGTCTGGGATGTAGTTCTTGCAGAGAAGAGAATACTTGGTTTAGAAAGCAATCTGTTAGTCAAGGACAAAGGTGTGGCAGGGAAGTTTGGTAAAATGGCTCACCAGAGATGTTCCACTTTAACCTCGAGACTTGGGAACACGATGGGCTATCACTTCCATGCTTGTGCTATGTTGTGCGGCACAACGGACTTCAGTTCAGGAGAGTATCTGCGTGGGACTGGTAAACCTTAAAAGCAGAGAGTTTTATCTGGATGGTGGCAACAGGAGAAACCACAGTAATTCAACGTTTGAGATGGACGTGTCACACTGGTCCCTATATGAAGGTAGAAGGAGCCATGTGGAAAGGGACTGGGACAGTCTCCAGTAACAGTGAGAGGCAGGGACATGCTACGTAGCCACAGCTACTTCCTAAGACTAAGAACCCAGCATGGCAGGCTCCTTAACTCCAACCTTGTGACATGGTCATTAGAGGGCCCAGCTGCGACCACTTGGACTTATTACCTAAGAAATGTGAGGTCATAAATGTGTGTTGCTTTAATCCACTAAGTTTATGGTAATTTGCGACGTAGCCATAGAAAACTAATACAGAAAGTATTAGAAAGGTTAGTTTAAAAGTTCTTTAAGGATCAATATCTTATTGTAATGGTGTTGTATGGTGACAGATGGTTGCTACACTTGTGGTGATTATAGCATAATGTATAGAATCGTTGAATCATGAGGCACCTCAGTGGTTCAGTTGGTTAAATGTCTGCCTTTGGCTCAAGTGATCCTAGGGTCCTGGGATTAAGCCCCTGGTTGGGCTCCCTGCTTGGGAGGGGAGTGGGTAGCCCGTTTCTCCCTCTCCTCCTTGCTGATGTTCTCTGTTGCTATTTCTGTCACTATCTCTATCTCTCTCTCAAATAAATAAATACATTTTTTTAAAAAAAGAATTGTTGACTCACTATGTTGCTCATCTGAAACTACAGTAATATTTTGTCTCAACAATATGTCGATTAAAAAAACCTACTAGTATCTATCCAGACTTCCTATTTTTTGACTTTATCTCTCCTACTTACTAATTACAGGAGTCATTAAGACTATAAATGCAGAATCTCTTCTTCTGACTATATGGTGTGATGGAACTTCCTTACACAATGTGAAATTAGGTGTGATTTGTAGTTTATCTCGGACATTTCTTTTTTTCGTTCAAAGATTTTATTTATTTGACAGAGTGAGAGAGCGCACACAAAAGTACAAGAAGGGGGAGCAGAGGTGCAGGCAGAGGGGGAAGCAGGCTCCTCTCTGAGCAGGGAGCCCAAAATACTGCTTAATCCCAGGACCCTGGGATCATGACCTGAGCCAAAGGCGGGTGCTTAGCCGACTGAGTCACCCAGGAACCCCTATCTTGGACATTTCAATGTGAGTAGAGGGATTTGTATCAACATTGAGTAGTGCTTGATTTGTCATATCCTCTCCCCCTAATTGTGGTGATCACTAATGGACAAGTTGATATCATATTTCCCTTATTCTGGGTCTGTGAGTGACTGAGAAGTAGTTTTTTCCTATATCCCTCTGCTAACTCATAGTCGACATGTAATATGAACAAGAAACATACTTTTTAAATATTTGTCTCCTGAGATTTTTGAGGACAGTTGTTACCCAGCATAATCTAGCTTCTCCTTATTGAAACACCACATACATGACTTTGGGCAAGTCCCTTATTATCTTCTACTGCTTTGCTGCTGCTGTTGCTTCTCCTCCTCCTCCTCTTCTTCCTCTTCGTGTCCCCCTTCTTTTTCTCCTCCTTTTCTTCCCCTTCCTTCTCCTCCTTCTTCTTTTCCTCTTCTTCTTTCTCTTCCTCTTTTTCTCTTTCTGTTCCTTCTCATCCTCTCCCCCTTTATCTTTTCCACCTCATCTCTCCATTCTCCTTCTTCTTCTTCTCCTCCTCCTTCTCACCCTTATCCTTCTCTTTATCCTTTTTCTCCTCTTCTTCTTCTTCAACACCACCATTGATTTTAAAGAAAAAAATAATAATGGAACTACCCTTTTTGAGCAATTAGTATATACTCAGTAAAGGACATGCAGTAAAATATGCTATATCTAGCATAGCAGTAAACATCATGGGTTCTGAAGTCAGTTTGCCTTAGTAAAGAACTTGATCTTTTGTTGAGAAGCTCTTTTTTTTCTATGTCTCAGTTTTTCTATTGGTCAAATAGAGATAATAACATCTGCTTCGTAGTGTTGTGTGAGGACAATTACAAATTAATACAAGTGAAATGGTTAAAAAACTGCCTGACACATAACAATCCTGTAACAAAAAGTTACTATTAATAAGGACTAATGCAATTTTCAAAACAACCATATAATCCAAGTATCATAATCTCCACTTTGCTGACACAAAAGTGAAACTAAAAAAATTAATATTTTGCTAAGTCATTCTATCTGATTTCAAAGCCCATGCTCCTAATCATGTTCCCATTGGTTCTACATGACCTTGCCCTGAATTATTAATTGATTCCTTCCTCCTCTAGGCAACCGTTATGCTTCCACTAAGTTGTGCCTTCATGTCAGAATGAAATATCCTAAATTCCTTCACTAATCTATTATCAGACATAGTCTCAGCACAATTGCCTCCCCAGTTTGTCAACTCTTAGGACAGTTTAGTACAATCTGGGTTCTACACAAGTGTATTATTAAGTATCCTTAAATGGTTCTGGATTATGTGTTTTAGTAACAATATAAGGGAGTTTATTATTTTATTATTTTCTTTTCCCGAAATGGAATATATACAAGCTCATTAGAATAATTAAAGGCTGTGATGAAGATACTAGGAGCTCTGGGCTCCAACCTAGGCTCTCACTCACTGGTTTTATGACCGTGGGCAAGCCCATCTACTTCTCTGACTCAGTTTCCTCATTCATCAAAAGAGGAGATTCAATGAGTGGAATATGTTTCCCGGCTTCTGAGATGGTAAGAAATATGCTCCCTGAAAGCCTCACTTTAGCTTATGTGTGGAGGTGACTCATGAGAGCCTAATTGGGGAAGATGCTCAATTTTGTGCTGTGCTGGAATCAATTGTACCAGAAGGAAGAGGGCATGTAAACAAGGGCCTACTGTGCTTATTTTCCTAACAAAATATCCCAAAGTGTGAGAATTCAGAGACTGGAGCTCTGCTGGCAATCAATAAAACATGAATGCGTCTTTCGGAATGCATTTTCCTCATCCCCTTCAGGTTCCCTGTAATGAGGAGATAATGAGCTATAGACATAGCCAGGGGTGCCTGGGAGCTTCTTCTAACATCCACTTTGTTAGAAGAACTTTTGCAGCTGAAAGGCAAAACATTTCAAGGGTTAGTCTGTCAGCCGTGTCACACCCTGAGCTTAATGTCATGATACTTCCTCCAGAATGTGTGGGGTACCTCCAGGGGTCCCCCTAATGGGCACTACTCAGTTATTGCCCAGGAAAGTAAGTTTTGTTGTTGTCTCACTGATTAAAAAAAAAAAAAAAAAAAAAAAAAAAAAAAAAAAAAAAAACAGATCATGAGGAAATATTTACTTGAGAAGCACAGGGCTCAACTTTATGAAGTGCAGCCCCCGAGGTCACTATTTTGTCTCAGGCCTGCCCCCGACATCATTTAGTCTTCCTGCCCTTTCCACTGGGTTTGTGACACTTTTCCTTAGTATATCCAACAACCACTGCATCTTGGGCATCTCATATACTCACACTGTAGCTGAGGACTATCTCCAGCTCCCTGCCTATTCTAAAACAAACCTGTAAGTAAGTCTAGGGTGGTAAAAAGATTTGATCTGTTGTCTCACTAATCAATTATGGCTGCCTGGGGGGAAATGATGATGATAAGAAACCCCAAACAGCCCCATATCCATGATGGAAATGGGACTATTCTTATTAGGGATGGTTTCCTTTGTTCAGGAGGAAGATGTATAGTGTTCAATATTTGCTGTTGCTGCTACTGAAAGAAGTTTCCTGAGTATAACAGGGAGAGAAGATGGGTAACTAGTGTAGGATATCAAAATAACGTATATAGGGAAGAAACAGAAGTTGAATATATGCTAAATAACACATTTGTTATGGTCTCCTGCAGAGGTACATGGATGCCTACAGAAAATTTAGTTTATAGGTCAAGTTTGATGCCATCTCACACACACACACACACACACACACACACACACATCCCATACCATACCACACATCTCAAGAATTACAGTAAGAGAAAGTTATTCCTTCTGTAATTAACATCTCTGAGGACAACAGGACAGGGCTCTCCAATAGGTCCCACATCAACTGAGATAACAAGGAAAGGAAACTGGTTTGGTTTTTACTATGTTTAGGGGCTGAGGCTGGAGTAAATGTTCCACAAGCGCGGGAACCTGCATAGTTTGAATTTTGTACCAGAACCCAAAGAGGAACCCGAATTCCAGGCTTTCTTATCAGTGTGTCCAGGTCAAGGCATATGGGTGAGAGGACAGGTGAGTCTAAAAGCTGACATCAGTCAACCACCAAAATAATGGAATCAGGCTCCTTATTACCACATTCCTACTTCATGGGATACAATTTTAAATTGATAGACAGAAACCAGATCTCTGAGATCAATTTAGCATGGGTTCAAATCTTAGCTCAACCCCTTTTAAGCTGTGACCTAATGAAAGGTGCCTAATTGCTTCAAAGATAATTTTCCTCTTCTGTAAAATGGGACAATGTTAATATCCACACACAGGAAGGCGGGTTGTTAGTGGAGATGTTGCATACAAGGTTTTAATACTAGAATTTTCTAAGCACTTAACGTCATCACTGCATCATCACTGAACCTTTTACTACTGGTCTGGCTACAGCCCCCACTTGCCACTCCTACTTTACCTGATTTTTCTCCATGCGATACGATTCTACTTCTTTTCTATGTATTTGTCTTTAAACTTGCAGTTAGCGTTGTTCAAATGTTTTTTTAAAAGGTCCAGGCTCCATATGCTTGTCTTCGTAGCTATGCTGACATCGGTGCTTTCCACTTTGGGGGACCTGAGTTGTCAATGCTTATTCTTTCATGGAAAGCAGGGCAGCCTGCTGTACATACTTCCTAGAGGAAGTTCCGTGGTTGCTCATAGATTCCAATACTTAGATTTGAGCAAAAAGACACTCCATTTTCTTACAGGGCACGCACCTCAAATTTCATGATACCTTTGTAGGTGGAGGAACTTGGTTTTCCAACTGCATATCTTAGGGAAAAAATGCCTACACGTAAGTCAACATTCATATCTTGGTTCAGATTTCTTCTTAATCCTTTAACCTCACTCATTTTATTGTTTAATTTTATGTAACAGTTGTTCTTTTCCCTAAACATGTTTTCCAGAGTCATAAGAGGAGTACTTCATTTAGGAAACTTTATCCCACTTTGGACTTCCCAACACACTTTATTTACATCTCTCAAAACAAGGACCCATCTGGCATTTTACGTTTTTGTCTGCGTAGCTGAGCACTTGAGCTTTTCAAGTGGCTAGTATCATTTGGCTATCTGTTAAACAAGTAACTTGTAGCCCTTTCCTTAGAGATTCTGATTCAGTGGATTTTTGGTTGTGGTTTGGGAACGGATATTTTAACAATCACTCAAATATACTCGTGAAATGTTGGTATATTTTCCCTGTGGATTTTAAGTTGCATGGGATTTGTAACTTCATTAAAACAGCCAAGGTGATGTGTGCATAGCAGAAACTCCAGTATTGAGTTAGTGCATTTTTATGCTCACTGGGACTTTCTGAAGTAAATAATAATAATAATAATAATAATAAACAATAGCTATGATTCATTATTTATTTACTATATATTCCATTCTTCAGACACATCACTCCATCTTATAATAATTCACCAAATCAGAACGTATCCTCTTCAGGTTAGAGATAGAGAAACTGAGGCTCAAAGTAGTGGTTATAAATGCCTCAGTATGCACAGTTATAAAGATGCCAAATCCATCTTTATATCCAGGTCTGTCTGACAGCCAAGCCCCCGTGACTTGTGAAGTGGATTGGATGTATTTCTCTAGCCATTGCCGCTTGCCCTAGTTAACATTCTCCTTGAATGACCTACAAGGTCTTTAACTTCTCACTGGCGTAAATGTCTCTGATGCTCCCAGTTTAAAAATTGCAATACACACATAAATAATTCAAGCAAACAACTTGATATAGTGAAGTGCATTAGGGCTAAAATAACCCTCCCCTTTTCGACTAGTTTAGAAAACCATCATCATTTTCTAGAAATACTCTCTGGGCTGCATGTGGTGCATGGTACATTGAATTTGTTAGCATTTTGCCAGCTCTGCCATTCAAAAGAAAAAAAAAATTCACTCTGGAATTGCTGCAAAATCAGCGTAAATGCAGATTTAATTGGCTTTGCCTCACAAATAACCTTCTTCATGCCAGCTTTATTGCAATGGTTGGAGAAGAGCCTATCTTTTTCATCAATATACTGGTTATTTCTGTTAACAACATTCATAGTCAAAATCTGAGAGGTATTTACTGATAGGTTAAGACCTGTATGGGTTGTCTTTAAATGGAATTTTTCATCTTGCCAAAGGTTTATCTCAAAAGATAAACAGGTGGGTAGATTGATAGATCAATCTGCTTTATTTCCAACATCATCTCCTAACACTTCCTTCTCTCCCCTTGATCATTCCCTGCAATTACACTAGTCACCTCTGATGAATTCAAACATCCTAAGGTCCTTCCACCCCCTGACTTTTCCTCCCCTGTTGCCCCTTCCAGGATGCCCCCTCCTGCTCGTCTTCTCATTCTTCATACCCATGTTAAATGTCACAACACTGCTTTAAAATGCCGTTCTTGGAATTCTATCCAGAGTGGACTACTCTCCGATATTTCAATTCTCTGTTCCTTGTTTGCTTCATTTATAGCAGGAGTTGGCAAACCTTTCTATAAAAAGCCAGGTAGCAAACACTTTAGGATTTATAGGCCATAGGCCTCTATCACGTCTGCTCAAAGCAGCAATAGATATTACATAAACAAAGAGCGCGGCTGTGTAACAATATCACTTATTTACCAAAATAGAATGCTGGCAGGACTTGGCAGGCAGGTGTAGTCTGCTGACCCTCTCCTTCGTAGGACAAATCATGAAATATGGTGGAAACGTTCCTTTTATTTTATACTTGCTGATCATCAAAATGGCCATTCAGATTAAAGCAAAGACAAGAGTCATACTTTACTTGTTCTTCACTGAATTAACATTGGACATAACAGGTAATTGACAAACATTTGTTGAAAGAATAATTAGTTCAAAGTTTAGTTTGGTTTAAAAATTTTAGCCTTGGGATCCCTGGGTGGCGCAGCGGTTTGGCGCCTGCCTTTGGCCCGGGGCGCGATCCTGGAGACCCGGGATCGAATCCCACGTCGGGCTCCCGGTGCATGGAGCCTGCTTCTCCCTCTGCCTGTGTCTCTGCCTCTCTCTCTTTCTCTCTCTGTGACTATCATAAATAAATAAAAATTTAAAAAAATAAAAATAAAATAAAATAAAATAAAAATTTTAGCCTTAATGATTCACTGTATCCTTCAAGATAAATCCTAAATCTTTACTCCTGACCCAATGCCATCTTTAGTATCAAAACTCAACTATTACCTTTACAGTCACAGGGAAAGCACCGTAGTTCATTTAATCCATTCACGCTTTCCCTTGGTATGCCACGTACAGTAAGTCACAAGGCAGACGGTGCTCGGGATCATGCTAAGGCCCATGAATTACACACGGCTGCTCCTTCATGGAGTCTACAATGTGTTGTTGTGTGTCAAAGAGCATGGAGCTTCAATTCTCTGTTTAGCATGACTTTCTTTGCTTGTAGGTGCCTTGTAGGGGGAGATTTCCCCCTTAGGCGTCCTGATTTAATTGAGTAATCACTCTGATGCTCTTCCAGTTCATCCCTCCGTTGTCTGTCATTTTCTACGTCACTTTCATTCATATCTTCACCACAGAACCTATTTCACTGGGGCATAGTCACTTTTCAAAGGGCCTGTCTCCTTCATTTGACAATGATTCTTGGTGAGCCAAACAGGCAAATCTGACATTCTTTCCTGCATTGGCATGGCCAAGTACAATGCCTGGATTTACAGAAAGTACTGAATAAATGTTTGATGGATGAGTTAGTTCTGACATCTTCCCTAGAGACTTGCGTAGCACTAGGTATTAGTAGGCTGGATTCAGAAGAATTTCATTAGGATACAGAAAAATTACAGGTTTGGGATTATTATCAAGTATATTTTTATGAGCCCAATATCTGTGAGTTAAGATCCCAATATGTTCATTAATTTGGGGCATGTTGTTATCTTTCAGTTTTATACATCATTAAAATGAAATGGCATTTGAAATATAGTGTTTTGACTGAAGTTAAAAGTAAAGATCTGACCAAGGTGGAAAATTTAATAAGGGTAAAATTATATCATGATGCCTTCCAATGGTTTGATGAATTTGACCTGGTGCCTTATTCTCTGATACAGAAATGGGTCATGCTGTTTTTATTTCAAATACATTATATTGTAGGACTTTCTCCATAGGATAAAAATTTTCACTATTCTTTGGATGTAACTGGTTTGAACATTTAAGTTCTCAACATGCAAAACTGTAAAACTTTTACAAGTTAAAATGATCCTTTAGAAAAACCATATATATATAAAAAAAGAAAAACCATATAAAGTAATGTTTCTATATAATGGCTTCAAAATATTTGTGCCGAAAAGCTGTCAGTTCTGTACAAAATAACCCTGGACCCATGCAAATCATCCCAGCTTTAGATTATGAAATACTTTTGCAAAGGAAATGATAGGGTTTCAGAGAAAGCAGAGGTTGGTTTTTAAAGCAAGTGATAGAAAGGTTGCAGATGCTAGGAGAACCTTCTGAAATGGAATTTTCATGTAGACTCACTGAATTTGTAGAAAAGCATTCCAAAAAGACACCAAGTACTTCAAAGCAAGTGGCAGGTTTGAAATTTTGCTAACTTTCCTTTATCTATTTTCACTTTTCCCAGAACATATGTTTCACAATAGTTTTATTAGCAAGTGGAGAAGACGCCACTGTCCAAAATCTGTGGTGTGATTAGCATTATTGAATGGCAGGTTTTGTGTTACTCATGTTTATTTTATGCCTTCCCAAACCATCTGCTTCCTTGTGCTATGTCTTATTCAGATAATGAGAAACAGTGACAGTAGAGGTGTATAATACCCCTGCAATTCTAATATTTCCTGACATTTTAGGTTTGGATTTCTATTTTTCTGAGTGTCCTAGGCAAAACTGAAAAACATGGTCACTGCTTAAGAATCAAAACCTAGAAATAATTCACTCATCTATTTGACTCAAATTTACTATTTATTCAGAGCAAGGTGCAAAACAAGAAGCTGTGGTTACTTACACCTATAGATAAGACACTATTTATATCCGCAACAATCTAGTCAGGGAGAGAAGCAGGCAAAGTGTTGTGTCATAGGGCTAAAGTAGGATTGGATAAAAGTCTGATGGCATCGGAAACAAGTAAAGGTGCCCCTTCCAAGAATGCAATGGAATCTTAAAGCATTTAATTACAAGTATAAGAAGTAAAAGAGCTGCCAGAGAGTATTTCAGATCAAAGCACCTACACTGACCATGGTATCCCTAGAAATGTGTTGAGAAATTTTAATTACTTTGGTTTGGCTGGAATACAGGGTATCAGGGGAAAACAGGAGAGAATGAGACTTTGCAACTTGGTAACAGGTGCTTGTACATACTGAGCCTTCATGCATCTGGTGTACCTTGCACTTTCTCTCATTGAATCCCTCCAACAAAGTAGAAGACTGAAACAATTGTATTATTTTCCCTTATTTTACTATGAGAAAGCTGAGTTTCAGGAGGGTTTCAGTGGCATATTGATTTAGGCAGTGTCCCCATAAAACACTCCAACTGGGTAATTCTGGAGCAATTATTTAATAGTGGGGCGATTATAAAGCTGTAGACATGGTTTGAACCAGTGGTTCTCAACGTGTTGTCCCTAGACCAGCATTTACAGCGTCACCTGAGGATTTGTTAGAAATGCAAATTCTCGGGGCCTATCCTGGAATTACTAAATCCCAAACCCTTGGGGATGGGGCCAGCAATCTCTGCGCTAACAAGCCCTCCCCGTGAGTCTGATGCAGGCTGTCCTTTGAGAACCACAGGTCTAGGGAAGCTACAGTAGATGGTGCAGTGCTGTCAAGTTCAAAACACAGGGGGAGAAGGTATCGCGCTCTAGGGTCTAAAGAAGAGAAAGCAGTTGTTAGAAACAAATAGTGTTAAATTTTCCTGAAAAGGTCTCTTGCTTGAAAATCTTAACTGTGGTTTCCAGGACACATTTTTTTTTTCTTGTTGATTTCTGAAAATCAATCACAGGTTTCATGGATTCACTAAACAGAGACCTGGGTTTGGATGTCAATTTAGCATGTGACCAGCCATGCAATCTTAAAAGACCGCCTTTTAGTCCCTAAGCCTATGTTTCTTTCATTTGTTAAATGAGTTTAATACTAGTGTCTACCTCAAAGAATTTTTATATAATTGAAATGATTTAATATTGAGGAAAAATCTAGAACAGCTCATGTTAAATATGTGTTATATGTTACCTATTATTCATGACATTTTATTTCTACTTTTGTTATCATTATTACTCTTCCTTCTCTGTTTTCTTCCAGGGTTATCCTTCCTTTTCTGACATTTTACTTGATTTTTTTTTTTTTTGCCCCTTTGTTGATTCTTGGCTCTTCATTTTATACATATACCCTAGGCACTCTTAAGTTTCAATTTTGTGATAACTCTCAATTTATATCCTTGGCAACATTTATCCTTTAAGTTCTAAAATTGTATATCTAACAACCTGCTACTAGATAGCTCATGCTGCTCATAACATACGCAGCATCAAAACAAATATAAAATCAAACAAGCAACCAACAACAGATAAATAATAAGAAGAAGAAGAACCATCATTCGTTTACTCTGCTACCCATGACAGAAATCTGGGAAGCTTCTTGGATTCCTTTTTCTGCCTACAGAGACTCACCTGTAGATTTTAACAAGTAAGTCCTGATGATTTTCGTAACTTATAGACTCTTTTGACATCTTCATTCCTGAAGCCTGACTCTGTAGAGTCATATTGCCTGGGTTTAAACTATGCCTTCACCTCCTCTTGTTTGTCACCTTGGGCATGTAGGACAGGCACCTCCTGTTTATCCCTCCTGTTCTACATCATGCCCTTTACTTGTTCTGTGCCAAGGACCTCATCAGTTAGTTATCCTGCCCTCTGGCACCACTTAGATTTGGCCACTGAAAGCTATCATCAGTAACTCTTCATTGTAGCAAGAGAAGGTTCCCTTCCTGTTCAGTTGCCAAAGGTTGATATCACCTGTCTACTGAAGGCTAAATCTGCTATAGTAAGGAGCTCTCAAGTTTGCTTTTTCTGGGTTTTGATAACTTCTTTCTCTTGCATGATAGTGTCTTTCCCTATGTGTCCAGTCCTCCTTAGTCTGGGTAACTGGGGTCTGGCTTCTTCTTGAATTCTGGCTGGTAACGAGTGTCTGCCTTAGAACAATGCTTATAATCACTTTCCCCAACTGAATGATCCATTTTGTCATTGCTGTACATCTACGGCACTACATTCCTTACTCCGAACCCCAGTTACTTGAAGTTCATCATGTACCTTGACCTTTGTCATGAGGCTCCCTAACATCAATCAAGATACTCAATAGCTGTGATACTGACCCCTTGCCTTCTTGGCCTTACATTTGATACCTTACTCTGGGATATTAGAGCAATGTTTTGGTCTAACCACTCTTAATTATCTGAAGTATCCCTATGTCACCCAGTCAAGTTCTAGCAAAGAGAAATCTTCATCTCTGGATGAATTTTTTTCTTTTAATCAATCATTAGATTTTTTTTTTTTATTTTTTAAAAATGACTCTGACTATATATATATATATATATATATATATATATATATATTTTTTTTTTTTTTTTTTTTTTCCTCCTGAGCTCTCCTGGAGGAGGCTAGAATTTTTTTTTTTTTTTTGTCAGTGCTTTCCCTTTTTTCTTCCTTCCAATCAATGCCTTCATCATCTTTCCAAGAGAATTTTGGAATTATGAGACTCACCCCATTGCACCTTGATAAAAAAATCTATTCTATTTTCTGCAGATTTATGTACAGGTCCTTTTCATATACTTTATACCATTTAATCTTTAAAAACTACCCATGAGATTGCTACCACCAGTATCCCTGTTTTGCAAACAATAAAAGACAGTTGCTTTGGCTAAATCAGGTTCAGGTGTAATCAAAGACTCAGAAAGCTTAGGATGTTTTCCCATAGTCACAGACTAGGCCTATGGCAGGGATGGAATTTTAAGTTTTCTCTATATTCCCTCTTATAGGCCGAATGCATGTATATATTTTAATATAGCGCTTCTATTTAAAGTATGATTGTTTAATATGAGTGCTGGCTAAAATATTTCACACTAGTAAGTAGCTTTACATCTCAAAATAAAATCCAAAGTCATTCAGCTCAAGTATATTGTATAGTAAAGGACATGACTTCCTTTTGTTTAAAATACTGCATTTCTTGTTCATTTATTGAGAATTTGGAGTTCATAAAGAATGATTTGATGTGATATTGTTTGCAAGTTAGATCTGAATGCCTCATGTTCATTGTTGTTCCTAACTCTTGTTTCTTCTGGTCAGTACTCTGCTCTGCATTAGGTTAGGCAACCATGGGGAAAATGTCTTCAGCATCCTCTCTCCAAGAGTAAATAGCTACATGATAAATATTTTTAAGGAGTGGAGCCTCATTTCTGGTAGATCTGACTCATTCTATAAGACTGAGATTCTTGGGGGATCCCTGGGTGGCTCAGCAGTTTAGCGCCTGCCTTCGGCCCAGGGCATGATCTTGGAGTCCTGAGATCGAGTCCCTCATCAGGCTCTCCGCATGGGGCCTGCTTCTCCCTCTGCCTGTGTCTCTGCCTCTCTCTCTTTCTCTCTGTGTCTCTCATGAATAAACAAATAAACTCTTAAAAAAAAAAAAAGACTGAGATCCATTCCAAAGATGCCAGTTATTCAAAAGTAAATATCTATCCTGAACACCCTCTAGCTAATTTTTTCATGGCACCAAGTAGTTTGCCTAACAATGAAAAAGTTTCATTACAGAAATGGATGTTTCCTGCCATGATTCAGATCCTGTTCTGAGGACATTGCTACATAGGACCATTGTTTTTCACCATGTAACTGAGAGTGTGGATGATCCCATGGTGGATGGCTCAGTAGTAAGGCAAGACCCCGGGGGGTCTTGGGTCCCTGGAGTCAGGGATAAAGGAGTATTTCCTATCTTCAACAACATTATATCTTTCCCAGAAAAAAGAGAGATAGCTCGGATCCAATGGGAATCCAGCCAACCAAATATTAACTTTCCATGTTCTCTATCATTGTGTCAGTTGTCCTATTTTTCTGCTATATATATATATATATATACATATATATATATATATTTTCATTTGTTCTTTCTATGAACCAATAACTTATTTCTTTCCTTTTAATAACAAGAACAAGTATTTTTTTTTTAAACCTTGAACCCTAGTAGTTTCTGCCTCATTCCTTTGCTTTGTTTACTGCCAACTTCTTGAGAACATAGTTGAAAACTTGGCCTTTCAGCTTCCTTTCATGCCAATCATGCTCTGTCTAGCAGTGTCTCCCAATACTGTGCTAGAGCCCCTCTGAATTTATTCCTCAGGGCACTCACTTCTCACCCGGAGCTCCTTAAACGTCCAGCCCACAACAGGATCAACCCGGTATGTAACAGGACACGTTGTCCTAGGTAGGGCAGTGAGAGTGTCATACTCATTCAGACCGAGTGGGATACAGAGGGATCTGGACCTTGTGATGACAATAGTTTCAGTATTCCCTTTTGTGTTGTAATACATTTCTGGCAAACAAATGCTCCTGCTGAGAGAATTGCAAAAATCTGAGCTATGGGATCTGAGCTACATGGATTCTGCTGTCTTCATTTATTTCCTGTATCTTGTATTTGTCATATCATGTATTTTTCCTGGAGCACAAACTATTCTTAATATTAGCTGAAACAGTCATAACTACAATAAAGAGAGGTCCAAATAAAACAAAATTAACTATAATCAACATTGGGATAAAAATACCCAGGAGAAAATAATGATCTTCTTCCCTTTTATGACAAAAACAAAATAATATAATTTATTTTATGTGGTTTTCAAGAAAACCAGGACCAAATAAGAAGGAAAAAGTGGCCATGATGTAATTTCTTATGACCATAACACTCGGTTTCATTTCACAATTTTGGATTTCTATTTTCAATATTTTCCCTAGCCCTATTCTCTTATTCTTGCTTTTATTTATTTGTTATTATATACCTTTATGTTGTAGTTCACCTTGAATCTTTGGGAGGAGGGGAGTAAGACAAAATACAAATAAATGCATAAGAAATAAGACACATTGACAGTTGTTCTATTCTTCTAGAAACTACAGGGATAACGATTTATAAAAGCATCCTACTGGGTAAGAGGGTGAGGTGGTCGTTTGAGGAGTATGAGAGACTATTCTGGGGTGGAAGTGGTGCTCATACCATAAGAATAGTAAAGACAGAGAATAAAAATAGTTGTGAGGTTGAGGTATTTGTGGCCATAGTTTTAACATAATAACTCCAATATTGAAACTAAGCATAATGTGAAAAAAAATCAATGCCTTCTCTTGCAATAATTTGTTTTATTTTCCCTCTAGGCTGTAAGAAGGTACCTATTTTTAGTTTTTTAAGTGCTGCCAAGGGGACCCAACTCCCAAATGGAGGCAGTATTGTTGAAACACTTTAGAGTTGCCCCTCGGTGAATTCCAGTGGTTTCTCCTGTTGGGAGGAAAAACTACTAATCTAATTTCAGAGGCCCGTGATAATGCTACTTTTACTGGGCTTCATTTTATTCTCTATTTCATGCTTATCTTTGAAAAGGCATGGAGATAGCTTCAAAGGTCAGTATCCTACTGAAATCCTGAGGTAGAATTGTGTACAGTTGCCTAGCATAGTAATTAAACTGAAATCATCACTTATCCATTCCTGACTCCTTGAGTATGCATTCAGTTAGATAGGAACTTAGAGGGAGAAGTGCTACTGGCGCTGGCGCTGTTAAATATTCCTCACAAATTCCACTGGCTGAATCTGAGCATTTCATTTTAATAGGGTCATCGACAACTGGAATGTTTATACAGAAAATGGTCCCATGGTCTAGATAATAAGTTTTATGAGAAACAAGTAAAAAGAGTTCACTATTTCTTTTTTTTTTTTTTTTGAACAAAAAAAGAGAAGAACAAAATTCTTATCAACATGGGAAGATCAGCAGAGATAGAAGGAAGTTGTCTAGGAAGGTGTGGCTGGTGATGGCAGAGATAGAGAAAAAACAACAATAACAATAAGAATCATAAAAAGGCAGACTTCAAATCAATGAAAGAGAACACGCTCCATGCAATGTGATAGGGTGATTGTGCAGTCCTGACCCCTGATGGGTACCCCCGATTTAGCAATGCCAGAGAAGGACTCCCATGTCTACCATAATTGTGGATGTCAATAAAACGGGGCTAGGCAGCCCTCTCCATGATGCCTGTAACATCCACCCCTTGATTGTCCTGGGGACTAGATTCATTCAATAGCACACAAGGTCAAAAATCACTTCTATCAAAAGGACTTCTTCATTCACTCAGAAATAGAGTGAGGTAAGTCAAAGGAAAATGGTTTTCCTTCTTCAGGCAGTATTCTTTAAAGTTGGATTTCAATTCAATTTTAGTAAACTGAAACCAACTTACAGTCTAATTCCAATTTTTCTTTTGTTTTATTTTTATATTTTTAAAGATTTTATTTATTCATTCAGAGACAGAGCAGAGACATAGACAGAGGGAGTAGTAGTAGGCTCCTCACAGAGAGCCCGATGTGGGACTGGATCCCAGAATCCCAGGATCACGCCCTGAGCTGAGAGCAGACGCTCAACCACTGAGCCACCCAGGCGTCCCTCCAGTTGTTCTTATTAGAGAATTCTCGGAAGCCACAGCTTGACCAAATGTCCAGCTTATTCAATGAAGGAATCGATACAGAATAGAAAAGCATGACTGGAATGTGTCACATTCTCTGTGCATTTTGGCCTTGCCAGAAAAATCTTCACCCATCTTAGAGCTAACTATATTTTTATAGCATATCCTAGATACTGTGATGCGTCGGGTACTATTCTACACACTTCAAATGGAGACAATAATGTCCATCCCTTCCTTTAGGGACTTACCACACCTGAGGGAGGGCTCTATGGGCAAACACAAAATTTCTGCAGAACACTGTAAATGCTAAAATTGTAAGTGTAAATAGGAAGTGCCTCGCCCTAACTGTATCTCCGTTTTCCATCTGTGAACTGAGACCACTGATTCTTTAAAAATCCTTTCCGGTTCTGAAGTAAGTATGACTCGCACTTAATCATCAGTTACCTGGAGCTACCACCTACCCTCTCACAGGAAGGTGGGCCTTCCAGGACATTCTGAGAATCCCACTGCAGCCTCCAGGCACATGCTAGAACAACGAATCTCTATGGTGTCATAAACTTTCTGTGTGTTCACAACAGTAAACATCTCACCCCAACAGTTGACTTATGTCTGCTTTTTAAACAATTGCAACAGATGGTTGACACTTGAACAGAATATATAATTAGCTTTGCAATCTAACACTTCATTCTTATTTGTTCTTTCTCAAAGGAGAGAAGCTGTGCCTTATGCCATTGGGTCTAATCTGTTAGTTTAATCAGAAGTCGTGCTATGAAAGTTCTCAGGAGAGATGGGCTGTGGGAGGATTCCTAATCCCAGCCTTTCGGGGACATTAAAAAAAGCTGGGAGGGGGTGGAGAGAGAAATCTCAGTACTTTTTAAAAAACTCATGCCTCATTCTTATTTGTGTTCCAGATGAGGGAAGCTTTTATATGTTTTTTCCTCTCATTTCTTCCACTTCATCTCCCTTAGCCTCAATGTCATCATGCGAGTTATCAATCTCTAACTCAGAGGCTGATCTGAATAATAAATGGAATAACTCCTGGAAATACCTGGCGTAGAGACTGACACAGAGCACACACTCCACAAATATCCATCTTCACTATGGAGGAATTTAGGCAAAACTAAGGGGACAGACATTCCTACTTGTTTTGACACTATTTATGCGGTTCAAGTCATGGTCTTGCAACCACTTGCTCAGCCAGTAACCTCTCCCAAACCCACGTTTCTGGGAGAAGACTCCATGAGTGTTTTTCTCTCTCCTTTATGCCATGTCCTCAGCAGACTGCTTCTCCACACTCTTCACCAGGGTAGCTCCTATGCTGGCTGAAGTTGCTGGAGGCCCAGAAATCCTTCTTTAACCAACATTCTTATTCCCCATATTGCACCAATTCCAAATTTTACTTTTCTCTGAGTTAAGAAATCTTAAATCTAACATGCCATTCCCACCAAAGTTTAAAATTGTAGAATAGAGCTATTGTCACCCTACTTGTTATCTGTATGCTATATTCATGAAGATTTTGATATTCAACCAACTTGAGTTTGTCAGAGAACTATGCTGTTTCAGAGAACAGAACAAAAGGTCTGAGATTATAAGGCACAGAGTTACCAAAAAATAGAATTCAGTGTATCAGAAGAGTATAATTCCACTTTACTCAAAGTATCCTAAAGCCATCCGATGACCTTATATCAGAGATAACACTGTATTTATTGCAAAAAATATTATATGCCATCAAAGGCCACACTAAGATTTGGTAATTCAGTGAACTTTATACAACTCAAGAAGGGAGTGGCTGACTCCTTTGAAGAATGGAAAGTCTCTTTAGCAAAGGGTGGAGGGAAGTACAATCTAGAATAATTTACACAATCTAAAGAAATCAAATAATGTAAACTATAAAGAAAGCTAATTGGAATGGTCTTAAGAATTCAATCACCATAGTGAAGAAATGTATATTTATTGAGCTCTATGCTAAGTAATTTACATACTTCATAATACAAGAAATGTGGTAACATATGCAATGTTCTTAGCATAGAGGGTGGCATGTAGTGAATGCTTAGGAGAGGCTTGACTACTATTATCTCATTCAATTTCGGAAACATTTCTGTTTTGCAGATGAAGAAAATCAGGCTCTGAATATTTGGGCAGGGAGACAAACTTCACAAAAAGAGAATGTGGCAAAATCAGGATTCCAAGTTAATCTTCCAGACATTAAATTTCATCCATTTTCCTGCTATGCTACATGACTCGCCATTAAAGGTAAAAGGATTTTTCTTTCAGAGAATGCCCCATTACTCATTCCTATCTTACTTATCTTGGCAGATACAAACACAAGTCTATCACAGGTAGAGGATACTCAAGATCTGCTTCCAAGAGATACATAAACCCACTGTGAGAATCTTTAGTGCACTTCAAATTGACTCACTCATTCAACAAATATTTAATGAGCATCCTATGTGTCAGAAACTCTTCTAGGCACTGGTACTAAAAGAAAACATTTACTTTAAGACAAATTTATGGAGTTAACTGGAATATCTATCTCTACTCAAAATTTTTGACTCAGACTAACATTCCCATTGCTAATTATATTGACTATATTCATTTTTTAAATTTTTATTTATTTATTTGAGGGAGAGGAAGAGAACATATGCAGAAGTGGGGAGTGGGGAGGAGGACGGACAGAGGCAGAGGAAGAAGCAGACTCTTCACTGAGCAGGGAGTCCGAGGTGGTGATGGATCCTAGGACCCTGGTATCATGACCTAAGCAGAGGGCAAATGCTTAACTGACTGAGCCACCCAGGTGCCCCAACTATACTCATTTTTTTTTTTAGTACAAATTCTGAATCGGACTCTATAGGCACTGGGGTACAATGATAAAATAAAGTCCTTGGATTTATTTATGAAAATATATATAACCTTCACAGAAAATTGTAAAATGTGTAAGACTTACAAAGACAAAATTTCTCATAGTTCCAACCTCCAAGGACAAAGCCTTAATATGTCTATTTTCTAAATTAATTAAATACCATTCCACACTCAGATTTGCAATTTATAAATCCTTATATATGCTGTTCTACGGTTTATTTCAAATTAAGTCTTACTATTCATAGAACAGAGTGAACAGAGTTGATGTATGTGTGCACCTGTATATCCTGTAACTAAATCAAAGATACCTGTAGAATCCCAGAAAGCTTTCTCCTGCTCATCTAAGTCAATGCCATCTCCAGAGGTAACCATTATTCTGATGTCTATCACCATTATTAATTTTGTTTGTTCTTGAGCTTCATAAAAGCATAAATTATGCAGGATGTACTCTTTCTTGACTGGTTTGTTCCACACAACATTTTGGTATGTCTTGCTTTTAATTTAGCATGACATAATAAGTAGTTTTCTTCAGCAAATTTCATTCAACAGAGATTTAGGGAGTGTTAACTGGGTGACAGGCACTGGCCTAGTGTCTGTGCAGGAGTATTCACTATATCTGCTATTATTCAATAATATATTGATGTCTCAACAAACAAAATAAGAAGGGAAATTCCCATAAAAGGTATAAACATGGGTGCCTAGGTGGCTTAGTCGGTTAAGCATCTGCCTTAGGCTTAGGTCATGATCCCAGGATGGAGCCCCCCATCAGGCTCTCTTCTCTGTGAGGAGCCTGCCTCTGCTTCACCCCCCTCTGTTTCTATCTCTCTTTCTCTGTGTCTGTCTCTCATGAATAAATAAATAAAATCTTAAAACAAAAAAGGTATAAACATTTGGGAAGAAGAGATTAAAATTAGTTTTGTTTTGATGTTGATTGTTTACCTAGAGAGTTTTATTTTTTTAATTTTATTTATTTATTCATGAGAGACACAGAAAGAGACAGAGACATAGGCAGAGGGAGAAGCAGGCTCCCTGTGAGGAGCCTGATGCAGGATTCGATCCTGGGCCCCCAGGATCATGCCCTGAGCCAAAGGCAGATGCTCAACTACTGAGCCACCCAGGTGTCTCTACATAGAGAGTTTTAGAATAATAGTATATAATAATTAATGCAATATTTGGTAAGGTTGATAAAGAAAAGATATATTTAACATTAGTGGTTTTTTTTTCTATTTTAACAATATACATGTGGAAATAAAAATGCAGTCTTTTACTTTTTAGAGTTATTGGGCGCTAACCAGGCATTTGGCTTTCTTATTGGTACATGGGGATAAAATAAGTTAACAAAAGAAACTTGACCTTATTGAGTACACGTTCTAGAGAGGATAAGTTAAATATAATCAATAAAGATAATCAATAAATAACATTGTATGGTATGCTATAAACTGAAAAGTATGCTAGAAATGAAAAAAATCAAGCAAGGTAAGGATAAACTGGAAATTCAAATGGGATGTAGTTCTAAATAGAAAGATCATAGTCCCAAGTGACTATAATCAAATCAGTATAACATTAGAATGGGGGGAAAAAGTCACTGAATAAGAAAAGAGAATCTAGATTAGAACCTAAATACATATCATATTCTAGTGACATAATAAAGACATTAAATTAATTAAGTGGAAAGAGAGGTATATTATTTATTAAATGGAGCTGGAACAGCCACAATCCATCTGGAAGTTAATGAAAGTGGACCATTCTCTCATACTGTGCAGAAAAAGAAATCCCATTTAGAATAGAAACCTCACCTAAATATAGAAATATAAAAGTGATGATAATAAAAAGGATATCAAAATTATCTCATGAAAAAACTAGAAAGTGATCTTTTAATCATTAAATATGTATTTATTGAATCTTTATGCTAGGTGCTTAAGGCACATAAATAAACAAAACTCCATGTTTAAGAGCTAGCAGAAAATAGCAAGCAAAATAAATAATTATGATCTATTTTGTCAGGAAGTAACGAAGGCTACGGAAGAAAGGAATAAAAAAAAGTAAAACGTGAAAGAGAGATTGTGAATGCTTTGGCCAGATGATGTGGGTGTAGAGTAAGTAAAATTTCAATACTAAGTAATTCTATAAAGTGAGCTCATTGACAATGTGGCAGTAGAGAAAAGACTTGAAGAAGGGAACTGGAAACTTGGGGATTCCTTAGGCAACAGAACTCTAGACAGAGTCAAATCTGATACAGAGGTTCCAATGTGAGAGCATGCTTGAGGTATTTAAGGAAAAGCAAGGTAGGTATCTGGCTACAAGAAAGGGAGGGGAATTAGCAGATAATATTGAATCAGGTCATTCATATGCAGCACTGCGGGCTCTTTTAAGAATTTCATGTACAACCACTCTATCTAGAAAATAGCAGTTAAGTCCTATTAGACAACAGAGAAATTAGAAATTTTATTGAGTTACATACAACAACAAGAAAAAGAAAATAGATAAATGATATATTCAGGGGGAAAAGTATTTGCAATAGCTAGGATCTACTGTATCTATACTATATGCTAAAAAGGAAATGCATTAAGTGCATTGAAGACAATTTACAGAAGCAAGAAGTGGAACAGTTCAACAGGCATGGACATTTTACTTACCTTTCTAGTAAAGTCAATGAAAACTAATGACATAACTGACATATGAACATATGTCTGTAATACTGGAATAAATTAATAAACAAAAAATCAGGGCATTTCTGAAGCAGTTTGTCAACATCTAGTAATTTAATGACATTTAAAGTATGATTTTAAAATTACTGTTTTCACACCTTTTTAAGTCTTTTGATCAGAATTGATTCAGATATCAATTAAAAAGTTTTGACCCTACAGCCTGATAGTTTGTGTGTGTGTGTGCATGAACACACACGTGCATGCACACATGAATAATGTATGTGTGTACATATATTCACATGGGTGTTTCTGGATGGGCTCAAGATTGGGAGCAAGATGCCCGGTGGTGTTGGCTTTGACACAACCATCCTGCTTTCATCATAAACTTTTCTTTTTGTTCCATACATTGTGATATGTATAAACATGTGTAGGTGTATACATATATTTCCCAAATTAATATTTATTGTGCATAAATTTTCAAGCTTACAAACACAGCCTTAATACTCTTTTACTCCAATATCCTTATTGTATAGTTGTGGAAACTGAGACTCCCCAAAACATCCAACTTTAGTCTGTGAATAACAAAACCAGACATAGCTCTTTTTCTCTTTCTCTCTCCCTCGCTCTCTTTTTCTAATCATGCCAATGTTCTCTTTGGAAAAAGAGCATGAGAATGTTGAATGAAATGTGCCCACATAATATAAAGCTCACTTGTCTTCTCTGAGTCCACTTTGCATTTTTTCCAGTGTGTTCCAGTGTTTTCCAAACTTTTAAAAGTTTTTGTGTGAAATAAAGTACTATCCAAAAGTTCTTTGTACTGGGGACACATTTGCTCTTTGATTATTTTGTTGTATTTCCCATTACAGAGACATCAGAGAGAAACATCTGGGCAACAAATTGCCATGGAGTGGAGATGGAGAATTACTGAGAGGTGCATGCAGCTCCATGGACAAATGACAAAGGATTCTGAAGGCACTGATGCCAAAATATTCATATTAGAAAAGAGAAAAGAACATTTTATCCCAAGATTAAAAAAAAAAGACAAATACAAATGTCAACAAAAGTCCATAGCTGTTTTATATTTTGTCCCAGGTGGAACAAATGGAGTCCTTTAACTTTGTTGAACACGTTCTTTAGGCAATAAAGATTATACTTATTCACAACTACATCTTTAATCACCCTGATTTAGATTGTCTACGGTTATATAAAATAGCCAAGACCAAGAAAAGAGAAATAACCTGTCTAAGGTCAAGGTCACATAGTCAGTTATCAACATGGCTAGAACCAGACTTGTATTTTCTGACACCTTCATTCTCCTGTCCCTTTCCTCACAGAACCACCTGGAATAAAGTAGTGAATGACCACAGAAAACAGAATCCACGGTGTAAAGAACACAAAAGTAAAAAAAAAAAAAGGTATTTTCAAAAACATGCACATAATATAACTGCATGGAATATATCTTCTGCAACATTGTTATCAGCTTTGTATTTATTGGGCATAGATAAAAGTTAGGTGCTGCATACCAGCATTGGGGAATTAGTTTTTTGAAGGTGGGAGACAGTTTGCTCATCTCTTATAAAACCTTCTTTTTTTTTTTTTAAGATTTTATTTATTTATTCTTGAGAGACACAGAGAGGGAGGCAGAGACACAGGCAGAGGGAGAAGCAGGCCCCATGCAGGGAGCCTGATGTGGGACTTGATCCCAGGTCTTCAGGATCACACCCCGGGCCGAAGGTGGCGCTAAACCACTGGACCACTGGGCCACTGCCCTCAAACCTTCTTTGTATCTTTTTTTTTTTTTTTCAATACAACAATTTTTTTTTTCACTTTTGAGCACCTTGAAGTCATGGGATATATCTTTGCTTTTTTGGTCCTGGGGCAAGCTTAATAATGATCACAAAGCAGGTGTAGGTAAATGTTGGATGAATGGATGGGTGTATTCCACAGTTTATAAGTATGAAAACACTTCTACTTGTGGACATGGGAACTCAGGAAGCTGTTAGTGTCTCCCAAACCTTTCATCACCAAAATCTGTTGCTATTCTCTCTCCCCCTCTCTTATTCTCTCGCTCCTCACACCCACTCTGTGTGTGTGTGTGCAGACTGAGACTCATTCCCCAGTTTTGTCACTCAGAATCATTCAATATGTATGATGCTTTATGTTTTAGTGTGATATCAAAACTGATTTCTCTCCCTATGTCAACTGATCATCTTTTATTAGAAATACAATTTTGGGGGAGCTTCCTGTAGGCTGGTGCCTATTCTAGATGTTAGGGATAAAATATGCAAAAACTATTTCTATACTCCTGCAGAAAACTCAGAAATGTGCAAGGAACTTGAGAGCACTAAGAACTCTGTTTAGAGGTAAGACCCAGAAAGGTGGATATAGTGGTAGGTAGTGGAATTTTGGTGGAGGCTTTTTTAGATTGATGGATCTGCATGTATGAAAGGCAAACATACATGAAAAGGTCTGAAAGAAAATATATGTTCATGATTGTGGAGTGTGTATGCTTACCTGGAATGATAGGAAGGAGATGAACTCTGAGAGATAGGAAAGAAAAGTGATATAATCTAGGAGAAAATGGTACCAAATCATACATGGCTTTGTCAGCTTGATAGCTTATATTTTATCAGGCACTTTCAAGTTATTGAATGGTTTTAAGTAAGGGGGATTCTATATTCAGATTGCTTTTAAGAAAGATTACTCAGCTTGTGTAAAAAAATAACAAAACAAAACATGGTTAGATGAACAACACTGAAAGGAGGAAATGTGTTCCTTCATCTGAACCGTTAACCCAGTTGGAAACTGGCAGGGCTTGTTTGAACTGGGTCTTGTATCACTTACTACAATGGGGCAGGTAGGATTTGAGATGAAACCAAACACAGAGCCTGGCACAAAGTATACATGCAAACTATATTCTGTTTGCTTTATAATTGTGTGTGGGAGGGCAGGATAAGAGCGTGTCTAACTACAGTCAGAAGGCTAAGAAACACGGAGTCTTTTAAGAATTGTTCCCCGGGTCTTCCAATATCATGTATGTATGTATGTATGTATGTATGTATGTATGTAAGTTCCATTTTGTATAGGACCGTCTCTAAGAGATTCCAGTGTTCCTTATCACTAGGGAGAAAAAAAGAAAGGGAGAAAGTGATGGCTGTCTCCTCATCCAGTCTTTGAGTGTAACACTTTTCTGTTCAAATACAACCTCTTCAGGTATGCATGGAGGTGATCAAAGGAGACATTTTTATTACCCTTACCTTTATATGTTTTTTGTGTCTGTGATCTTCTTGAGATCCCATGGTGGAGTAAAAAGGTGACAGAGGGCCACACTGACCATGTACTATTCACCATTCATTAACTCTCACTCTATTTGAGGGGAAGGAGACACACAAGAAGGTATGATGGTTAATTTTATGTATCAGCTTGACTGAGCCATGGAATGCCCATATGCCTACTTGATGTTTTTTTTTCTTATGTGTGTTTGTGAGGTATTTCCAGAAGATATCTGGGTTGGTAGACTAAGTAAAGCAGATTGCACTTCCCTGTGTGGGTAGGCACCATCCACACTGAAGGTACAGTGAAGGCCTGAATAGAACAAAGAGGTAGAAGGAGGTTGAACTTGCCCTCCATTTGAGTGTCTGAGCTGGACCACTGGTTTTCTGCTGCCCTCCAACTGGGACTTACACCATAGTGCTCCTGGTTTTCAAGTCTTCAGACTCAGACAAGAATCTACACCACTGTGGGCTCTAGCTAGCTCTCAGGTTTTCCTGGGTCACCAGCTTGCAGATCATAGAATATGTAGGCCCCATATTCACATGAGCCAATACTTTCAATTCAGATAGATAGATAGATAGATAGATAGATAGATAGATAGATAGATGATAGATAGAAACAGAGAGAGAGATTTGTTTCCCTGGAGAACTGTGATTACTACAGATGGTAATCTAGGAAAGTTATATTAAAAGGTCATTATGGGAGAAAATAAAACATTGCAGTGAAACATCTTTCATTTCTATAGTTCCAAATTCCTTGAAGTCAGGGAAAATTTATGCTGGGATGGCAGCTTGACAGCAAATGGCTGAGCTTCTAAAAGTCTACATGAGCACTTTTCTAAGTGAAGTGTCTCTTCATGGAGATAAAATGCAAGGATCCCATTTAAAGAAATGCTACAACCTCAATCCACCTGACAAACAAGTCAGTCTTAAATGTCAAACAAAAACATCACACTTCTAGGAAATTTCCCCTAATACCTCAGGCAGAGAATGTTCACAACTTCCTCTGTGCTCTCAAGAAAGCTTGTACATGGTACATTATGTAATACAACTTTGTATTCTACTGTACACTTTAATTTTGCATTTGTGTGTTCATTGGTACCACAAATATGTTATGATTAAATTGTATTTTTACCATGCCTTTTGTCTGTGTATTCAGAACCTTCACAAAAAAAAAAAGGTGGTCAGCAAAAAAAAATTGCCTTTTAAATGAATCAATCAATCAATATAAGTTTTCAGAAATGTTGTTTCATAACAACATATTTTTAAAGATGTATCCATCCATTTGAGAGAGAGAGAGAGAGAGAGAGGAGAAGGGGGAAGGATGAAGAGAGAGTAGGAGGGGGAGCAGACTCCATGCGGGGGGCCGAGTCTGAGACACAGGGCCCAATCCCAGAACCCTAAGATCATGACCTCAGCTGAAATCAAGAGTCATATGCTCAATGACTGAGACACCCAGGCACCCCCTGGGAATATTTTTAACATTTTTTGGGAGAAATAATTATAGAATCACAAGAAATTACAGAAATAGTACAGGAATGTTCTTTGTAGTCATCCCCACTCAGCTTCCCCTAATGATAACATCTTACATAACACCTTGCACATTATACATTTTCCAAACAAGGAAATTGGTATTGGCACAATGCAATCAACTCAACCTTACTTGGATTTCATTTATTTTTGCATGCTCTGATCTTCTTTTTTTTTTTCTGTGTCTTTTTGTAAGTCCTTGTGCACAGTTCTATGAGGTTTTATCACCTGAACAGATTTGTATAATAGACATACAGAGGAACTCCCTTGTGTTATTCTTCATGGCCACACTCTCCCCCTATATTCCATAGGCCCTGATAACCACTGATCTCTTCTTCATCTCCATAATTTTCTTATTTTGAAAATGTTATATAAATGGAATAATATGCCATGTAACCTCTTAAGATTGTAATTTTTCACTCGGTATTATGCCTTTGAGATCCATACAGTTTATTGCATTTATCTGTAGTGTGTTCCTTTTTACGGCTAAATAGTTTCCGTTGTATGGATGTACCATAATATGTTTAGCCAGACTCATATGACTTTTATTTGATTTTCCCAATTTTTTCCATCAGTACCATCAAATGCTTATACTTCTCACAGACGATAAAGTTGAAAACTTTTTCTTTCGGACCCTTTGTGTAAGTGTTTCTAAACAAGTTCTTTATGAACCATGTCTCTTAATCCAAAGTCCCCACTCGGCCAGAAATGAATGACTAGATATACTTCCCTTGGCCTTCCAGAATTCTCCAACACAGCACCAGTGACAGCCACTTCCCTGTAGGGAGGACATAATGTTTATAGAATCCTGACAAGAGTTTGGAACTGTATGGATTCACAGTAAGTAACATTGGAAAGTGTTCCTAATTCACTCTACTCCTCTTGCTCCCATTAATCTTTCACTCCAAGGGTTTTTTTGGCAACACACTTTTATACGTTATCATAAAGAATTTCTTTTTTCTAAACCATGAATAACTCAGTGAGTCTGAGAATTTGCTCTTTGGGCGGAAATGTTTTTAAAGGAATATCAGCAATATTTGATGTAGCTGCTGAAAGAACTGAATTTAACAAATCAATATACACTTGTAGCCTCACTGATGACGGGGGGGGGGGTTGTGGTAGAGGTGGGAAAGCCTTCGACAGCATTTTCTTACTCTAAGTGGTGGGGTTGGCATTTTTTCAGTACAATAATGATTCAAACACACAAAAGGAATCCCCACAATGCTAAATAAGGAGCACTCTGTTTTCCTTCCCTCTTTTTTTTTTTTTCCCCTCTCATCCTGAGATTAGGGCAAAGAATTGAAAAAAAAAAAGTAATGAAAGTCTTACTGAGTGAAAGCAAAGTGCTTTCTCTATTAGGAGTACAAAGAGGGAGACGTCCCTAGGACTTTCGTGTATTTTCTGGAAGGAATGCCTGCTCTCAGAAATAGCAAGCTTAACCTTCTCCAAGTTTCATTTTTCTGAATTATCAAGGCTCAATCTTGTTCTTTTGTTACTGAATACATCTGCAATAGAACTCAAATGCCTTTTTCCACTGACCCTGGAACTGAGGGTGGAGACAGCAGGGAGGTGGGTAAGGAGGGAGCCAGTGTATTTTATGTTTCTTATAATCAGTTTCTTTCAGGTGCTTTCTCAGGGACTGCATGATCCCTTCACAATGCTTCCGCTCCTGATCAAGGGAAAGAAATGTGATCTCACAGTCTCCTTGTAGCTCTCCTTCACAAAAATGATTCTCTTGTACTGAAACCAAAACGAATTCTAGGGCATGGCTGAAAAGTAAGCATTCTTGGCCTGTTTTCAATTTCCCCAATCCCCAGCCATGACTGGAAATTGTTAAGCAGTCTTTCTCATGGCTTCTTTCTGTTTTTACTATTTTAACTTCTTTTATATGAATCATTTTTCATTGCAGCGAAAAAAAAATGAAAGAGGAAAAGGCAACACAGTGGCATAGAATATAATATTTGGTCTCTGTGGAGTTCTTCTAACTCAGATCATTAGTTGGGGCATTTCTAGGCTGGTTTTCTGACTGTAAAGGGATTTTAAAAATTAGAGGAACTAAAAATAGCCCTCAAGCTGAAGGTCAGGATTTCACGAGAAGTATTCACTGCCTCTAAGAATTTAGGGGGATTTCCAGAAGGATCTTGCCCAAGAACCTCTTATTTTTGATCTCTAATTTTTACATGAGTTCAAGATTAAACTAGATGTGTTATATTTTCTTAATACCTGTGAAATGCTTTCTATTCCAAGATTGGATAGAATTGGAACAAAATCACAGTATTTCCCAACTCATGGTGCATGTTGTGAGTAGAAATCTAACTTAGTAGATAGAATTGGGTTTTGAAGACAGACAGGCCTGACTGTACTTTCTCATTTTGTTACGTATCAGACGCTGATTTTTGGAGATGCCCATCACCATTCTGATATGGAATACTGTAATGCTACCTTCCTTACAAGGCTACCTGTGGTATTATACAGTACACAGAATATCCAGTCCACTGCTTGGCATGCAAGGTTCAATAAAATGTAATTTCTTGAGGGAAAAAAAAACACAACTTGGATCAATTACAGGCCTTAAAAATAGTTGACTCAAGCCCTTTGCATTTACAAATAGGAAATCAAACCTAGAGACGTGAATTTACTAACACAGAAAGCTAGTATTTGAGATCTTCTGAATCCCGGGTTGATATATGTAGAGTAGTTTTGACTTACATTTATAACTTCTGTGTGTACACTTTTAAATATTTATAGTACATAGAGGCTCAGTACTTAAAATAAATAGAAAGTAAATCTGACATATATCTAGTAATATAAAACCATAAACACAGTTGAAAGATGATTACTCAAATAAAAATAAAAATAAAACAGATTCAGCTAGATCCAAACCAAAGATTGAATTCAATACGAAGATATAACATGAGTTCACTTATTTTATCATTTTCAGCCTACATCTGACTTTGTTACCCAATAAATGTTATGCTGGGACTGTTATGTAACATCCCAAATTCAGCTGTTGTTCCAGCAGATGACATTAAAACTCCTTCAACTACCCTTAAGATAACATAACAAATGGGTTTTACTTCCTTAGAATTTCTGGCAATGATTGAAAACTTATTCAACATATGTCTAGAAAGACAAGCTGTGGAAAATGACAGAAACATGATTATTCAACTTATTAAGTGTAGTCCTAAACTAACCTCAGAATGATAGGACTGACAGCTTCTACTGGATGAGGGAGACTTACGGCCCATTGCCTGTGAGAGAGAGCAAGGACACAGATGGGTATAAAAATGCACAGAGGTTGAAGGAGATATGAATGTTCATTCACATCTAGTATTAAAATAAGGTCTAACCTTTGGAAATAGATCAATGACATGATATATAAACAACCTCCTCTATGTCCTCTACATCATATTACTGAAACAAAATAGAAATTTCACTTTATAGAGAATTTTGACAGTGCTTAAACTGCTATTCAGATTATTCTTTGTTTTTCAACTTCCTAATAAATTTTTAAATGCACAGTACAGTATTGTTAACTATATGCATATTGGTGTACAGCAGGTCTCTAGAACATTTCCATCTTGCATGATAAGAAGCTATATCGATCAAACAGCAACTCCCCATTTTTCCTTCCTCCAAACCCTTGGAATTCTACTTTCTGCTTCGAAGACTTTGACTACTTTATATACTTCATGTAAGTAGAATTGTACAACATCCAATATAATTGAGATCAGGATCTCAGACAGATGCTTGCACCCCCTGTGTTCATGGCAGCTCTCTTACACACTGGACATTAAAAAAAAATCTAAGTGTTCACCAATGGGTTAATGAATAAACAAACATGGTATACATACACCATGGAATTTCAATTACCTTTAAAAAAGAAGGAAATTGTATCATATGTTACAATAAAGACTAATCCTGAAGAAATTATGTTAAGTGAAAAAAGCCAGCCTTGGAGGGCAAAATCAGCAAGGGATCCTTTAATGCTAGACTTTTAGAGTCATAATCTACATTTCGTTATGAAAGTAAGGTTTCTTAACTTTTAAAAAAGAATTTATGTTTTTATTTGGGAAAGAGCATGCACATTGATGGGGGTAGAGTGCTGGGAGACGCAGAAGCAGGCTTGGTCACAGGCCCCTGGGATGGTGACCTGAGCCAAAGGCAGAAGTTTAACCAACTGCATGACCAAGTATCCCAGGAAGAAAGGTTTATTTTAAAGATAAACCACTGTTATGCTCATCTGTACAGTCAAAACTAAAGACTTCCTGCCATTGATTGAAACAAGGTTTTATTTAGAGTAATCATCAAAACATTTTCTGTAAAGAGTTTGAGACTAACCTCCTATAGATAATATAAAATGGCGAGGCAGAAACATGTTTAGAATTCTGTTAGTGGAATATGATCTAAAAGGACTTTTGCTCTTCAGGCATCAGTTTTCTTAGGGAGTGGGCGGAGGGGAGGTGAAGCTTGTGAAACCAGAAAGTGATCATTTATGGTTCTAAAAGTTTATGGAGGTCGACACAGTACGGAGTTTAAAGATCTTCCAAAGGATCTGGAGTCAGAAGACCTGAGTTTGAATTCTGACTCTGCCACTGAACAGCTTTGTGGTCTGGTTTCACAGCCTTGGCTTCAACATCTATAAAATGATGCTGATACTAGTTGCTTTCCAGTTTTGTGTGTGTGCGTAAGCCACATGACAGTGCTGCATATATGAATACAATTTTCACTTCCTAAACATGCACGTATTTTCTAATGATTCTATCATTACTATTAGTCAATAGGATGTATTCCATTGTAAGGGCCTACATTTATGTCTTTTAATGTGCTCTCTATCAGTCACGAGGACACTGGATTCTTTCCACCAGGGGTTTAAGTGAATCTAAAGCTGTTTGGGAGAATCCCAGAACCTGGAAATTGAGGAGCAGGGCCTGGAATCTGAGATCTAAAAATGCTGGGACACCAAGCAAAGGCAAAACCAAAGGCAAGTCATAATTCATGATCCCTGATGAGATTAAGAAACATAAGTTTCTGGGATAGGTATTATTTATAAATATCTATTTACTTTAAAAAATATTTTCATGGACAGATACTCAATGACAATACTGATTTTATAAACTGACCAAGGAGTATGGATAGATGTTGATTAAACACCTGCAATATGCTTGTCTCTTGCCTAGGTGATTTACAGATGTTATTTTGTATGATCTTCTTGATAACCCTATCAAGCTCTGTTATGGTGAGTACTTTTAATATTCAACACAGTATATGGTTGATATTAGTATCAACATTTTACAATAAAAACACTACAGATCAAAGTGATAACCCAGAGCTAATCAATGATAAGTCAGGATTTAGATTCAAATTGATCTTCATAAAATTCAGTTCTCATCAATAACATTTGACTGAGCAATTCATGTGACTGCCTTGAAACTCCTGAAGCATCATAATAAAGCAGAAGAACACGTACTTGACAATGCAATGAGGCCTGGTAACACAGTATGGAGAAGGAAAGTAGACTTTGAAGCCCGATTGTCTAGGTTCAAGTCCTTCCCCATTACTTATTATCTATGGAAATTTGTTCAAGTTACTAAATTTCTCTTTGCTTCAGGTTCCCCATTTGTAAAACAGGAGCAGTGACAGTACCTACTTCTTTGGTAATTAAGAGGGTTAAATGGCAAGTGGTAAGCATAATACAGTAAGTATCTTATATGTTTACACTTATGCCATATGCCAGGTACTCCCTGTGCAAGAGATCATCTCACTGTTGATTCCCAAGAAAAGATATAAAATCTTGAATTGAGAAAACAAGATTTGACACCTTAGATCCTGATACACACACAAACACACACACACATCCAGATTAACAAGAAGCAGTGGAACATGTCCATACGGTCTCTTGTTGGGTTTCTATTCTGATGGTTTACATACAAGGATAGAAGGATAAATTTATATATAGTATACATTAAGTGTATTGTCAGAAATTTGGATAGAAATTTTCCAATAGGTATATGATTTCAACCATCAAAGCACATATATGATATGTGCTCCCATATATATGCTCCCATATATGATATGATAACTCACAGATTTTTAAGCATAAAACTAGATTCTGAGTTATGGAAAGAAGGGGATTCTTTCAAAATGTTTTTTTTTAATTTCTCTGAATTTCTGGAAATCCTTAAGTAATTTGGCATGTTATCATATCTTAAAGGTCAGGCTGACAGCAATGGGCAAGTTCGATTTCTTTCTGATTTCCAAAGGAGAATCATTGAGGTACTTTATTTTTAGTGTGTGACTATGTCCCTCACATTAATAACATAATAGAGACCATCTACAATTCTGATTATTAGTCTGTCTTAGAAAAATGAAGGGGGGTTTACTTTACTAGTATTGGAAAAAAAACTAGTTTTTAAAATAGAAAAATAAATTTCTTAATTATAATTAAGTAGACGTTATTTCCTAGATTCTATCGGCTGACAATGTTGCATTTTATCCTTGGAGAACACTCAAGCAGATGAATGCACATCTGTAAATGTTAATGAGGATTCAGTGGAAAAAGTACCAATTTTAGAATCAGACCAACCTAAGTTCAAGTCACAGCATTGCCTTTTCCTAATAACCAGATATGGGAGATTTATTTTTTTAAACATTTTTTTTATTTGTTTATGATAGTTACAGAGAGAGAGAGAGAGGCAGAGACACAGGCAGAGGGAGAAGCAGGCTCCATGCATCCCCGACGTGGGATTCGATCCCGGGTCTCCAGGATCGCGCCCCGGGCCAAAGGCAGGCGCCAAACCGCTGCACCACCCAGGGATCCCAGGGAGATTTATTTATTGAAATTATTTTATTCTTAGTCTCCTTACTTGTAAAATGAGAAAATGTACTTTAGGCATACAGATAACTTTCCACCTTTACAGCTATCATTCATGTCTTAGCCCACTATAACCTCTGATAATGTCCCTAGGGGTGTGTGTGTGTGTGTGTGTGTGTGTGTGTGTGTGTGTGTGTGTGTAACCATTCTGTAAGACTGAAGGATTTATAACATCATATACATAGATTTGATGTAAGAATGCAAATAACTAATGTCTGGAAAAAGAAAAAACACCTAATACTTGATAAGGCATTATGATGGGCTGATCAAAAGAGAAGGAAATAAAGAAACAAAGATTTAAAAAAAAAAGTAAAAAGTGGAAAACTTACAAACAGGACATGATTAGTGATACTGCTCAGTATATAACTTTATTTTACAGGAGATAAATTATTTGGTTTCTGGGAAATATACATTCTGAGAATTTTGTTATATTGCCATGCATATAATATATTCTGTTTTGCAGGTATACGATGAAAAAACAAAATCTCTGAAGACTGAAATATGATAAATTACAAAATAGAAGAAAGCCAGGTTTGGCATTCTTGTTAACACAAAGAAGTACCACACTGACATTTGGAAGGAGTCTGCATGGGAAGAAAATTAAATCTCAGGTGGGAAAGGGCCATTAGATGATCTCCTTGCATCTTGTTTTTCCCAATGGACCTTCTGCATCCCATGAAAACATCCCAAGCATTTGTGGATATCTATGGATTCATTAGTCCTACTTGCCGGCATTGTTGTGGATAAAAAATGCTGGGCTAAAAGTTGTAAAAACCCATTATTTGGGAGACTAGTTGGGCCAGATGGAGGCTGATGGAGAATAGAGAGCTTGCTGCTTCCACAGGTCTTCTGGGCTTGGCAAGCACTAGAGAGGCCTCAGCCATGCCTCAAATACCTAGGATAGGAAAGTATAGTGCACTCCATGAGATCTAGGAAGAATTCCTCTCCTCGTGTTTATTTGTGCGGAGTAGTGGGCTTGGGCTCTATCACAGATCTTTCCAGTGAAAAATGGAAAGAAAGGTGGGATGAGTGCTTTGGATAGACTGAAAAGAAAGATGTCATCCAAGCAAAAAGTTACAGTGTTTCTAACCCATTTACCTAATAGAACTTTATTATATTCTCCTTCTAGAGTCAATTATATATTGACCATCTTTTACCCCCTAGATGGGACCATCTTCTTCTGTTTATTTAAAACCCTCCCACAAATACTACAGAAGGGAGCCAATTCCACCTGAAGACTTGAGTTATTTTGTGTAATACATGTTGAAGCCCAGTATGTCCAACACACCTCTTTCTGGTTTTTCCCTTTTCCATTTCATTTTACTAAAAAAAAAGAGATTGAAATTCTTCCTGATTCCATGTTACTTAGTACTTATTAACTTGTCAGCGGTTCTTATTCTTTAAAAATACTGCATTTTAATTCATTTCTGGAGGCTCTGCTACCCAAGAGAAAATATTTGCAGGAGCACTATAATATCTGACCTAAAATTTTTATTCTCAATTGCTACTATTCATATGGTTTTCAGTCAGGACTGATGTCCTCTGGTAGAAACAATCATTATTCATATATTCATTAATCCAATCGTGTTAACTATTGATGGCTCTAGAAATTTATCTTATGTGAACTCCCTTGTGTTCCTTTGAACATTTAATGGTAACTGTTGAGCAGTGATGCATTTTAACTTTTTTAAAAATAGGTATAGTGGAATTTATTTTAATAAAACTATCATCAAAATATATTAATTATAAAAAATATTTTATTACTATGGTAATAATTAGGAACCTAAGAACAGGGAAATTAAATGATAGCCTACTCAAAATTTTAGTAGCAATATAACACATATGGTGCAATGTACAGAACTGGGCTCACCTGGGCCTTAGCACGCTATGTGTTGTGTCATGCCAGAGCACTTGCTTTTAACATCGACACTGAGTTCCACTTTTTCTGGGTCTTCATAGCAGTCATTCAAGATCGCAATACTTGAATTGCCCGTTATTATGAAAGGTTTCTTTCTACGGCACAGTTAGGCCTTAGCATAACAAAGAATGTTCTAATAAATGTCATATTGCATTATCACTTTTTCCTACAGGATTTTCTACATTAAGTGATTTTTGTTTAAATTCATAATGTTTTTACTTGATCCAAACGCTTTGAGTTTTTCCTGTATGCATACACAACACCAGTTGAGAGTTAAATACCCATTAGTTAATAATTTTAACAACGTCAGCTGGAAAGCACTATTTATTTTGGTTACAGAACAAAAAAAAATTGTGGAAGAGTTTTATGTTTACAATTCTGTCAATAGTGTTAATCATTTCTTTAAAATAATGATATAACTCAAATCACTAGTGCCTGTCATCCAAAAGTAATATGCTTGAGGAGCACAACTGAAAATAAATTTCTACCACATAATATTTTTATAAAGGAGGTATATATTCTTCAAGCATTTAAACAAACCATGGTAATTTGACATTCACTTCTTTTTTGTCATGTCACATTGCACCATGTATATTAAAAGTCTGTGCAATATATATGTTAAAATCAGAAATGATGTGTATATTATCCTCAGCTACAGTGTGTGTGTAAAACTCAAAACTTTGGGATAAAAACAATATTCTGGAAGTCAATGGCAAGGATGTATCTTCCTGCCTGCCTGTCTGTCTGTCGCCAAAACACAACGTGTCAGCAGGATGTATCTTAATCATGCTTGTGCCACCAAAGCACTGAAAATATATATCCTCCTAGATGGAATGATTTGGCAGCATATGATGCTACTGGAGCTAATGTATTTGTATCAAGTTCTTGTTTGTGAACAAAAGACAACAAGCTAACTTAAGAGGGGATTAAGTTTAATAGAAGGTCTATGTATAGAAGGAAGTAAGAGAACCAAAGGAGGCTGGTCTACAGTCACTGCAGATTCCATCACTGCTTCTGCCCACGCTTCTCGTCTCAGGTAACGGATGTGAGTGTAGTCACTTCAAAATGAATTGTGAACATCTCTACACTTTCTATTCCTAACTCAAGATTCCAAGTACTTGGCAAAACACCAACTTGCCATAAAGAAGTGAGGTGACATAACCGTATTTTAGCTAATGAACAATTGGAGGGAGGGTATTGGACATTTTGGCTTTTGCGATGTGAGTAGTGGAAGTAAAAAGGAGATGTCAGTTGTTTCCTAGGAAATGACTGAATAGGGCTGGTCCTTTTTATTGATTTAAGTGATTAAGTATAGTATTTTCACCACTGAAAAGAGTTACTGAGGGTGGGACTTAGGGGGAAGGAAACAACAAAATAAGGCCAGAAAACTTGTATTCAAACATATTCTTTGCTACTGATTGATTTAATCAGAGTTCAGATTAATAACTCTTCTATAAAAATGAAACTCCAGAGCACTTTCCAGGTACAAGGGGTATCTGTCAAATTTTAGCAAGTGTGCTACGTGCATGGGATAGATTTATCCTAATAGCTTTTAAGTCTTTTTTCATTTGATTCCAGGCCTGTACCAGACAGAAAGAAAGCAAAGCCACATTTTTATGTTAATTGCAGGTCTCCATTCTGCACGTCTGATATCTGAGCTCTTAACAAAGATCTCAGAGTAAACTGAAATCATAACCAAATTCCACAATACAGTTATTGCAGCCAGTTTGCCCCATACTCTTTAGAAATACTACTGAATCTCTTGAAATCCTGCAAATGTTGCCAAAGAAACAGTGATACATGATTTAAAAGATATAGAAAGTTCTTATACAAAGGGTCCATCAAATGCCTACAATGATAAAGTCTCTGATAAACATACCAGAGATTTGTATGAATGAAGTTAAACATATATTTGACTTACTTATTCAAATAACACTTTGGCTGTGTGAGGGCTTTCGTAGCTAAAAAAATAGTTTCTTCTGGTTAATATAATAAAAATAACAATGATTACAACAACCAACCTTAACTTGCTTTTGCTGAATCAAACCTATAAGCAAAGATTTATTTTATCTGCATGACATGAATAATTAATGCTTTCCCTCTAATTTTAACTTAAAATATATATGTTCCTGGTAGCCTGTTGGTAAAAATAATGGGCAAGCCTAGAATCTTGTCATTCTAGAGGAAAATACAGCAGGAACAATTTCCAGGGCAATACGGGCTCTGGTGTTGCCCTTGTTTCTACTTTCTTAAGTGAACCACTGGCGTGGTTTCATTTATTGTTCTGAATTCTGCCCTTTGGACATTATCCCCATCTTGATTTCCATGGTCATGAAGGTCTCTATGACCAAGATTCAAATGATTTTTTTCCCTTTTCCTGCTCTGATAAGCAAATCTCAGAAATACATAAACTCAAATCCCAACTAAACAACCCTGACATCATTCCCAGGGTCCAGATGGGTGGATATTATTATCCTTACTGGAGATACACATTAACAGAAATTCAGTGGGTTAAAATCACTGACTCTAGAATAGGTTTTCTGATATTTTTATGTAAAAAGCTACCTTAAGAATCCCCCAAATAAGCATAAATATAGTAAAAAAAAAACCTTCATTTTTTATGATCTATACTTCTAAAATTATATTTTATATTTAAAAATATAAATAAAATATTTAAAAAAATTATCAGAAAAGTTCATTTAAATAGCATGAAATTCTTTTGAATTTAACTGATCACCCTCACCATTTTTGGATCATTTCATAATCTATTAATCAGGCTAACTGTTGCATCTCCCCATCGAGTACATTATTTCCACTTTCTTTTTATTTATTTATTTATTTATGATAGTCACAGAGAGAGAGAGAGAGAGAGAGAGACAGAGACAGAGACACAGGCAGAGGGAGAAGCAGGCTCCATGCACCGGGAGCCCGATGTGGGACTCAATCCCGGGTCTCCAGGATCGCGCCCTGGGCCAAAGGCAGGCGCCAAACCGCTGCGCCACCCAGGGATCCCCTATTTCCACTTTCTAAAATAAGACTGAAAAATAAAATAAAATAAGAATGAAAATATATCTCCCCCCACAACACACACATACTTATAATTCCCACCCTTTTATAGTGAAAAGTCTGAAAAGGGTCTCATGATTAATTCCCTTCCTACCTTAACATTTATGCCATTACCATTGATCATTTCTATTATTTTGACTGTCTCTTTTTCTCTCTTTTTATACAAAAATATAACTATATGTATAGTTGTATTTATATATATTTCTATTTATATATTATAAATATATTTATGTTTATATGTTTATAATAAATATATATTTAATATAAATATAACTAAATATATATAGTTTATGATAAATGTTTCATTGCAAATACTGGTTCCCCTGAAGGAAATACCCTTACTCAGATATCTCCTCCTTCATTCTAGTCAGACATTACTTCCTCTATGAAGATTTATATATAAATCAGAACTCAGCGATTGCAAGTGACAGCATATCCAAACCAAACTAGTTTAGAGAAAGCAAGTTATCAGATAAAGTTCAATACCTCATCCTTTGCATCCCATTTTATCATGAATTTGATCTTGATTTTAATCTTTATTTGAAAATCAATATCTATCTATCTATCTTCTCAGTAGATATTGAGGCCACATGCCAGCATCTAGTATAGAATAAGAATTCAGTAAATGTTGTTTGAGTGAATTTTATATCTAAAGGTTCTTCCAATCAAAGAAGGGAATTAGAAGATTATCTTATCTCTTCATATATCAGGCTTCTACAGCATGACTTTTGATTCACTCTGCTTACATAATTGTATTGACCTGGATAAAACCTTAACAAATCAAATTTTAAATTTGTGGAAGGAGGAGAATAAGATATATGACTGAGAGAGAGGGAGACAGAGAAAGGCTTTGGCAAACTCTAGAATGAAGAAACTTCTGTGGTCTGAACTTGTGAGATGAAGAGAGTGCTATTTATGAAGTACAGTTTTCTATAAAAATAGGCTCATATTGATTTTGATGACTTTTCTTTTTTATATCCCAAGCATCTGGTGAATATTATTGTTGAGTTAAAGCCTGGTGCCTCAATCCAAGCAGTAACTGCAGTTCAGTGGGTGAGCCAGACCTCTTGTGAGTCAAGAATCCTTGATCATAAATCTCAAAATAAAAAACATTCATCAAAGGTCTTGTGATACATTTTTTTCCACTTTTAGTTCCACATTTTCTGGTTATATCCTACAAGGAAATAGGCAAGCAAAACATATCATGTTATTTATCAGACACTATGATGTACTTTTTTATATTGCAAATATATTTCTAGTATTTTTACATTGTGCCATACTAGTGCATATCTTGGATTTGTGTATTACATTTTCCCTAGGAGTAGAAGATATATTCTTTTGAAAACTGGATATGTATGAAGAAATATGAAAAGTGTTTTTGGATAATGACATAATAGAAATTTCTCTATTTTAACACAAAGGACAACATACAACAATATTGGGAAATATTTGAATTTGGGATGTTTAAATCTTAGGAAAAATGTATTTTTCTTTCCCTCACTGAGCAGAGTTGTAAAACCTGGGCAGAATAAATATAGCATCTATTTGAAAACCCTAAAAACTAAAAAGTAGCAGGTAGATTGAGAAAGAAAACAATTCAAAGTAAACAATGAAATTATCATCCGTTCTTCCCTTGGATGTCCTTCAGCATGGATTCAAGGCAGTACCAAACCGAGAAGTAGGCCTTTGCCCAGACAGAAAGGGATGAAACAGAAGCCCTATATAGTCTTCTCATGATCATTGCATAAGACATCTCCAAATGTTCACAGAGAGTGGAAGAAATTATTTTCTATTCTTTTCTCTTTCTTGTGCCCAAGACAGCCCATAGGGATCTTATGCTTTCAGGGTGGGGAAACTTCCTCTCTGATTGGAGAAATTTCGATTTCAAGAAGGTGGGATGAACCCCCTGATCATTTTTTCTCTTTCGTTTTTCCTTACTATGTGGCCACAAATGCAGCTCCGTTAGTAGGAAGTATAGATCAGGAAAGGGTGAGGCCCCAGGTCTGACTGAAAGACCCAAAGGAAAGCCCTGGGAAACCAGAAAGCATGGGAAGCAATCAGGAAAACAGACAACATACCATTGCTTAGGAACATGTGGGATTACCCATGAACTGTTCTTGCATGGCTGTGACCATAAAGAGCCCTGATGAGCCTTCAGGAAAGACCAAGTGCTAGTTTCTAGACTGGCTATTGGGTAGTACACATGGGAAAGAGTTCTGAATTCATCTGCAAAAGCTCTGAGAATAAAATGACATTTTAAATACTAATTTAATTGTCAAATTATCAATGTTGAATTATCTTACACCCTTGGTGATTTTGATAGTTTGTGGTATTTCAGGAAATAGTTCTATTTTATGCAAATTATTAAATGTATGCATGTAAAGCTGTTTTTAATTGTCCCTTAAAATTCTGTAATGTCTATGGTGTCTGTAGTGATCCCTTTTCTTTTAGTCTTAATATTTTATGTGGCTCTATTGAGATAATTGATACAAGAATTAAACACATAAAGTATGAATTTCGATGAGTTTGTACTTATGCATACGACCTTAATATCATCACCACAACCAAGATAATAAATATATCCATCACTTCCAAAAGACTTCCTGTGCCTTTTTCTTTCTCTTTCCTTCTTTTTTTTTTTTTTTTGTAGTAATACAGTGAACATAAGATCCACCCTCTTAACTAGATTTTGAGTGCACAACACTGCACTGTTAACTACAGGTGAATGTCGAACAGCAGATTTCTAGAACTCACTTTGTAAAACGGAAACTTTATAACCATGGAATAATAACTCCCTATGTTCCTACTTCCCCCATCCCCTAACAACCATCAGTCTATTTTCTGCCTCTTTGAGTTTGACTACTTCACATACCTCCTATAAGTAGAATCATACAGCATTTGTCCTCTGTGATTGACTAATTTTACTGAGTGTAATGTCTTCCAGGTCCCTCTATGTTGTCACAAATGATAAAGTTTCCTTTTTGAAGGATGAATAATATCCCATTATAAGTATATAATACATTTTATTTATTCATTCATCTGTCAATAGATATTTGGGTTGTTTCCAGATCTTAGCTATTGTTAATAATGCTGCAGTACACATGGCAGTGCATATATCTATTCATAATCCTGATTTCAATTACCAAGAAAGTTCCAAAGACAGTTCTTACAGAAATAGAAAAACAATCCTAAAATTCATGTGAAATAACAAAAGATCTAGAATACCCAAAGTGATCCTGAGAATGAAGAATAAAGCTAGAGGCATCACACTTCATGATTTTGAAATATGTTATAAGCTACAATAAATAAAACAGTATGATATTGACATAAAGAGAGGCTTTATGTCATGAAGACTGATCAATGGAACTGGTTAGAAAGCTCAGAAATAAACCTGTGCATATATATACATATACAATCATCTGATCTTTGACAGGGGTGTCAAAAAATACATAGTGGGAAAAGGATAACCTTTTCAAAACACAATGTTGGGAAAACAGGATGTCCACATGCAAAGGATGAAATCAGACCTTCTATCTTTTGTTTGTTTGTTTAGAGAGAGAGGAGGGGGAGGGGAAGACAAAGAGGGAGAGAGAGAATCTTAAGCAGGCTCCACACCCTGCACGGAGCCGGATGTGGGGCTCCATCTCACAACCTTGATATCATGACCTGAGCCAAAATCAACAGTCAGATGCTCAACCAGCTGAGCCACCCACGCAGCCCCTTCTATCTTTCACTTGTATACAAAAACCAACTCCAAGTGGATTAAAGGCTTAAACATAAGACCTCAAACTGTAAAACTTCTAGAAGAAAACATAAGAGACAATCCTCATGACAGTGGTCTTGGCAATGATTTAAGGATATGATACTAAAAGCACAGGCAACAAGATCAATAATAAACTACATCAATCTAAAAAGTTTCTATACACCAAAGGAAACAACAGACAGAGTAAGAAGGCAATCTACAAAATGGGAAAAAATATTTGCAAACTGTATATCTCACAATGAGTAACTTCCAAAATATATAAGGAACTCCTAGAACTCAATCTCTCTCTCTCTCTCTCTCTCTCTCTCTCTCTCACACACACACACACACACACACACACACACACACAGATACACAGACACACAAACAAGTAGTCCAGTTAAAAATAGGCAAAGGACCCCAATGAACATTTCTCAAAAGAAGACATGCAAATGGTCAACATGTACATGAAAAGTTATTTACATCATTAATCATCAGGGAATAAAAATCAATACCATGATGAGGTATGACCTCACACCAGTAGAATGACTATTATTAAAGAAAAAAAGACGTGAATGTTGGCAAAGAGATAGCAAAATTGAAAATCTTATATACACTGTTGATGGGAATGTAAAGTGGTGTAGCCAGTATGGAAAAGGTTATAAACGTTCCTCAAAAAATCAAACCTAGAATTGCAAATCAGAAGCACAACGAAATATCCCCTTACAAATGTCAGAATGGCTAGATTCAAACAAACAATAACAACCAGAATTGGTGAAGATATGGAGAAAAAAAACTCTCATGCACTCTTGGTGGGAATGTAAATTGGTACAGCCACTGTGAAAAACAATATGGAGGTTCCTCAAAAATTTAAAGATAGAAATACCATATGATCCAATAAACCCACTATGGTATGGAGTATTTATCCAAAGAAAACAAATACACAAATTTGAAAAGAAATATGCACCCCTGATGTGCCTGGGTGGCTCAGTCGGTTAAGCATCTCCCTTCAGCTCAGGTCATGATCTCAGAGTCCTGGGATGGAGCCCTGTGTCAGGCTCCCTGCTCAGCAGGAAGTCTGCTTCTCCCTCTCCCTCTCCCTCTGTACCCTCCTTCATGCTCTCTCTCTCTCTCTCTCTCTCTCAAATAACTAAAGAAAATCTAAAAAAAAAAAAAAGATTTATGAACTCGTATGTTTATTGCGGCATTATTTACAACAGCAAAGATATGGAAGCAACCTAAATATCCCTCAATAGAAAAATGGGTAAGGAAGTTGTGGGGCGAACACACACACACACACATTCATACACACACACACATCAGAATTTTACATAGCTCCCCACACACACAAATAAGGATGAGATTGTGTTATTTTCAACAACATGGATGGACCTAGAGAGTATTATGCTAAGTTAAATAAGTAAGACTGAGAGAAACAAGTACCATATGATTTCACTCATATGTGGAATCTAGATAATAAAACAATGAATACACACACACACACACACAAAAAAAAAAAAACAGAAAGCAGAGTCAGACCTATAAATACCAAGAACAAACTAATCATTGCCAGAGGGTAGGGATGGGTAGAAGGGTGGGCAAATGGGTAGAAGGTAGTGGAAGATTCAGGCTTTCAGTTATGGAACGAGTAAGTCAAGGGCTTAAAAGGCACAGCATAAGGGATGTAGTCAATGATGCTGTAAAAAGAGATGCAATGGAACAGTTGTGGCTACACTTGTGCTGAACACAGAATAACATATAGAGAGGTTAAATCATTATGTTGTACACCCAAAACTAATGTAGCATTGTGTGTCAACTATACTCAAAATAAAAAGAAATATCAAAATAAAAAAAATCAAAAATAAGACTTCCATGTAACACAGCAATCCAACTCTTTGGTATATTTCCAAAAGAATTAGAATCAGGATCACAAAAAGATAACTGCATTTTTGCTGCTAATATTGATAAATTGTTTATTCTCTTTGATTTCAGACTTGTTAGATATTTACCAGTTTATCTTTTTAAAGAAACAGCTTTGGTTTTAATTTATTTTCTTGATATCATTTTCTATTTTTATTTCATTGATTTCTGTATTAGTATTTATTATATTTTATATTTTTATTCTACTTGCTTTTAGTTGACTTTTTCTCTTTTTAAGTTTTTTAAATTATTTTTTTAAGTTTAGAAACCTATATTATTGATTAGAGATCTTTTTTTTCTAAAACAAAAACTAAATGCTATAAGTTTTCCTCTAAGCACTGTTTGATTACATCCCACAAATTTTGACATATTATATTTTCATTTTTGCTTATTTTAAAATATATTTTTTTTTGGTTGGAAAGATGTAGTTCCTTTTGGGTTGTTAAGCTGAGAGCCTTAAGTTTATCCCTGGTCGTCGGCTGTATGCATTCCCATTTCCTTGCCATGTGGGCTTCTCCATAGAACAGCACACAATATGGAGGATGGCTTCCATTAGAATGAGCAAATGAGAAAGGAAGACAGAAGCCAGACTCTAATTACATCCTAGTTTCAGAAGTCATATTTCATTATTTTGTTCTGTGTTCTGTTCTTAAGCAGCAAACCACTAGATCCAGCCTAGATTCTAGGGGCGGGGATTACACAAGGACATGGATATGAGAAGGCAGGCATTACTGGGAGGCAGCTTAGAAGTTGTTGAACACAGGAACAAAAAGCAAACAAACAAATAAGTCAACATATGACCAAACCAAAACCAGAAGGCATTGAAAAGGGGGATGTTGAGGCCCTAGTCATGGTAGTAATTTAAACATACAGACTAACCTCTCTCTCAAAGGCAGCTGTGCTATGATGCACTGAAGTCGAGTCTCATCTGGATATGAACTCTTACATTTCTCTGCTAACTTTTCTTAGCCAGCAAAGAGGCTGTTTCCCCAGTGAGGGCAACAACAAAAATACTAGCATTTGCCCTTGGTTGCTTTCTGATTTCAGTTCAGGAATTGGCTCAGCTCTACTTTCTTCCATTTGAAACAAAAACTGCCTTCCAGACTATTTTTACCTCCTTCCAAGTGCTGGTTCTGAGTCAGAAAAAACACACTGTACTCCTGGGACACAAGAAACAGGGCTAGCTACTGAAACCCAAGTAACTTCTCTAAGCCACATGTAGACAGGGCCAAGAAACTTCCACAGTCAATGAAATTGCTCCCCAGATCCATGTAACTGGGAAATTCCAAGTGGACATAAGGAATGGCTTCACTTTACTGTTTCTTTTTAGCAGATGCTGGATGAGGGCTAATGCAGTGAACCAATACTTAAAACTGATGCGGATTTTCTGCAAATGCAATCTCATTTTTGAGGTACATAAAAAAAAATAAAGGAAATTTCCATTTCCCATGTGCTCACTCCATGCCATAAACTGTGCTAGGAGACTTTTATATTTGTCTCATGAAATGCTATCATTCTATAATTCCTGTTTTGGGAATGAGATATCTGAGAATCAGTTACACAATTTGCTCATGTTTGCTAAAGCAGGAATAAGCCACATTTCTCACCCTTGGTCTAATAACAAAGCCTAAATTCTCAGCAAATTAATTCTATTAAAAGGAACATAAAGTGTGCATTTTAACAACTGGGCATTCCAGTAGGTATTTTTTTTTTAATTCTTATGGATGTCTATCATTTTCCAGATGTGTTATGAACTGGGGATACAAACTAAAAGTCTTCAATATCATTTTTGGGAAGTTCACAGTTTACTGGGAATGATGAACTTGTAAGTAAATATGATAACACAAAGAATTAAGAACTAATAAAGTCTTATCAGAGTGTTATAGGAGTATTAAAAGTTGAAAGAAGCTTTATAGGAAAGGGCAATTTTGTTTAATCTGACACATACTGGAAAAAAACATTAACTTTTGAGTTTTGGAGTAATATAGAAGCACAGACATCATTCCAGAAAGGTGAGGATAATATTCATATATTTTAGAGAATAATTGGTTTCCAATACATCACACTATTGAATGAATAAATGAGTAAGTGAGTGTATGTTTATGGTTCTAGTAATTGTTTGAGAGGTGAGTCATGTAGCGGTATAAGTTAATTACAATTATGCATATGCCTGCCTTACCTAAATAAATAACTCTGATAAGATTTTTTAAGGATAGCTGATTAATATCTAAACACAAGTAGCTCTTAACATGCTAATTAGGTGTCAATTGTTCTGCAAAAATAAATACAAACATTTGTAATGGTAATTGAGGTTGAACTTGCTACGATTATTTATTGATTCTAATTTTCAAACATGTTAATTGCTACAGCTAAGGAAAACCCCCATTCAAGATTCAAGAGGTCCCATTAACCCATCTTTACTTGCTGATTATGTACTTCTCATAAGATGGGCCAGTTTGAGTGTATTTAATATTTACTGTTGGATATGTTTAATGACTTGTTTCTGGAACAGGTAACTGAGTAGATTGCCACCTAGAGAACAGAGAGTTTGGAAGGAAGTAAAATAAAAGGTAATTGAGGAAAAGGTTTTAAATCTACTATCAATAAAACACTCATTATAGAAGAATGATAGCTGATACATCTTTTCACAGCTCAAAGTAAAGCTAATCTTCCATGATTATCTTTGTAGTTTCACCCAATCAGAATCATCCATTTGCTTTTCTGGACTCCCATAGCAGACTGCTTAGAACTCAGAGGCTTGTCAAATGCCATATCCTGAGTCATCTCTTGATCTTAGGAACTTATACTAATTCAGAATCTTGAATTAAATATATATATATATATATATATATATATATATATATATATATATATATCCTTTTGAGTATGTATCTAAATCATACATAAAGCAAGGTAATAACTAACCTCTGTTAAAAAGAGGAGTTATTTTTTACAACTCTTTTTATTTTTTATTTATTTTTATTTTTATTTTTTTAAAGATTTTATTTATTTATTTTTGAGAGACACAGAGAGAGAGAGAGAGAGAGAGAGAGGCAGAGACACAGGCAGAGGGAGAAGCAGGCTCCATGCAGGGAGCCCCATGTTGGACTCGATCCCAGGTCCCTGGGATCACGCCCTGAGCCACCCAGGGCTGCCCTCCAACTCTTTTTATTATCAGATAAAATTTATCTCTAACCATGATTACATTATCAATCACACCAAACATAAAACAACCTTCTAAATGAATTAGCAAGCTGTTTTTCAGACATAGCTATAAGACTATAAACTAACTCTCTCCCTCTCTGCCTCTCTCTCTCTCCCTCTCTCCTCCCTCTCCCTCTTCTTCTCTCTCCCTCCCTCCCTCTCCGTCTCTCTCTCTCTCTCTCTTTCATGCCAACATCCTTTATTTGTCCAAGTCTGGATTTCAACAAACACATTATCCTGACTTTACTTCTGGCTATGCCTGTTTTTTCAAAGAGCAATATGATTAAGAGTTGGTACTGGAGTCATATAGAAGAAAACCTGTTTCAGCCATATATTATCTGTATAAAATTAGGCAAGTTAAAAATAACATCTTGAAACCAAATTCACCCATCTATAAAAGAAAGTTGACACCAGCCTTAATTCATAGTTCTGACAGGATTAAACAGTTTTCACAAAGGCCTTCACCCAAAATTTAGTATATTGTAATAAAGATTAACAATCAGCCTTTGCCACATTCCATACAATGTATTGTTTTTCTTGTGCTAAAGAAAAATTTAGTCCTCACAACAATCTCATTTTAAAGAAGAGGGAACTAAAGTACCTAGAAGTTAAACAGCTTTTCCAAAGCCACAATGACTGTAAGTAGCAGAACTAGGGCTTATACCCAAAGACTGAATTCTTTTTTTTTGTTTTCCTTTTTTACCTTCATATACCCTCCATTAGGGTCACTTGCAGATATTAATTATAACCATTCATTCTTGATTTTTTTTTCTCCAAATACTCCCAACAATACTTTCTTTTTTATAGCTTAAAAGTTAATTGCATACACATATTTCCTATTAAAACAGTCGACTTCTGAGCTATGACAAGGTCTTAGTATATTTTTTCTAAGATTCTTGAAAATCTGTGTTCCATATATGATAGTCATTAATAAGTACTGTGAATGAACAAATACATATGTGGTATTTCTGGCAATCTATACATAAATGCTATAAAGTTATGCCACAAGTTATGCCACATAGTAATTTGTTCAGCAAAGCCCGTATGTGAGAACTATCCATGTGTTATGCATTAGACTATGAAAAATCCTATAGATGCACTGATTAAATGAATTATCTCAGAATTATGAGCTATAAATGCCAGGGAGATCTGAAATGTGCTTACGGGAATGGGAGACACATATTTCATCCAAGGTAAAAATTGTTACTCCCACAATGTAAGCCGGAAACTGAGGCTTGCAGAGTTTATGTGATTGTCTCATCTCTATTAAAGATACAACCATAAGTTGAAGTCAGGCCTCTCTCTCTTTTTTCCTATTTCACATAAAACTATATGTTATTAAGTTTTAAACCTAAAATAAGCCTTAAATTAAGTTTGAATCTGAAAAAGTCCTAAATGAGCATTTCATTTACCTAGTTACATCAAATAATCCTCTACTTTAATGGTATTAAATTTATTTTTATTTTGTATTGGGCTTTATTTTGTACTGTGCATTTTGTTGTTTTGTTGTACATGGAAAGGTTTAACTGGAACCCACAGGGTTCTATTTTCACTTTAAGAAAAAAAACACATAAAAAATAAAAATAAAAATAAAATAAAATAAAAACACATAGACAGACATTGCACATGCAGGCCCTCACACAGAGTACCTAATACAATACACAAATAACTGTTAGATAAATGGATATATATACAGTCCACACTCTTAAGAGAGCAAATAAAGATTTCATTGTTTTTAGCTCTCTCCTCTTCTTTGTATCCTTTATTTCTTCTCTTGGTTAAGTAAGTTGACCTTCTTGCTCATGTAGACATGGCCTTAATCAGAATGTGGCACCATAATAATTCTTCTAGTCTTTTCTTAGTTTCTTACAATTACTTAGCAGGATGCTTTGTAATTAATTCACTTCCTCCCTCCTACCTGACCTTTCCTTTCCCAAGAGCTGAGGCACATTTACAACTTAGTAAGTGGATTCATAATTCACCCCCACCCCTAACCCCACCTGCAAAGAAAGCACTTCCTTCCCTAGATAAAAGCACTTCAAATATTATTTTGCAAGAACTTTCCTCATGTGGCCCAGAGAACTGACTGCCTTAAAACATTTTTGGAGTGTCTTCAATATGTTTAAAGGTATCCTCTGTCAACTATCCCTTAACAGTGAAATATAGCTGTTTTTCTGTGTGTGCCCCTTGGTGTTAGGCACTGTTTCAGGGGTATTATTCATGCTATCCCACCTACCCTTTGAAAACACTATGGGTTTTGTGCCCTTTTTTTTTTTTCAGATGAAGATGAGAGAAATTAAATATTCCAATTATTGTAGCAGGCCCTGGAGGAGTCCCACCCATACCCACATTATACTCAGGTGTCCATTCTGTGTTGATAGGATCCTACAGTAACTCCTTACTTGAAGTGTGTGCATGTGTGTGTGTGTGCGCGTGTGTGTGTGTTTCACTTGTTTGGTGGGTTCATCACAAGTGCTAGGGAATTAACAGTCTCAGGAGGAGAACTCAGATTACAACAGATGGAAACTGCGAGGAAAACTCTAGCTTCTTTGCTGTTTTGGTGGGACAACACTGAGGCATGTTCTACATTCTCTTTGCTTCCAAGTGGAACTGAGTCTCAGCTGTGCGTGACTGTACTTGTTGAGTAATGCTTTGTTTGTTATTTTCTTGTACTTGCCAATCTCTCTTACTAAATTCCCTACGGGCACATCCTGGGATCTCCTTTGCTCAAATCCTTTTTGTATCTGCTTCCACTAGACACCAGCTATCTGATTTGTACCAGATACAAATCAAGACCTGCCTATCTATAATGCCCACACCAACAACCTCTATGGTTCCCCCATGCAAATTCAGCACATGGGTTTTGGTAATTCTCCCCCGGCACGGAATTGGCACTGACAATAAATGCTGTCTGTCACCTTAGAAAGTTCTGATGAGGTGACAGTACCATGAAGTTACCTTTTTTTTTTTTAATTAGGTTTGTGCCAGATTCTTGTTCTTGGCAATAAAAGAAAAAACAAAGAAACAAAAACAAAACAAAACCCTCATCCCTTAAGCAGACATTGAAAGGTTTTCCTTCTAAGATATAAAAAGAATATAATCCAGTTCCCAAGTTTTGGTTTCATGAGGTAACCTCTGTGGCGAGGTACCTAGATGTGTGTGAACGAGGCCTTAGTTGCTCTCTGCTGTGCACTGACGCTCATAACATGAGAGGACATGGTCTTGCTGGCCCATATTAATAAGCACTGAGGCAGTAGAAATGAGACTTTGCTAATAATGTCACAGGAACATTCACTAGAAGCCAGTGTTGCTTTCTAACTTTATGAGTTTGATGGCAAAATATAGACATACAAGCCTGCAAAGCTAGAAATAAAGAAATAGAGATAGAAATATAGGTATTTCCTTCTCTGTTAGTCATTCAGAATGGAGGATTTATAAGTTTCAGGTTAAACATTCAACTCATCTTCAGAGCATATTTAAAATAGGTAATTTTAGAGGTGCCTAGGTGGCTCAGTCAGTTAAGCATCTGCCTTAGCCTCAGGCCATGATCCCAGGATCCTGGGATCCATCCCAAAGTTGGCTGACTCCCTGTTAAGCAAGGAGTCTGCTTCTCCCTCTCCTTCTGCCCTCCTCCCTGTTCATGTGCTCTCTCTTTCAAACAAAATATCTAAAAAAATAAAATAAAATAAAATGGGTGATTTTAAGAAAAACACATAATAAGAATGTCTCTGAAGAATATCCGTGCCCAAACTCAATGTATCTTAGAATCAAACATACATGGGCTATAGTGACGAAACTGGATCAGAAAATAAATGAATTTTATTTTTACTTGAGTCAAAGACAGAGAAGAAAAAAGTCAGGTGAGTTTGGGTCTCCTGATAATGCATGAGGAAGTTGGTTTGGGTGGGAAAAGTCTGGGGAGAAAGGAAAGATATGGTAAGCAGAACCCACAATAGGAATAATGAGCCTGCATGGGACATTATAAGACACTTGCCTTTATTTTCAAAGAGATTCGAGAAGTAGAATACAGAGTAATGATTGAAAGGACTGATTTCAAGACAGAGGGTCTAAATTCAAATTCTGGTAGTGTCATTTATATACATTCTGTGTTGATCCAATTTGCTAATCTCTCTGTGCTCACTTTCTTACTTTACAGATAAAGATAACCAATGTCACAAATAAAATGTCATAAAAAGTTAAATGATTCATAAAAACCTCTTCCTTTTTATCTTTTTCCTTTTTCCTGAAGAGAGTCAGACTCACTCATTACTCAAGGGATAATTAAAATTATTATTAATCCCAATAGAGTTAATAATTTGGATTTTATACAATACTTTTCATTTAGACCATAGAAAATATTTTATTCTGTGTGAAAATGACATGAAGTTAATCAGGTAATATTATTACAGTTTTATAGAGTATATGTCCAAGATCTCAAAAGCGTTAAAATGTTCTCCACAGAACTGGATTGGAAATTGGAAAAATAGTAGCTGATAGCTACAAGAACTGATACATGAAAATTTCAGTTAAAAGTGACCCTACATAAAATACAGTAAAAGCAAAGAAGATGTATTTAGTTTACCTCATTTAGAGAATGATCGGCAAATTTGATATGGCTTTAATATGACACTTATTGGCTTCTGTTTGTTTGGTGGCAGGGGAACATACAGTCTTTCAGATAAAAAAGAATCTAGGGATCCCTGGGTGGCGCAGTGGTTTAGCGCCTGACTTTAGCCCAGGGCGTGATCCTGGAGACCTGGGATCGAATCCCACGTCCGGCTCCCGGTGCGTGGAGCCTGCTTTTCCCTCTGCCTATGTCTCTGCCTCTCTCTCTCTGTGTGACTATCATAAATAAATAAAAAATTAAAAAAAAAAAAAAAAGAATCTATAAAGAAAATAGCAGTCAATATTTTTGTTTATCTCATTTTAGGATTTTTTTTCCTGTATTAGCAGGCCCATATAGAGGGAACTTTATACTTTGTAATAAACAGTATTTCTCAAATTTAAGTAATGCAAGTCTCTTCCAAAAGGAAATAATTTCCCAGAATCGGTGAAAATATTTCCTTTGGATTTTAGGAACCTACTATTTGAGAAATAATACCTTGAGAAAGTGAAATCTCATTCAATGAAATCATTTTCAACTGCAAATGATCACTATCAAGAAATGCCTTTCCTTTATAGAGATGAACTGTTTCAGGTAGTTGTTAGGTAGTCATGAAATGAACATATGCATACAAACACAGACTTCTTATAGACCACTGAGGCCATAATAATTGAATGTTTTCTTATTTTCATTATTTTTAAATAGCAGATAAAATTATACCATTTTCTTAAAAAATTTGGTCTTTGAGATTGTGTCTTTAAAATATGTTCCTAAATGTAGAAACACACAATCTAAAGAATTGTTTACATTTATAAGGCATTTACCATATATTAAAATATTTACTTATAGAAGTATGGTTTCATATCAGTTGTTCCAGTCTTTGATATTTTATCAGCATCTTTTTCCTTTGGGACATAAAGTCGTACTGATGTAACTACAAGTGTCAAGAGTAATAATCCAATATGCAATGCTCATAATTGTCATTTTTGCTTATCTTTAGAGATCAATAAAACCACATGATCCTCTTTTCGGCTTCAAGATCAGGACCTTCCAGAGCTAAAAATCCTGGTTCAGTGGCTTCCTCATGATGCCTACTCATAATGTCAAGAATTCTGTAGACTCTGAAGATAAATGCTTCCCCTAGAACTCATAATGCTAATATGTCATGTGACAGGTGTGACTTCTTTGGGACCCTCCCAACTATCCACTTGGCCCCTTACTGGGAATCATGCCAGAGGCTGAGACCACTAGGGCGTTGCTTCAGGTTTACTCATTTAGGTTTCTGCCTCAAAGCACATGCATTTTAATCTTTGGCAAACAGGACAACTTTTAGAGGAAATTCCCAGGAGAAATCCTGCGTTCCAGTCCTGGTTCTGCTACCTAGGCATATGAACTTGAACAAATCCTCTAGTCTCATTAGCCTTGGCTTCCACGTTTGGGACATAGGTATTTTTGAAAGCTTTGCTACTCTATAGAATTTTATGAAAATCAACACTCTGTTGGGTCCTTAAGGACAGAGAATAGGCCAACATCATCTCCAAATCACCAGTGCCAAGGTAGTGCCTAGGATAAAGCTATGTTGTCATGAGAAATCCTTAAGTTTAGTTTCACTGATCATTCAACAAACCTATATTGATTACCTACTACATGTCAGGCATATTTAAGACACTGAAGATACAACAGTAAGCGAAAGAGAAAAATATCAAAGCTCTCATAGAATTTACACTCTAGTAAGAGATCTTTTTTAAGAGAAAGAAGTATTATATTTATATATGATCTACATATGTAAAATATATAGATCATATATTTGAGAATAGTAGAATGAATTTATACAAAATAGAATACATTTATGGAGAATTTAGTAATTTTAATAGGTAATTTTACATTGAATAATATCTAATAGTAATACATTTGTTAAGTGCAGAAAATTCATTGTAATATTCTTATAGCTTAGAAAAATTCTAGGCAATTGAACTTTTAAATATTCACCAATTTTTATTAGCAATTATCTACATATACCAAGGAATGCTTTAGTTAAATATTTAACATGCCCTTTAGGTAATTCTTCTTTGTCCCTATCTTTTTTTTTTTTTCATTGAAATTGAAATTTAATGGGAGACTTGTACAGTAGATGTCCTGGGTCTTGGTGTTAGTTTTGCTTATAGGGATAGAAGGAGGATATTTATAGTAGAAGAAAGTACCTCAATCGCCTTGTATTTAAATGCCTATAACTAGAAAACATGTATTGTAGAATATATATATATATATATATATATATATATATATATATATATACATGTTTGCAATGATAAAACTATTTGTCTCTTCCAACACACACAAAAAAAATAGGTAAAGGAATGGAAATTTTAAGGGGCAGCTCTTAGTTCATAATATTAAAACTAATACCCATAAACCCATGTGTGTGTGCATTTGGATGCAGGCACACAAAAAAACGGAATTGGGCACATCAGATATCATGGGTTCACTGAGAAGTTTTTAAGCATGGAACACTTACTGGATTAGGCTGCTATAAGCAGGCTTTTAAAGTCAATCCAGTGTGGCACAACAAGGCAACCATGTCTAGCTCATCCAGTTTAAAACCTCCAGCCCCATGAAATGGAACACCTATGGTGCAGAGGCTCATATTGGTGCTAGAAAGAAAAGTTCACCACACAGACAATTCAATACTCAGTTGCTGAGCACCCACAATGCCCTTGGTATTGAGACTGCAGAGATGAAGAGTCCCCTCTCTCTGTAAGGAGATGAAAACCAATCAGGAGACTTAGATTTCTATAGGAGAGGTGATGGTTCAGAAGTCAGTCCCATCCTATATTAATATGCAATCCTGACGACTTTCTCTAGCTCTCAAAGCCTCAGGTTTACTGAAAGAAGGAATGCACAAGCATTCACAGAGACCATTCAACTCAGCAGATGCACAGACAACTCTGTCTAAATCTACATTTCTAATAAAGTTCCAGACTGAGTGTTGAAATAACACCATTTAGAGAGAAACATAGCATTCTATGCTTCATTAGTCAGACAACCTGAAATCATTATATATTAGCTAAAAGAAACCAAGTGGTTTTCCCAGGACCTCCAACTCTGCAAAACATATTGATTTTCCATGTCTTAACTTATCATTCAGAAATATAGTATACCTAAGGCTGACACAGGCAATGGCGGGAGACTTTATTTATCTTAAGGTTTAAGTCTTGAAAAAGACATGTATTGAACTAGGGTTTGTTTGTTTTCTGACTATGTGGTAAAATGCACAAATAAACAAAAACCCTAAAATGAGTACAGTTTTTATTAGAAATAATATAAAGTTTTAACAGGCTATATCCAATTTCTGCTCATTACTCAATTGTGGAATGATGTGAAAATCGCTTGGACTCATATATTCAGTGTCTTTATCTTAAAATAGAGCATTATTCACCTTCATTATTGGATTATTGTAAATGTTAAATGATATAATCTTAATCAAAAGTACTTATAGAACTATAAATTTTTATACACATACACACACAGTTACTGTAGCATCTGGTACATATAGGTACTCAAATAAGTTCTGAATGAAAAAAAAATAAGTTCTGAATGAACAAATAAATGTACTAAAGATTGTAATCAAGTATTTCATTCAATTCTTACTTCCAGCAAGCAATTTTAGGTTTGGAATACAGGCAGAAGAATGTTTAGTCTTTGATTGCTTTCTTATGCTAGAGAAATTAGTTATTTCTATGTCATTAGGCTAGAAATTCATCTTGGAAATACATTAAGAATGAAAATACTTTAGTAATTGATAAAATACTATGTTGAAGTTAATTTACAGATTAAAAAAAAAAAACTTGAGGGTTTTACGATTCTGGTAAGTGAAAGTCATAGAATTGCAATATACAGTGTTTCAGTAGTACTCCATAGTCACAATATTTCAATTTTAGTTTTGGAGGACAAATGTTTACACACATGGAAATGCCAAGGATTGAGAACTTTAGGTATCTCACCTGAGCTTTACACGGATGGAGATAATGTCCAAAACACAGAGACAGAAAATGATATTATTGAAATAAAGATTGTGCCTATTGCAAGGAAAAATATCCCAGAGATGCCAAATCCATCTATCTAGCACACAGAACTGGAAAGTTTTTGTGTAACCACAAACACTGCGCGTTTGAGATCACAGAGAATGCACTATTTCACTTTCAAGATTAGCCATCTATATTCTCAGAAAGAGAAGTTTGGTTTAGTGAGAAGTATCTAGCAGTTGTAAATTTGGTAAATACTAATGATGCATCAGAGCATCCTGCTCAGTGTTTTTGCACATATTTCGCCGTTTAATTCCCCTTATATAGTCCAATGATATAAGGATCATTATTGCCATTTGACCAAGTAAGCAAATAAGCTGACAAAATGAAAATTTGATGCTTTTAAAATAATACGCCCAAGATTATATTGTGATAAAATGGAGTACCAGAGTTTGAACTAAAGATGTCTGACTCCATGGACACCTGGGTGGCTCAGCGGTTGAGCATCTGCCTTCGCCTCCAGAACTCTGGGATCAAGTCCCACATCAGGCTCCCTGCAGGGAGCCTGCTTCTCCCTCTCCCTATGTCTCTGTCTCTCTCTGTGTGTCTCTCATGAATAAATAAATAAAATCTTTTAAAAAATTAAAAAATAAATATGTCTGACTCCAAAATCTACAGACCTTTTATTGAGGATGCTACATTGTCTCCCTGCATGCACTTGCAATTAGTAATCTATGACCCAAAAAGGAATTAAAATTAGGATTTCATTGCTACTGCTGCTAAAGTGAGTTCATAGTGATATATGTGCAAGTCATAGAGGAAAGGTAGAGTTGAACACATAACTAAGGCATGTTGTCAAGGAAACCGTTGGCAAACCAAATGTCATAAAGTCCAGGGACATCAGAGCACAATGATTTTCTTGATCAGGGCACATAGCAAGGGCAGCAACTTGAAAGACTAAATCATGGATTGAGTGGAAGTTTTCAGAGCTTACTTTACATGTTCAGGAATTTAGCGCATACCCCTCTCCACCCCGCAACCCTCACCCCCCCTGCAGAAATTGGAAATTGTTAACTGGAACTTTCTTCTGAAATTTTAGAGAAAGCTGTTTTGAGAGTCTTTAATGTCAAGGATTCTATGAACCTCAAGGCAGCCTTCTAGTCGAAGTCAAAAAAGAACAAGGTTCTAACTCCAACAGGCTCAGATAGGTATGAAAGGGTCTCTTGAAACCTAAGGGGAGAATGTGTGCAATGACCCAGATACCAGGCTCCAGGTACCGTTCACCTGGAAGTAGCCACTGGACAGAAAGTAAAACACATAGAGGAACCCAAGAAAATTTATTCATATTCCCCTTTCAACTTGCTATAGGTAGTGCTTATCTCATCTAGAAATTCTGTGTCCTAGGACACCAACTACAGTGAGCTTTTGCATACTTACTGTTTGTTCGTTTTCTCTAGAAATCAATCAAGACATTTCTTTCATGCACCATGTAGACATGAATACCCAGTGTGATTCTGACGGTAACTCCCCCATCAGGAAACTTTCAAAAACATCACCCACCTATAATCATGAAAACTTTGTGTTCTAGCTCTATTTAGATCTTGCAACGTCTCCTTAGTAACCCGAGACTCTTTTCTCCCCAAATTATCCTGTGTGTCTCACCCTTGATTTCAAAGTGGCTTTTTCTTTAAGTTGGTATTTATACTAGCGGCAGTTGCCAGTCTCTCCTTAGGCTACTGAGTTACGGGCACATTTCAATTATGCTTAAAGCCAGTCCAAGAACATGAACTATCGGCTGCCCCGATTAGCCACTGTACAGAAACACAAAGTTCTGGAACATAAAGCTTGTCCTTCATCCTGTGCTTCTGCAGTACATCAGAGGGCCTTTCCTCCCTCTAGTGCTGTGTTGCAGCTCTCATTCCGTGCTCTGTTTCTCTGAGCACTAGCGCAGGCTCTGAATTTCTTAAAAGATAAGACAAGAACTTTTAGGTCCAGCATTCTTTTCCAAAAGGCCCATTCTCCTCATTTTTTTTTTTTTTTTTTTTTTTTTTTTTTTTTTAGTGATTGATCCTATGAATATTTTTTTTTGCTTCATTCTCGGCATCTTTCTCAGTAATCATATCTTTGGATTTCCTGTTTAACTCTTTCACATCACTTTCAGTGAGGACTTAAAAAAAAGGCACAATGCAAAGGGGCAAATGGCAACTTGTGGGCAGTAGAACAACAGAAAAGGTTGGCAGATAGCACTCGGCTTTAATACCCTTCTAGAACGTGTTTCATCGTGCTGGCTGCACAGTTGGGCGTGCTAAACCTCAAAGCCCAGAGCACATATATCAGCAATAATTTCATGGAAGCAGGCTCTGCCTAATATGTGCACAGTCTTACATTACTTTATCAAACTGTCTTTGTGTAATTAGTCTGTCTGCAATGCCTGGTGTATAAATTAAGCATCTAATTTATCTTGACTGGCCTCCGGATCACTTGATCAGTCCATTCTGCCTCTGTGGCTCTGTAGTGAATGCCAATGCAGAGGAGCCTCTGGCAGCAGAGGTGAGTAGAAGCAGAAACTCCCTCAGAGGTCAGAGGCAATTTCAAATTTACTCATCACTGACACCCAGGCAGAGTGTGCGCCATTCCTCCCAACGACAGTGATCTTCACGAGGGGCATAATTGATGACCCTGGTGGCAGGTTACTTTGTATCATGGCTGCTAAATAATAAATAACTACAACTCAAGCTGTAAAGTCAGATTTACTAAATGAAATCAAATTAAAAGTAAATTATATTTTCTTCCCAATTCAACACCATTTCTCATAAGCCACTTATCAATACCACGGCAATCTGTACAACTGTAAGAGACAAGTTACACAGCTATTCAATCCTGATAAAAACAAAATAACTCCTGTAGCCATAATCATTCCTCAAGAGCATTTAATTTGTTGGCTCTTGCATTATTGCTATCAAAACAAAATCTTGCAGCTTTATTGGAATACATAAATCTCTTTGATTTAAGAGTACTTTATCTCTCTTTTCCTCAGATGAATTTGAAATGGTACAGAGTTAAATTTTTATGGAATGATTTCTGGGGGGAAAGGCTGACATAATTTTCGGCATGGGACACTGTGTTCTGCTGACAACTCAGAAAGTTTGAAGAAAATGTTTAGCTCACTAGATAGTTTTTATCAGAGTGCATCCTCTCTTCTAGTTGTAGATGCATCCCCAGTAGAGTTGCGTGCTCCCTTTTTTATGTAAAAGGTAAAGACAAGACACAACAGTATGGATGCGTGACTTCTCTTCTAAATACGTAAATGGATGTACAGGAAAAGAGCCAGTGGCCTGGATTCATGAATTAAGACTATTCAGGTTGTCATCTTGTGACTTTCTACTGCTAAGGGCTTACTCTGCTTTTGAAAATGATAGTGTTGATAATGATATTGAAAGTACTGATAATGACCTCATATTGAAAACCATGTTTTACAGTGAAGTCATCAGAAGGTGTCTATTTTTAACTCTAACTTTGCTGAAGGATGCATGGCTCAAGTGACAGCAATCTGAAGCTCCATGGCTCTACCAGATGCTGAGGACTTAGCCAGACACTACATTTCAACTCTGACATTGTCTGATATATATTAACATAGTAATCACAAATGCTTTTTAAAAATAGTTTTAAATAGAAAACAAACTATATATATATATATATATATATATATATATATACACTCTGATTAGATGTCTACTTGGTGAATGTTTGGGACCAGAGAACTAAGACTTTCCTAAATGGAAGTGTGTTCATATTTATGTTGTTTAACCTTCAAATAATAAAAGTTTCCCTTTCTAGAGCGAGATTATATAGAAGTGTAGTTTATTTGGAGTGTTGGAGAGGAAAGGATTTAAAACCTTTTAAAGGTGAGTTACGGTCACAAGAAGTAAAGTCTATGCTCCTATAAACATAAGATGGTCACTTCTTTTCCAAGGCGAATGCCTCCACAAAGAATAGTTATCATCAACTTACTGAAATGAAAAATACCCAAGTTGCTTTCACAGTATTTACAGTTAGAGAAGACTGAGTTAGAAGATTCCTTTTAAATTCATTAAGTCTTATGACAAACTGAGAAAACTGGAGCCCATGACAGACAAGTGATTTCCCCAACGCCATACATAAGTTTACAGTAAAGGGAAAACTAAAACACTGAACTCTTTGCTCTTCCATTTCCTCTTTTGTTCCTTTATTTATTCATCTGTGTGTCAGGCACTGTGCTAGGGCCTGAAATTCAAGGATAATAAGAGGAAAAAAGATGTGATCTCTGTTCTAGTGAATTCTAGTGTATCATAGGAGCCAAACATTAATCAAATAAATGATCACTCAAATTTAAAAAAAAAAAAAGGTAAATTGTACATAATGGCAGTGAAGAAATGTGTAAAGAGAAAAAGCCAAGATGGAATAATTTATTTTTTCAGTCAGATGAAAAGAAAAGGGTGAGTACATGATAATGAAATAGCTTGTTTCTGTCATATGCTTGCTTATAAGTATCATTTAAAATGCATCTCAAAGATAAGCCCATCCAAAGAGCCTTCTATGACTATCCCAAGGTGATTTAGGAACAGTATCTTCAATGGTGCTGTTTGCATATTTCCTCCATTAACACTTTGAATCAAAATGATCTACCATTCCCAGTACATCATGAATTCATTAGTAGCAAGTGGTTGGATTTTGCCCACAATTTGAACTTTACATAGTACCTGGATTATATTTACATGTGCAAGCAGGAAGAAAAGAAAGGACAAGGAAGAAAAGGATAGGAAGAAGAGAAAGTCTTGAGGTAAACACTATTTGAGGTTCACAACATGCTCCTGTATAGCTATGGGGTGGAGTATCTTGCAAACTCCCTGTACCTAATGTCAAGGGACACATGGTAGTAGATTTTAGGCTTTCACCAATGTCAAGTAATTGACATCTGATGGCAAAGTCACAGCCTGACAGCATGTAGGTAGGGAAGCTTACTTATCACCTCTACAGGTAAACTGTAACCAATAAGCTACAGGAATTATTGGATAAAAGTCCTATATTTTGATCAGTTGAAGGAACATGTTTCTGGACATTCTACATGGTTCCATAGAGGGTCAACAGTAGGATGGGTCCTAGTTTTCAGGATGGGAAGTTGTTCAATAATGCCCCCTTACTGGCTTTCTTCCTTCCACTGATTGGTTTCTTTATGCATTCACTCCATTCAAAAATAAATAAACAAACAAACCAGAAAACTACTTGAACCCAAGTCTATGTTTCAGGCACTTCAGAGGAAGAAAGAAGTGAGGTAAGGTAATGTTTTAAGTGAGAAGAGGCAATAATTAATATCAGATCCTGCAGAGAGTTCAAGTAAGTCCGTTATTAAGAAAATAATTAGCATTGATTGGATGCTAATAATATTTGAGAAAGCAGATTAGGTTGAATTTTTGAGCTATTATAGCATAAAGGGTATGGGTTTTGACATAAGAAATTATATATAATTAGAGTCTACTGTTGGTTCTTAATCTTGATTGAATCAACTGTTACAAAGGCTTAAACCTTCTGGTACTCCAAACCTACAAAAAATAATTTTCTAGGGTGAGTATCTGGCATAGAGGTCTCAAAACAAAACAAAACAAAACAAAACAAAACAGAACAAAACAAGCAAGCATTCCTTAAGAGATTTTGATGTGCAGCAGGAATTAATCATCACTTGAGTGGCCATTCTTTTTCTTTTCTTTCTTTAGTTAGAACATGCATGTGTGCACACGCAGGAGTGGGGGAGGGGAGAGAGGGAGCGACAGAGAATCTTAAGCAGGCTCACACTCAGTGTAGAGCCTGATGCAGGCCTTGATCCCATGACCTGACCCTAATATCACAATTTGAGCCAAAATCAAGTCAGATGCTCAAATGACTCAGCCACCTATGCACCTCTTGAGCAGCTATTGTTAAACAAAGGTTTGCTGGAAGTAATATAGTAAATGGTATATGGTAATGGTATATAGTAAATGGTAATATAGTAATATAGTAAATCTATCTGTGCTGCTAGATAAATCTAGCACAGATAGATCTTAAAGCAGCACAGATAGATCTTAAAACCATAGTACACAGAAAAAATCTATAATATAATATTATGTATATAAATTAATAATATATGTACAAATATATGTATACAGGTTTTAATGAATTTACATTAAAAAAGATATATACCAAAATGTTAGAACCACTGTCAGTAGAAGAAAGGGAGGGTGTGAGCAGAGAAGGAGAAGAAAAGGAACACGGGACACCTGGGTGGCTCAGTGGTTGAGCGTCTGCCTTTGGTTCAGGTCATGATCCTGGAGTCCTGGGATCAAGTCCCACATTGGGCTCCCTGCATGGAGCCTGCTTCTCCCTCTGTCTCTCTGCCTCTCTGTGTCTCTCATGAATAAATAAAATAGAAAGAAAAGAAAAGAAAAAAAAGAAAAGAAAAAGAAAAAGAAAGAAAAAAGAAAAGAAAGAAAGAAAGAAAGAAAGAAAGAAAAGAGAAAAGAAAAGAAAGAAAGAAAGAAAGAAAAGAGAAAAGAAAAGAAAAGAAAAGAAAAGAAAAGAAAAGAAAAGAAAAGAAAGAAAAGAAAAAAAAGAAAGAAAAGGAACTCACCAAGTCAGATAGGGAGACTGGCACGAGCAACCAGAGACCAAGAACTAATGAGTATGATTCACTCATCCTTTTATATTGATGTTACTTTCCCAAAAATATATTGAAAACTGGAAAGACACAATTGCCATGGCTGATTCTGGATAAACTACGCATACATACATTGATGCAGGCACATTAAAAGAGAGGAATGGAACCCCCATAGCCCAATGGGCTGCCATGACTAAATGACTATGGTTAATAATCATTATAAAACCTCTTTATCTCCTGGCTATATAAAGCAATCACTTATGTTGATAATTAGTCTATGCTCACCTGTGGGATAGCCAGAGCTAATGCAGAGCACCACTAAACAGGTAAGAAAAGATAAGGTAAGATAAGCTGTGATTGAGTTCCAGTGTTCCTGGTGTAAATTAGGCAAGTATCTGAGACTGTGCTGATGTAGGAGGGACATGAGGGAATGTATTGTTCTGAATGGGAGGGTTCCCACAGGAGCCAGCACCACCAGTGTATGGGGTTCCTGATAGAACATATACTCCCACATGCTTGATCTTCACATCGCAGCAAAGTTTACAGTTTCCTCCTTCCTCCCCCAGGGAGTGAGACAGGGAGTGTCACTTTTGAATGGGGGAATTTATTCCAGTATCTGACAATTTATGTGGTTTTTTACCTACTCTGAGTCATTATTTTTTTAACAACCTAACCTTTTTTTATGGTGAAAATTGAAGAATACAATTACCAAAGTGAAGACCCCTTGAATATTCTCAACTAGCTATGAGTACACATAGATGATAAAAGTGACAAACATGACTATACATATTTCCAGAAATAGGTTTTTTACATATGGAATTACATACAAATATAGTTAAATAAGTAGATTATTCCTTGCAGTTCAGAGGTTTATCCTCTTTTTTTTATGAGGGGGGGGGGGCGGTCTGGATAATAGTTTAGATGTGATATTTTTAAAGTAGAAAAGGAATATATGAAGTTTATGTATTAATTTATTTGGAGCCAGACAGTTTCAATTTTTACTTTTAGAGATATTCATACATGCCACATTCCTAAACTCAGCTCCAAATTTTAAAATATTTCAACCATTCAAAAAATGGTTTCAGAGGAATATTTATCATTTATTTTCTTAAAGAGATTATATACACACAGAGGTGGTTAAGTACCCAGATTCTTAATTAAGATTCCAAATAATGTTTTGATATTTTTTCCTGATTTTAGAACAGTCTTAAGTGCTACTGTGAAATTATCTGGCACCAAATTTTAAATAAAGGATAAAATAATTCCACAAATGCAGCCATTTTTGTTTTTTTTTTTTTACCAAGCACATTCTCAAGAAATAATAAATATAATGGTATTCTAAGTTTAGTACAAAGTTACTCTAAAAAATAATATTTTGATAGTTGCCCTTTTGTTTTTAACTGGAATAATGTAATAGCATATAAATTTTGATATGATATAAATCCATTGAGGAATTGGTTATTTGCACAGTTTTGCTTTGACCTTACCTGTTCAGCTACATTACAGTCTACCCCATATGCTATCCCCAGACCAAGTGGAAGATCCGAACGCACACTGTCAACTCCTTGGAACTCTGTGACAAAGAAGTACAATGCAGTAATACAAGCGGCACGTCACAGTCCACAGAAACTACAGTAGCAATAACACTGAGGGCATGTGTGGGGGGGTGGGGAGTGCCATTTCAGCTGCAATTAAACCAGGTTTCCATGCGTAGCTTAACATTAAGCAGAGCCATGTGCGGATTCTGCAGAGAAAGCAAAAAAAGAAGGGACTGTGAAATATGCTGATTTGGCTACAAAGTAGTTGGGTCAATTTTCACATGCACAACAGCTTTAGTTGGTTAAGAACTTAGACTTGTAACTCCTCCACGACTTATTATCTTGTGGCTCATCTACCAGGGAAGAAATGTCTCAGACTGTGAAATTTAGCTAGGCTATGGTGGGTGCACAGCTGCTGGCTAACCTTTCTATGACTCAGATTTCTCAGCTGACAAAAAATGACTCCTGTGATGATTGTCAGGATTAAATGAAATGGAGCCTCAAAAATACTTAAAAGAGAGCTCTGTACATGGTGCACATTTAACAATGTCAGTAATTATGATTTATTTTATTTATTTTTAAAGATTTTATTTATTCATTCATGAGAGACACAGAGAGGGAGAGACAGAGAGGCAGAGACACAGGCAGAGGGAGAAGCAGGCTCCATGCAGGAAGCCCAACATGGGACTCGATCTCGGGGCTCTAGGATCAGGTCCTGGGCCGAAGGCGGCACTAAACCGCCGAGCAACCTGGGCTGCCCGGTAATTATGATTTAAAACAATATTTTAAAATACATAAGAGCTTAGAATTTACAGGTATACTTAGGAGGCAATGGGGCTAAAATTTTTTGATGCCCAACAAATAATAATAATAAAACATCTCCTCTGTTAAAATCTCCCTTTCATTTAGGTCCTTATGTAGTTTGTTTTAGCCCTGATAAAATAAAATAAAATAAATACCTAGGCTAATTTTGAGGTTTTCATACTGTACTAAATAAGCAAAATAGCTTTATTTGAACTAAATTGACAGTAAATATACCAAAATCTCTGACTTTACAAACTGACAGGGTACTTGTAATTCAGTTTAGAATACATTAAATTGGAACTATTCCAGGATACTTCCCTATTTAGAAAGACAAGTGAATACTGTGATTTATTTTGTTACATAAACTTTCAATTATTTAGGTTGGATATATTTGACTAAAATGTGTGAGGCATGTCAAATAAATATATAAATAATTTTAGGAGCAATTTATTTTTATTTTGATAGAACTGTCTTCATTCTTTGCGTTTCCCCCAATATAAATAAAACATTCTTCTTCGCATTAGCGGTAATGGACTTATCATCTTAGCTTCTCTTTTTAAACTATGAGATTCTAAATATACAGATCTTGACTCATTTAGCCTTTATATCTCTAGGGCCAGAATAAAACATACAGTGTGCCCAGTACTTGTTTGGAGAATGAAAGAGAATCGGTGTTAATGTCGGATATATCACCATGCTCCCCAGCACTGTGCACTTAGTAGATCAGAAGAGTGCGGGAAATTAATGGATATCAGTATATCAGAGAGATAATATAAGATGCTTTCAATAGAAACTGTGACACGATTTTTATTAAAGTGCTAACCAATACCACAGAATCAGTAATGCGAAAATGGGATATGAAAAAGGAAAAAAAATACATGAGCTATTGGAAAGAGTCTTACTATTCTAGTGAGCTATAAATCTATAATCTTGGCACAGGGCAAAATAACTTCCTACTTCAGCTGTAGGATATACATACTCCAGGGTTAAAATAAAGAGTTACATGACAGTATGTTGAAGCAAATTTTATAACTCATCAGTTAAACTAAAGCTTGTGGTCAGTAGTAAAACTTTTATACAACTGCCATGCACTTATTAATCTAATGGAAGTCACTATACAAATACTTGCTGAATGAATAAATCAAGAAATTGAGCAAAAATAATTTCTTAGATACATAGTTCCTAGGAAATCTAGTTGGGTCAGTAGGAGGGAACTTCAGAACCCTTAAAAGCTCAGAAGAGGATGATCACTTGTTCAAGTTCACAAAAAACTTAAGATTCATATACTGGCGTCTGGACTTTAAGGCTGGGATCCTTCAGATACATCTGAATTTTTTAAGAGTTGTTCATTGCCCAAGAGAACTCAGCATCACTGGGCATTAAAACTGTGTGCTTAGTGTTAAAATCAGACTGATATTTTGAATAATAGCATTGCCCTCGTAATCATGAAGCAACATTCTCCTTGGAGTCATTCAGAACGTTTCCATTAGCAAAAATCAGCGGCCAGGCACTGTCCCCCTGGAGTGGCATGTGCTGCAATCATTTTATGCTTTAAGAGGACAACTTGCATTTCATAACTTCGTAATTCCCCACTCCCCTCATTCTTTTTTTTGACTTTGAAAATGTCTCTAAATTTATTGCCAAACAAAAATTGCCCCAGAAAAGAATAGCCATTTTCTATGAAAGAGACAAAAAGAGTGAGAGAGAGAGAGAGAAAGAGAGAGAGAGAGAGATTATACATTGTTATCTTCATTGTAGAATTGATAAGGCACTTCTATGAACTTTAAAGGGCAGAGATGTATAATATACAAAATGTAAGGAGTCTTTAGAAGTTGGGTTAAAGATTATTTCTTTAGTGCCAGAGAAGAGCAACTAAACTACAACTTTGAACATCTCCTCTTGCACCACTCACAGTACTATATTATGAATCTTTTAGATTTTAAATACAAGGAAATGCATTTATATTGATGCAAACTAAAAGTGTTAAAAATCACAGCACACACAATTTTCCATCTGACAGGTAAATTAAGTATAAATCTGTATAAACTCAAGTTCGGAAAACAGATAATGATAAAAAGCACAATGAAGTTACTATTTCATAATCATGACCTTGGCTTGGTTCCAGACACAATCCCAAAAAAACTTTCCTAAGGGTTGTAGTTGCTTTCATTGCATATTGGAATCATTTTATATAAGGTTCAGAAATGAACTGATTGTAAGGCAAGAATAATGAGTTAAATCTGTAATATCTTGTAGATCAAAGGCTAATTGATTTCCATGTGACTATCTTGCTAATGACCATGATTAGTGTTTTTGAATTTTACCAGTTACGCCACTCACATAACATAACCCATCCAGCGTGTGATAATAGCACTGATCAATTTACGTAAATACACGTTTATTAGCTTTGGTTATAGAAGAATAAGAGGAGTGATATCTGCATTTGTTAATTCCTTTGCCTTTTCTACATATATCACCAGCTTCTGTTTGATTCCTATTTAAGTTCATTGTAAGTAAATCACTCATGTAGCCAGGCCCTTTGAATAGTCAAACTATTACTAATGGCTAAAATGTCTCTGTCGATACAGAAACTTATTTAACGTTGATCTAAATCACTGTGTCAAGTCACTGTGACTTTTCCAAATGTCAATTTCCCTTAGACTTGTAGACAAAAAAAAATAGAATGCGTAATTTAACTCACAGAGAATTGGCATCAACAGGATCCGCTACATTCGTGATGATTGTCCTTTCTTATTCCACACCTCCTAAATTCTGTGCTATATCTCCTATGTTTTTACATATCAAACATATTATTATGATTCTGAAAGCTATTAATAATGACAGCCAATATTTATAATTATATAGAAAATTACAGTCCTGAGAAGTAGTACATGGACTCTTTTTGAATCTCAGAATAATCCTGTGAGATAGATACCATAATTATCACTTTGTGCGCATGAAGTAATTGGGACTAAGGGAGACATACTAACGTGTAAATGATGGAGCAATGATACAAAGCCCCCATAGGTCAAGGTGATGCTATGAGGGAGGTCCTGCATCACAAAATAATTAATATATAAAGATTTAGGTATGTCTAGCATATAAGCAGATAAGTGATTATATTCTTGTTATAGAAATAATACTCTGTCGTTCATATAAGTTCACCAATGTATATCGGTCTGAGATAAATATTAACGTGTAACATTTGCAGAAAGCTAGCTCCTACTCAATAAGTATGTATATACCTCAAAGTTCAAAATTGTTGATTGATTGGGATGACTCTGATTTGGCTGCCCATGACAAATTGTACTGTTAAGTTTTGTTTATTTTGTTTTTTGCTCTAATTAAAAGCTAGTACCTTAAGTGAAGGAGATGATAGTCCCAAACTATTAAGAATGGGTCAACTCACGTATTACTCAATACTCGAATAAACTAAAAATAAGTGGCCAATATGAAATGATTAGAAGAGAACTAAATCTAAAACTAAGAGTATCTACTGAACTAACAGAAATTATTCTGAATGGTTTGGGACAGGAAACACTTTGAGTTGGGGTTGGATGGGGGACATAAGAAAATTCAATTTTAAAAACTTCTTTGGTGCTACCGAGACCCTCTGCGTTTTGCAAAGAAGGAATCTCAGTGGTATGAATGGATAGGTGTTATTGAATTGCTCTTTCTCTCTTACAAGGAAATGTTTTAAAGTATTTTTAGCCACTCAGACTTAGGCATTACAACTATGACATCTGAAAACCAGCGTTGTTTTATGAGTGGATATGTCATTATTAGGAATTATTTAAGGGGAAAGGAAAGTAACACCATATTGGTAAAACACTACCTATTAAGAAAATATATATCTCTTCCAGTATATAAATACATATATGTATAATTATTCTAATCTGAGAACAGCACTACAAGTTATATTATATCCATTTTAAGAGTTAAAAGATTTTTATATCTAATAACTAAAAGCAATAAAAAGGTGGAGGGATTAACATTTAAACCCAGTACACCAAAAAAAAAAAAAAAATCCAGTACACCAAATTCCATGCTCTTCCCCAAAAGACCAGACAAAATGGAAGGTTTACAATATTAAATGCTGTATTAAATGTTCCTAAAGTCACTTCTGACTCTGAAGTTCTTTGACTACTCAGTATATTAGGCTTAAAATGGATAGTGATGATAACACAATCCTATTGCCAACACTATCTTCAGTGACTTCTGTGAGAAGTCAAATTAGGTAGCTGAACAGAGATGGAGAAAGGGGTTTTGGAAGTTCCCATTGAGAATCATTATTTACATCACTTCTTATTTAATCACCATCTACTCTACAATGATTGGCCATTTCTTTTCTTCCCCATTACCAAATAAGCTTGAACCTCTTCAGAAAATGGAATTAAACAAATGTCCTTAGTCTTTATTTTCTTTAATTTCTCAGTAGGAATTGACATTACTGACAACACTGTTCTTGACATTCTCATGGGTATTCCCCTTAAGATGGCCACCTTAAGTTAGATTAATAATAGAAGTATAAAAAATAAAAATAAAAAAATAATAAAAGTATAAAAGTCACAGTGTTAAAGGGTATATGATATGGTTGTTTTAAAAATGCTGATCAATAGTGTTTCTATCCCTTCTCAACTTTATTTATTCTATGACTTTGGGAAGCTAATTAACACCCCTACGGCTCAGTTTTCTCTTTGGAAAATGTGATGAACTAGAGAGCTTACTTTATAAGGTTGTTGCAAAGAATAAATACAACACTATAAATTGTTTTATACATGGAATGGTTTATGGTAAGTCTTTTGCGTATATAAACTTTTTTTTTTTCAGTGAAAAGGGACAGTCCTTAAGACTTTAAAGGAAAAAACATTATGATAGAGGGGGAGCTGGGATATCTGTGACAGATTGTACTAACACATTGTCGGGTACATTATAGGCACATACAAAATGTTCTATGTTCACGGAGGAAACAAGAGTTGAGGCAAATTATATGGACTTGGCTTTAAAGGAGCAGAGATGATAGGGGCAGTATTTGGGTGGCAACCACCACAGAGTCTATCCAATCTTCTCTTTTTTTTTTTTTAAGAACCTTTTCTTTTTTTTTAATTTTTTTATTTATTTATGATAGTCACAGAGAGAGAGAGAGAGAGAGAGAGAGAGAGGCAGAGACATAGGCAGAGGGAGAAGCAGGCTCCATGCACCGGGAGCCCGACGTGGGATTCGATCCCGGGTCTCCAGGATCGCGCCCTGGGCCAAAGGCAGGCGCCAAACCGCTGCGCCACCCAGGGATCCCCTATCCTATCTTCTCTTGAACATAAAGATGTAGCCTCAAAAGACTTGTACTTTGAGCTCCAACTAAGTATTATATAATGAGGTGAATGAAGTTTATTTAAATGCTATGTTCATTTGTTATCTATCAATTTGCTTTTCAGCAGGTTGGCTGTCAGTAAAGTATAATTTAAAGGTGCAAGAAGACTTCTTTTATGAGTGATAAGATTCATAATTCTTAACTGTTATTATAGCAAATCATTCTAAATGAAACCTGGAAATATTTATTGGTACAAAATAGATACAATCATGAAGATTTTGTGAAGTTACACTGAATAGAGGCATACGTGAGAATATTTATCTAGTCAGATTTATCTGCCCAATCTTTTTCAGTCTATGTCAACACCTTACTTCAAATATTTATTGTTTCTCACTTATTTAATAGCAACTAAACTCCAATTTTTTCCTTATTATTCCCTTTATTCACTGCTTTTCCTTAAGTACAGTGCCAACCATCTCATTCTCTGGGTTGAAAATGTGATTTGTCTGCTTGTTTCAAATATCTTGCCCTGTCATTCTAAGACTTTCCACATTGTAACCAACAATCCTCCTTTTTTGGTCTTATTATTCACCAAACACCCACACAGATTCTGTACTGTAGATCCATATTGTCTGATAGGGCAGCGGCTAGCCACATATGATTATAAAGCATATGGAATATGGCTAGTTGAACCTGAGATGTGCTATGAATATACAATACACATCATATTTCAATAACTTAGTATGAATAATATGTAAAATATCTATTTAATAATTCTGTATTGATTACATATTTAAATGTTAATATTTGGATATATTGGGTCAGATAACATATTATTGAAATACCATCTGTTTCTTTTTTCATTCTATTGATGGGGCTATTAGAAATTTAAAATTGTGTATATGAATCACATATTTATTTTAGACAGGTTTTTTCTAGAGAAAAAGAACAAATTGACATAAATTAGACACATCTCATTTTTGTGTACACTCTTAGACTTTATTTTACATTTTCTTCATACATAGAGCAAACATTCATTGAGTGTTTGCTAGTTATCAGCCATTTTTCTCAATATTGGGGATATCAAAGTGACCAAGAAAGAAAGATAAGGTCAGTCCTTTTTAGGGCTTAATTTTTATGAAGCATATGGAAAATAAAGCAAGGAAACCAACAAAAATAATAATTCCAAATTGTGATAAATAACATGTGAATGGATGATATATTAGATGGCTCCTAGTGAATGGGATTACTTTATAGTGTCATCAAAGACATCTCTATGAATAGGGGACATTTGAATAGAGAAGAGAAGAATGAGAGTGTCATTATTTTCCTAATTTGTTTGATACACACACACACATCATATATATGAAAATAACTAGTTTTTAATGTATGTACATTATGATCAACTAGTAATGACTGTCTAAAGTGGTTTGCTTGATTAGCCATGTCTACCAGGACCCCAAAGAGAGGGATTACACATAGTACACCACATATTTCTCCAGGTAGATGACAGCCATGCATATCATATAATGAAACTATTCAAAAATACTATTTATTTAATAATAAATGTATTATCAAGTGAGGATCTGCTCAAAGATTTAAACTCTGACATCAAGAAAGGGGAAATATGATCTGGAAATATAGTCTAAATAGAAAAAAGGAAACTGTACCAAGCCTAAAAATTAATTAGGCTTGAAGACCTTTAATAAGCCATTTCCTAATTATCATATATGTGGATGGAAATTTTTAAATTGCATTTAATTCTTTTATTCACCCCAAGTTTAGCCAATTCTCTTTTTATCGGTTTACATGTGGGCATCTGGTTGAGTCTTGAAACATCTGTGAAAGCAGGTGTTCTGCTTCTGCCTTCCAAAAGGATGCACAAATCAATACAGGATCCAGACCAACAGATGGTATAAGTTAAAAGAAAATCTAAAAGTAGTGTGTGCAGGTGAAGTTAGTACACTCAGGTCTATAACATGCTATAGCAGTTATGCCCTTAAGTGACTTTTTTTTCATTACTCTGAAAATTGTCAAATTTCTCTCAAGGACAAATCCCAATGACATTGGTTTTTCATGACAGAGAATTATTATCCAAAAAGAAGCTCCCCCACTAAACTATGGGATAGAACTTTCTGGGCAATTAGTTCTATCACCTCCAGAGAAAGTAAAGGTGAGTTATAGAGCTTTTTGAAATATTCTCACACTTTTTATATATTTTGGAATCCATTCATGGCATTTATAAGGATTTCTTTTAACTTATCTTGCTAATTTGTATGCACATTCTTTTTATAAAGTCATAATAATTCTTATAGCCATTTAATAATTTAAGGGCTTTTTCTTTAGTGTAACTTATTATGTAGTTATATATCATTAGAATGGATAATTTACAATGTCACCAAATATTATTATACTTACTTTATTAAACTAGCTAATCCTAAATGACTCTATGTGGCAGATCCTGTGTTAGATGATAAAGAGTCAAAGTTATGAGAGACAAAACCTTTAAGGAATGGGATGATGGGGTCTACAATATAGAAAATACAACAAAGTGATTATAATATGAAGCAGGATTGTTCCATAAAAATATCACAAGCAAAATGTTATGAATACATAGAGGATGTGTGTATTCATTTTGTTGGGGATATTCAGAGAAAACCTTAGGAGAAGGTAACTAATAAGTTTATCTTGATACACCAAGACAGTATTGATAGGCTGTTAGCAATAAAACTGTTTAAAACCAAAACCAAAATGATAATGACAAACAAACCTGTCTAGGTTGTTTTGAGACTAGGTTGCCGGTCTCAGCCAAACCAATTTTAGACCGGTTGCCTGATGTACAATGATAGGAATTTTAATTGAAAAAGTATGTGAGGCCAAATTATTAAGGTCACAGTACCTAGCCTATGATTCGGCTTCCCAAACACATTTAATAGCTATAGCTATAGACCCCTTTAAAATCAGGCATACATGGCATGATTATTTTACTTAGGAAAATTTTAGGGGGTGTTATGAGTTGACAATATTGACAAGAAGATAAAACCATGTTATTGTGCTCTATATTTATTCAGAAAAAGATCACTTCACCAAAATTCAGTATTAATATGTCAGCCCCAGCCTTCTCCAAGTTCTATACCCCCTTTTTTTTTTCTTAAAATTTATATAATGAAAGGAACAAAAGATCTTTCCAATGCTCCTTGTCTAGGAACCTGTCTCAGCCTTTGGTATTCTGAGTTCTTTAAGAACCTGATACATAAATGAGGCAAAATGGCCCCATATACTGGTCCCTAGTTTATTTATTTATTCACTGCATATTGAGACCCATCAGTTCAAGAGCATGCAGATACAAAACTCAAATTTTCATATACCCAGTGTTAAAAAGTAACTATTGAGCACATTTTTAGCGATTTAGAGCCTGCCTGCTTTGCATACCTCACCCAGCATTGTTGGCTATTGATAAGATAGACTTGTGGTTATAAGACTCCAAACAATTCCTGCCCTTTGGAACTCTTTGACACAGACTCCCTGCCTTAGAGTTGAACACTATCATCTAGACATAAACCCTGTCTCCAATCTCCATCCTTCCCAGGAGTGCCCTAACCTCCTTCCATTCTGGTTCTCTTACATAAGCCTCTAGGTGGCCTCATATTCTAAGAGACTTTGTCTCTCATACATCCAAATCCAGATACCACTCAGTAGAGTTTATTGCATGCTACCATCTCTCTCGGCCCTATCTTTTCCCTTGATTAGCTCCTATCCTTTGAACAGCCTGCATAATCTAAGCTTCCCACCCAGTACTGATACCAGTGAGCTTGGAAGAGCCCAAGTTCATTCACTGCTACTTCCCAGTAGGAGGAGATTCCTATCATAGGACTGGGGAAAGTATTAGTATTATGAAGCAACAGAAAAAAATAACAAAATGGTAACTATTGGGCAAAATTTATCTATGAATTGCTGATGCTGTGACATTTTTGACATTTTCTCCTTTTATAATATTTCCCTTTTAATATGAAATATCCTATCATTAATCTTGTTCATTAGCACCATAATATATATGTGTGGGTACAAATATTTATTTACTCAACACTGAGTAAGAAGAATGGATTGGAGAGGGAGTTAGAAATGAAGGTTGACTGCTTTCATGGTAGGAAAAAAAGGGATGAGCACAAGAGGAACATAACTGGGACCAACAAAATTGTTCTGGGATACAAAGCATGCAATAGGTAAAAACCTTCTAACTTTCAAATCTTATTTTCTGGCAGGAGACTTTCTGTGTCAATCCTGAGGGATGACCACAATTTAGAAGAGTAATTTAATTCATTTTAAGCCTAGGATTGACCCGGGGATGATAGCATAAAGAATATTTGATTTTTTTTAACACCATCACACCACTATACTTTAACTATATTTGGCTGCCTGAAGATTCTTCTGAAAAGGGTCAGGAAGTGACAAATGAAATAAATCAAAAAGTGGCTTTCTAGGTTTCTCCATATTGATACAGCCAAAGGATGACAAGACAGGGGTCTGAATTAATCCACTATTACTAAATGCCCAGTTGAGTCATGCATAAGGAAAATAAAGGTATATCACTTTGCCACAATTAGCTCTCAAAGGTTCTGATAAATCTTCAAGACTGATCTTCCTTGTTTTTTTTTTTTTTCTTTTTCTTTTGGTTCCTGCTGCATCCCCTCCATCTAATCCCATTTACCTATACATATGTAATTGCTTCACAAGGTTTCATGAAGGTGACCTACTGAGACTTAAGAATTCATCCAAGGTCATGTCTACAAAAACAAGATTCAAACTCCAAGGCTTTCTAAATCCAAATGTTGTACTTAAAAAAATCACAGGTCTCAATTTCCTGCTAGTGTCTTTGTCATACCAAGCCAAATGGGCTTCTTGCTCTTGATTGTACAAACCCAATGAATCTACTCAAAGAATTAACATGCAATGGTCCAATTAGGGGAAAAGAAAAACCAACATCAATAGGGACAGTCTCAACAAGTCACTTTGCCCTTCCTCTGCTTATCTTCTATTTGCTCTTTTTATCTTTCTCCCCACCTCTCTTCAATCCCTCCTCCGCAAAACATAGCCAACCATCTCTCCATGTGACTTTCTGGATTTCGGTCATTCTCAAAGCCAGTCCTCTGATTGGTTTCCCATTCCCTGGTGAAAATCACTCTCTTGTGACCTTGGATAAAAGCAGATCTGTGACATTAAAAAATTAGATATATAAATAAAATGGAAGGAAAGAAAAAGAAGGAAGAAGCAGCCTAAGCATGGGCATATAATTTGAAAGCATAGGTGATTGCAGCATTTTATGGCTTTAGGATTAATTTATTTTTTCTATTTTTTTTTCTTATAAAACATACTTATTTTTTAAACCATAAATTTACTAAAAATAAAAATTTATAAAATGTAAATTTATACTGTCAGGCAGAAAGGGAGCAGAATCAGTACCGTTTTTCCACAACTTATTTTATTGATTAAATGGACAATATCCCCCAGTCTACTGTAATCAGGTAATTACAATATCCCCCTTTCTTGAGCTTTTGGGAAATTCTTTTGGGATATTGGATTAAAGATGAGAATGGCTTAGATACAATTTAGAAAAAAAGATTGCATTTGGATAATAATGAGACTAAATACTCTCTTGCTCCTTCCCCAGAACACACATATAGACACACGTGCATGTATATACACAAATATACCACAAACTTTGTAATTTGTCTAAGAAAACCTTCACTAGCAAGTTTAATATTTTTTGACTTGTCTGTCATAAGCAAATGAGATTAAGAAACCAAGGTGTAGAAGCTGCTTTCTTGAGCTCTTAGAAAGGGCAGCCAGAGGAGAATTGGGTAGAGAAAGAGCCTCTCTAAGGATCATCCACCATATTTTAAAACTGAGTGAGGAGTCTCCAAAGTGAATACGTATCAAGTTAATAAGGTGGTGGTAGGCATTGGAGCTTGAAATTATGGGTCACTTTTGATTAAACATTGCTCACAGAAAATAAGCCTTGGCGTTCGGTCGTGCAGTCCTCACTATCATATGCAAAAATTTAAATGCCAGCATTTATTAAACCTAGCCTGAGAAATAGCTGAGAACCACCTTGGGGATGATACATTAAGAAAAAAAAAAAAGAAAGAAAGAAAGACCTACAATCCTCCTCAAAAATAATTAAAGCTCCACCAATTGACACGGTAGTTGATGGAATTTATTTTAGTATTTTCCTGTGTTTGGGAGGACAGTAGAGTTTAGTGGAAAGATCACCAAATATCTAAACTCAATTATATTAACTGTGATTTGGCAAAAGTGAATCAACATCTCTGAAACTACCTACTCATTCTAAAATATAGGCATTAAAACACAGAACTGCATGGATTTGCTGAGTATAAAATATGATAATTTACATAGAAGAACTAAGTCTCTTGCCTGCAACACATTCAATTTTACGTACACAGTTCTCTTGTAGTAATTTAGCTTCCACACCAACACCTGGTACACAACGAGTCCTCAATAAATGGTAGCTACTGTATTTACAAAAAAAGTATTTCTTTGTGATGATAGTTATTTGTTAATTTTTCCATTATTACTATTCTAGTACTTTACTTGGGATCAGGCAACAAGTTGAGGAAATTTTTTATAAATGTTATTATAAAGCCCTGAGAAGGAATCGCTTTTGCTCTTGATTCATTTTATTTTTTACATATTTTTATTGATTTTTATATTGAAATTCTCCTTTCAATATGTTTTAACCATAATCCTTGTTCATGGGACACAAGACCCCAGCATCTGGTAATAAGTTGGTTATTAAAAAGTGACATGATTTTTTTATTAGAAAGTCAAAATCAATAAATCATATATTTTTTTTCCTTAACAGAGGTTAAATGAACAAATCATCTACAAAATCAGGCTTTTTAACTCATCTATAAAATCAGGTTTTTTAACTCATTATATTTTCAGCAAAAGAATGGATTTTTTTTTTTAATCTTTAAAATGTTAGTATACGCTGGAAAAGTTTATTGATCTACATCCAGGGCTGACAAAATGATATACCAGCATACTGGGGTAATGACAATTGCAACATCTTCTACAGAGAACTGGGGGCTTCCAGATACAGGCAGAAAGTCCTATTGGGAGATTTCAAACCCAGGATTTAGGGAGAATGTCAGATACCAGGGTGGAATACAGCACTCAGAGCATCCTTGAAAGGGGAGCTGTTTTATATTCAGCCACTGTAATGCTCTAATTGATTTAATCATTTATTCATTCATTCATAAAATATTGAGTGTCTGCTATGTCCCAGACATCATCTTAGGCATTGTGGATAGAGGCCTTTGGTCCCTTCCCTCATGGAGCTTATAGCTACAAGAGAGATCCAATAAATAAACTGAATTACAAACTGAAATAAAGCCACTAGAAGGGAAAAGGGTGGCCCAGGAAGAGGTGACACAGCATACAGTAGGTGCTAATGAATGCCTGTCTCTTTAATAAATCAGTCCAATGATGAATGATTGATTCCTCTGTATAGAAAGGCCAATAAAGTAGACTTTGTTTTCCCTTCCTTCTTCTTCCCCTATCCTTCCCTCCTCTTTTCCCCCTTCTTTCCTTTCTTCCTTTCCTTCCTTCCTTTTCTTCTGTTTCCTTTCTCCCTCCCTCCCTACCTGTCTCCTTTCTTTCACGAAAGTCCTATACTTGAGATTATTTAACTAATAAAGATTTAAGATGTTTTGAAAACTTATTTTAAAGAAAACTTTAGTAAATTTGGTGTCATACATATTAGTGAGGTTAGAGCTATTGATCACTGAAGCTTAACAACAAACCCCTGTGTTTATGCAAAGGAGAAAACCAGTGCATAAATCAGGTTACTTTTCAGACAGGTCAAACTTGGAATTTTTGTAGTCAAGACAGTGGGAAGGGGCATTAGTCAGGGAAAGACTATATACAAAGTTTGAAGGATTAACTTATTCATTGATATCATTACCTGATAGGCATCAGTGTAATTAACCTGTAAGTAAGTAGCAAACCCAGTCTTTTGTAACTAGCTGCCATATTTACGGTTCTAATCTGGTGGGATAAATGGGTAGACTCATCACAAGGGCTGGGGGTACTAGTTCTGCAATGCCCAGAGAGAATGCTCAGTAGAAGCAGAAATGTTGTAGGTATAGAGCCAAGAGCCAGGTACCAGGGAAGATAAGAAAAAAAAACAAAAAAATCAAAACAGTTAAGATAGGAAAACACACACACACACACACACACACACACACACACACACACAGCAAAGGACTTAGAATTAGCAACTGGTTTCCAGTCAAATCTCATCTCATTAGTCAATGCATGAGATGTTGATACTCATGAGTTAATATGAGTATCAACATCTTCATCTATAAAATTAAAAATGAAAATACAATGAAAACATTAATAGCTGCTTATCTGCTTGTTTCAATTTATTTAGTGCATACTATGTATATTTTTCAGAGAGGTCTCCAGTATTGTTGGGAAAATAAGATATCTGAATATGTTATATATTTAATAATTATATGCTATATTAAAATATGGCACACCATAAAAGACTGAAAATGATGAAAAAACTTACAAATGTTATTTTTGTACTTTAGTTGAAAAAATTTGTCATTAAGACAATGTCAATCACCATGCATATATATATATATATATATATATATATATATATGCATATTTTGTTGTCTCTCTCTCCTCTCTCTCTACCTCCTTTTTTCTCTCTCTCTTTTTTAATTAACTTAATATTCAACCCACAGTGAAACTTAAGGGAAAACTGAATGATGTGAATAGTTTGGAGTAATTGTAGTTACAAATCTGCATCTAGATTCCTGTGCTGTTTCATTTATCAGAACACTTTAATCTTTGATTATGATAGAAAAGACAAAGTTTAATCTTTTTTTTTTAAGTTTAATCTTTTAAAAATTAGAACCAGTTTTGCAGATCTTGGTGGAAATAATTAACAGAATAATTAAGAAAGACAATGGAAAAATTTTCTGGCAATACTTCTATCATTTAGATATTCCTCAAATTCTTTGGCCAGAGGGCCTGAGACCTCTGATGATCCCAGTTTTATTATTAGAATCTTCCATGGGCCACCTTTTCTACTTTCTGGAGGCAGATCATTTAAGTAAGAGGTTTATTCACCTTCCTACAGTTGCCCTACATAATATGAAATTATTTGGCTCAATATTTTATACCTGCTTATATGACATTAGCTACTATATTAAATCAAATGCTACTTAATTCCCAGAGAATCCATATTATGCTTCTCAGATAATGCAAATAAATCCAAATAGCAAATGATTACCCCCTAAAATAAGATGCACATGCTATGGACTATGACCATATCATACTCAAGGTATTTCTAGGTGATTATTAGGGAAGATAGCATTTCCTATTAATCTTCTTAAGGGCAGGAGAAATCTTTTATTCATAGGTGTATCAATTGGTCTCCATTAGGATCTAGGCATCAAAAATGATGCATGGTAACAATGATGGTTAAGTGCCTTAGAGAAGAATTGCCAAATACTGAGCTGGTTGGGTCCCACATACAAGGTGAAGGCATCACCCAAAAGACACACTTAAGGTAATTAGAGTCAAAGAACATGTCAGATTGGTAGAATCTGAGACATTAGCAGATTTTCTTGAGTGACTAAGTGGATGGATGCTTGAGAGTGGCCAAGTTCCTGATGTATGACAAAGACAATGCATAAGGTGGGCCAGTAGATGGAAAATGGGTTACATAATCAGGGTGTAGGGAAGTGGCACAATGTAAAAGTTACATTATACAGAAGTGTCTCTACAATATTCAGGCTCCTGATAAAAATACTTTGGGTGAGATGCCTGTTTATATAAATAATTTGAACAACCCAAGTTCTAGTAGCTCCATCTGATCTTGTGAAAGAAATACTCCCCTGATCAGCAAGAGCGATCTGCTCATCAGGCAAATTGCACCTGGTCATGGCTCTAGGACAACTGCATAGGTGCAACTCCTGGATACCTTCAGGGCATCTGGTAAACCCCACTTTACCAGTAAGAGGTGAAATAAGGTAAGGGAATGGTTGGGAAGGTAGAAGAATACTGAAGAAAGGAAATAAATGGAGATTGAGGCCCACATGTGTTGTGTTCTGGGCTCAGGACATCCCACTTTAGTGCACACTGCTGCTCTAACTTCTTGGTTGAAAATGTCAAGGAAGCTTACTCCAAAGTGTGAGGCCCTAGAATTTCCATGCCTGGAACAAGGGATCACCCACCCTGATCTAAGGCTAATGTTAGTGGAAGGAATTATCTGAGAATGTCCCAAATTGAGTTCTTATGTTGAGGGCATATGATAGGGCACATTTTCAAGCAATAACTTTATACTCTTTTCAGTAAATAGACTATTAGTGATAATCATAGTAATAGTAGTAGCAGTAGCAGCAACAAAAGTAGTTGTGTGTAATAATAATAATAATGTGTAGTAATAATAATTTAGGATAACACTTAAAAAGTAGGAATATTAACCACTTTTGATTGCATAATACTTTTGCTTTATTTGCAGTCATGAATTTAGTATTTCAAACAGTATTATCTTGTTATGGATAGTCAAGTCTCAAAAAGACAAATTAATTTCCCGAAAGTCACACAGAATATGTAGTAGAGCATTTCATCATCTCAAATCATCCCAAGTATGAATAATAAGATATTTTGAGAGACTGCATTCACATAACTTTTATTATAGTATATTGCTATCATTATTCTGTTTTATCAATATTTATCATTGCCAGTCTCTTACAGTGTCTAATTTATAAGTTAAACTTCATCACAGGTATGTATATACAGGAGAAAACCCCAGAACATATAGGGTTTGGTACAATCTTAGGTTTCAGGGACCACTGGCGGTCTTGGGACTTATCCCCCCTAGATACTACTGTACTGTGGGTGGTCTTGCAATTATTTGTCCTGCTCCCATGTACTCTTCATACTGCTAGTAATATCTTCATTCAGGATTAAGCCCAACTAGAAAAAAAAGATATTTAATGATCTTATCCTTAGATGTTTTTCTTATTGCACCTCCTGCCGAGCTATAATCTCACTTTAGGTGTTAAAGCCCCACTGACTCAAGGGCATTTCCTGGAATAGAATATTTTTCTCTTGCTTTAAACAATGGAAGCATCATTTCCTGAGTCTTTAGCATCTTTGATCCAAATGTTCCCTTGACCAACTTTTAATGGTCTCTAAGGGCCCACTCAGCAGAGCATTATCATTGCCAGGGAGTATTCTCTGAATTTTGTATAGTGGGTTTAGGTGCTACATATATTCTTAGAATTTTAGCAACATTCATCAAACTGAATTTCTATTATCAGTTTGCTTATCTGTGCTTTCCACCAGAGTCGAAGTTCCTTGAAGGCAAAGCCCAGGTCTTATTTATTTTCCTATGTTTAAGACAAATGCATTACCCTCTTTGGAACTCACGCTCTTTATCTGTAAAATGAGTGCAATGCTCTTTGCTTCTGACAGCTTTGGGGGTTAGGCTGAAAACCAACTTAAGACAATGGATATAAAACTGGTATGTTAGTAGTTAAATACTGCCTATGTGGAGAAGAATATATTCCAAATCCTAGCATATGGTAGACTTTCCATAAATGTTGGTTTTGGTAATGCTAATTGCAGCCTATCAACACGTTTTTCCTAAGAAGGTTAGTCTCTGTTCAGATATTTAGAGTCTATCAAGACCTAAACATAGCAATCCCATCAAAAGAACATGCATATTCTGGCCTACAAAACCATCAGTAATAAATAAAGCATAGTGCTGTTGACCTGAGGAGGCAATAATTATTCAAAATTAAGAAGTTTCTGCTTGGCTTGTTCCTAAATAGTACAATGAATACTGCAGATCCATAGATTCTTCTTTGTATTACACATTCTTTTTTTTTTTTTTTTTTGGATGCATGCATTCACCATTTACTGTGTAATAGACAGGAATCTGATTCCCGAGGGATTATTTAAAGATCTGGAACTGCTGTTCCTATCAAGAGTGCCACTGATCAGTCGAGGAGATAGGCTTAAAAACAAAGCAACAAAACTAAAACAAATGAAAACCCACAGGCAATCGGAATTCCAAGGTGGGGTTTCACTGGGTGGCATGGTAGAAACAAAAGGGAGAAGGGTTCAAAAAGCACTGAGCACTGGCTGTTATATGCAACTGATGACTTACTGAATACTACATCTGAAACTGATGATGTATATGTATATGTATATGTACATATGTTGGCTAATCAAATTTAAATTAAAAAAATAACATAATGTAAGTTCATGTTAGTTGGAAGATGGTTTCTATACAGAAAAATAAAAAAAAAAACAAAGCATTGCAGCAAGATGCCAGAGCAAGGCCTCAGAGAAGGAAAACATGTTCCTTGGGTTTAAAAAAAAAATGATTGGAAAGGTATAGGATGATTTTGTTTCAGGATAGGGCCAGGGATCCCAGAGAGACTTTTTCCAGCATGTGAAAGTAAAGGGGCCAAAAGGGACTGCAGGAGACATTTAGTATTCAGAAAAGTAAATGTTTCTGAATCCAGGAGCAAGCATCTATAAGAAATTGTTGGTTATGTGGCCAGAATAGGGAGAGCTTCTGTTGCCCTTCCTACATGGTCACCTGTATCCTGTGAGCAAAGCCTAACAGACTTTTCAGTAGAATTAAATGAGCAAGCACAATGTTAGGTCTTTACTTGATAAGAATAGCAAGAGGCAATTGGGGATCTAGAAATAAAGAAGCCAGTATACCCAAGGCTTAAGGAACATAACAAAAATCAAGTCTCTAGATGGACTTATAGTAGTTCCTTTTGTTTTTTTTTATATAAAATAATTTTTCTGTTACTTATTTTTATGAAGGAGTCATTTTATAAGTGAAATCTTATGTTAAGATTTGTCTCATGCTAACTGATTATTTGGGGATAGTTGCCTGCATCACTGTGTTAGGAAAGATTCTGAGGCTCTATCCAAGCTTCAGGGGAATAGAAAACCTGACTGGATGGTGATGTGTGTAATGGTCGAGGGGATGGTGACATTGTAAACCTGTCTGATATCCTTCTTTTCCATGTATGTTCAATATAATAAAAGAGATGTTCATGTGTTTGTCATGAGATAGGAACTACAGAGTTCTAGCTGGTTATTCCTTTGCTCTCTATTCTATCTTACCTTACCCTATCCTAATAAGACATGCCGAATTACCTCCAGAATATTTAGATCTCTGAAAAATACAGCTTGACAACTGGCTTAAAAATGCCCTTATTTCATAGATAGAACTATTTTCTGCTGGTTGAGCTGCAATAGCAATTTTCATAAAAATTTACTCAGAACTAGGGTGAATGCATTGTTTTTAACAGATAATTTTGCAATAACAAAGGATACTAGGTGAAGGATTCTCATCTGAATGGTTTTAAAAACACAGCTTCCGACTAATGAAACACCTTACAATTTCTAATTGGTTTAGCTGTCCTTAGTCCATCTTAGGTGAATAATATCATTTAAATATTTTTGGCAATTTTCCTTTAACAGGCTTTTAAACTTAATGTTTCTGCCTTGCTTCAGGACAACATCTTTTAATTGCTCTAAATTATCAGTGATGTCTGTAGCATTTTCACTGAACATGGATTGATTTCAATTAACTTTCTCACGCTTTTGCATAAAAGCAGTCTTTTTCAATTTGCCTAATTGGATCACACAACCTCTTGGAGCCGAGGAGAGACAGTTGTTAAAAGGTTGGGAAAGGAGTCACAATCAAGGTTGTTTACTTTCTAGTGTCTCCTTTTGGACTTTTCAGTTGTGTTTGATCAAATAAGGCCATTGGCTATGAACGTAGGTTAGAAAGTTGAAATAGACTATCCCACCAATGGAACCCTTAGAATTTCCCAGGTTAATTTTTAACTGTACAGGGATAACCAAAAAGAATTTGCGTAAAATCTATACAAACACCTCTGCCACAATTAGAACACTTTCCTTTGACCATTTCCATCTGCCTGTGCATGTGGCAGGAGCAACAGACTCTCAATGTCTGTGCCCGTCTGTGTATATTCCAGGTTGTGGGTAGAAATCTGCTAGTGCTTTTATACAGAATGACTCCAATATGATTGTTGACTGTTAAGAGATTTGAGCTGAGAAGACAGTGGAGAGCAATTGTGAAAAAATAAGCAGTACCAAAAAAATAAGAGACCTAGAGCCTTGTCCATTGTGGGAACTGAAACAACGGAAGGCAAGGTGGGAAAAAGAAGCTAGTGCAAAACCTGAAAAGTGACTTGAAATGAGAAAAGTTAATGGAACAAGGGTGAAGGAAGCCTATATATATATTTTTTTTTTTTTCTGGCAAGTCTAATTAATTCAAGAGCATCAACTGAAAAAGAAAATACTAAGAATTTTAACAGAATTAACTCAGATGACTAGTTACAAAATTAGGGTGCAAAAAAAAATTCCAAAGACTAATATATTGACTACAAAGACATCCTATTTAATATCTCACGGAAATGTAATACAACTGTGAGTAATCTTTAAAAAAAGTGCAAGATTTATGTGATTACAAAAGTAATATTCAGACATATAAAAAGATAATCATTATTCTGACATAAAACTCAATGTTTTAAAGAGGTCAATTCTCCTTAAATCAATGTAAAACTTTAACACAATTGTAGAATAGGTTATCAGCAGACCTTGGTAATCAGAAATAAATGAGCTAATTCTAAATAATAAATATGTAGGAATAGTGAGATAAAGTTGGAAATAATAACAACAGAAAACATACATAGTCAGGTAATAAAAGAAATTTAAAATATATGTACGTAGATTTTACATATATGTATATATGTATACATACGCATGCCAGTGGCCATTCTGTTATATTTAATTAATCAGTGATAGTCAATCACTGACATATTACAATTAATTATTCAACTATTAATTATTAGACTATAATATGGCCAATAATTTATATTAAATATGCTGACTGATTAAACTCATATATATGCAGCTTTATGTCTAATAAATTCCAGATTGATCAAAGATTTATTTTTAATTAAAAATTAAGATATTAGTAAAGTAACTGTAAATTATGCTCTGCATTACAAATAGAGAAGATTTTCTTAAATAAGAAGCAAATCGCTAAAGTCACTTAACAAAGATTGATAATGGCTAACATAAAACAATTCATATTTCTGTTTTGAAAGACAAATATACTAAGAGAAAAATAAACTTGAAAACAATCAGTAGAAAGTTAGGAAACTATCCTGCATTTGTTGTCTGGTAATATGAAAATAAATATACACCAATTCAAAATTAAAGGAATAAAAACTAAACCAAGTAAAAATGATACCATTTTTCCACTTATTTATAAAGATAATCCTTTTTAGTGCATGTTTTAATAAGCATCAGCATTCACTTGTATGGAATCAGTAGATCCTACATATCTAATATGCAGAGACACGTATTGATAACCTCATACAGAGAATTAATATCTGTATTTTTGTGAAGGCAAGAGACTGTTGAATTATTTTGCTACGGTTGCCATAAGAAAATCACAGAGTAGCTTAAACAATATAAATTCATTGTCTCAGTTTTGATGGCCAGAGGTCCAAGATCAAGATGTCACAGATGTGGTTTCTTCTGAGGCCTTTCCTTGGCTTGCAGAAAACTGCCTTCTCACTGTGCTCTCACATAGGCTTTCCTGTGTGTGTGTGTCCCTTTTTATGGCCCAAATCCCTCTTTTTGCAAGGACAATAGTCAGAATGAATTGGGGCCCACCCTAATGGCTTTGTTTTCAATTAATTACCTCCTTAAAGCCCCTGTCTCTAAACACAGTAACATTCTGAGTTCCTGGATGTTGGGGCTTTAACATGTGAATTCGAGGAAGACACAATTTAGCTCAAAACAGTCTGTAAGTAACCTAAGTAGCCATCAATAGGGTGCTACTTAAATAAATCATAGTGAATCTGCATAAGAAGTACATACAGCCATAGTAAATAAACCATAGGTGCTGACTTGAAGCACTTCCCAAGATGCATAAGGAAATAAAGTAAATAATAAATAAGAGTAAGGCATAGAAAAGTAAAATATCATAATGTATTATAAAAGTGCAGAACCTGACGGACCAACAATCTCTCTCTGTCTCGCTCTCTCTCATACACACGTGCATACATTTATGCTCCTGGCTTATCATAGGAAGGATAGATAAAGGATTGACTCGGTTGTAGAGAGGACACATCTTGAGGCTTAGGCATATCAGGGAAACTACTCTGTGCTGATTATTTTTTAAAGTGCATGCAATCTTCTAAAAAGAAAGAATGGAAAAAAATGTTTAAGGGATGGAATGATTCTATGACTTGTAGGTTGTGCAAAAATTGATGGTGATGCCCTTAACTCAGAAAATTAATGCAGAATCTTAAAAAAAAAAATGAATATGTGGAAGTCAGCAGCCATGACTCTCAAGCTCTTCTTTCTAAAGACCTTTGCAATGATATTGTTATGGTGTCATCCTTCTGGTATTTCAAGTAATTAAATCTTCTTCAGTAAGGTCATGCCCATGTAATATTGAACTCCATAGTAACGTCAGTCCTATTATATTGAGCCGCCAATGTGTTACTCCACTTGTGAGACCATATTCCGCTAGACTACTCTACAGACACATTAAAATATGAGTGGAATATTAAATTGACCATCACTCCACTACAGAATATGTCATCTGTACCTATTATAATGCACTGTGGCTTTCTCTAGGGGTCTAGGAAATTTTTTGGTATTGTTAGTAAGTTTCTGCTGTCTCTTTGATGTCGGTAGACATTTAATTTAATTATCAGGGTTGAATGAATTTGGTGCAGCTGAGTGATAGCTAAGTACTCTGTGGAACTGGAGCAGTCCACAAACAAATTAGTTCTCCAGATGTGGAGACTTATAAATAACCACACCAGTGCTGTCTGGGTGTAAAGGGAAGATAGGCATGGTGAGCAATAACTGAATATTTTCTGAAATGCTGGGAAGGGCATCGGGAGGCAGAGAACAGTTTAAGTTTTGCATTTAGCAGAATACTACTCAAGTAACTTTCTATTTTTAGCCTAGTGTCTAATCAGTCATTAATTCAGTAATTTAGCTGCATTTAACTCTTAAATATGTCTTGTGATCATTCTCCAAGCCATGGCAAATGTCCTTGTTCAGTTACTTAACAATTTTCCCTTTTCCAGACTCATCCACTGAAATACTGCTACTAGATTAAAATTTTATAATAAAATACAGCTAATCTTGTACTTCCTTTGTCCAAAATTACTTCAAGGCTTCCTGTTAGCTAAAGAAAGAATCTCAATTCCTCTGACCACTTTACCAGATACTTCATAATCTGGTTCATATTTTTCCATTATCATCCCCATGCATTTCCTCCTTCATACTTTATACTCCCGCAATCCTAAAATATTCTCAGTGTCCTGTCTGCACCAAATATATTTTTAGTCTACAAAGATCCTGAAAGAACTGTGTTTTAATCTAAGTACCTAACTAACTCTCTTCCACATAGACTATTTATTCATTTATTTTTTCTCTTTAAGTTTTGCTGTAAAAATATTAAAATTCCCAGCCTTTAATAACTTAAATAAGAAAACATTTGTAACATTTTACCAAGAGGATAACTTCTATGGAAGGAACTGCATATATAATAGTAGACAAGGTCTAGCTTGGGTTAGCATCATTATACTGTTAGCAGCCTACCTAATGTCACCCTCTTGTCATACTGCCATACTGTCATAGTTGCTGACAAGGCTGACATTCAAGCCTTGGAATATAGGAAAACAAAGTGAGAAGACTGTTGCATTAATTTTGAACATAGTGACTCTGGTTGTTTGTTAGAATTTGATTAATGTTTTGCAGACACAGAAAGTCGTTTTGTTTGGTTTTCCATAAACTAAAAATGACATTGGCTTCCCGTTTATTAACAGTCCAAATGTAGGATACCACACTAATTCAATTATCAAGCCCAGGTGGAGCGGAGGAGTCAACTATTGCCTGGAGGCAAGAGGAATTTCCTGCATGCAAATGGTTGCTACCATTTGCTCCATCATTTGGCAATGCAAGTGGCCATGGAAATAGGGAAACGAATAAGACCACTAAAATTAGGTGGTGTATATATGATACTTCTGTTCTCTAGGGTTTGCTAAAAAGGGTCTCAAATTTTATTTGGACTAAGACAAGAGTTTCTCTAGTTACAAAGGTAGGGTGGCTAAGTGTCATAGAGACATTTAGAGTGGCAGACATCAAGCACATTTGTGCATTCTTGTGAGATTTGAGACAAGAATTTATAAAGCAGCAGTTGGGTTTCAGAACTCCTCATTTCTTCTTGATTATCTGCATTTTAGCTATATGGAATAGCCACTCCTGTTTTGATCTCTAGCACATTTCTAGTAAGCCTTTGAACATTGGCTGGACTACTTTCTTTATAAAGCTTCCGTTCACTTCCCTACAAAGACATTGTTTTAGTCTCTACCATGTCCGTACTATAACAAGAGATCAATCATCTTATTGTTCATCTTCTATGTGGTGGGCCTTGCATAGTTTCCCAGCACGTACGAGCTACTCAATCCTCACACTGAACAAATTCTAGAATTAATCACTAAAAGCACGTGTGAGTTAATGAATGAATTAGTGAAGATCAGTGACAACAATATCTCCTGCTCTCATGCAATGAGGAAGAGAGGCAATTAGCGTAAATGCATATAGGTATTGAGTAGGTTTGTCAGAGGTAACTGGGGATCTCCCTAATCAATTGCTATTTGTACAGAAATAACAGAACACTTAAAGTAAAATTAAATAAATAAATAAATAAATAAATAAATAAGCAGAAGGGAAGTGCACAGAGACTAACCAATACAATCTCCCATTGTCAGTCTTTGGGCAGCCCTGAACAAAATGTTTCTGACCCTACCTCAGGTTACATTATAGGTTTTTGGCCATGCACAAGGATGGTACATGAGCAAACCACAGAGTATGTAGGGTTTCTGTGCTGAAGAGACAGTTGTTAAGGTTTTTGTATCTAATTAAGAAAAGGAGGAAAGAAAAAAAAAGAAAAGGAGGAAAGAATTGAGGTGTGAAGTTGAGGTTCATTCATGTAGGTCTTTCTGGGATATTGCCACCAACCAAGAAGGGAAGACTTTTGAATTAAAGTCATAAAATCAGAGAAAGATGGAAAGAAGGGACCTGAAAATGGGAACTTGAGAACTAAACTAAGAGCCAGACAACATATTTCTGGCATGTAGAGTTTTGCTAACTTGTTATTTAAGGAGCACCGTAAGTGCCTCCCTACTTTCTCTGTAGGGTATCCCGTAGAAGCTTCTGTGTTTAAAAATAATGGATTTGTTAACAGTTTTAGTTTCAAAATCAAGCAAAGCAGATGGACTCAGTGGAAAAAGAGTTTTAATATTGATTATGTCACTTACTGAATGAAACGGATGAAATGAAAAAGTCATTTTATCCACTAAAGTCCATTAACCTCATCTGAAAAAACCAGGTACATGTGATCAGATTAGAGTATAGCAATGACTAATGATAATAATAACACCATTTATTTGGTGTTTCCTAGGTGAAAAGGACTAAACTAAGAGTTTCACAATAATTACTTAAAATACTCCCTAGTATAACCCTTTGAATCTGGTGCTGTTTTAGTATGTCCATTTTACAGATGAAGAAACTGAAGTTAAGGGGGGAACTTTAGCTAGGGAATTTTGACTTCAGAGCCCACATCTTTCTCATGATCTGCTCTGAGAACACTAACCATATATTTGGTGTTCATTTATTCTGTGCAATCATTCTGTTCAGTTATTCTGATTCATTATCCATATCAATATACTTTTCATTATTTGTCTTGATTTTTAACTTGTTCTTGTTTTATTTTTTAAAAATATTTTATTTGAGAAAGAAAGAGAGCAAAAGCAGGGGGAAGGGCAGAGAAAGGGGGACAAGCAGATTCCCTGGTGAGTGGGGAGGATCCTGAAGCAGGGCTGGATCCTAGGACCCTGAGATCATGACCTAAGCCAAAGTAAGATGTTTAACCAACTGGTCCACCCAGGCACCCCTATTGTTTTAAAAGTAGGGCTTCTATATATACCTTTGTATATGTGTATAAGTAGCTACTAACTTCTCAGAAATAGCACTGAAAAATGCCCATTTAAGTGGATTGATAACAAAGCTATCACATTCTTGGTGTATTCACAGATTTTGTTAAAATCTATTTTTAGCTAAAGAAATGATTGATAAATATATCAATTATATTATCTAATGATGTAAATATAAACATTTTAACCCAAGTATTTTTTTTTTAAATTTTTATTTATTTATGATAGTCACAGAGAGAGAGAGGCAGAAACACAGGCAGAGGGAGAAGCAGGCTCCATGCACCGGGACCCCAACGTGGGATTCGATCCCGGGTCTTCAGGATCGCGCCCTGGGCCAAAGGCAGGCGCTAAACCGCTGCGCCACCCAGGGATCCCCACCCAAGTAATTTTTTTTCAATATAATGCAAAGATGTTTTTAAAGTCCACAAAGACTATACATTATGCAAAAAGAATAATTTTCCATCAGTGGAGCACAGATGGTAGCTTATGGTATTTAATACCCAGGTCAACAGGCAGCAGAAATTAGAGTCTTGACCAAAGGTCTTCTAAAAGTATGAGTCTAATCCAGGACTACTTCCAGTTCAGAAATTTCAAATGTAACTTTCCAAGAATGAATCAGGAAGAAAACTATTTTAATCAGATGAAACTGGTCTATTCTGGATGTCTGAACCAAACTTGACTGGCATTCAGAAGACATGGAACAAGATGGTGATAGTGTTTAGACAATCAAGTCCTTTGAGGAATTATCAGAAGAAGTAAAAGTTTTCACCTCCCAGGAGGAGCTGTAAGTGTTGAAGCAGACTCTGGAAAACCAGAGACAGAAAATAATAAGGAAATTTATACATTGAATGATGAATTATAACAGAGTGGGGTTTTTCAAACTTGGTATACTGATATTTGGGATGAGAGAATTCTTTGTTGTGGGCGCTATCCTGTTTAGCAGCAACCCTACCTCTACCCACTAAATGCCAATAGCACCCATGCCTGGCTCTGATAACACTTTGCCAAATTTCACTACAGGGCAAAATCTTTCACAGTGCCTGCCAATTTAGAGGTTGAGTTTGTACTCCTCTCTAATTCCAAAGTAACACGTACCAATATGTTAAATTTGGTATGAGGTATAGGATTTGCTTCAAACTAATAATGTGCTTCCTATACTATCTTCTCTCTTTTTGTGTTTTTTTTTAATATTCCATAATAAAAACTGGCATTCATTTTAATCCGTTTATAAAACTGTCTTGACAACTGCAAAATAATCGATTCAGAACGGAATGTACTTTGTGTAATCCTTAACAAAGTAACACTAATATAATTAGCAATAAAAAATGGGATGTGGGTAAAAAGTTTGAGTGCTAATTATCTTATTTGCATAAAAGGGAGTCAATACATGCTGCCTTAAACATGTAGGGAAAATAATGAGTCTAACCTCTTAATGATTTTAATAATGTATTTTCTTAATTTCTTAGGGATTTTTAAATAAATTAGATTCCTTAATGTGGGGGAAAAAACTTAAGTGTAGCAATTCTTTTAGCTTTTCTTCATATTTTTATTTCTCTTAAATTCAAGTAGAACAAATGAAGTTCATTTATTTAAAATCCCAATATGAGTAAATATCTATTTAGTTATCTTCGCATCCATCCATTCGACTATTTTATTGTCTTCCTTTTTGTCCTTCCAATCACCCATCCATCATTTATCTTTTTATACATCTGCCATCTACCAACCCCCCATCCACCAATTCACCTTTCTGTCTGTATGGACAGACAGAGAGAGGTCTATCTAGTGACTAACTCGCACTGCTAGCATCACATCTGAATACTAATAAATTCTGAGTTACGGTGTTTGGTGCTGTTGCTTTTTGCTTTCTGCTTTGTGTAATACTTGAAATGTTAAATGAACATAATGTTTCCATAATATTAAGATGATTATGTTTTACATGGGAAAATTTCTTAAAATAAGAGATCCAGATGTTGCTCCTAACTGGAATAAAACTATCTAAAGAAAATAGGAATTTTAAACATTTTGTGGAACTCCCACAACATTTAACATAGTCCTGAATTTTGCATAGTGTCCACATAAATACATCCAAAACATATTAATATACAACTTGTATTCTTCTCTTTTAGCTTATGCCCCCAAATCCTATATTTCATATCACACCAAAAGCCAGAAACACACTTAAATGCCTATGTCCTCCCTTACAGTTCTTCATTCCATACAATCTTGGCTTTGCAACTTAACACATTCATCCTGCCCCATTTAAGTTTGGCTCTCTGGATATGTTTTTATTTCTTTATTTTTAAAGAAGTTTAGAAAGCTAAAGGTAGAAAATGATCTTAAGATTATTTAAGTGCCAGACCATGACATTCCAGGCCTGGCCTTTCAAATATAACTAGCTGGTGCCAATCCCTTGAGGGTGAACACCCTGCACTTAGGAGGTACAAATCACTGAGTAAGAAAGTGTATGAGTGCATAAATGGTTATATATTTTATGCATTTATTATGTATGTTCTGTCTCACAGCCAAAGTGATTTGATGCAGCCTCTGTGTCTGGCTGATAGGCATGGAAAAAAGAAACACTAATTTTAGACATCTCCTCTTTTAGGGATTGCATCTAACATTGGTCTGTATCAATTAAACTCTGGATGTGTAGGAAATTGTGGGAGAGAATCCCTTAAGAAATTCTTTATTTAATCACTGAGACAAAAAAAAAGGATTTTTTTTAAAAATGGGAGTTAACATTGATAGTTAATTCATATTACTTTTCCAGATGGCCATACCATCTGAGGCATATCTAACAGGGAGACCTCAAGGTGTGTGGCATCTGATGGCTCCCTTCCTTCATTTCAGTATGTAACCAAGTTTACCCTTATTCCATTTCCTTTGGGCATTTCAGTTAGCTTTTATTGGGTGGAATCAATGTATTCCAACACCCCTGCTTCCGTGTTTTACAAGGCTCCTTCTCCTTGGGTATGGATAAAAATAGAAAAATAAACATGTAATTAGGTTTTATAGTAATAGAGAAGTTAGATCAGCATGATGTAAGCAAACCCTTCTTAAAAATCCACATCCTGTCCAAATGGAGGATTACTTCAGTCAAAGCTTGATTGGTATGGCATACATAGGGAATCATTTTTGGTATTATAGTAGCAAATATGGTATTAGGATGTCTCCTTTTATATAAACTACCTTGTTAGAGCAATTTACTCTTGAGGATGAAGTGCTCTGGGCATAGGCCTAAATGACAACAACACAAAACAAAAAGTAAAAAAGCAAAAACACAAAACAAAAACCCGGCCAGCATGAGAAAATAGTTGAATCAGTATCTGCTATAGACAGGAGAAAAACAGGAGGAGAGAACTCTGAGAAGAGTGGAAAAAAATAAAGTATTTTGCAAGTCTGGAGCCAAGAGACATAGATAACCCAGTAAAAATTTTCCAAGGCTAGGAGGTCTCAAAATATTTGAAACAGGAATGTTTATTATTTCATTTTTTACATTTTTTACTCTTGTGATATATAACTTGATTCTGATGTTCCCAAACCTTCAAGAAAAGATCCTTACATACAAAACAGTCTATGGCAGAAGTATTTGGGGTAAAAACAGAATTGCTTTCCTGAAGGTTAAAACAGTGCTAAAAATGGGAGAGTTATATACAAAAAAAAATGATAATTTCTCTCAATCAGTTGAAGAAAGAAATTGGAAGCAGGGATATGAAGGGAAAATTCAATCAAATCCATAAATGGTCAAGAGGGACAGAGACTTAAATTCTCCTTTGAATGGGAGGTAACACCCTAATCCTATTTTGGTTCAATATCAAAGGACTGCTTGACCTAAATGACCTCTGGATTATACACTGAGTATCATATTGACATTTTATAAATGTAAATGAGAGAAAAACTACATCAACATATTGAATCAGAAATATCACTGGATGAGATTTAGAAAGCAAGGATTTTAATTGAGACCCTGCCGCCAATTTTCTCATTGACTTCGACAAAGTTACGTACCTTCTATGATCTCCAACTGTAAAATGGGGTCACCTAACTAGGTGTTCCTTCAAGTCTTTTGAATTCCTATCGTTGTTCTGGAATGTGTCAACTGTAGTTAACTCTTATTAAGACAGACTCAATCCGTCATTCAGTTACTCCTCCCTCTCAACCTTACCTTCCTAAATATTTTCTGTTTTATTTATAGTACTAATATTCATGATAACAGAGCAGAAGAATTTTTTTCCTCTTATGGTAGCAATGGGTCAGGCTATGAAAGTGATCTCTAAACGAGTAAATCGGGGAAATGGCATATAATTCTGTGTGCTGCATTACCTCCTAGCCATCATATCTATGTGGGGGTGAGTAAGCTTCCTGGACAATGGCCAGCCTTGGAATCTGTGAGCTGAACAGCTTGCCTCTATTTTAAAGACATCTCACTAGGACACATGTCTGGATGATACCCTCTCCTCCTTTACAGCTACAACTGTCTAATAATGTGGCACTTTCTGTAGGCTAGCTCAGCAAATTCTGCTCATTTAAATTACATCAATCTCCCGGCTAGATTTACCTTTCTTTCAAAGACTGTAATTTGATTGTTGTCATGCTGTGAATTGATAGATGGAGCATTCAGAGGGGCACTGTGATTCTTAGCGTGAGTGGAAGACTCTCATGGTCCTGTCTTTGTCTGATAGGAGAAAACTACTAATTAGCTTACTTTCTTTTCCATTGTGGTTTATTTTCCGGAATTCGTGAGAAGCTTAAAAATGGTAAACAGATGCAACATCTGAATCTAGGCTATGTCTTAGAGCTCCATTGCTTGCCAGAAAGTAGTATTGTGGGATGGTCAAGGCAAGGGACAAAAGATTTTGTCTCAAATAAAAATAGGTTATATTTGGTTCTGCTACCAGCTGTGTGATCTTGGGCAAAACACTCAGCTTCTTTAACCCAGTTTCTGTAGGAGTGGATCAAGCCCAATTATGGCACTTGCTTCATGTGATAATTTAGAAAATCAGATTAGATAATAAATGTACAGTGTTCAGAACAGTGCCTGCCACATCATAACCCTCAAATAACACTAGTCCCTTTTTTTCCTCTGGCTTTATGAAGATGCCACCATCCTACACAGTTGAATTATAGGAGGGTATCAAAATGTTCAATATATAGACACTCTTCAATATGTTCTACTTACCCTTAGCATAGCCAACTTACTTCCTGTCCCCTAGTCAGCTAGCTGCCCCAAGAAGAATCAGGAACTCATTACTTAGAGTCGCTTACATGCTTGATGTTAAATCCCAGATTATCTTGTTTTCCAGCCTGCAGGTCTTACAGAAGCACTTAACCACGTGCATGAACCCTAGTCCATAAAATTTAATACAAAACATAGGTCTCTCTCTAAATACATTTCTGACCTATCGAAATCCAACTCTATATCATCTGGATTTCTCCTTAACTAAATATTTCATATGCCTAAATACTGTATTAAAAGTTCTCAGTTCCAGTAACAAACTAATTAGTTCTCTCAGGTATTGTTTCTCTATTGCATTACATTTATTGCATTTTAATGCAACTATATCTTTACAAGGTTGTCTGACCTTGGTGTTCTTCAAATTATGAGTTGATACTCTATTATTCTTGAATCACCTCTGCTTGTGTCTGGTTTATCACAGGTAATAGATAAATAGTAGCTTCATATAGGTTTCCTTGGCTTTCTGAAAGGAGAACGTTCCTATGAAAACTTTTGTAAACTGAAGTGCTATCCAGTAAAGAAGCAGCTACCATTAGTTTATAGGGAAATTTTTTTAGTGTTCCCAGACCCAAAAAATAACCTCTCTTAGGCCTTCCTGATACTTGTGGACAGATCTTGCTAATGGAAGCACAAAATAAACTGAGATAAGGCACAGATGCTCACAGACACAGTTCAAGCTATGGCAGCTTGAGGCTGAGTGGGTTCTCAGGGAGGAGCGTGGCGATACCCCTCTCCCTCCTCAGAGGGTCTCTATAACTGCTTGCTGCAAAATCAGACACTAAAAACTACTTTTGCTTTTTGGCTTTCCCTGTTTTGTTAGCCCAAACTGGTACCGATACAGGTTTCATAAAAGTGAAGTTGTACAACAAAAACTTTTGAAAAGCAATGACACCTGTGTATCGGAGTTGGAATGAACTTAGTCATAAAAATCTTAACTCAGAAACCACAAGTCATAGGGTTTTTGTTCAATTCACTCCTTCCTTCCTTCCTTCCTTCCTTCCTTCCTTCCTTCCTTCCTTCCTTCCTTCCTTCTATATTTTTCATAGAGTGATTAAAGAAAAGACACCGTGAAAGTATTTTGCTTGAAGAGGAAATCAACATGACTATGTGTGTAATTGCTCATGTCCAAAAAATTCTATGGATGTGATTCATCATGGCTGGTAAAGATACTCTTGCCATAGGAAGCAAGGTAAGATTATTGAACCATAGAATGCAAACCTTAAATATTGCCTTTTTAAGTATTTCTCATGCTAATAATAACAAAATCAGCTACTACTGTGTTAGAGTATATTTGTCTGGGGCCCTAGAATTTGCATTTTAACACCTTCCCTCAGCAATTCCTTTTTTAAAAAAAAAAGATGTTATTTATTCATGAGAGACACAAAGAAAGAGGCAGAGACCTGGAGGGAGGGAGAAGCAGGCTCCTCGCAGGAAGCCTGATGCAGAACTCGATCTTAGGACCCCAGGATCACGCCCTGAGCAGAAGGCAACCACTGAGCCACCCAGGCATCACTCCAGCAGTGATTCCTTATGCAAAGTAGGTTAGAGAACTACTTATCTTCAACACCCTCATGATACAAAGGCATGAATGAGACCCAAGACTGAGTTGTTTAGCTAAGGTTATCTTCCCTAATCTCTTTATTCCAAGTAGTATTTGTTTTTCTTCCCTTTTTAAAATTTGAATTACAGCTGACATACTATGCTGTATTCATTTCATATGTATAACATGGTGATTTCACAATTCTGTACATTTTATAATGCTCACCACATGAGTATAGCCGCCATCTGTTGCCATACAATACCTTTGACTGTATTCTCTTTGCTGTTCTTTTCATCCTCGTGACTTATTTATTTTGTATTTGGCTGTTGGTACATCTTAATCCCCTTCACTTATTTCATCCACCCCCCACTGACCTACTCCTGGCAACCATCAGTTTATCCTCAGTACTTAAGAGGCTGTTTCTGTGTGTGTGTCTGTATACATGCTTTAGATTCCAGATATAAGTGAAATCATATGGTATTTGTCTTTCTCTGACTTATTTCCCTTAGTATAGTAACCTCTAGGTCCATACATGTTGTCACAAATGGCAAGATCCCAATCTTGTTTATGCTTGAATAATATTCAATTATATATATATACACACATTATATAATATTCAAATATATATATAAATATATATATTTGAATATATATACACACACCACATTTTCTTTATCTACCCATCTATAGATGGATACTTGGGCTGCCTCCATATCTTGGCTGTTATAAATCATGCTGCAATAAACGTAGGGGTGCATACATCTTTTCGAATTTAGTGTTTTCTTATTTAGGGTCAATATTCAGCAGTGGCATTGCTAGATCATATGATATTCCTATTTTTAGCTATTTGAAAAAACTCCATACTACTTATCATAGTGGCTGTACCAATTTATATCCCCGGCACTATTTGGATAGAACTTGGCCAAAAGGAATCACAAAATCGTTCCACTCTGTCATGTCAATTGTTTAGTGTGAGTTGATCTGTCAGATAATATGGTCTGTACCCCAAATATCAGGAAAGACTTCTTATTTATTCTTTCCTAGGATGTCAAGTCAATCACAGAATTCAGCATTTTATAATTACTTGGTTAGGCTTAGAATTGATATCTTTAAGGGTTTGACACATGCATGCGCGCGCACACACACCCACACACACATATACAAACACACTTTAAAGTCTGGGAATAAAAAAAATTGTTATTGGATTACATCCTGTCTTTATCAGTCAGAACAATTTGCTCATAAATCTTTGGATAATTGGCTCTGCTGTGTCCTAACTCCATGAAACCAGCTCTCTGCAGAGATGCTTTATACAATGTGACCTCCCTGAGGATATTTCTCTGAGTTTTGCTCTTATAGTTCCTCCAAAACTTCTCAGCCTAAAAATAATATAAGACCTATGGCTAGTTAGAAAATGTGGACTTGAACTGTTCTTCATAAGATCATTTTTAAAGGAACAGCTCTTTAGTATACAAGGTTTAAACAGTGCCACCAAATACACATTTCAGATTCAGACTTCTTCCCGGACCTGTCTCCAAGAAATCTAAACTTCGATACACAGAAGACACCGCCTCCCCTTCAGGACTTTATTCATTTTATTTTTTATTTATTTATTTTTTTTTGGCAGAGTCATCTTTCAGAAATACACATGTGTCATCTTCCTTTTCTTTCTTCTTTCCTCCCTCTCCTCCTCTTTATCTTCCATTTTAAAAAATTATTTCTCCTTTCAGTGCTCCCTATGACCTTAAGCATTAAGCTTAAACTTCTCAGTTTTATTTGTATTGAGGAGAAATTAACAAAATACACAATTATTCACTTTAATAAGTGACCAATTTAGTGGCATTTAGTACATTGATGATATTGTGCAAACACTAAATCTGGTTCCAAAATCTTTCCATCACTTGAAAAGGAAACCCTATGGCTATTATCCCCCATTTTTCCTCTCACACCAGCCCTTAGCAAATAGCAATCTGTTTTTCTACGGATTTACCTATTCTAGATCTTTCATGTGGGTGGAATCACATTCTATAGGACCTTAAGTGTCTGATTTCTCTTATTCAGCATACTTTTGAGGTTTATCTCTACTGTAGCATGTATCTGTACTTTGCTCTCTTTGTATGGCTGAACAATATTCCTCTGCATGTACATACTACAATTTGCTTACCCAATCATCTGTTGATGGACAGATGTGGGTTGTTCCCACATTTTGACTATTACGAATAGCACTGCTATGAACCTGTGTATGCTCCTATTTGAGTAGCTGTTTTCAGTTATTTTGAGCATACACCTAGGACTGGAATTGCTGGATTATGTGGTAATTTTATCTTTATCTTTTCGAGGGACTGTTTTCCAAAGCACATGAACCATTTTCTATACCCACCAGCAAATCACAGGTGTTCTCTTTGTTCCACATCCTCCCCAACACTTGTTATTTTGTTTTCCTTCTTCCCTTTATTTTCTCTTGCTTGCTTGCTTTTTTCTTTCTTTCCTTCTTTTTCTCTATTTCTTTCTTCTAGTATGACCATCCTAGACTGTTTCCTCTGCCTATGACATATTTGTTTAATTTTCCTCTGAAAGGTATTAATTCTTTTCTTTTTAAAGATTTTATTTATTTGTGAGAGACACAGATAAAGAGAGAAAGACAGAGACACAGGCAGAGCGAGAAGCAGGCTCCATGCAGGGAGCCCAATGCAGGACTCAATCCTGGGATTCCAGGATCACACGTTGGGCTGAAGGCAGGCATTAAACCACTGAGCCACCCAGGTATCCCAGAAAGGTATTAATTCTTTAAGATTCATCTCAGATATCAATTTATATTCAATCTTCTCTTCAAGTATGAATTGATTTTCTTTCTATAAATCATGATATTCCCCTTTACTTAATCATATCATGATGCTTATCCCAGTCTGCAGTATTTTTGTTATACTTTTTTCTACTTCTTCTCTCCGTTAAATTTTAAACTATTTAAAGATTTATTTATTTTTCATTAACTCATTCATTCATTTATGAGAGTAAGGGGGAGAGTGCATGAGGAGGAGGTGGGGAGAGGGGGAGAATCTCAAGTAGACTCCTTGCTGAGCAGGGAGTCACACAGGGTGCTTGATCCCATGACCATAAGACCATGACCTGAGCTGAAACCAAGAGTCACACATTCAATAGAATGAGCCACTCAGGTGCCCCTAGATCTTAAACTTCTTTCTTTTTAAGATTTTATTTATTTATTGATGAGAGACACAGAGAAAGAGGCAGAGACACATGCAGAGGGAGAAGCAGGCTATTTATTTATTTATATATATTTTTTTAATTGAAGTTCAATTTGCCAACATATAGTGTAACACCCATTGTTCATCCCATCAAGTGCCCCCTCAGTGCCTGTCACCCAGTCACCCCACCCCCCACCCACCTCCCTTTCCACCACACCTTGTTTGTTTCCCAGAGTTAGGAGTCTCTCATATTCTGTCTCCCTCACTAATATTTCACTCATTTTCTCTCCTTTCCCCTAAAATCCCTTTTACTATTTCTTATATTCCCCGTACGAATGAGACCATATAATGTTTGTCCTTCTCCAACTGACTTACTTCACTCAACATAATACCCTCCAGTTCCATCCACATCAAAGCAAATGGTGAGTATTTGTTGTTTCTAATGGCTGAGGAATACTCCATTATATAGAGAGCACATCTTCTTTATCGGTGTTGGTGGACCCCGAGGCTCCTTCCACAGTTTGGCTATTGTGGACATTGCTACTGTGAACATCGGGGTGCAGGTGTCCCAGCATTTCACTGCATCTGTATCTTTGGGGTAAATCCCCAGCAGTGCAATTGCTGGGTCATATGGCAGGTCTATTTTTAACTCTTTGAGGAACCTCCACACAGTTTTCCAGAGTGGCTGCACCAGGTCACATTCCCACCAACAGTGCAGGAGGGTTCCCCTCTCTCCACATCCTCTCCAACATTTGTAGTTTCCTGTCTTGTTAATTGTCAGCATTCTCACTGGGGTGAGGCGGGATCTCATTGTGGTTTTGATTTGTATTTCCCTGATGGCCAGTGATGTGGAGCATTTTCTCATGTGCTTGTTGGCCATGTCTATGTCTTCTTTGGTCAAAACGTCTATGCTATCCAGGGAAATTTACATGTTCAATGCAATCCCTATCAAAATACCATGGACTTTTTCTTCAGAGAGTTGGAACAAATAATCTTAAGATTTGTGTGGAATCAGAAAAGACCCTGAATAGCCAGGGGAATATTGAAAAAAGAAAACCAGACCTGGGGGCATCACAATGCCAGATTTCAGGTTGTACTACAAAGCTGTGGTCATCAAGACAGTGTGCTACTGGCACAAAAACAGACACATAGATCAATGGAACAGAATAGAGAAACCAGAAATGGGCCCTCAACTCTATGGTCAACTAATCTTCTACAAAGCAGGAAAGATTATCCCCTGGAAAAAAAATATTTATTGAAGACAGTCTCTTCAATAAATGGTGCTGGGAAAATTGGACAACCACATGCAGAAGAATGAAACTAAACCACTCTTACACCAGACACAAACACTCAACATGGAGAAAGATCTAAATGTGAGACAAGATTCCATCCAAAACCTAGAGGAGAACACAGGCAACATCTTTTTGAACTTGGCCACAGTAACTTCTTGCAAGATACATCCATGAAGGCAAGAGAAACAAAAGCAAAAATGAACTGTTGGTACTTAATCAAGATAAAGAGCTTCTGCCCAGCAAAAGAAACAGTCAACAAAACTCAAAGACAACCTACAGGTGGGAGAAGATATTTGCAAATGACGTATCAGATAAAGGGCTAGTTTCCAAGATCTATAAAGAACTTATTAAACTCAACAGCAAAGAAACAAACAATCCAATCAGGAAATGGGCAAAAGACATGAAGAGAAGCAGGCTTCTCGCAGGGAGCCTGATGTGGGACTTGATCCTGGACCTTGGGATCACACCCTGAGCCAAAGGTAGACGTTCCACCGCTGAGCCACCTAGGCGTCCCTTGATCTTAAACTTCTAAAGGGAAAAATCATCTTCTTTCCTTTATGGAATCATACTTCCCAAATTTGAGCATGACATGCTCATCTTTAGCACCCCGAGTGTTTATATATCACTTAGAGGTTGTCCAAGATCTGAACGTGACTTAATATGCTCTGACTGTTCTAGCCCGAGTCCCTAATCCTCTTCTACATTTACTCAATTCCCATTTTTTCCCTCACCTTCTTTATTTTTCTTTCTCCTAACTTTCCATTCTTCCCCTTTCCTCTCATCTCTTATCTCTCAGCCTGCCATCACTCACTCTTGTCACCTCACTCAGTGATTCTCTCTGTCTCTCTCATGCTTTTGTCAACATACCCTCTGTTTCTTTTAGTTCCACCAATGGCCCTTAGTCCTCTATTCTCCCCTACTGCTATTTCCGAAACTAAAAAAGCCTTCCCACCTCTTACACAGTTGACTGTAGCATCCTGAACAGCTCAACATGTGCTACCTCAGGGGTGACTCTCTTGAAACCTTAGACAAAATTAATTTCCTTCTTATATTCTCTCTCATAGTTCTGCATCAATTCAACTTATTTTTAAGATCCTCTCTTGAGAAAACTCTGGAAGTTAGACTGCAGAGAAATTGCAAAGAGCTACACAGTTTTCTCCCCATAAGGCAAATGGGTTGTGGGATCTAGAGCACAACGCTTGATATACTGAAATAAAACAATACCCAAATGATATAATGCACCTCATGTGTGCTCTGCAAAGGAGTGAGGTGAAATACAAATGCTAAGTTTTACAATCATTATCTCCTGCTCCGTTCATCTAATTATTCTTTGCAAGTATATAGTAAGGGTAGAGTCTCTCCAATGGTAGTATTGGGGATATACCATTAATTCAGTAATAAGGTTAAAATCCTAATTTTTATTCATTTGACCTCTATTAAGCCTATCACCAAGTATTTATGGAGGCTTCTAAAAAGAAATGAGAAGGAAAGTGTAGTTATTGAAGACAGAGTTAAAGGTTTAGTATATCAGTGATACCATTCAAATAGCTTTGGAAAAACACTTAGTTTTGTCTAGGAAGTCATTCATTTAGCTTATGGGATCTTTGTGATAAACACAATAAGAAATACAGAAACTATAAAGCAAATAATAAAAGCCTTATACCAAGGGTATGGGAAGTAATAATCTGAAGATAGACAAAGAAGACCCAAGTGGTACATTCAGTTCACCATCCCTTCCCTCCTCTATTAGGTGCCTTAAGTCTCTATCAGCAGCAACAGGGAATGGGGTCAGACAGAAATGGTTTTCAGACAGAAAACTGCATCAAGTTGTTCTTCTACAGACCCGGTGGCATTTTAAAAATCATTTGCCCCTGTCCTGGCTATTGCTGTCCCAGGTGTCACATGGTGCATTAGAAGGTTACAAAAACAAACAAACAAACAAAAAAAACCTAAGGATCATATGTTTTTGCTCTTTATGCAATTGATTCCAGGTTTATTATTTTTTTAATTTCTATTTTATAGTATTATTTTTAATGACAGTTTACTTCTAGTCTATTCATTTATCAAGACAAACAGTGCTACCTCCCAGTAATGATGAATGAAGAAAATTACAGGAACTCAAGTAGGCCAAGCCTTTCTCCTGGATTATACTCAAACTGCCTAAAGAAGTATGCAGTATCACTTGCTGTATCACATCACCAATTGGTGATGTCAGTTACAATGTTCCATTCAAACTTCACAATAAGCCTGTATGGTACAAATCACGCAATTTTCATGAGTGTTTACAGTGAACTCTAGAGAGGTGATAACAGTATAAGACTTACAGCCTCCATCTAACTCCCAAGCATGCTATAGTGAAATAAAGTCTTAATGAATGTTGAACAAATCTTTTTTTTTTAAGACTTTATTTATTCATGAGAGACACACAGAGAGAGACAGAGACACAGGCAGAGGGAGAAGCAGGCTCCATGCAGGGAGCCCAACGTGGGACTCGATCCCACGTCTCCAGGATCACACCCTGGGCTGAAGGCAGAGCTAAACCGCTGAGTCACCCGGGCTGCCCAATGTTGAACAAATTTTAAGATTATTATACTGAAAAAGTATTACGGATACTTAGGGTGATAGTAAGACTTTTAAACTAAAAAGGTGATTGAGACATCTGGGTGGCTCAGTTGGTTAAGCATTTGTCTTCAATTCAGGTCATGATCCCAAGATCCTAGGATTGAGCCCCAAGCCTGGCTCCCTGTTCAATGGAGAGCCTGCTTCTTCCTATCCCTAAATCTCTCTCCCTACCTCTCAAACGAATAAACAAAACAGAACAAAACAAAACAAAACAAGTGATTAACAGGAATCCCAGGCTGTGTATTTCTTTTCTGATCCACCGTCATATACATCTTAGATATTAAAGGATTCACCAATATGGAGCTAACATATTACATTCTACTGACAAAAATAGCTAAATTACACTCAAACCGTGAACATCAGTTTACCACCCAATGACATATTATTTAGGGAATTACCATTAAGTATGTCTTTTTGGAGTAAATTCCAGATAATTTTCACTTTCCCCACACTTGGAGGCACCACTGAGAACAGTGACTAGCTCTGAATTTAATGTCTAGGGATATATTCTAAGGTTTAATTTAATTTCATAAAGATAGCTTGCCAACAATTCTCCAAGATACTTGAGTCATTGTTTTTTGCATATGGGCATGCAATGCTCATTTCGGGGGGAGGGGACACAAAACTTCCTGACAATGTGTTTGGATCCATTATAGAGCAAATAGATAAAAAATTGGGTGTCTGTGGATACCTTTTTATTGGATTAAAACAATGCAAACTGTACACTGTGTCTAAATGTTTAATATAAACATTTACACTGAATATATTTGCAGATCAACAGCTGCTCAAACAAGAGCAGCAAATCTAATGGATTTCATAGTTGAAACCCCCAATCAGAATGGAGTTCACAATCGCCACTCATGGCTTATTCATTTGTGCTTGTACACTGGCCTTTGTGACCAAATGATTATCTACTTTTAATCACCTTCCAAGGAGCAATCAAAACAAAGTTACTTGCTCATGTTTCCAGACCAAATGAAGTGCAGAGCAATTAATTTTATTCCCTAAACAAAATCTAGTTATTGATATGAAATAATGTTTTGCTATCATAATGCAATTATGCTGTGTGTTCCCATTTCAGCTGAACTTACACAAAAACATTTCAATTGCATCTGAATTCTCTGTTCCTGTTCTATGTACAATTTAAAGCATTTCAATTAAGGGCACTTGCAAACCCTTGAGGATCATGAATTGAACATCTTCCTTTGTGAGCAATCAAGAACTCCATGAACTAAATTGATTTATGATTTTACAGGAATTTTAATCTCAGACAAAGAAGCCAGTGTGTGGGAGCCAGTCACTTGGTAGGTATAGATAGCATATGTATTCCAGTTCAGCTGTATTATGTTTTACTATTCATTGTGCATATAATAACCTTAGGGAAGTGGTGGCACTCAAGTTTCTTTACAAAAAAAAATGAGTACCAACTGTTAATGTCAGTAATAAATGTCAGGAGAAAATATAATTATCTCTTTATGTAACGGTACTCCAATAAGAAACAGTAGTACCTTTCTCTTCACCAACCCAACCCACTCCGCTACAGCAGAGGGAACTATAGACTATCGTAGTATCAATTAAGTTATTTGTAAAGATAGTAGAGTGTATTCCATATAAATGGCAAAGCCATAATAAGTGTGATTAAATGAAGGTAAAATTATTTAGTTTCATGTAACATCCTTTTGAGAATGGTTTTTGGATCTTATTATTCTTACATCAGAGGAAAAGGGTATCAAGTTAGACTCTTAAAGAAGGTACAATGCATTGACTCTTTTGTGTCTTTTCAATATTTTTAGGTTGTAAGGCTTAACGTGTTAGAAGTGAGTAATCTTCTACACTTGGCTTTTACCTATGTTCCATCTTATTCTGAATGTAGTTAGTGCATTTACCCCAAAATAAAATGTTTTATTTCTTTTTCCTTTATTTGATCTAAGGACAAAGTACTTTCTTTCTTGGAGTAAATACTAATGAAAACAGTCTAAGTAATAAACATGTACAACTTTATGGTGTCTTTCCTCTTAATACTGGAAATTAAGAAACTTGTATTCTTTTGATATTCATTCTTACAAATACTTCTACAACTGCTATATCTTCATGTTCAATCCCCTTGTCCACTTCCAATCTACCTTTTATAACGCTGACAAAATATTTCTCCTACAGTATCATATTGTATCATGGAATTTCCCAGCTCACAAATTTTAATGGCCCTATAATGTCGACTCTCAGAGATTCAAGCAGTTTGTTGTTGTTATTTTCTTTGTTTTACATAAAATTCAATCTCTTTAAATTATTTAAGCTAAATGTCATCCACTCGAAGATGAGGTGAGGGTCAGAAACTAAAATTCATTATGTACCTCCCTGCTTCTTTGAATTGTGCCAGATGCCTCATAGATACCATATCATATAGTCTTCTCAGTAACCCTGGGGTATGGAGGAAGGAAATAAGACGTAGCTAATTTACCTAAGCCAACATTTAAGTTTGAACTAGTCCTCAGACTCCAAAAGTGGTATGTTTATTTGAATGAGAATAAAGGAAAAAAAGTGGTATGGAGATCATGGATAAGGTAAGCCGCTGTTTCATTCTCGCGTACTGGTACAGTGGAGGCTCGTGGAGTGCCACTGTTTGAAGATAACTAATATGATACCATCCCTACACACACATCTGGAATATCATTTTCAGCTTAAGTCAAGCCCAGTTGTACCTTATCTCGTGGAGCATAGGCCTCAGAATGCTGGCTCACTGGGTGTTATTCTGTATGTTGGTAAATTGAACACCAATAAAAATTAATTTATTAAAAAAATCGGCATCAAGATAGCAAAAAAAAAAAAAAGAATGCTGGCTAACTTTTGATTGCCAATACCTGGAAGTTCTGCTCCCAGAGACTTGGCCTCTGCCCAATAAGCGTGTGCTACTGAGAGCAACTAATATTACTTCAGAGGTCACTGCATATTGGTATTCTAAATAAATACCTGCTACCGACTTTTTATAGCTTATTATATTTACCCAGATCCTTGTCTAGACATGGCAATCAGAAAGAAAGCATTTCATAGTATATATTTATAGATATTAGTCATTCATTATTTCATTTTCTCACAAATATTTAATTTGATACCACATGGCAGACATTTTTCAGTAGCTTGGAGCTTTAAAGGTGAGGCATATCCCCTGCATCCAAATAATCCATCACCATAATTGAAATCAGTGATTTTGAAGCTATTCTTCTTGGAGGACTAGAAGGTCAATAAGATGCCTCAACATTTGTTCATCTTTTTTTTAATTTAAAAATACTAAACAATTTAAACATACACCAAATGGAAATAAAAGAAAGATAAATGGAACTACATCTATGAGATGGAAAATTATGTAATCATGAGTAATGCTCACAGAATTCTCATAATATGGGAACTTGTATACATTAATGTATAAAATATATAGAATTGTATTTATATATAGGTGTTATATGATCATAAACGAGCATATGCATAAAAAGGAAACTATACATAAATTATATAATATTATTAACAATGGCTCTCTGGAACAGACTGTGAATCAATTTCTTGCGGTTATTTTTCTGCATTTTTCAAGTTCCAGACATAATTATATATCTTATAAAAACCAAATAACAATTATGTAAATATAATGCATAATGACAATAAACTGTACTCTGCCTTCTGTGTCACATCTCACTATCCTTAATAAGTACTACCCCCATCACTATGTATATTTTTATTTGATTGAGGTATTAACAAATATGATTTCATATGCCTAAGTTCTACAACATGTTATGTACCTACATATGCATCATATACACACAAAGGATTACCGTAATCATATTAGCTGACAACACATCTATCACCTCACAGAGGTAAGGCAGCTCTTCCGCCCACGGTCCTGTCCCTGTGCTTTCATAAAATCACCAATGTGCACCCAAGACGTCTCAAGAATTCTTTCTTGGTCATCGGCTCCGGACCTCACCTATATTCCCAAACTTCATCATTTGGTGCTCAACATGGGGCTTTGAGTCTTTACATCTAGACTCTGAGCTTCTGTGCAAAGTTGCTGAGTACTTTCTCTCTTCTTCCTTTTACTCTCATTCTGGGGACCCTTCAAGGAATATGGTCTTATTGGATCACTTTCTTGCCAATTGCTCAGTGGCTACTGTATGGGCAGGAGAAAGTCTGCCTTTTGGCTGGAAGTTAGTACCTGGCCGGGATGGTAATAAGACCCAGAAACTTGATGCCCTCTCTTTATTCCTGTCCTTATACAAAGTTATCTGTCTTGGGCACAGGACAGCAACCTAAGTCAGCAGGACGGCCGCCAATCTTAAGACCCCTGTGGAGGTTTCCTCCTCATTGGTCTAATGTGATCCCCTCCACATTCCTGGTCCAGCCACTTCTGGCTGAGGGACCTCCACTGGGAGCCAGCCAAAACCAGTACCTGATTGAATTAAACCCAGCTGGGGACTGTTTCCTAGGGAAGTTGGCTGTAAGGACTACATGTGTTGGAATGTCACCTAGACCGTGATGGACTTGGGATGCCTGGGTAGCTCAGTGGTGGAGCATCTGCCTTTAGCTCAGGGTGCGATCCCCAGTCTGGGGGATCGAGTCCTGTATCGGGCTCCCTCCAGGGAACCTGCCTCTCTCTCTGTGTCTATCACAAATAAATTTTAAAAATATTAAAAGGAAAGAACCATGATGGAATTCTATCTTTTCTGTTTTCTGCCAATGTCCTCTACCAACTACTTAAGCTACAAAACTGGGTAATTTCCCCTTGTAAAACTTTTCTAAGTATTCTCCATGGGTTAAAAATGGCAGGTTCTACAAGGCAGGGTCAAAGAAGGCATGAGGCTTCTTCAGTCCCCAAGGACTCTCCCTTGAGATGCCTTTTAATCAATTGGAAACCATTCAGATTGCAAAATTTAGGAAAGGACTGATCTCCTGTAATCCTGCATGGCCTCAGTGGGACCTATCGGTTAGATCCCTGCAGGAAATAGGGCAAATGGACCTAGGGTACCTTCATTACTCTACACATGGACTCTGACCCAAAGGCCTTCTGCAGACTCCTGACATACCAGATGATAATTTAAATAGGGCTCCTCCAAGTAAACTCAGGTTGCTGGAGGTAACACGGGCCATCCCAGAGAAGGGGACTCTGACTCTTAACTTTTCTCTCTCACTATTCCTCTTCCTAATAGATGTGGGCGCTTCTCCCTCACGCATCTCCCAGGTTAATGGCTATAATTGGAGCCAACTCTAGTTAGTCTACCTCAGGACAGGGACTTTAAGGAAATTTGCAAACCGATGTTGAAACTCCTTTGTGGGGATCCCTGGGTGGCCCAGCGGTTTGGCGCCTGCCTTTGGCCCAGGGCACGATCCTGGAGACCCGGGATCGAATCCCACATCGGGCTCCCGGTGCATGGAGCCTGCTTCTCCCTCTGCCTGTGTCTCTGCCTCTCTCTCTCTCTCACTGTGTGCCTATCATAAATAAATAAAAAAAATTTAAAAAAAGAAACTCCTTTGTTTCAGGGCAACTGCCAGTCTTCTCTGGCGCAAGCAACACGGACTGCCTATCCCCCTATGTTGGTGGAAAAACATGGTGTGTACTCCTCGTTGGAGCTGATGAGCCCTGGAACCAGGAACCCTTTATCTTTGGGCAGCACTTGACCTCTTCTGCTTCCCTCACCCCCTCCTCTGTTTCTGCACCACTTTGGGTGCGGCCTGCATGACTGGCTTCTATACCACCCTTGGTGCCTTCCAGTACCATTGGCTCATCCTCCTACCTTCACCATCAAGGAGTGGAGAAGACTCCTTGGACAAAACAAAAACTGGTAATGGAAAACAGATGGATCAACTTTTAAGTGGACCCAGGTGGAACATAACTTGTTATTTAAACTAAGTTTGTTGGTTTAACTAAGATAGACATGGCTTTAAAGTTATCAGCATTCAATGTGTAACTTCTATTCCACCAAGGTTTGCTAAAGGTTGAATAAGCTCATGTTATCTCTTGCAGCTTGTTAGCAAAAAGATAACTTAAAATGATGGTTAACTGTCTCAAAGTTTTCACAGGTAATTGCTAAGATAGCTTTCAAAGTCCTTGGTAACCTAAAATTTTATACAGAGTTTTGCTTGAATGATAAATGGGATGAAATTCTTATACATCTAGATCTTTTCCAACAGAATAAAGTGCTAAAGTATTGATTACTGGATGTAGGTTTGTGCTTTTGACTTTTTTAAAAATATATTATTATATTTATTTATTCATGATAGATATCACACACAGAGAGAGAGAGAGGCAGAGACACAGGCAGAGGGAGAAGCAGGCTCCATGCAGGGAGCCCGACGTAGGACTCAATCCCGGGACTCCAGGATCAGGCCCTGGGCCAAAGGCGGCGCTAAACCACTGAGCCACCTGGGCTGCCCTTGACTTCTTATTACAGAGAAACTAAGAATATTTGAGTCTGTTGGTAAACATGCTTTGTGCTTAATAAATTCATAAATTTGTGATATAAAGAGTTTTGGCATAACAGTTCACAATTGGTTACTACTTAGTTTTCACTGGAGATTAAGGTCTCTAAGAGCACAATTCTACCAAATTCTACCAAATGTAACTAAGACTGACGAAAAAGGTAATGCTATAGGTAAGAAAGATGTAAGGTATGGAAATATATTTTTCTTCAAGGTGTAAAAAAAAAAGTAATTTTGTCCTAAATAAGACCATTAGGAAAAAAAAATGGCTTGGGGCAAAATCTAAATATAAAGGAAAGTTGTAGAAGGTTTGTGAAGGGAAAATCTTTGGAAAGGAATTTTAGTGTGATCAGGACAGACTAAAATTGAATGGATTTTAAAGTAAAAAAAAAAGATCTTTCTTAGCATATTTCAAATACACAATACAGTAAGATTAGCTAAACCCACAATACTGTACATTAGATTCCCAGAACTTATTCATCTTATAAATGAAAGTCTGTACCCTTTGACCAATGTCTTTTCCTTTCTCCCCACCCGGTAGCCCCTGGCGACCACCATTCTAACTATTTCAACTTTTTTAGATCCCAAATACAGCTGCGATCACACAGTATTTGTCTTTCTCTATCTTATTACACTTAGCATAATGCCTTCAAGATCCGTCCAGGTTATTACAAGCAGCAGAATTTCCTTTTTCGCAGGACTGAATAATTTTCCATTACTTACATATATCTAATCTTCCTTGTCCGTTTGTCCATCAGTGGACAGTTAGGTTGTTTCTGTATCTTCACCGTAGTGAACAGCACTGCAGTAAACATGCGAGTGCACATACGTCTTTACGATTCTGTTTCCAGGTCCTAGATCATGTGTAGGTCGTTAATGGTTTCCTTCATTGTATTGAAGCTTTTTACTTTGATATAGCCTCATTTGCTTATTTTTGCTTTTGTTGCCTGTGATTTTGGTGTCATCTCCAAAAAAAAAAAAATCATTTCCAAGGCAAAGGTCAAGCTTTCTCCCAATGTCTCTGCAAGGAGTTGTATGGTTTCACATCATGCATTTAAGGATTTAATTTATTTTGAGGTAGTTTTTGTGAGTTGTGTAAGACAAGGTCCATCTTCATTCTTTTCCTTGTGGTTATACAGTTTTCCCAACACCATTTATTGAAGAGACTATCCTTTCCCCATCATGTATTCTCAACAGCTGTTGAAGATCAGCTGATCATATATAAGGGGATTGATTTCTGGGATCTCTATTCTGCTCCACTGATCTATGAGTCTATTTTATGCCAGTACCAGGAAGTGTGATGCCTCCAGGTTTGTCCTCTTTATAAAGATTGCTTTAGCTATTTAGGCTTTTTATGGTCCCATACAAACTTTTTAAAAACGATTTGTTTATTTGAGAGAGAGAGCACAAGCAAATGAGCACGGGGAAGGGGACAGAGGGAGCGGCAAAGAGAGAATCCCAAGCAGACATCCCCCTGAGCATGGAGCCCAACATGCGGCTCAATTTCATGACTGGGATCATGACCTGAGCTGAAATCTGAGTCCGACATTTAGCTGACTGAGCCATCCAGGTGCTCCCAAATTTTTAATTTTTTTTCCTAGTTCTATAAAAATTGTCATTGGGATTTTAACGGGGTAGCATTAAATCTGTAGATCACTTTGGGTAGTATGGACATTTTCAAAATATAAATCCTTCTAATCCATGAACACGGATTATCTTTAAATGTATTTGTATCTTTTAAATTTGTTTCATCTGTGTTTTATATGTTCATTACATATACCTTTCCTTGGTTGAATATGTTCCTAGGTATTATATTATTTTTGATGCCCTTGTATATAGGATCGTTTTTTAATTTCTTTTTCTGATAGTCTGTTGTATGTTCACAAAGACAACTAATTTCTGTACGTTGATTTCCTATCCTGTAACTTTACTGCATTGATTTATTAGTTCCTCTGGAAGAGTAATGCAACTGGTTGGACTCTGTAGTTGAGAGGCTCCACGGGTTGGATTCCACAGTTACCCCCGGTCAAGTGGGGCCCCAGACAATGCTTTTCAAAAGATTGCTATTGTGGGCTGGCTCTGCCTTCAGTCCGGGCTGCAGGGTGGTCTCCGCAATTGATGAGGGCCACAGGCTGTGCCCCTTAGTCGTGCAGCATCACTGGCTGGGTTTTCCTCCCAGCAGTGCTGCTGGCTGTTCTCCCTTCTTGGCTGGGGCTGCTATCAGCCTGTCAGTTCGGGCAGGCCAGCTGGGCGGGTTGCTGACAGACTCCCTGGTCGATTAAGGTTGGAAGCTGTATCTTTCTGGGGGGCGGTGGGTGCTGGGCCCTGGGCTCCACGATCAATCTGATGGGGTTGCTGTCTGGCTTCTCTGGTCCCTCAATGCTTCAGGACGTGCTCCTCAGTTCGGTAGGATCACTGGTTTAACTCTTTGCCAAAGTGAAGCCTTAGGCTGAGCTCTGTGGGGGGGCAGGGCTGCTGTCTGAACCAGCAGAGCCACAGGCTACATGTTCTGCAGATGGTCAGGGTCTCCAGTTTGGCTCCCTGTCCAGGCGGGGCCAGCAGCTGTGCTCTGCTGCTGCTGGGCTGGACCGTGGGCTGGAAACCCAAGCCTGGGAGAACTGCCAACCGTGCTTTTCAGCAAAATCGGGGCTCTAGGCTCTGCTCCATGAGTGGGCCAAATGGCTGGTTGCACTCACTGGTCGGTTCATATTGCCAGCAGGGATGCGCTGCCACCACTGGTCCCTATGAGCCTTGACCCCTTGTTTGTTCCCATCTCACCCCGAGTAATCGAACCCGGCCACTTCCCCCATGAGAAAGACTGGGCAGACCTCTTAGGAAGTAGCTTAGAATGCTGTGGAAGCTGGGCATCCCCCTGAAGCTCTCTGCTCTCCACCGCAGAAACTGTCAGCGCAGGGAGTCCCTCGCAGTGTGGCATCGTGTCAGCCTGGGGGAAGGTTGACGCAGCCCAAGCCAAACTACTCCTTGTGACCTTCTAACGTGGCTTTTCTTGTATTTCGTGGTCCAAGGGAGTCCTTTACCTCCCCCTGGGTCCTGGGATTTTCACAACATCATTACCTGTGGATAAATGCTTATTTATGCTCTTTCTGTGACTGGGAGCTATACCAGGGGCCTCCTATCCTGCCGCTTTGCTGACATCCCAGTCAATAGGTTTATTCTAGTGGGTCACATAGCCGAGTAGACATTACCATTATGATGGAAATACAGAAAAGCATTTGTAGTCAAACAGAAAAAAAAAACAGAATTAACAGAGACAGCATAGAGAAGTATCTTTTTTTTGGGGGGGGAATGTCCAAAATTCCTTATTTACTTTTTTTTTATTTATTTATGACAGTACAGAGAGAGAGAGAGAGAGGCAGGCTCCATGCACCGGGAGCCCGACATGGGACTCGATCCTGGGTCTCCAGGATCGCGCCCTGGGCCAAAGGCAGGCGCCAAACTGCTGCGCCACCCAGGGATCCCCAAAATTCCTTATTTCCAAGTGATGTAGAGGCCCTCAAAGAAGAGAGAAGTAATATTTAGGCTCATTGTTTAAAAACATGTTAGAAATAATGAAGAAGTGGCTGAAGCTTACCGACCTGTTAACAAAGATGAGGAAGACAGTTTGTTCCACCGTGAACCTGCCGGAGCTCATCAACTCATGACACGTGGAGCAGCACCTCAACACAACCAGAGCACCCCGGATTTGCAGAGGGCCCTTGCTCCAAAGCCGTGACTAAGAGGAAGTTACTGGGGGCAGCAAGCCATTCCCTCCCGCTCGTCAGCCCTAATAGTTTAACAGCGAAGGGACAGGATCTTAAAGATTTCTTTAAGATGGTCAGAGAACTGACCTTCTGCTAGGTAATAAGGGAGATGATCATGGGCGAAATAAGACCATCTGCCGAAGCAAGCTTAAAGGTGACTTACAGGTGTGGCGGGGTCAAGCTCCTTTTCCTTGTAGTTTGGAAACGCAGTTCCTGAGCCCCGACCAAAGCACCAGCCGCCTTCTCTGTCTTCAGGCTCTGCTCTTCCTGCACACACCGGGGATGGAAAGGAGATTGTCCAATGGGTCGCGGATGCTAAGCCTTGGGAAGCCCTGCAAAGAGAGGAACACAGTGGTACTGAGCAGGTATGTCATAGGTCCTCACGAGTTTTCTGCTTGTAAGACATTGCTCTAGGTCAACTATGCAGACTCGTTATTTCTAGTTCTTTTTCTAATAATTTTAGATGTGGTTTAATTCACTCTAGATTTGAGGAAATGTCCCATTACAACAGCTTAAAGTAATTCTTTCTTCCTTCTTGTCAAAGGTAACAGTAATAACATTGATTGAAACTGTGTTGGGATCCCTGGGTGGTGCAGCGGTTTGGGCCTGCCTTTGGCCCAGGACGCGATCCTGGGGACCCGGGATCGAATCCCGCGTCGGGCTGCCGGTGCATGGAGCCTGCTTCTCCCTCTGCCTGTGTCTCTGCCTCTCTCTCTCTCTCTGCTCTGTCTCTGTGTGACTATCATAAATAAATAAAAATTTATTAAAAAGAAAGAAACTCTGTCAGTTTTATAGGAGTTTGCTCTTTCTAGCCTCACAACCATTCTTTGGGGTTCACATTAAAGAAAAAATGGCATCTAGGGAGAGGACCTGAGGGTCAAGAACATCTCACGGTAGGTTTTAGAGGTGAGGTGCGAAACCAATCACCTCTGACGCTAAACTGAATAGGCTTTCAACCATATCATACTGCTGGACTCAGGCTTAAATGTGTGCTGCAATAATTTATTTAAAAATAAACTCTTATGGTTTAATTATATGACTTTTCACAATCAAGTGATGCTTTTTATACTAGCATTATAACGTGAACTTTCTAAAGTCATCAAATAATTAATAATTTATAGACTCAAGCCAATTGTAGACCATTTTTTTAAAATCTTATTTATTTATTCATGAGAGACACAGAGAGAGAGAGAGGCAGAGACACAGGCAGGGGGAGAAGCAGGCTCCACACAGGGAGCCCGACATGGGACAGGGTCCCAGGACCCTGGGGTCATGCCCTGGGCTGAAGGCAGACACTCAACCATTTAGCACGGAGCCGTCCCAACCATACACCAAAATCGAGCAAATCTCTCTCAAGGTAATTTATGTAGTTTATCTAAAGTATCATGCACCATAAAACTGTGTTTAAATTCAAGTGCTCCATGAGCATAGACATCAGTATCCAAAGAAAGCGATGTTGTTGCTTTACTTCTAACATAACCAAAATGAAGTAAATGTGACCGGAGGAGATGGCAGAAGAGGGCTTAGGTTATCACAGTAATGTTCTGAACTTAGAACGAGTCACACAGTTTTGAGATTCATCTTCACCACTCATTGAGGACCCGCAGAAGATTCAGTGATATTTGCTGAGCTTCGGTTTCCTCACCTGAAAAGGTAATTACGGGCTAACTTGCAAGGTGGTTATAGATGAAAAAGATAAAGAAAAAGCAGAGTGATTCACAGAAGGAGTAGAACTTGTGTTAGTCAAATAATCAAAGCAAAGTTTAATTAAAAGTCCATGAAGATCTCCCTTGACTATACCTTTGTGTTTCATTCATTCATTTTTGTTGACTGTCTACATTTATCATGTGTATTTGTCTACCAGAGCTGCCAGCACAAAATACCACAGATCGAGAGGCTTAAATAATCCAAATTTCTCCTGAGCGATTTGCAAATGTGCCTTCCACCCTGGTGCTGCACTGGGTTGCTGGGGGCAGTTGGGCCTCAGCTCCCCTTCCCTGAGCACCAGCAGCTGCCTCGGATCCCTGGGTTTGGCCTCTTTAGGTGGGGTCTGAGTGCCTGCAGCCCCCAGGGCCTAGCACCGAGACTGTGCTGTCCCCCTGGGACGGAAGGTCTGTCTGTCCCCCTGGGACGGAAGGAGAAGAACGGTACAATGCCTTCCTGACCTCACCTGGCCGGCCCTGTGGGGCACTGGCACCCCCGGTGGACTCTCCGTCACGGACCCCACCTCAGAGGTCGAGCTGGACGTCAGGCGTCGAGGCCCGGGTGGCCGAGGGGACCCAGCAGACTGAGGTCTGGGTTTCAGCCTGTCAGATAGGCCATCCTGGAGAGCGGGCCCAGGTCTGAGGGATCCGGGAGCAGCTCCACCAGGATCACCCTGGCCCCTACCCTCTTTTGTAAGTCTTGTGAATTGCAAATTAAATACAGCTGTGTTTAAAATAGTAATTAAGAATAAACAGATTACATGAATAGGCCCTAATCTAATCTGACTGGTGTCCTTATAAGAAGAGGAGATACTAGATACGTACCCACAGAGGAAAAATCAAGGGAGCACACAATTAGAGGGGGGCATTTGCAAACCAAGGTCTCAGGAGAAACCAACCAACCAAAATCTTAACTTTGGTCTTCCAGCCTCTAGAGCTATGAGAAATAGATTTGGGTATTTTATTTATTTATTATTTAAACACAGCTGTATTTAACTTACAATTAACAAGACTTACAAAAGAGGGTAGGGGTGAGGGTCCCAATCTCCACATAGTGTCACATTCTGAGATGATGAAGGCGAGGATCTCAATCCATGGATTTTGCAGGGACATAACTCAATCTATGACACCAAATATTAATGCAGAGGGAGTGAATGAAATTCTATGCAAGATAGATGTTATTTTCCCTCATGGAGTTTTAGTCTACCGGAAGTACAGATGAATTAAAAGGTCATTATAACACGATGTGATAAATTTTTGTAGAGGACTCAAATGTTGAGTGAAAGCAGTGAGTTGTACCAGTTTACTCAGATTTGTGGGTCAAGTGAAGACAGCTACGGAATTTCTTGTACATTAACAACCGATGCAGAAATCGGAGTCAGCTTTGCAAAGGTAAAAAAAGGTAAAATATCCTTTAGGGTATTTCAGGCATAGATGACAATGAGTACAAAGTCCCAGAATTGAGTATATGCATTCAAGGAACTGAAGAGAGGCAGAAGGTTAAGGAAGAGAAAGGCAGAGTGTGCAGAGATGAAAAAGCATGACACAGTCATAATAGTCCTTTCAAGCTAATTCAGAGCTTTTGACCTCATCCTAAAGGCACAGAGAAGCTTGTAAAAATATATTAGATGAGAGGGGCATGTTAGCAGGTTTGTATTTTAGAAAGATTCCTGATGTTAGAAAATGGACCGAGAGACAAAAATGAACTCAGAGGACAGTTATGAAATTGTCCCAGTGTATCAACCACCATGACCCAGCACATGGAAATACCAGAGGTATGAAAAAAGTTGATAAAGTTAGGAGCTACTTGTAAGAATTCATGTGGAAATTGGGTCGGGGTGGTGATTAGAGAGATTGCTTAGGATCTAAGATGTCTGTTAAGCTTCGGACTTGGGTACATAAGTGGGTAGTGGTACTGTTGCCTGGAATAGAGAACTAAAATGAATGCCAGGTTTTGGAGGGGAATGAAAAACTTTGTTTTAGATGCACCACTTTTCACATGGTGACTAATTGGAGATGACAAAGACATTTGGGTTCTCCGGGGTCTGGTTGCTGCTACTTGCAGTTGACTAGACCTCTTTCAACCAAAGTCAGCTCTATTATTTCTAAGGTGAAATTCACTTATGTCAGTTCCTAATTTTTATTAGACACAATAATGATTAGTGTTCTTTTACCTTCTTTAGAGAAACTGTGAATTATAAGAGGCAACCAGTTTGGCCTTTTTGACCATTTTTTTCATTGTTTTATGAATTGATCTTCAGTTCAGCTTAAAATATGTCACGGGCCAGGGTATTTTGTTAAGTATGTGTATTCATGAGGAAAGACGCAGAGACACAATCCATGAAAATTTAAGCAAGGAGACCTCATTTGTTGTTAAAACATTTGCATAAAGTCCAAAGCCATGAATTTAAAAACACTAAAATGGGGGGTGGGGTGTGTGGGTGGAGGATTCGTTCATTTAAGAACACAATTTACTCAACAAGAATAAAACAACCTGATTAAAAATTGAGCAAATGATTTAAATAGACATTTCCCTAAAGAAGATAGGCAAATAGCCAATAAGCACAAGAAAAGCTGCTCCACATCACTAATCCTTGGGGAAATGCAAATTAAAGCCACAATGAGGAACACTTCACCACATTAGGATAGTTGGTGTTTAAAGCACAGACACAACGAGAAGAACCAGTGTTGGCTGTTGGCGAGGATGTGGAGAACCTGAAACACTTGTACATTGTTAGCAGGGACATAAAAAGGAGTAGCAGTTACAGAAAATGGTATGGTAGTTCCTCAAAAACAATTAAACCCTGGATTACCATATATTCTGAGCATACAACCAAAAGAACTGAAGGCGGGGACTTGAACAGACATTTGTATACCCACGTTCATGGTAGCATCTTCGCCATTCGCCAAAGATACAAATAATCTCAATGCCCGTCAGTGGGTGAATGGATAAACGACATGTGGTACATCCCTATCACGGCATCGTATTCGGCCTTAAAAAGGAACGAAATTTTGATACGTGCTGTGATTGGGATGAATCTTGAAGACCCTGTGCTAATCGAAATAAACCAGTCACATAAGGACAAATACCATTTAGGATTCCACTGCAGGAGGTGTCTCGGGTATTCAAATCCATCCATAGGTAAAGAATGATTTGTCAGGAGCAGGGAAGAGAGAAGAATGGGGCATTATTGTTTAATGGTTACAGAGTTTCACCTTTGCAGGATGGGAAAAATTCAGAGGGTGGATGGTGGTGATGGCTGTGCAGGAGCGAGAGTATATGTAAAGTCAGTTATCTCTATACTTAAACATGGTTAAAATGATCAATTTTAAGTCATGCATAGTTTTCCACAATTAAAAAAATAAAGTAATTGCATAGCATTTCCTTTACTTATGGATTAAATTAGAAAGCAAAAATCTCAGTATGGCATAGGGCAGGTGTATGGCGTCAACAGTCCACAATACAGTCAGCAGCAGTAAATGCTATCAGTATATAAAAAGGTCGCAGTATCCTGCACATACATACTTTGCCGTTTTTTTTTCATTTTTTGACAAAAGCAGTATTATGCAACAAATGTCAACTTTCCAGCACAGATGGAGAGTTGTAAACCCTGAGATCTCTCTATCCCCACCAACAGAAGCATAACAATTAGATGCTGAGATCCGAGCTTACTAAGGCTTGGGTGGAGGGGGGAAAAATAAAAGAATAAAAGAAAGTCAATTTATAAACAATATTGTTATGTCTGTAATTTATATAAATATTTCAGAGGATATTTAGAAAAAGCCCTTTGGTAATGAGTTTCAATACGTCCAAGCAGAAGTAAACACATATGTTTGCAGTGTCTCAGAGAATAATACAAATAAATTATTACAAAATGAGAAAAAGAATTGATTGGACTGATGATACTCTTTGGAGCTGCTGTTTCTTTTTGGTTAATTCCATTTATTACATGAAGTTGCTTGAAACTTCTTAAAAGTCTGCTTAATATTAGCTTCTTAAATATTGTCATAAATGTTTTAGAGTTTGGTTATTGCTTTCTTCAGATCCATAACCTTGCTTTAATAACCCACATATATTCACATCCACTTAGCAGACACATTACATTGTGTCATTAAGTTACACAATGAGTATAATTGCTTTACTTCCTACTGATTCTCTCCTAGGTCTAAGTCATCAGAAAAGAACATTCTCTCGGAGCCTTAACAGTCTGAAAGCCCCTGGCGTCTGAAGGGATCAAGCAGGTGAGAGCCACCGTATCTCTCCCAACACCTTAATTATTTATCACCTAGCTCTAGGCAGGTCAGGGTTTTTCTGGAGACACTCTGTCAATCTGACTTGAATTAGGGGGAAAAAAAAAAAAACCCAAAACCTCAGAGCTCACTCTCAGTTACAGGAGGCCAAATGCCCAATGGCTGATGAGAACTCCTAGGAGCCTCACACCCTCGTTAGGATATAAATGGGATTTCCTGATACAAATTTGCATATAAAAAGTCGACTTAACTTAAAAAAAAAAAAAAAAAAGAGTTGTCTCCTGAGTAGAGGCTTCAAACCCTTTAAATTCATCCCTGTTCTCTATTTCCTGCTCCCGGACACCTGGCTGTGCCCATTTTCACAAATTCTCACCATGTCCTTAAGAGACCACAGAGAAAGGATAATGTGAAACTCAAACGATTGTTCTGGTCTTTAGTTGCAGTCAGAGATGAAATATGAGCAAAACTTGAAACTGTCGGCAAAATGATAATTTCTGAGCATCGGTAAGTTCAGTTGCTTTGACATCCCTCCCCCAGACACACTTCCCCTGAGTGTTTTTCCAAAACAGCCCATTAAATGGAAACATCTGCATTCACTATTTGTCACTTGTTCTAAGCGATCTTTTCTCTGAGGTATAAATCATCTCCATAAGAGACCCGAAATGTCCACTCGGGAGTGCAGACGATGGCTGTGTTGCGGAGAGACAAGGAGGTAGGATGAAAATATTAGCGAATCCCACGGTTATTGGATCAAGTAAAGTAACTTAGTTTAATTCTCAAGAGACTGTGAAGGACTACATGACTTTGGACGAGCTTTATGTGCTCTCTTGTCTCCTTTCCCTTGTCTCTAACACTTAGATCTTCAAGAATTCCCCAAATTTCATCTTCCATTTAGAACTTTTAAGAGGTGTGCCCAGAGTTTGGATCTATAAGACTGAGTGCAAGCTCTCACACAGGCGGTGGTCCAGATGCACAGATGATCAAACCTTAATATGCATAAATATCCCTGGGGAACTTGCCATACATGGATATTCTTGCAGAAGAGTGTTATAGAACCTCTGATCTAGGGATGTTTGAAATAGCACATTTCTCTTCTAATAAGAAATTTGACGTTTTTATTCATTAAACAACTTGTTGTGGTCAATGCCTACTGCTAAGGTATATGCCTGACCATGACTTTAGGCCAGCCCTGTCTTGCATTGCCGTGCTATGGCCAAGCGTGGGAAGAGTTCTCTTACCCATTCCGTACTTGACCCAGAAATGAAAGATGTCTTGATTTGCCGTAGCCACATGCCCACCATGTAGGGCAATGGTGTAGAGTGGCGATCACGTGAATCAAAGATGAGGCTTTTAATCTTCATCTTCTTCAGAGACCTCCTTTTCTGTGACTCCTGACTGCAGACAAGTCTATTTTTCTCTCCAAATTATAAGTGTCTCACGATGCCATTTCTGAAAGCCTCTTAGTCACTACCCAATTATTACTGCAATTTTTTTTTTTTTTTTTCAAATTTCAGCTAGGGAGGATTCTCAGGAAGTACAAAGGCAGAAAAATGGTGAAGGTTCGATTTTTCAGTGTTGCCAATCTCCCTGACCTTCCTCCCCACTTCCCACCCCTGTTCCAACACACCTGTAACTAAAAAAATAAAAATGAAAATAAAAATAAAAATGACCGTTTTAAATCTGGTTTCGGTAGTGGTTAGTTTCCAGAGAAAATTTTGGTTGGGTTTTAGAGCTAATCAAGGCAGAACCAACACATCACATTTACTCTCCCTGGCAGGAAACACATATTCTACTATCAACTGGCTATAAACATCCTGTTAGGTTTGTCTTTTTCCAATTCTCCATGTGTCCATCCACTTAGAGGGAATCGCTTTCATTTCCTTGAATGTGACACAGTTTCAAAAATGCAATCCTGTTTTCTCGGTAGTTCCCTCCTGCGATGTACTTGCTGGCTCGCTCCCACTCATCTGCCAGGACTCAGAGACATTACAAGGCTACATCTGGGGCTCCGCTGATGTGTTTCTATAGAATTTTGTGGATGATTTTGCCATAACCCAAACTGCAGTGTACACTAATCACAGGTTCGCCTCTTGGCATCTTTCATTGTAAAGAGCCCTTTGAGGACAGATAACCATGACTATTGTGTTTTGTCCGTTTTGTTTTTCTCTTTAAAAACTCCAATATGGAACACCTTGCTGCGTACATTATGTGTGCTGATACTTGTTTATCAAATGGATGGATAGATGGATGGACAGACAGATGGATGCATAGAAACATAAACAAATTTCTTTTTTACTTACTTTCTTTCAATGTGTTATTGATGTTTCTCTATCATTTATTGTTTCCAAAAGAAGGTAAAAGCAAAACAATACAATCAGACAAACTAATTCAAAAGGCTACTTGGATTTCGTTAGAGATATAACAGAGAAATTGGATCAAATAACACGCAAATCTTTGAAAGTATCTGGCAATAATTCAGACTTGTCTACATTGACAAGGTTTTTTGTTTGTTTGTTTTATTTTGTTTTTACAGCTATTTAGGCAACAGATTGAGGGTATGCTTTAAGCTTAAGAATGTCCAGCAGCTCTCTCCTACCCTCCAGATAAAATTGAATGTTCTCCTGCCTAGAAAGTCAGCTCTCTGAAATTGTGATCTTTCCACATTCAAATCCCATCTGATTCTACATTCTAGAAACTTAGGACCTACACATAAAATATTATTTGCCTTTTTCCTGAAAAACAAAACAAAACCCAAAACAGGATATTGTACATGTTCATGCCTTTCACTATGGAGTTGTCTACAACTGGGAAAGATATTTCCGTCTATATTGATCAACATCTAGTAACATTTAAAGACCCAGTTCAAATGGTTATTCATTAAATAGCTTGTCTTATCAAATATGTTCTCTTAAAGTCATCCCTGACTTTTTTCTTTTTTTTTTAAGTTCATCTCTCTTCCTTATTGTCATGATGTGAGCAAGACCTTGTAAAAATTTCCTTTAAACATGTATATGATCTCCCTGAAAACAAACCCTATGCCATTTTGTTGTAGTAGAAGCACCCTATATGTGGCAATATTAATCAGTGGTTATCATTTTAAAATAGGATACTTTTCTTGGTAATTTTATTATGTAAAATGTCATAGAGTGAAACTGACTTATTTATTTATATATGTATATATTTTAAATAATAAATTTATTTTTTATTGGTGTTCAATTTGCCAACATACAGAATAACACCCAGTGCTCATCCCGTCAAGTGCCCACCTCAGTGCCCGCCACCCAGTCACATAGTACTGGAAGTCCTAGCCTCAGCAATCAGACAACAAAAAGACATTAAAGGCATTCAAATTGGCAAAGAAGAAGTCAAACTCTCCCTCTTCGCCGATGACATGATACTGTACATAGAAAACCCAAAAACTCCACCCCAAGATTGCTAGAACTTATACTGCAGTTTGGCAGTGTGGCAGGGCACAAAATCAATGCCCAGAAGTCAGTGGCATTTCTATACACTAACAATGAGACTGAAGAAAGAGAAATTCAGGTAATTTTATTATGTAGACTATCATAGAGTGAAACTGACTTATTTCTTACATGGTTCTATGCCTTTTAGCATTTGTACAGATCCATGCACTACAAGAATGGGACCTAGAACAGTCCCTTCACCCTCAAAACACTCTCTGAGTACCCCCATCGTATCCTTACCTTGCCCCCAACTTAATCGTTGGCAACCTCTAATTTGTATTCTATCTCTATACCTTTATCTTTTTGAGAAGGTCATATAAACAGAATCCTGAAATATATAACCTTTTGAGACAAGTGTTTTTTTTTTTTCACTAAGAATAATCTCTTTGAGATTTATTCAAGCTGCTGTATATATTACTAGCCCATTCCTTTTTATTTCAGAGTCATTTTCCACTATACAGATGTTCCACACATTGCTTATCCATTTACTCATCAAAGGATGTTTGGAATGTTTCTAGGTTTTGGCAATCATAAAGACAGCTGCTTTGAACTTTCATGTATGGGTTGTTTTGTAAACATAACTTTTTCCTTTTTATAGGATAAATACCCAGTTGTAGAGTTTTATTGAGATACAATTGATATATAAAATATGTTTGGATATATGCATGCTCCTGTGAAACCATCACCACGATCAAGATAACAGACATGTCTATTACCTCCAACATTTCCTTATGTCACGTGGAGGTTAGTTTAATGTGCCAGCTTTATTGGGCTAAAGTATACCCAGATGTCTAGTAAAACTTTATTTCTGGGTGTGTCTTTGAGGGTGTTTCAGGAAAAGATTAGCATTAAAAAAAAAAAAACTAAGCTTTATTTATTTTAGAGAGAGAGAGAGTTTGTGTGAATAGGGGGAGAGGCAGAGGGAGAGTGTGAAAGAGAATCCCAAGCTGACTCCAGATCCAGTTACAGAACCCAATGCAGGGCTCATCCTATAACCCTGGGATCATGACCTGAGTTCAAATCAAGAGAACATAGAATATACCACCATTCCTTAATGTCTTCTTTAATTTCTTTTATCAATGTCTTATAGTTTTCTGTGGTTAATTTTTTTCCTAAATATTTTATTACTTTTGAGGCTCTTGTAAATAAGATTATTTTCTTAATTTTGATTATTTCCTTAAATTCTCTTTTAGATAGCTTATATTTGGTGTGTAAAATGCAATTGATTTCTCTGTGTTAATTTTGTATCCTATAACTTGACCAAATCCATTCATCAGATTTTTGCTGAGTCTTTAGAGTTTTCTATATATATATATATATATTTTTTTTTCTTTTTTCTGCAAAAAGACACAGTTTTACTTTTTCCTTTCTGATTTGGGTGTCTTTTATTTGTTTTTCTCATCCAACTTCACTAGCCAGCACTATGTTGAATAGAAGTGAGAGGGTTAGTATCTTTGTCCTGTTCCTGATCATAGAAAAAAGCTTTTCACCTTACACTATTAAGTATGATGTTAGCTGTGGTCTTGTCATATATGGTATTTATCATGTTGAGGCACATTCCTTCTATACCTAATTTTTCAAAGCTTTTACTATGAAGATGTTGAATTTTGCCAAATCCTTTTTCTACATCTACTGAAATGATCATGCAACTTTTATTCTTCATTTTGTAAAGGTGGAGTTAATTTGCATATATTGAACCATCCCGGCATCTCATGGATAAAATCCAGCTCGATCATGGTGTGTGATCTATTTAATGTGTTAAGTTTGTTTGCTAGTATTTTTTTGGAGTATTTTTGCACCTATGCTCATCAGGAACATTGGCCTGTAGTTGTCTTTTCACATAGCATCTTTGTCTGGCATTGACATCAGAGTAATGCTGGCCTTACAGAGAGAGTTTGCAAGTGTTCCATCTTCTTTACTTTTTTGAAAGATTTAAAGAAGAGCTGTTAATTCTCCTTTAAATGTTTGGTAGAATTCTCCAGTGAAGCCATTTGTTCCAGGGATCTTCTTTTTTGGGAGGTTTTTTCATTATGATTCATTATCTTTACTGTTAATGGGTCTGTAAAATGCTCTATTTCTCCATGATTTGAGTCTTAGTAAATTGCATGTTCCTAGGCTTCTATTTTCCCAAATTTGTTGGCATATAATAGTCTCCTATGATCCTTTGTATTTATCTGGCATCAGTTAATATTTCCCCCTTCCTTTATGATTTCAGTTTTTCTTTTTTCATGGTTAGTCGAGCTAAATCTCTGTCAATTTTCTTTTCTAAAAACAAAACAAAACAAAAAACCCACGTCTCTTTCTCTCATTAATCTATACTGTTGTCTTTTCAGTCAGTTTCATTTATTTCCATCTGATCTTTGTTATTTCCTCCTTCCTACTAAGTCTGGGCTTAGTTTATTCTTCTTTTTCTAGTTCCTTGACATGTAAAGTTAGGTTGCTTATTTAATATATATATTTTTTGGCATAGGTATTTGTTACTATAATCTTCCCTCTTAGAATTGATTTGCTACGTCACATGAGTTTTGGTGTGTTGCATTTCCATTTTCACTTGTCTCAAATTACCTTCTTGATTTCCCTTTTCTTTTTGACCTATTGGTTGTTCAGGAGCAGTCAATCTTCAAATATTTGTGAATTTTCCAAATCTCTTCTTGTTATTGATTTCTAGATTCAAACCATCGTGGACGGAAAAATACTTGATATGATTTCTATTTTCTTAAATTTGTTAAGACTTATTTTGTTGCCTAACAAATGATCTTTGCCGGAGGATGTTCCATAATTACTTGAGAAGAATGTGTATTCTGCTTCTGTTGGATGGAATGTTCTGTATATGTCTGTTAGGTCCATTTGGTCACAAGTGTATTTTTTTGTTTCCATGGTAGGATGATTATTTGCAAAGTTCAATAAGGTTTCTATTCTCTTTGTAACAGGAAACAATTAGAAACACTGATTATACTACCAAGGATTTGACTGGAATGCCATATTTAAAACTATGCATAGAATCAGACATGACCAGACAAATTTCAGGAACAACATACTGTGGTAAGAACTTCCCTTTCTCCTGAGGAATGGATGACCCTGAATAATCCCTTGTAGGTGAGAATAAGTGGAAGGACATCTGTGTTCATCTGTGTTCTCTTTTAAGAACCTGAGGCAGTTCTGACTATTTTCTCTGTCCTGTCTCACAGGGCACTGACAACACCTGACCATTAGGAAACTGGTGCCCTAGCCCAGATATAAGTCCTGGCAACTCACCTTTCAGTAGATAGAACAGATTAGATACACGGGGGATGGTTCCATAGCACCCAGACAGGATGACACATTGCCAAGGATGCTGAATTGACCTGGATATACAGTGACTTGGCTAATGCAATAACAGCATGTCCTATACGTTCTAAGCGACACCTGAGGCAACTGCCAAAGGAATCTGGGGTCATCCACCAGAGTTCCCAGCACACAGAGAACTGGTAAACTGATTACCTTAACCCTTCCCCCCTGAATAAGGGTTCTAAGTATGCTTTGATTTCTGTGGACACTGAGTCCGGCCTAACCTAAGTCTTACCCCAGTGCTGTGCAAACCAGGTTACCACCATTAGGAGATGAGACAAGTTAAGGACCGTGTAGAGATACCCCCCTCAAGCCGAAAATGATAAGGAGTCATATCTTAAATGTCATGGTACACAAGACCGAGGAAAAGAATATGACATTTGATATCAGTTCCTTCTCCCCTATAACTGGCAAGCGTCAGGGTTGATAGAAAGAAAGGAATATGGAAGCAGATTAAATTCCCAACAAGTAGAAGCACCTTGGCCAAGTGGGACTGAAGTACAGTCCCAGGCGTGAATACATTTAAATAATCAACCAGTCGGACCGGCTACCTGTATGCCAGACCGCGAATCCCTGCCAAGGCACCCAACACAGTAAAGCTATGGAAATCACAGGAGAGCGTCATTGCCCCAAGTTCCACCACGAATCAATGTACTGTCCTGGAATTTGTGATGGGATGTGCCACCAGAATGTGCAGCCAGGCAGTTGCCCAAGCAGCCACCTTCATGCTAGCAGGGTGCACTGGGAAAAGGGAGGGCAGGGTGATTGGAATTGTCAGCGCCACCCGGGCGGGATGAAGGGGCAGAGGAGCTCATCAGGAGGAGGTGACTGTCCACCGACCCCGTCCTACCTGTCCAGCGCACTGCTCCCACTTCTCAGACGGAGCCCTTACAGGGTAATGGGGTTTTTGTACAAGACTGAACCCCACGAAGACCTCTAGATAAACTTCTCAGATTCTGGCCGGCGGTGTGGGCATTGAGTTGTCTGCGGCTGCCCAACATAGGCCTCATGAGCAAGTTCCTTTGCTACTGAAACTGCCACCTACCAGTCTGAGTGCTCCGCCTCGTTGTCCTGCATGTCCTTGTCCTTCACGTACAGGGACCAGTTAGGAACCCGCGGGCCGCAGTGACCAGACCCGGGCGCAGGAGGAGCCGGGGCCCAGCAGGTGGCCTGTGCGCCCCAGGAGGAGCCGAGGTCCGAGCAGGTGGCCGTGGTCTCAGGAGGAGCCGGGGGCCCTGGAGGTGGCCCTGCGCCCCAGGACGAACCGGGGGGCAGGTGGCCGTGCGCAGGAGGAGCCGGGGGCCGAGCGCCTGTGCGCCCCAGGAGGAGCCGGGGGCCGAGCAGGTGCCTGTGAGCCCCAGGAGGAGCCAGGGGCCGAGCAGGTGGCCGTGCTCTCAGGGGGAGCCGGGGGCCGAGCAGGTGGCCGTGCGCCCACGGAGGAGCCGGGGGCCGAGCAGGTGGCCGTGCGCTCAGGGGGAGCTGGGGGGGCCGAGCAGGTGGCCGTGCGCCCCAGGAGGAGCCGGGGGCCCAGCAGGTGGCCTGTGCGCCTCAGGAGGAGCCGGGGGCCGAGGTGGCCGTGCGCCCCAGGAGGAGCCTAGGGCCATGGCCATGCAGGTGGGTGCGCCCCAGGAGGAGCCGGGCCGAGCAGGTGGCCGTGCGCCCCAGTTAGGATCCCGCGGGGCCCGGGGACTAGACGCGGGCGTGCGCTCAGCACCCCCGGGGAGGCCGGGCCCTCCTGTCCGCAGGTGCTCGGTGCAGGGTCCACCCAGCGGGGTCCCGCCGGGCGCAGGCAGGTCAGGGACTCGGGCGCCCCGAGCTCCAGGACCCGCGGGACCTCGGGGCCGCACGGACCGGATGTGGGCATGCGCGTGGGCGAGCCGCCCGGCACATCCGGGACGGCTGCCGCGGAGGCGGAGCTGGCCGAGGCGGTGGCGGCGGGGAGGCGCGCCCCGAGCCCACGCAGGTAAGGCCCCTGGACTAGTGATGACCCGTGGAGCCCCCGGAGCTGCGGGGCATCGGGGGGAGCGTGCGGGGCGGCCATCGGCGGGAGCTTGCGGGGCGCGGGGCATCGGGGGGCCGTGGGGGGCGTCGGTGCATAGGGGGAGCGTGGGGGCGTCGTCGGGGCATCGGGGGAGCGGCGGGACGTCGGGGCATCGGGGGGAGCGTGCGGGGCGTCGGGGCATGGGGGGAGCGTGGGGGGCGTCGGGCATCGGGGGGAGCGTGCGGGGCGTTGGGGCATCAGGGGGAGCGTGGGGGGCGTCAGGGCATCGGGGGGAGCGTGCGGGGCGTTGGGGCATCAGGGGGAGCGTGAGGGGCGGCATAGGGGGAGCCCGGGGCGTCGGGGCATCAGGGGGCGTGGGGGGCGTCGGGCAGGGGGAGCCGTCGGGCATCGGGGAGCGTGCGGGGCATCGGGGCATGGGGGGAGCGTGGGCCGGGGCATCGGGGGAGCGTGCGCGGGGCCGGGGCATGGGGGGAGCGGGGGGCCGGTGCATAGGGGGAGCGTGGGGGGCGTCGGGGCATCGGGGAGCGGGGTCGTCGGGGCATGGGGAGCCGTGCGGGGCATCGGGGCATGGGGGGAGGCGTGGGGGGCGTCGGTGCATAGGGGGGGAGCGTGGGGGGCGTCGGGGGCATCCCAGGACGTCGGGGCGGGGGCTGCGTGCGGGGCGTCGGGGGGAGCGTGCGGGGCGTCGGGCATCGGGGGGAGCGTGCGGGGTGTCGGGGCATCAGGGGGAGCGTGCGGGGCGTCGGGGCGGGGGGAGCGTGCGGGGGCGTCGGGGGGCGTGCGGGGTGGGGGAGCGTGTGGGGGGGTCGGGGCATGGGGGGATCCCTGGCAGCGGGGCGCGGGGGTCGGGGCATCGGGGGGGGGAGCTTGCGGGGGTCGGGGAGAGGGTGTGGGGGCGTCGGGGCATGGGGGGAGCCTGCGGGGCACCTACGGGTCAGGCATCGGGGGGAGCGTGGGGCGTCTCTGGAGCTTGCGGGGCGTTTTTTTTTCGGGGGGGAGCGTGGGGACGTCGGGGGGACCGAGAGGCGTCGGGGAGGGGGAGTGTGCGGAGCTTTGGGGCATCGGGGGAGCGTCTGGGGCGTTGGGGCATGGGGGGAGCGTGCGGGGCGTCGGGGCATTGGGGGGACCGTGGGGGGCGTCGGGGCGAGCCCGACCTGGGACTCGATCCCAGGACCCCGGGGTCACGCCCTGGGCCGAAGGCCGCGCTAACCCGCAGCCCCCCGGGTGCCCTATTTCCTCTCCTCGCACCCCGAGCAGCTAGAGCTTCCTATTTTCTGGGATCAGTACGTGTATAGAGTCGCTGCCAACTGTCACCCTTGTTCATGAACCTGGTCACGAGCTTAAGGGAAAGCATTTAGTCTTTGACTATCGTGAGATTTCACATTAAAACTGTTTTTTTTTTTCTTTCTTTTGTTGCTGTGACGCCGTCTATCAAGTTTAGTAAATCGTCTTCGTTTCTAATTTGCTGAGAATGTTTATTATCAGCGCAAGTTTAATTTTGCTGACTGCTTTTTTGACATGAGTTGATATGAGCATATGGTTTTTCTTCCTTATCTGGGAGTATGGCTGTTACTAGGATACGTTTTCAAATATTAAACAAGGCCTGCATTCTTGGTGAGGTTCCCTGTTTGTTTGCACGAATGTTGAATCCTATTTGATGGTGTTCTGTGGAGGGTTTTTTCGGGCACTACATAAAAAGGTATTGCAGTGGAAAATCTTCTGTACACAGGCGAAGCTTTAGAAGCAAGAGCTGATACCTGGTCTGTCACAAGGTAAGTGATTGTTACTGGCCCCTAGTTTAATTTCACTGACATTAGAGATCAAAATTTTTATGACTCCTGTTATTTCACATGTATTAGGAGTTTACAACCCCTGGTGTGACCCGTCGTGATATACGCTCCACATACACGTAAATGCATCTTCTGTTCAGTGGGTGCTCTGTGCACGCAGGTCAGACCCGGTTTATTGGTGGTGCTGTTCGGTTTTTCTGTCCTTGCTGATTTCACGACTACGAATTCATCTCGATCCTGGGTTGTTACTGGGTAAGGCTGTTGACGCCTCCAATATTATTGTGCCTTTCCCATATCTCCTTTCGTTTCTGTCACTTTTGATGGGTATATTCCAAAGCTCTGTAGTAAATTATATACGCATTTGAGATTAAGCTTTTTTTTAAGATTTTATGTATTTATTCATGATGAGAGACCCAGAGAGAGAGGCAGAGATACAGGCAGAGGGAGAGGCAGGCTCCATGCAGGGAGCCCGATGCGGGACTCGATCCTGCGACCACAGAGCACACCCTGAGCCAGGGGCAGGTGCTCAACCGCTGAGCCATCCAGGCGTCCCGAGATTAAGCTTTTTAGGTAAATTGACCCTTTTATCATTTTGTAATGTCTGCATCCCTACTTGCTTTTTTTGAGTGGAAATCTACTTTGATATTAAGATTGCCACTCTGGCTTTCTTTCTTATCAGTATTTGTGTGGTGTGTCTCTTTTCCAGGCTTTTACTTTTAGCATACTTATTTCCTTATATTTGAAGTGAATTTCTTGTAGATAACTTATGGTTGGGACATATTTTTTAATGCATCCTTTTAATCTCTATTTTTTAATCGGTATAGTTAGATACTTTAGAGTGAATGCAGTTATTGCTGTGTCTGGATAAAGTCTATAATTTTATTGTCTATTTTGACCCTTTGTTGCTTTTACTTTCCTATCTTTTTCGGCATGTTAACATTTTTACTATTCCTATTTAACTGTTGTATATTTGACTATAACATTTTAATGCTATTTTTGTAGATTACTCTAGAGATCACAGTGAGATCCTAATGTTTCTACAGTACAATTAGTAGCGACATTTTATTACTTCAAGTGGGATATAGAAATCTCACTGCCAGATACTTTCTTTAGTTTCTTTGCTGTATGTTATAGTTTCTTATAAATTAAGGCTTATATACATGAAAAACCTTGGTCAAGAGATCTCTGAGTGGCTCAGCAGTTTGGCACCTGCCTTCAGCCGAGGCGTCATCCTAGAGTCCTGGGATCGAGTCCTGCATCAGGCTCCCGGTGCATGGAGCCTGCTTCTCCCTCTGCCTGTGTCTCTGCCTCTCTCTCTCTCTCTCTCTCTCTCTCTCTCTCTCTCTCTCTGTCTCTCATGAATAAATAAATCTTAAACAAAACAAAACCTGGTCAGAAAATATTATCGTTATTTTCTTTCAACTGTCAAACATTTTAAAGGTCTCAGAGGAAAAAATAAATTATCATATTTAACCAAATACTAACCATTCCTGTTGTTTACTTTATTCCGACTATCCCAGTTTTCTTTCCGTCAGAAGAATTTCCTTTAGTGATTATTTTTAGAACAAGTTGACAGTAGATTATACTAATTTTTCTTCATCTGAGAATACTTTTATTCAGCTTCATTCTTGAATTATGATTTTGCTGGATGTAGAATTCTGAGTTGATTTCCTTTTTTTTTCTTTTTCCTTTTAGCACCACAAAAGTATTGGCACTGCTTCATCCCATCCTTTAAGGTTTCTGATCCAAAATCATTAGTCATTAGGGCTATTGTTCCTCTATAGTGTTTTTTTTTTTCTGTTTTTTTTTTTTTTCATTGTCTTCAGTTTTCAGCTGTTGGAATATATATATTTCTAATTTGCTGAGAATGTTTATTATCAGTGCAAGTTTAATTTTGCTGACTGCTTTTTTGACATGAGTTGATATGAGCATATGGGTTTTCTTCCTTATCTGGAGTATGGCTGTTACTAGGATACGTTTTCAAATATTAAACAAGGCCTGCATTCTTGGTGAGGTTCCCTGTTGTTTGCACGAATGTTGAATCCTATTTGATGGTGTTTTGTGGAGGGTTTTTCGGGCACTACATAAAAAGGTATTGCAGTGGAAAATGATATGGTTGCCTTATCCCATGAGACAAGCACGCATGAATGAATGAATGAATATTACAAGATTTTTTTTACTAAGCCTAAACATTACGGCAAAATATAAAAAGGGCCTCTATCTTTTGTTGTCTCTATCAAAGGGGGGGAAAGTGAGCAAGTCCAAAGTGACAGTGCTAGCAGCAGATAATGAAAGCTTGAAATTGAAATGGTAATAAAGTCTGTGTGCAAATCCCATAGATTAGATGAATATTTATTTCAGTTACATTTCAGATTCTACTGAAGAGCACATAACATCTTAAGAATAAGTTTAAAATCCCTCGTCTTTTCATTTCAAAAGAGAAAAAACAGGGTTGGGGGAAATAAACTCCATGGATAAATCTGAATTCATGAATAGCAATAGTCATAACACGGTTCTCAAACCAAAGGACCCCTTAATCACTTCCCAGATTTAACAAGATGATACCAAACTATGAACAGGATCGTTCCACAGCCACCTCTGAGGAGAAAGCAAAGAAACACTGCAGAGTTTAAAAGTGCATATGAAAAGGAAAAGTGCAACCAAACTACTCAGAGTATATGAGCAAACATTTTAAGGTTAATAATGTGTAAAATTTAGCCAAAATTCTGCTGCCCATAGCAGGTATTTTATCTTTCCTTAGAACATTTAGATTGCTGGAAACTTTTAAAGATAGGATCTGTCATTTGAAATGGATTTTTGTTTAAAAAGATGGTTTTGATATATCACCACACAGTTCCCAAAGTAAACGGGCACCCAAGTGCAACAAGGGCTCTCAGGAAGACACATTTTCAATACTGACCTGGCCAAGTGTAAGACTGTGGAAAATATGTTGAAGTTTGATTTGATGGTTGTCTCAAGCAAAACAAAACAAAACAAAACAAAAAAAAAAAACAACAAATCCCCTCTCATTGTATCAATGACAAGATTGTGACATTTGTCCTTATGCAATCAATGGAATGATTCCTTGTACTGTAGTATATCTCATTAATCTGTCTTATTAGACCAAGGATAATTTGGGACTAAAATTTACATCCATGATGTATAGTGGTTTAAGACAGTATAAAAATTATACCCAGTTAATGAAATCCAAAACTTTTCTTTGTTTTCTCTTAATCATCTATATAATTTATATAAAATATGACCTTCTTCTACTGCATCTTTTGAAATAAATCTGGCTGAATAAATCTGATTCATTTTCCAGTTGTGCCTCCCTCACTGTTTCACATTAATCTGCCATCCTGTTTTTCAGAACAGAGAAATAAAAAATACACTCCATATTTTAATGATATAAAATGATGACCAAAAAACATTAGAAGGCAAAATCTTCTTTTATTTTTTTCTTTCTTTCCTCCTAACCAGTTTGGGGGTGGGGAGCCCATCTCGATTGAGCTTTTAATTAGTTAATCTCCCAAACAGTTAAGTCAGTGCGGTTAAGTGCTGTTCTGGTTTCAAATAATTACCTGAAAATGAGTGCCTGGGGTTGGATTAACGATAGCCTCATCAGCATTCATCACTATTGCTACAGCATGAAGTGAGAGAAAAATAATATAAAATGAAGAGAAGAGACAAAACTATAAAACCAAAATGAACACAATTAAAAAATAATCTTGGCAGTGACCATCTTCTCCCCAGACACCTATTCACTGTATACAGGATCACAGAAGAGCTACATTCTTGAAACATACTTACCAGGCACAAATGTTCTACTTGTTTCTGTTTTACATGCAGAGACTCTTACACTACAGGGGGCACCAGAACCACCTGGGGAGCTTATTAAAAGTTAATATTTCCAGGATTCAAAAGATTCTGAGACTGCATGTCCACTTTGGGGTCTAGAAATTTCCAAACACTGTGGTTGATTCTCATTTAGGGCATCTATAGATCATATAAGGAAAAATACTACTACCCTAGAGCCTATGGACCATAGGCCCTTCTGCATACTCCCCCCCCCCAAAAAAAAAGATTCTCTGCATATACCCTACACTCCGCTAAGGGAAAAATGCAATCACCATTTTATCTCACTGCTGACTATATGAATGTGCTAATGCCACCTACCCTAAACTGAACCTCCCAGGGACAGGTCCTTATTAATTTCTGGAAGTTATTCATTCCATCTTTGAACAACTCTGATTTTTCCCTTATTCCTACATTTGCATATAGATATTAGTTTTAACCTTTGGAACCATATTCTATAACAATTATTTTGCTGCAATAAACCCTCAAAATGACAGTGTAGGTACTCTGTAGACAGTCCCACCCAGAAGACCGGCAGATGCACAAACCCATGGAAAATGCTCTGGAGGTCATATGAGACGGTTCGTTCTTATAGGGAGATGGGGAGATTTCAGCTACTTGAGATTTGAGTAAAGCTGCATATGATTGTAAAACACATAGACAGAATAAAGAATGGAAATACCAAAGCTGAGTATCTTTTCTAAAGGTACAGGATCCACATGAAAAATAAATACAAATGATATGGAAGTTAAGAGTAAAAAAGCAAGGTCTTTTCCCCAGATATGACCTTCTAGCCCTCTACTCCCAAAATAAGTATTTCAACATTTTTACTTTTAGTTATTTTACACATTACCATCACCACAACATATTTATATATCCCGCTTTATCCATAAATGCCTGAGACTTTCTCTCCTGTCTCCTCACCATGAGAGATGAGGAATTTGGATACCTACCTTGCTCTCCCCTTCCTCTCTCCCTTCCACCTTATATTCATTTGAATTATCCCAGTGATTGCCTCTAGGTATTTAAATTATGTAGTTTAATTTCTAGTTCTGAATTAATCATCTTGGGTAGTACCTAAAAAACTATGAGAAAAGGAAACTTACACATATCCATCCTAAAGATGTTAAAAATGTTTTCTTAATCACTCTCTTATGTGTTAAGTAACTAACCTGAGACAAGCCTTTTGAAATAATTCTCTCTTCTATTCATAGGTAGTAGTATTGCTGACATGTATATTGTGGAGAATTGTTATGGAGTTTCTGAAACCTTATATTTAACATGGATATGAATTTGTAGAACACATACACACCAGACTAGCTGTACCCATACATTTTCATTCCAACAGACATTCTTATATTTTTTTATCTTTGATTTGACACATGATTTTAACTCACACATTGCGACTCTAATCTGTTCCTAAAGACTTTATATCTATCTTAAGGCTTCCTGGGTAACACACTCTATTTTAGGCCCAAAGAAACCCTTCATTACTTGACAGGATTTCTAATCAAACTTCATCAATATCATCCAAGAGTAACAAAACGTTTATTGCAAAAAAGATCACCAATTGATGTCCCAGAACAAAGCCAAGCTATCAGTTTTGAAAGGATGATTGCTTCTAAACAGCCCCACTGGGCTAGTCATGGCTAGAGAAAAAAAATGACAGACCCTTACTTAAAAGCTAACATACAATGAAAGAAATGGCAGAGCCAAAGCAGGTACTTAATGAATCATGACAGTAAAGATATGGAACAGTTGTAACGGTTACTAAACCACAATGGCAATCACACGCTACCATTCCCAATGGGATCATGACTACATTCACTGTTGTTGTTCTGAGTAATGACTGAATGAGTGAATCAAAGAGACAGAGCAACAACGCTCAAAAGAAACCAAAGAACAATTCTATGTCACAGAAAGAGACACAATTGTCATGTTTTCCTATCATACTGGCACTATGCAGAGCAACCACTTTCAGTATCAGCATAAAGACTGATGTTTGAGGACATTATCAAAAAGGCATGGCTACCAGTTGCCCCTCTAGCTGGATCTAGCCTACTGGAGGCTCCCCAACCACCCCTGTCCTTCGAATGTGTGTTCTGCTGGCCTCCCCCACTCCCAGAAGCTGCTCCAAGGATACAGCCTTGAGAAAGAAACAAACTGAGCCTATGAAGACTAAGTATGTGACTGAACACAGTTAAGATTTCTATATAAAATTTTAAGATTCTGACAGATGAGTGTGAAGATCTATGCATCTGCAGCCATCGAAGATGGAACGTTTGTAAATTCTTACTTATTAAAATTGCTACCTGTCAATATGGAGTAATCTTCTTTCTTCAGTTTCTCCCCTCCCTGTGTGTACAGAGACCAGTGTGCAAACTAATACTAATTTACATAGGTAACACTTGGATTTTCCTAGAATCGATTCTTCAATTTTCCTGGGAGGAAGTTACTGTCTCTTAGAAAACACACAGCGTTAACTAACGTACAGTGCCCCAAATGAATTTATGGTAAAAACTTTTTGGAAAAGTGTAAACCTTTATACAGTTTTTTAAAATCATGCACAATTATGATACTCATAATGATAATACAAGTAAATAATCCTAAATAAGTAGGTTATTTAATACCAAAGTAACTATTAGGAAATTAATAAGATGCATTATATCATACTGTAATAATACAAAATTTAAATAGATATGGTAATTATCTAAAGATAATTAGCCAATAGAATATTCAGAGTGCAAGACAAAAAAAGAATATCCAATTAAGCTGAGTCAAATATTTCACAAGCACCCATTCAAAGGGTATGATGCAGGGAGAAAAAGTCACGTTAACAAACAAACAACAACCAAGACATGAGGGATGGAAAGCATGAAAGTAAAATAATATGTGTTTAATAAAAAAAACAAAGCAAAATTAGGTTCAAAATATTTTAAAAAGCCAAAGGAAACACTTTTTTACATATATATTAGATAAATACATTATGTATATCATTGATGGTAAACCAGGTAGAAATGAATAAAATTTTAAAGGTTTTATAAATTGTCAGCTGTGTAGAAAGAAGACTGGATTATAATAAATGAATTTTTGAAGTTAAATATTAATGACTTTAAAAGTGAAAACCCATTTTAAAAAGTATAATCCATACCCTGATGGTTTAGGATTAGTTACTATGTAAAGAAGAATGACCTGATTATGTGATAGAAGTTATTAAATTCTAGCTTTGTCTTGGGTTTTAGATTATCCCAAGAGGGAGAAAAAAATAATAGCGGACATAATTTAAAACCCTAATTCTAACCAAATCTTTCATTTCCCTATCTATTCATGAATCAGAAATCTACTCCTAGAACATATTCCAGTAGAAAACACTTCCATGGTCCAGAGAGTATTTGATACAACAGTTTTTCATTATTCGTAGCACAAACTGGTTCCAAACGGTGAAGAATTCCACAGTTGCATGTTATTACCAAAAGTAACAAGAAATCATAATTTACAAATATAAATGATTATGGCTGATTCAACATCTCGTCAGAACTACTATAAATATGAACTTTCTCGTTTAGCATAGAATTTATATTAGCTCCTGGTGAACAGCATTTTTCAGATGCTAATTTTTAGATGCTAATATTCTTGATATCGGCAATTTTCACTGCATCCTCTATATTTTACTCTCTTCCCTGGTAATCGTAGCTACTATTTACTAGGTAATGTAACCCTAAAGATTAGGCCAGAGTTATCACTTAGTGGTTACCACGATAGGTTCAAGTCAATGTTAATTAGGGTTATTCATAAGTGCTTCATGAGATTGAAGTTAAGTTCCCACAGAAGTAATTCTTCTAATTGCTTGTAATACTCAATTTTCCAGTTCTTATCATTTTTAGTATTTTGTTCCAAAGAAGGAACATAGATGGTCCAAAGAACAGAAGGAGAAAAGCAGAACTATTATAATGGTGAAGGTACTGAACTGGATTTTCTCAGTACAGCTCTGAAGGTTCGACATATACTTTCCAAAGCCACTTTATTTTCTTTAAAAGATTTTATTTATTTGTTTATTATGAGAGACACAGAGAGAGAAGCAGAGACAAAGGCAGAGGGAGAAGCAGGCTCCCCGCATGGAGCCCAATGGCAAACTCAATCCCAGGACCCCGGAATCACGCCCTGAGCCAGAGGCAGACACGCTCAACCACTGAGCCACCCAGGCATCCCTCCAAAGCCACTTTAAAAAGAAAGCCAAGGATCCTATTGGTGTCCTAATCTGAGATGTGTCTCTCTAAGAATAAACATAATTAAGTTCTCTGAACTCCAGATACTACTACACTTTTTTAATACTGTTCCTCTTTTGACCTGCAATCAAGTTGTATCCCCGCTTCAGGCATCAAAAACGTCCATCTTCCTTCATTAAGTCCTTTCCAATTATTTAAGCCAATACTGATATATTTCTACTTTGAATGTTTAGAGTTTAGATAACCCAATTTAGCAAAGAATTATGTAGACTTTATTTTTTTAGAGTCGTTTTAGGTTCATAGCAAAACTGAGCAGAAGGTACAGAGGTTTCCCATAAATCCTGGCCCCTGCACATGCACAGCCACCCCCATTATAAACAGTCCCCCACCAGAGTGGTACATCTGTTAAAATCGACGAATCTAAATTGACACATGATCACTTAGCCTCCATGGTCTGCACTAGGGTTCACTCTTGGTGTTGGACATGCTATGGGTTTGGACAAATTTATAACGACACATATCAACCATTATAGTACCATACTCAGTCATTTCACTGCCCTAAAAATTCTGCTTATTCATCTTTCCCTCCTCCTCTATAACTCCTGACAACCACTGATATTGTTTTTTACTGTCTCAATAGTTTTGCCTTCTCTAGAATAGCATATAGTTGAAATCATACTGTATATGTAGCCTTTTTAGATCGATTTTTCTCAGTAATATGCATTTAAGGTTCTTCTAGGTCTTATCATGGCTTGGCAGCTCATGTCCTTTTAGTGCTGAATGATATTCCATTGTCTGGATGGGCCACAGTTTATTTATCCATTCACTTACTGAAGGTCCTCTTGGTTGCTTCCAAGTTTTGGAAATTATGAATAAAGCTGCTGGAAGCATATGTGTGCAAGTTTTTGAGTATACAGAAGTTTTCAGCTACTTTGGATAAATACCAAGAAGTATGATTCCTAGATTGTTTGGTAAGAATATGCTTAGTTTTGTGAGAAACCGCAAAACCCGTCTTCCCAAGTGGCTGTACCATTTTGTATCACTAACAAGCAATGAATGAGTTTCCCTTGCTCCATGTCCTCACCTCCATATTTGCTGTTGTCAGTGTTCCAGATTTAGCCATTCTAATATGCGTGAAATAAGGGGTATATCATTACTGCTTTTATTTACACTTCCCTGAAGACCTAAGACGTGGAACATCTTTTCATATGCATATTTGTCATCTATCTATCTTCTTTGGCAACGGATCTGTTAACATCTTTGGCCAATTTTTTAATTGAGTCGTTTGTTTTCTTGTTGCTGAGTTATTAAGGGTTCTTTGCACATTTGCACTCAGCTCAACGATCTTCTAGTTTCGTTCATTTTGTTTCAAATAGCAAGATTTCCTTCTTTTTATGCCCGAATACTATTCCATCACACACACACACACACACACACACACACACACACACACACCAGGCAAAAGTGTCTTCATGGTTTCCTGGATGTTACAGAATGCTTCAGAGTTTTCCCCAAAATCATTTCATTTCAACGTACATGTAGTGGGTTCACCCAGAACCTAGAGAAAAACCAAGTTTCCTGGTTAAATGGGAGGTTAGTGGGAACCAAATATCAACCAACAGGTATTGTGTGACGCTGTTGATGGGAAATACTTCTCCATATTTGATGTGTAATTCCAGTTAAGGGAAACTAATTTGTGTAATGCATATTCTCTTGGCCCTGTGAGTTAACTAGTTGGCAAATGTGGAAAGACCGCCTGCACACGCTCTGCTTAGCTCCACTCTCTTCCTCTTGAGAGGGACCTTTCCTGCAGAGAAGGCAAAGTGTCCTCTCTTCCATGCTATTTTACCTGGGAAGGCTTCTTTCATGGGCAAGCCCCAGTTCCAAACAACATGGGGCTAGATGGGGAAATCTGCATAATCCTGGAATCTCCTATTAGCAAGCCTACTTTGCTAACAGACATAAAGTTACCTGCTCCGCCCAACCTCTGTTAGTATTAAGCGATTTTTGGCCTTGATAGTACTTTGAGGGTTTTTTCCTTCAACTTTTTCAATGTGGAAAAATAGTGCAATTTGTTGAGGTTCCCTTGAGAGGCCCGTAAACCCACTTTTGTAAAATTTTGTGTGTGTGTTTACTTAAAAATATGAAAAACAATTAAACTAAAGTGATAGAATTATAGACAATTTGGTTTTGCATCTTGCATATCCTAAACTTTCACTTTATGAACATGTATTTTAATTAGTAAGTGATAGAATTATAGACAATTTGGTTTTGCATCTTGCATATCCTAAACTTTCACTTTATGAACATGTATTTTAATTAGTAAAAAAAAATTTAATACATGTTTTTTTTAACAAAATGCTGACCTCCTCAGAAAAAGTACTTTCAGTAGATCTTGTGCAAAAATGTTAAATATTCTTATTTTATATATTTAACAGTATTTTAATAAGACTCCCAAATGGATTTGTACAGTTGGGGAAGTTCATGGGAAGTCTCAGGCCTCCTATATTTTTTTTAATAAATTAATTTTTATTGGTGTTCAATTTACCAACATACAGAATAACACCCAGTGCTCATTCTGTCAAGTGCCCCCCTCAGTGCCCGTCACCCATTCACCCCCACCCCCCGCCCTCCTCCCCTTCCACCACCCCTAGTTCATTTCCCAGAGTTAGGAGTCTTTATGTTCTGTGTCCCTTTCTGATATCTCCCACACATTTCTTCTTCCTTCCCTATATTCCCTTTCAATATTATTCATATTCCCCAAATGAATGAGAACATACACTGTTTGTCCTTCTCCAATTGACTTACTTCACTCAGCATAATACCCTCCAGTTCCATCCACGTTGAAGCAAATGGTGGGTATTTGTCGTTTCTAATGGCTGAGGAATATTCCATTGTATACATAAACCACATCTTCTTTATCCATCATCTTTCGATGGGCACCGAGGCTCCTTCCACAGTTTGGCTATTGTGGACATGGCTGCTAGAAACATCGGGGTGCAGGTGTCCCGGCGTTTCATTGCATCTGAATCTTTGGGGTAAATCCCTAACAGTGCAATTGCTGTGTTGTAGGGCAGGTCTATTTTTAATTCTTTGAGGAACCTCCACACATTTTTCCAGAGTGGCTGCACCAGTTCACATTCCCACCAACAGTGTAAGAGGGTTCCCTTTTCTCCGCATCCTCTCCAACATTTGTGGTTTCCTGCCTTGTTAATTTTCCCCATTCTCACTGGTGTGAGGTGGGATCTCATTGTGGTTTTGATTTGTATTTCCCTGATGGCCAGTGATGCGGAGCATTTTCTCATGTGCATGTTGGCCATGTCTATGTCTTCCTCTGTGAGATTTCTCTTCATGTCCTTTGCCCATTTCATGATGGGATTGTTTGTTTCTTTGCTGTTGAGTTTAATAAGTTCTTTATAGATTTTGGAAACTAGCCCTTTATCTGATATGTTATTTGCAAATATCTTCTCCCATTCTGTAGGTTGTCTTTGAGTTCTGTTGACTGTATCCTTTGCTGTGCAAAAGCTTCTTATCTTGATGAAGTCCCAATAGTTCATTTTTGCTTTTGTTTCCCTTGCCTTCATACATGCAAGAAGTTACTGTGGCCAAGTTCAAAAAGGGTGTTGCCTGTGTTCTTCTCTAGGATTTTGATGGAATCTTGTCTCACATTTAGATCTTTCGTCCATTTTGAGTTTATCTTTTTGTGTGGTGTAAGAGAGTGGTCTAGTTTCATTCTTCTGCATGTGGATGTCCAATTTTCCCAGCACCATTTATTGAAGAGACTGTCTTTCTTCCAGTGGATAGTCTTTCCTGTTTTGTCGAATATTAGTTGACCATAAAGTT